>NC_064631.1:498005282-499205282 GCF_023864275.1 Schistocerca cancellata
TTCTTAAAAACACGCGAACAGTTCCCGTAATGCAGCGAACGACCGTCGCAGGTAGCAAGAGGAGAAAGGTAGCAAGAGGAGAACCGCACCGGAAATGACCGCGGAGAAGTCCTCGGACGTTGGCGCGCCAGGTACATACAGTCTGCGGCCGCGGGCTCGGCTCCAGTTCACCACCGGCAATGGAGGGTGAAGCTTTGACAATGCCAGCCACTCGTGCTGGCGAAACGTCAGTAAAATCATTAGATGAACGTCGGCCGAGTAACCCGAGACAGAAGTCAATAGGCACTTTGTCAACAAGTGGCTACAAAAGCATTAACAATTTGGATTCTCAAAAATTTTGAAGCTTTTGAATATTTCATATAATTCAGTTGTTTTAAAAGAGGGAGTTGTAAAACAGTTCACTCTTACTCACTTATTTCACATATGTATATACTATCAGAAGGCACTGCCAAGTGTAGTCATTAGCGGTGGTTGGATAGCGTGAAGAATAAAGATTCATAAATGTTTTTTCGGTTCTATGAGCTCCCAGATCACCATGTTCTGCTATTACATTTCAGTTCGTCTGTAGGAAAACGACTTACAAGAAATTGGTTTTTACTTAAATAAAATAGCCAGAGAATAAATTCTGATCCTCTCCATTGCGCAGAAAAAAATTCAGTGGCATTTTTAAGACATTAGCCCATACAAGCTCCGGTCAAGATTGATGAGCAGATCATAGAACTAGTTAACACATTTCAATATTAAGGTGCAGCATTACATATGAAGCTAATTATGAACTATAAAGTAAATCAGACTTGTTCATACGTTCCTGCGAAAGTTGTAATCCGCCCCCTCCTTCCTACATCCATCTATTGTCCACATTAAGCAAAGTCTTTTATGAAGATTTGAGATGAGCGAAAATTACAATTGACTTTCTAGTTTACTTATTTTCTCATGTAGAGTTGGTTCTAGTTCTCCTTGTCTAGGGGTCTGATTTTTGAAGCTCAAAAACCTCGCAATTGGATTGAACTAAATACATTTGAAGATTCCTTTTGCCGAATTTTTGTTTTTACGTAAGGATGTTTTCTCACATTTTAGTATATCGTACAGTATTTTCATTTTTCACATTAACAAAGCCGAAATAACATGATTCGCACAAAAACAGAAAAATATGTCCTATTACATCAGAGGCATGCTTCCGACTCTGACACTCTGTGGAAATAACAATATTCCAGAGGGTTTACAATTTTTCTTAACAAATGAATTTTTCATAGTTTGTGTTAAATAATTTCGATTATTATTTCATAAATGAATCCAAAAATAGAATAGAAAACAGTACAGGATTGCGTAATTAATAATAGAAATTTTAAGTGAGCAATAATTTTGTATTTTCAAATGTTTCTAAAAAAATAACTTTAACTGCACATTCAGAGCTAGTACTTATCGATTGTAACATTGAGACTAAAATTTTTAAGAAATTAATTCCTTTTCATAAATTTTACCTTGAAATTAACATACTGTGTGTAAAATTATATAAAAGTTTTCAGAAAAGAAACTGAGATAATACTGACCTTTCCAAAATTCGAAAAAAACATACCGGTATCGACAACTACTGTTGAGAAAAAGTAATGCTAGAGAAGGATGTCCTGTTACAAATTTTACTCACAACTTTCGGAAGAAAGTCCAGAGCTATTCTACTGAACTTCTATGGAATTACGTCTCACCTTCCACGAAACTCCCCCACGTATCCGGCACCAGATAGCACAGTTGGTCAGGGGCGCGGGGGACCGGTGTCGGCTAGTGGAAGCTCATCTAAATCTTCATCGTGGCCCATAAATTTCAATGAGATTCAAGCCCGGCTCTCGAACTGGCCAGTCTGTCAGGCCGACGCGTGACTGTCGCGGAAACCATTGCTGAACGATTCGACTCGGTGAACCAGTGAATGGTCTTGCAGGAAACTGATATCTCGTGGGACATCGTTCTCAGCACAATAGTATGTTTCATGATGCGCACGTACTTATTCGCGGCAAGATGACCATAAATTAGATGGAGTATTACTGCCTCATCGGATGACATCCAAACCACAGCAAGAGTCTGTAGCGTTGCAGCTCACGAATGTGTGCTCCCTTTGACCCTGAGTCCAGCAACTGATCCTCACTCACTAACCTTAATACTGACTATTCTGGAAAGACGACCGGTCATGTGGGTCGTAGCGTGCTTCCAGTGACCCGTAGACCATCGCTGCATCCTCCCTCATTCCTTAAGCACAATACTGACTCCCCTGAAAATATGACGTGGTGCCAGCCACGCTGTAAATTCATTGCAACGAAGGAAAGCCTGTGAAAGTGTTCATCAAAGTTGCTTCTTCATTAGCAGCCATGTGAGCTCTGGGGCCAGCGTCCCAATATAGGCTACGAGTGGTTTGAGATCATCTGTGGAAATTTTTGTTGAGTTGTACGGTGGTTTAAAAACAAACGTTCCGTATAGTGGTCAACACACTGGCTTGCTGAGGCGTCTACATGCTTCCAAAGCCCCACCCTCGAAACCGATCGATTACCCTTGCCTTGTACACTGCTTCATCCATTTATGGCTGCAGCGAGGTTGAACTCAACACCTGAGTGCCGCATCACATGTACTGAAACTACTGTACTGGGCGAGTGACAGGACGCTGCCTCTCCTGGCGTCACACTGACTGCTGTCGTATATGAGCTTGTGCCGCAGAGTGTTATGTTCGTCTTACCTAGGCTATTTCAGTTGATACCTCACAACAAGGGTTGAAATAATTTTAAGGAAAAATACATGGATAGTGGACCCACATATTTCGTCATTTGTCATTTCATGGAATACACTTTATTGTTTAACAACAGCTGGAATTACCAGTTAAAAACCTTGTCAAAAATAAATAACAACGCTCACAATAATTTAAAGAACTTAAACAGGGCCAATTCATTAATAATTCATTATACCATTAAGAACATTGCTTAAAACCAAGTATATACTTAAGTCCCCACATACAAGTACGAAGTCACATCAACTAGGTGTGAGTGCAAGCAGGTTTAACAAACTGAGTGTCGTCAGTAAAATAAATTACTAATCACTGCCACTAAAGGAATTAACGATTCCCAAGCACGGATAACACATTCAACTATCAGACAATGACCACCCAAAAAACAGAAAGGTTAACAGAAAACGCTACTGCATGTGGCTGTTGGAAAGCCTTCGACAATTTATAGGCCTTCTAATTGTAATTTAATAACACATTTACAACCAAAGCGGCACATAGCCCAGCCTTTACCAAATGCGACTCTTTCACAGCAGAAGGCCTCCAAACAAGAAATCTTAAAAATCAACAAGATAAAAATCCAATTCAAGTAGGAAATAAAATAATTAAAAAACATATATCACAGCTAGGTGGAAAGCCTCAAAGCAAAGTAGACAAAACAAACATATGCAAGGTGCAATACAAATAGCTGAAGGCCACAATTAAATTTCAAAATCCTAAAATATATTACGATAATCTTTTAAAGGAAGAAGGCCGCAATGTTTAAGCTTGAAAGATAATTTTAAGAATAAAGTTGCAAGGCTGAAAGCCCACAACTAATTTTGGAAAATTAAAAAAAAAACCATAAGCCTTAAATTTTAAGTAGCTGAAAACAGATAATTAAACACCAGTGGGAAAGACAATAAAAGCAACGGCACTCAGAATCCTCCAGGGAGGTCGGTCTGCCCTCGTTCACTTAGGTGAGACAGGTGGTGAGCCCAACAACACTTGATCCGTCGCAAGCCAACCAGGGGACAGCCACGGACCGACCAACACAACAACTTGCTTCCCATACATCAGTACATGAGAACTCAAAACACGAAAGGTTACAAACGTGATAATCTACAATGAAGTAGTGTATTAGCTGTCAAAATTCCACACCATGTTGGACAGCGATAACAGGTGAGGAAAGGACGCTGCCTAAAATTACGTTAGTGGCCAGGGCAGGTAACCGGAACACTAACGGCCACAAGGCAGAAAATTCCGTTGGTGCACTCAAAGTGTAGTCAACCAAAATAGTTAATTGCACCGCATGGCGGCTAAATTTCAGCAATAAAAACACTCAGTGTTGCTCATAGGAAAACCTCACCAACAGCAAACCACCGAAACGAACCACCACAGGATGAATGGACGTGGCTTGGGTAGTTGAAACCACTACTCAACTTTGACGCCCTTGGTCGGTGAACCATGAAGCTCGTAGCGATCGGGCAGTTCCACACACGCTGCGACACTGCGCAGGGGCTGTCACTGGACCCAGCAGAGTGCACTGTGCGGAGATAACTTACCAGGTCCGCAGCAACCGACCGACTCGCCGCAGAATGCCGACAACATCTAAAATCGTCGTCAGTGGAAACAATGACAACTACACACACAAACTTACAAACACTTGCACGAAGACCTGAACGATACCCAACAGTAACTAAGCACACACAAAGACAATTGGGAGTCGATGCACACACACAGCCGACTCATTGAACCACCGGCGAGCGAAAACACGTCGTCCGGTAGGACGACCGACCGACAATCCAGCAAGACCGTGGCCCGGTTCAACTGATGCGTGGCGGCAACGGTAGGGCGAGCCATGTCGACGCAGACCTCACTGCCGCTCCAGCCCGACTGCACTACTGCCGCATTGCAACTCCCCTACTGGCAGGTCCGGACTGGACTCCAGACCCGTTCCAACTGACTGGTAAACCCGAACTCGCGATCCGAAATGACATACGACAGACAACGACCGGGAAGTAATAGCAGTCGAGCAAAGATACTACGAGAGGGAAGTGTTGCCGTAGCGGAAAGATAACACGTCTCTGCTCCGGGACCAGGAATCAGGAGAGCGTCGTCTGCTGCCAGAGCTACCCTGCAACACGCATTAGAAGCGAACAGTAATCTGCCAAATAAACGAGAATGTACGTAACATTAACTTATTCCAGAGTTGATTTGACATACAAGTTACAAGCTTAACACTCCTTAAAGTTACTTGAAAATTAACAAGGTGAAACATCAGCGCCTGAAAATCTAATTATTAGGGAATACTCATCTGTAAAAGTGCTTTGCCTTCAACACAGACTGTGTTACAATTTCAATTTCATTCAATCAGTTTACAACAGAGAACGCACATACACTTGCACTGAATATGGCCTGGAACAACAAATTATTATCAGTTGCACTGTCTGATTAGCACCCACACAATCACTCGGAGGAGCGTTAATATGACAGGCCCAATTCCGCACTGACACATACGTGGCCTTACGATAAAAAGTGCCATAAAAACAACATTCAACTCTACATAGGTGTGAAGGAGGCGCGACTTCCAGGATTCCATGCAGGGGTGTTATTGGCTCCAATCCATACAGGTGATCTTCCACACACACTCACGTACTCACTGGTCATACCGGACTCGAGAGTTCATTACCGCAGCAACGTATTTTCGCCATCTGTCCCTGTCTTGCGCTATTTCCTTCCATTCAGCTTCAATACCTAGGCTCCTCAAATCAGCCTTCACATTGTCCTCCCATCTACGCCTCGGTCTCCCCACACGACGTTTTCCCTCTAAGTGCCCTACCAGTACTCTGCGCGCTGCCCTGCCCTCATCTATTCGGGTTACGTGACCCGCTCATCGCAGCCTACGTGATTTAATAATACTGATTATGTCAGGTGATCTAAGCTTGCCGAGTTAGCCGGGAAATTGCCGACCAGGTTGCACGCGGCGTCCGCTGGTCTTTCCACAACTCGCCGCTGTCATTCCAGCCGGCAAAGCTTGCCTGCGACCGATTTAACCACTCGCGGTTTCTCGACACCCATACCGGACACAAGGAGCCACCAAAAACCAGTAACTTGCCAACCAAGCGCCCTCCAGCTAATTGTTGGTATCATGCCCCGCCAAACTCAACACGCCTGAGGATAGTATGGCGTGGTAGTGATATGCTTAATGGCATTGTGAAAACAGAACTGTTTAAATTTAGAAATAAATGCCAGAGCGTTATCGCTTACCAGAGCCTTATGAGGGCAAAACTAGGAGAAGATGTTGGTCATGTGTCCGGCAGTAATAGCTAGAGACGTGTCACTCAAACCGCGAAAATTCGTCCACGACCACGATGATATAACGGTGTTTTTTTTAGTATTGGGACAGGGTCTCACAAAACTAATAAAGACTTTTTCCATAGGGTACTGTTCACGTCCAGATTGAGTTTACTCCTTTTACAAGAGTCGCACTCACCAACCAAACGCCAGATATCCCAGTGCAGTGACAGTCAGATGAAGTGAGCTTATATCTTCGCCAAGGTATTCTACAGTCCTAAATGCCCATCCACCAACGAACTGTGAAAGTAATGAGAGAAGTAGGAGACTAATTCAAGAGGCAAGCAAATGCTTAATTCCCCAGGTTTGCTCATTTCTTTACACATTCTTCCGTGAAAACCTCGGCACCTCTTTCCTGGACAACAATGGCCTCCTAGTCAGTCTCCACAACGGATCCATGTCCTTCTCAGTTATAAGATTGGCAAATAATTGGGGAATTCGCTCAGAAAACAACAAGCTAGAACATCGGAGTGATGGGTTCACTCTCCATCAGTGGTACCCTCCTGCTCAAAGAAGCAGCTCAGCGCATCGGCTACGTGATTGTCGGAGGCTTTACATGAAAATTGGAATGTTGTAATCCGGATCGGCCACCTCTCGATCCTACCGGTTTTCCTGGTTGTGGCCAGGACCCAAATTAACGCCTGATTGTCGGACTCTAAATCTAACTCCCTATTCTCCAAATTAATTTGGAATTTTTCAAGGACGAACAGAACGGCCAATTCTTCACATTCATACACAGATCAATTCAGCTCGATGGCGGACAGCCCCCTTGAGCAAAACATTATGGACGTCTTCCATCATGGTCTTCCTGGAGGAAAACCGCAGTAATCCATGTATTGGACGCGTCGGTCTGTACAATAAATCTCTTGCCGAAGTCGGGCACAACCAACACCAGAGAGTTTTCGATGGTGGTCTTACTAGTTTCAAAGGCACACTGTTTTCCTTTCGCCCCTTGCAAAATTTTCTCCCTTCCTGAGCAGATTATTAAGAGGGGCTTAAAGCTGACCAAATTGGGAATGAACCTACGAAAATAGTTGACCATTCCAATAAACCTAGATCTCTCCTTCAGTTTCTAGGTTGGGGGAATCTCTTTGGTTCCTTCGTTCGCTCTTAGTCGATAGTAACAGCATCCCCAGAAACCTGATGACCCAAAAATGAAACCTGGCGTCAGGCGCGAGGAATCTTATACGTCTTGACAATCAACCCAGCATCAACAACACCCGTCTATGATGGGAAAGATGCTTCTCAAACGCAACACTATAAGTGACGACATCATCCACTTAGTTAAACGCTCAGACGAATTTCAGTTCCCCCAAGGTATTATCCTACAAACGAGAGAGAACAATGGCTCCGGTGGTCAACCAAACGGCACCCTACTGAACTCATAAGAGTTCCAGTCGTTGCAAAAGCTAGTGACGTGCTTAGATGCCTGAGTGAGAGGGATTTTATAATAGGCTTGATTCAAGTCAAGCACAGTGAACCACTTAACCCCAGAGAACAATGTGTAACAATTGTGAAGGTCGGGCAAGAACAACGTTTTTCTTCAGCAGCCTGTAATCTACGACTAGTCCATCGTCCTGACCCTGAGCCTTGGAGACAAGTAAAATGGGTGAGGTACAAGGAGAAGGAAAAGGCCTGATCACACCATCCTGCAGCATATTAGCCAGCTTCCGCCTCACGATTATCATTTTGGGGGGGGGGGGGGCGGTGGCCGTGCGGTTCTAGGCGCTACAGTCCGGAACCGCGGGACTGCTACGGTCGCAGGTTCGAATCCTGCCTCGGGCATGGATGTGTGTAATGTCCTTAGGTTAGTTAGGTTTAAGTAGTTTTAAATTCTAGGGGACTGATGACCTTAGACGTTAAGTCCCATAGTGCTCAGAGCCATTTGAACCATTTTCCATTTTGATTTGGGGGGGGGGGGGGGCGAAAGTCGACAAGCCGTCCGCCAAGCAGGAACGTCATCAATCAGACTATATCATACTGGATCACGGTAGTCACTCCTAACTTGTTAAACAAAACACCGGGAAACCCCCCAACAGATTCAACAAATGCATGGCCTACTCTGATTGAAGATGATCCACGTCGAATTTCCGGTGTAGCAACTTAAGGAAGAAAAATAGAGGGCTATCTTCTCAACTTTTAAGAAAAAGGCGCGAGTAGCAAAATCAAGAATCAGTTCGGTTCTTTGGATAAAATCGCAGCCGAGCAACAAATTAACTACTACGTACTTTACAACCAGAAAAGTAAGCAGCCACGAGAAGTTACAAATGGATAATCTACCGTGCACGTTCCCAGGTAGAGGCAAGTCTGGCCCATTGGCGCATGGGAGATAATTTACAAAAATCGCCTAACTCCAAATAACACTTACAGTCGAGTAACAAGACGGAACTAACAGAGTCCAATGACGCGCACAGAGGTTCCTGTTCGACAGGAGCACAAACATAAGAAAGGAACGATCTGTCGCAGCATGGGTACATGCACACCAAGGAGTTGACCTTCACTGAAACGTACGAAACCCCCCTCCACCACGGTGTCAGTTGTTATGCCTGGGGAGCCGCACAACAGGACACTCGCGTACAAGATGGTCGTGCGCGCCACAACGAAAACAACGCCTGCGCGCGAGTGAATCAGATTTGACAGAGGGCTTATAACCGCTGAGAACTGAAGGTACAGATTCTGAACCTACCTCTACCCTACACTACTCATGAGCAAACGTGAGGGCCTCAATAGAATCTACTAGTATTTGCAGTTCATCAAAGTTGGTGGGACAGCGAGTAAACACCAAACACGATCGACCCTCGTGGTGCATACTCTCTAAGCTGTCAGCAGTGCTATCAGACTCGGTGATGGACATAGCAAAGGTTCGCACAGCTGGGCGCATTAGCTCGACATATTGAATCAACGTCTCCGACGATGGATGATCGTGTCAACAATACTTCCGCTCAAGCTCATTGCGTGTCTGCGCCGACAGATTTCTGTCTGTAATAAGACCCCTGAGCTGCCCTATAGAATCATGATGTTTCAAGATTTTTGAAAACAAAGTACCCAATCTCCCTTTAGCTAAAGGATAAAGCAAGGACAGGATCATGTGGTGTGGTACGTGCAAGTCACCAGCATGAAACTCAAACCGCACAAGCAGCCGCAAGATTTGATGCAGTCGATTTAAATTATCAACAGAGAGTTGTGCAATACCAGTCAGGAGGCACAAAATCTGATTGGGTAACTTAGCCAAGTGACGATATCAGGAAAAAGATTAAGCGAGCTGTCAAAAGATAATCTAGGAGCTTTTAGTTGGCGTTTAGTTTGGCTTTCGGAAAGAGAAAGACTACCTAGTCTTCGGGCCTCGGAGCGCTTATCGTCACTGAGTTGATTAAACCTTAAAATTTCCTACATCCTCGCTTTCTAAACTCATGGTTGCCGCCCTAACCTGCAAGTCCCTTTCCCGATTGCACAGCTACTTAACTTTCCGTCTCTCAGAATCATTAAGCCCAACACAGCGCAAGTCCTTCAGGCGATTCCCTAAACGCACCAGATGCACTTGAATCCTATCAACCTGCCTAGTTGTGAGTTGGCACAGTGGCCACAGCAATGCAAGAGGATACGAATGGTGGAGCACAAATGTGTAGTGCATCGAGAATTGCCGAAACATTTGGCATATCCGTGAGCACGGTGCGTAAAATCATATCAAACGTCCTTCTTTGCAATCCATTCAGATTTACCCATGTGCACGAGGTGCTTCTTGTTAACCTGCTGGTAAGTGAGACCTCTGCTTTAGAATTTCTTGCTCGCATGGAAGTGAACATTTAGAGATATCTAATTCGGTAGAAATCTCACAGTTTTAAACATTGGTGTCTCTCAGTGATCGTATATAAGCTTCAGCGTAGAAATGGAACAGCCAACTGGTTGCAAATAACTCTTTAGTACACTGACCTAGGATTCGACGCCTCTGAGACACAAGAAGAAATTTCTTAAACGGAAGGTTTCTTAAAATTCAATTCTGAATGGACACATCCTTAGAGATGTCGAAACCTAATAAATTGGCATACTTACGTAGACCAATGGACGGAAGTGTCACAGGGTGCAGATGTATCTTCATCCGTACTTTACAGCTTTCAGCGTCGTCTCTTATGAGCTGAGCGTCGGGCGGAACTTCGCTCTTTCTTGAGGTCGGTGGCAGCGAGGCAGGCCGTATTTTTTCAAGCCAAGATGGATGCGCGGCAGCACTGGAGGACAGGCTTTAATTACTTATTCATTGATTGCGACAGCAAATACTCGGCCTGAAGCGCCGCAACTCCACACTTCTTCCAGACAGACTGAGAAGCCCAGAGAGAAAGAGAGAGAGAGGGAGGGGGAGTCCGACGTGGAGGGCGCTGGATCGATCAGCGCCGCTCACAACTCTCCGAAAGTGTACCGCGTTAGATCAAAGCAGCCGCGGCAGTGACAGTTATTGGGTCGTAGAAGGGACGAGACAATGCTTAAACTGTCGCCGCCCACACCGCAGACTTATCGATTTCAGCTCACTAACTCAATTTAAAAGTCGCGATGAGGGGGCACCGAGAGCTGGAGCGGCCCTGCGCTTGTCATTTAATACACCCAGCGATGTTTGAGGGCCTTTTGCCCCATTCAAATTTGATTTAATAGTTACAAAACTGTCAGACCAGCTAATATGAAGCTCATGAGTGTTGCATAGTATTTTAGTTCTGTCAGTTTCTATATTCCAAACTGAGTCCGTTTTCTTTTTTTAAAAAAAATTATGTTTTAAACCAGACTGCAATTATAACAGTAATTGAGAAGGCAGAGGGACATATTTGTTGCCTATTCCCGATGTTATCCAGTCTATTCACTGCGAGAACAGTAATGGTATCCGAGGAGAAAACTGGAAAGGGGATTCAAGGAGCAAGAATATAACGACGAAGTTTGCCGATGATATTACACAGGTGACAAAAGGTCGTGGGACAGCGATACGCACTTATACAGATGGCGGTAGTATCGCGTACACAAAGTATAAAAGGGCAGTGAACTGGTGGAGTTGTCATTTGTAATCAGTTAATTCATATGGAAACGTTTCAAACGTGATTCACTGGACGCGGAATGGTAGTTGGATCTAGACGCATTGAACATTCCATTTCTGCAGGCCTCATGGAATTCAACATTCCTTGATCTACAGTGTCAAGAGTGTGCCGAGAATACCAAATGTCAGGCATTACTTCTCACCACGGACAACGCAGTGGTCGACGGCCTTCACTTAACGACCGAGAGCAGCGGTGTTTGTGCCAACAGACAAGTACCACTGCGTGAAATTACCGCAAAAATCAATGAAATACGTACGATGAACGTATTCGTTGGGACAGTGCGGCGATATTTGTCGTTAATGGACTATGGCAGCGGACGACAGACGCGAGTGCCTTTGCTAACAGCACATCACCTGCAGCGCCTCTCCTGGGCTCGTGTCAATGTCGGTTGGACCCTAGGCGATTGACAACAGTGGCCTGTTCAGATGAGTCCTGACTTCAGTTGGTAAAAGCTGGCGATAGAGTCCAATTATGGGGCAGACCCACGAAGCCGTAGACCCAAGTTGTCAACAACGTACTGTGTAAGTTGGTGTTGGCTCCGTAGTGGTATGATCTGTGATCTGGTCCAACTTAATCGGTCATTGACTGGAAGTGGTTATATTCGGATACGTGGAGACCATTGGTAGCCATTAATGGTCTTCATGATCCCAAACAACGATGGAATTTTTATGGATGACAATGCTTCATGTCACCGGGCCACAAATGTTCGTGACTGGTTTGAAGAACTTTCTGGACAATTTGAGCGAATGATTTGGCCATCCAATCACCCGACGTAAATCCTATCAAAAATTTATGGGACGTAATCGAGAAGTCGATTCGTGCACAAAACCCTGCACCGGCAACATTTTCGAAACTGTGAACAGCTATGGAGGCAGCTTGGCTTAACATTTCCGCAGAGGACGCCCATCGACTTGTTGAGTCCATGCTACGTCTAGTTGCAGCACTACGTATGGCAGAAGGAGCTCCGACGTGATATTAGGAGGTATTCCATAAGAGTTCCCACGTCTATAATTCTGTCGGAGACGACATGAGACATGAAAGATTACTTAAACGGATACTGTGTTGGAACGAGGTATAGAATGAATTTTAACAAAAGTAAAACAAAGATAATGAAATATAGTCGAAATAGATCAAATTATGCTATGGAAACTAGATTACGAAATGAGACACTAGATGATGAAGATGCGTTTTGCTGTTTGGACCACAAAATAACTGACGATGGCCGGATTAGAGAGGATATAAAATGCAGACAGGCACTAGCAAAAAACGCACTTCTAAATAAGAGAAATTTGATAATATATATATATATATATATATATATATATATATATATATATATATATATATATATATAAGGAAGTGCTTTCTGATAATATTTATCTGAAATGAGGCCTTATACGGTGGTGAAATTCGGGAGATTGATGAGTGGGTCTAATATCTGATGAATAGGTATTGAATCGAATCCAGGCAACCATAAAGTTGTAAAAGAAAGTGTAAGTACACTCCTGGAAATTGAAATAAGAACACCGTGAATTCATTGTCCCAGGAAGGGGAAACTTTATTGACACATTCCTGGGGTCAGATACATCACATGATCACACTGACAGAACCACAGGCACATAGACACAGGCAACAGAGTATGCACAATGTCTGCACTAGTACAGTGTATATCCACCTTTCGCAGCAATGCAGGCTGCTATTCTCCCATGGAGACGATCGTAGAGATGCTGGATGTAGTCCTGTGGAACGGCTTGCCATGCCATTTCCACCTGGCGCCTCAGTTGGACCAGCGTTCGTGCTGGACGTGCAGACCGCGTGAGACGACGCTTCATCCAGTCCCAAACATGCTCAATGGGGGACAGATCCGGAGATCTTGCTGGCCAGGGTGGTTGACTTACACCTTCTAGGGCACGTTGGGTGGCACGGGATACATGCGGACGTGCATTGTCCTGTTGGAACAGCAAGTTCCCTTGCCGGTCTAGGAATAGTAGAACGATGGGTTCGATGACGGTTTGGATGTACCGTGCACTATTCAGTGTCCCCTCGACTATCACCAGTGGTGTACGGCCAGTGTAAGAGATCGCTCCCCACATCATGATGCCGGGTGTTGACCCTGTGTGCCTCTGTCGTATGCAGTCCTGATTGTGGCGCTCACCTGCACGGCGCCAAACACGCATACGACCATCATTGGCACCAAGGCAGAAGCGACTCTCATCGCTGAAGACGACACGTCTCCATTCGTCCCTCCATTCACGCCTGTCGCGACACCACTGGAGGCGGGCTGCACGATGTTGGGGCGTGAGCGGAAGACGGCCTAACGGTGTGCGGGACCGTAGCCCAGCTTCATGGAGACGGTTACGACTGGTCCTCGCCGATACCCCAGGAGCAACAGTGTCCGTAATTTGCTGTGAAGTGGCGGTGCGGTTCCCTACGGCACTGCGTAGGATCCTACGGTCTTGGCGTGCATCCGTGCGTCGCTGCGGTCCGGTCCCAGGTCGACGGGCACGTGCACCTTCCGCCGACCACTGGCGACAACATCGATGTACTGTGGAGACCTCACGCCCCACGTGTTGAGCAATTCGGCGGTACGTCCACCCGGCCTCCCGCATGCCCACTATACGCCCTCGCTCAAAGTCCGTCAACTGCACATACGGTTCACGTCCACGCTGTCGCGGCATGCTACCACTGTTGAAGACTGCGATGGAGCTCCGTATGCCACGGCAAACTGGCTGACACTGACGGCGGCGGTGCACAAATGCTGCGCAGCTAGCGCCATTCGACGGCCAACACCGCGTTTCCTGGTGAGTCCGCTGTGCCGTGCGTGTGATCATTGCTTGTACAGCCCTCTCGCAGTGTCCGGAGCAAGTATGGTGGGTCTGACACACCGGTGTCAATGTGTTCTTTTTTCCATTTCCAGGAGTGTATATATGTATAAGGAAGTGCTTTCTGATAATATTTATCTGAAATGAGGCCTTATGCCGTGGTGAAATTCGGGAGATTGATGAGTGGGTCTAATATCTGATGAATAGGTATTGAATCGAATACAGGCAACCATAAAGTTGTAAAAGAAAGTGTAAGTAGATCAATGACGAACACTAATTTCACTTAACGAAGGTTTATTCAGCACTTGCATATTCAACAGCGCGGAGCGAACTGTCTCCGGCCAGAACACCTACAGTATATATACAACTAAAGAAAATTCCAGTACAATGATTCTTGACATTCGTGGATACTTCTAGAATGTGCTCGGACCGAATATAGAAATTAAAGAGTTACAGTCCACGTGAGTTTTGAACTCACGACACTGCACTCAACAATTTAATACCACAACCGCTACACCACGATGCTTCTCGGCTTCTTCGGCCACGTTGCTCCCTCCTTAAGGAAACAGCGTCTCGGTGTTACGTCCTACTAGTCCGGGAACGAGTCATCGGCCCTGCATACTCCGACTCCCAATGACTGATGCTCGCCCTGGCAGTGACCTTCTTAGAAATTCTTTAGCCTCTACTCTCTTCGTCACCTTTCCGCTGGTTGCATGTCGCCAGAGCTTCGAATTTACCCTGGGTGGCAGGATCCTTGTGGGGCTTCATTCCAAGGACGTGGACCGTATCTCTGATTTCTCGTCGACTTGCATCGGGATCGAAATCTTCATAAGTAACATCAGACAACTGTCTTACAACCTTATAAGGTCCAAAGTAGCGCCTGAGGAGCTTCTCAGAGAGACAAACCTTCCGAACGGGAGAAGATCCAGACGAGGTTAACGGGCTAGTAGACAACAGGGCGGTGGCCCGCGTTTTACCTTCAGCGACCGTTTTCTTGAGCTTACAGCGTACAGAGTCGAGCTAACTGCCGAGCTTCCTCAGCTCTAGCAAACACCTGGCCGATGTAGTCGTCGTCCACGTCATCAGGGTGTAAAGGAAACACAGTGTTCATTGTCGTAGTCGCCTCACGCCCATGCAGTAGGAAAAATTGCGTAAATCCCGTGGTGTCTTGCTTGGCGGTGTTGTAGGCAAATGTCACGAAAGGTAGCACCTCATCCGAGTTGCTCTGCTCAACATTGACGAACGCTGATAGCATGTCGGCCAAGGTCTTATTAAGGCGTTCAGTAAGCTCGTTAGTTTGTGGATGGTAGGCAGTCGTCATGTGATGAGTAATGTTGCACCAACGGTTTATCTCTGTCATAAGATTCGATGGAAAGAATTTCCCTCGATCCGTAATTAACGACATAGGGGCACCGTGTTTTAATACAATGTCTTCCACGATGAATTTGGCTACCTCGGATTCTTCGGCTGTTTTCGCGACTTTTGTCATGCATAGTGTGTCAGATAATCGGTGCAAACAATAATCCATCTATTTCCACTAGCAGACGTTTCAAATCGACCGAGGAGGTCAATCCCAACACGATGGAAAGGCGTTTCGGATGGTGGAATTGGTATGAGTCGTCCAGGTTGTTTCTGAGGAACTGCTTTCCTCCCCCGGCACTGTCTACAGTGTCACACATAGTGACGGACACTCATAAATAGAGCTGGGCAGAAATATCTCTTGCGGATTCTATCGTAGGTCTTAATAAATCCTAAATGTCCGGCCTCAGGTGTGACATGGAATTTCTGTAGAACATCTAAGGGCGAGTGTTTATGAATCACTGGTAACCACCTCTTTCCAAACGGATCGAAGCTTCCCTGCAAAGTAATCCATTAACTACCTTAAATTGTCCTTTACATCCTCTGACCGGTTTAAGGCAAGCATAATTTGAGATATCTTGGCGTCCTTCTTCTGCTTAGCAGAGAGATCCTGGAGTGCAGCGAGACAGTCACTATCTTCATCAAAGTCTTGATGGTCTTGAACAGGGTTTCTTGAGAGAGTCGGCATCTTGGTGTTTTCTTCCACTTTTGTACGCTACGGTAATGTCATACTCTTGAAGACGTAGTGCCCACCTGACTAGTCGTCGTGTTGGATCCTTAAAACCTGTCGATCAGCAAAGTGAATGATGGTCTGTAACAACTGTGAATGGCTTTCCATATAGATACTGCCGAAATTTGAACATGGCCCAGATCACAGCAAGACATTCTCTTTCTGTAGTTGAGTAGTTTCTCTCGGCTTTTGTAAGTGTCCTAGAAGCATAGGCTATAACATTCTCTTTTCCATCCGAAATTTGTACCAGAACAGCACCGAGCCCATACGCAATGGCATCTGTGTGTAGTTCTGTAGATGCTCTTTCATCATACAGACCTAGTACAGGGTCAGTCGTCAGAGCTTTTCGCAGCACATCGGAAGAATCATGTTGAGCACCACCGCAGATAAATTTAGCATCAGCTTTTAACAACTCTTGGAGTGCCTTGGCTTTGATACAAAAGTCTTTGATAAAACGACGGTAATAAGAACATAATCCGAGGAAGCTTCTCACTTCTCTAATACTTTTTGGGATAGGAAATTCCGTTACAGATCTCACCTTTTCTGGGTCTGGCCGCACACCTTCATTTGACACAAGGTGTCCTAGTATTTTGAATTCTTTTACTCCAAAGAGACACTTCCTTGGATTAAGTTTGACACTTCCTTGGATTAAGTTTCAGTGCGCCTTGGAGACAGTTAAGAACGGCCCTCAGTCTTCTTATGTGTTCATCAAATGTCTCTGAGAACATTGTAACGTCATCTAAATAACAAAGACACATCGTTCACATCAGGTGACGTAGAAGATTATCCGTCATCCGTTCAAAATTTGCTGGTGCATTACACAAACCGAATGGCTCAAATGGTTCAAATGGCTCTGAGCACTGTGGGACTTAACTACTGAGGTCATCAATCCCCTAGAACTTAGAACTACTTAAAACTAACTCACCTAAGGACGTCACACACCTGCATGCCAGAGGCAGGATTCGAACCTGCGGCTGTGTGGTCGCGCGGTTCCAGACTGTAGCGCCTAGAACCGCTCGGCCACTCCGGCCGGCATCGCACTACAAGATCCATGGGTTGATGCATGGCATGATACATGACAGTTACCTTTCTAGTCTCCAGACACTCAGGTGCGCATCTTCCTGTCCACAGTATCTCATCTCGTCTAGCATAATCTGTAATTGCCTGAGAAGCTTTCAAAAAGTCCCATCCGAGAATGACGTCGTGACTACACTCTTGTAAGACGATGAATTCTAAGGTCTGTGTATGGCCACTTATAACCAAACGAACTGTACATCTTGCTGTAGGTTCTACATATTTCCCGTTAGGCACCTCCAGCAGAGATGTTTTGCTGTAGACGAATACGGTTTTCTGCAACTGGCGACAGCACTTCTCCGAAATGACTAAATATGATGCTCCAGAGTCCACAAGAGATTGGGCTAGTCGGCCATCCACGAGGATATCGACGTAGTTTCCTGTTCATTTTGTAGTGATCGACGGCGGAGGATTTTTCTCTTCGGCGGCCTCACCTCCAAGGAATGTAGCACCCTTTAGTTTACCAGGTTGTGGCGGCTAGGTGATCGGCTGGAGCTTCTAAACGGCGATGGAGACCTTGATCGGCGTGTTGGGGAGCGTCCTCTCCAGCGGCTAGCTTGCGGCGATGGTGACCTACGTCGTCCTGCACCCACATCTTCTTGTTCATCTTCGTCGTCCTCGAGTTGACGCCGGCTAAGAACGGTCTGCTGTCTTCTGGCGCAGGCGTCATCAAGTATCCGCCTCCTGTCTCGACAATAGCGCACCACATGTCCCGGTCGTCCGCAGTGGAAACCTACTGGTTGGTTATCCTGGGTGCTCCAGACGTCAGTCTTCCTTGGAGCCAAAACGGGTTCCTCATGTGGCATTGTAGGAACTTAAATTAGCCTGGGTCTCGACTTTTTCACCGTTTTAAAGGGAAATGAAGGAAGAGAGATTGGGTTCAGTGTCTGTTCCACATCCTCCCTTATGACCTCTTGGAGCGTCCCGCCTTTTTGCTCGCCGTGCAATCCAAGTGCCTTCTGAACTTCCTCTCTTACTACCTAACGAACAACCCTTGTGAAATCAGTTGCTTCCTCCATCACAGACATCGATACGACGTTTGGAAGCCGTTCAAACTTCTTGCGCGTAATTCTTTTTTGATGCATTGTCTCGATATTTTGGCACCATTTTATGAAGTCGTCTGCTGTCGAAACCTCCTTCAGGAGTAGGGCTTGATACTTGTCCTCAGCAACACCCTTCATGAGATGTGCAACCTTATCTTCCTCTTTCATTCTAGGATTCACTATTTTAAACAGCTCCAAGGCGTCTTGAATGTAGGATGCTGTAGTTTCTCCTGGACGCTGTGCCGTGCACTTTAATTTATCTTCAGCCTTGCACTTCTGTCGTTGTGTGTCGCTGAAATACTTGCGCAGTTCCTCCTGTAATACTACCCAGCTTGTGAACGTCTCCTCGTTGTTCTCATACCATTGCTTGGCAGTTCCTCCAAGTAGAAAAATACGTTAGCCATACACACGGTATCATCCCATTTGTTAAATTTGGCTATACACTCGTATACCTTCAGCCACTTGTTTGGATCTTGGCCATCGTCACCGGAGAACCCAGAAGGATGTCTCATATGGTGTCAAACGGTTGCTGTCATCGTAACGTGCTATTCTTCTTCTGTCTCCGATAGATTGCGATCTGTTGAATATGGCTCGAACACGGGTTTCTCGCCACGTAAACGGAAGCTCTGTCGTGGCCTGGTGGGAGCCATTATGTCGTCGATAATGTGCGCTATCACAAGTTCCAATAGCCAGCGTCCACCAGAATTTGTCACGTACAAGAAGGTGCAAGTAGATGAATGACGAACACTAACTTCACTTAACGAAGGTTTACTCAGCACTTGCACATATAAGAGCGCGGAGCGAACTGCCTCTGGTCAGAACACCTACAGTATACTCACAGCTGAAGAATATTCCAGTACAATGATTCTTGACATTTGTGGATACTTCTAGAATGTAGTCGAACCGAATATAGAAATTAAAGCAGTACAGTCCAGGCGAGTTTTGAATTCACGACCCTCCACTTAACAGTTTAGTATCATAACCACTACACCACGGTACTACTCAGCTTCTTCTGCGACAAAATGAATGGGGTTGGCTGATAATGCACGTATTGTGTGAGGAGTAGGGTCGCAGGAGTTGGAGGGGGGGGGGGAGAGATTGCAGAGACAGATCCAGATAAGAAACTACAGGAACCAGATTCAAACAGATCTAGGTCACTCTAGTTACTTAGTGATGAAGAATTTTGCCGAGGATACGAGGATAAACTACCGTGGGGACATGAATCAAGTCCGTCACGAGAACTTCTTTGGCCCAAGTTCCAATCAAAGTTCTGCATACGTATTCTTAGCCAAACTGAAATGCGAAAGTGATTAATGTCAAGTATAAAACTAGGACCTGATAACAATTGGGAGATAGCTCGTGTCAGTGAAGTGATACTACAGACAGCGTTGAAGTAGAAGTATCGGGCACTACAATTACTTCAATGCTCTCTGTGCTGCCACCTCAGTGACATTCTAAGTGTTTTCTATGCGCCCACATTCTTTATTACTTTCTTTTATAGAGGATCTGGGTATAGCCAAGCCAAATGGTAAACAGAAGATCAAGTAGCAATTCTGACTATTATTTTACGACAATTATATCCAGTCGTAATTACCACATAGAAACAAAGACCTATATGACATAATGTACCCTTCGCTAAGTTCTGTACCTTAACACCAGCGGAAAAATGCTTCTTCTGGAGCACAAAAAAGGAGAATACATCACATTTTCAAAAGCTCTGACGTAAAAGTGGGGAACCGGCTGCCCCAACTTCCATTCTACCTTCCTCACCAAAACTTTAGGCTTGTGATCATATTCGCGCTCTTTTACCACGGAACATTCTAAATCAAAAATGCTCCCTGCCGCCGTTGGATAAGCAGCTGCCAGCAGCAAGTCGTATACTCCTAGCTTACTTATTTGTTACACAGTTTAATTGTTAATTTCTTTGCGTGTTTTTGGGTACTTGCATTGTTTAATTCATAAATTTCGGGCGTATTATAGTATTTGAGAGTTGTAGCATCGCGTATTAGTACCTGAATAGTGTAAATTCGCGTAGCCGTCTGTCTTCTGTTTTTGTTTTGAACGGCCAGTCAGTGTGCTCCCTGCCGCCGTTGGATAAGCAGCTGCCAGCAGCAAGTCGTACACTCCTAACTTACTTATTTGTTACACAGTTTGATTCCTAATTTCTTTGCGCGTTTTTGGGTACTTGCATTGTTTGATTCATAAATTTCGGGCGTATTATGGTATTTTAGAGTTGTAGCATCCCGTTTTAGTACCTGAATAATGTAAATTTGCGTAGTCGTCTGCCTTCTGTTTTTGTTTTGAACGGCCAGTGTCGGTTGGTCACAGCCAGTGTGCAGCCTGCCGCCTGAGCTCCCAGTTGGTGCACATGGACAGCGCAGAAAGATTCGTATATAGCTTCTTTTCTGTGTTTACTTCGTAGATTCTTACTTAAATTGCGTGTGAGTTTCGTACAGGAGGTGTAATTTCGAGTTTTAGTTACTGTAATAGTAAATTAAGGCAGATTGTAGGGTAGTCGTTAGGCATTTGTACAGGTTAGTTCATACATTCTTTGCGTGTTTCCCTTGCGTTATCTAGGCACTCGTGTTTCAGTAACTGTTGTTCAACATCGATTAGAATTGACAGGGACTGTGATTGCTGTGTTCGGATGAGGGCTGAGTTGGCATCCCTTCCCTCACAACTGCAGGCGGCGCTGACTTCGGTCGCGCAGCTTGAGGCTGTTGCCAATGGGCACCACTGTGTGGAGCCGGACTTGGGTATCACGGGGATGTCAACCTCGTCCCGTCTGTCCCCAGATCGGTCTGCCACTGTGGTTGCCCCGGTTGCTGCCCGCAGTGGGGCTGAGCCCTCGCCTGTGGTTGATTGGGAGGTCGTTCCAAGGCGTGGCAGGCAGCGAAAGACGTCCCCGGAGGCTGATCAGAAAGCCTCCCCGGTGCGTCTGACAAACAGGTTTCAGGAACTGGCTGAGCCAGATGCAGCTGCCTGCCCTGTTTCAGAGGATAATTCTCAGCCTTCAAGGTCCAGGCAATCGCAGAGGGTGGGCTTATTGGTAGTTGGAAGCTCCAATGTTAGGCGCGTAATGGGGCCCCTTAGGGATATGGCGGCTAAGGAGGGGAAGAAATCCAGTGTGCATTCCGTGTGCATTCCGGGAGGAGTCATTCCTGACGTGGAAAGGATCCTTCCGGATGCCATGAAGAGCACAGGGTGCAGCCAGCTACAGGTGGTGGCACATGTCGGTACTAATGACGTGTGTCGCTTCGGATCTGAGGAAATTCTCTCTGGATTCCAGCAGCTATCTGATTTGGTGAAGACTGCCGGTCTAGCTTACGAGATGAAGGCAGAGCTCACCATCTGCAGCATCGTTGACAGAACCGACTGCAGACCTTTGGTGCAGAGCCGGGTGGAGGGTCTGAATCAGAGGCTCAGACGGTTTTGCGACCGTGTTGGCTGCAGATTCCTTGACTTGCGCCATAGGGTGGTGGGGTTTCGGGTTCCCCTGAATAGGTCAGGAGTTCACTACACTCAGCTGGAGACTACACGGGTAGCGGAGGCTGTGTGGCGTGGACTGGGCGGTTTTTTGGGTTAGAAGGCCTCTGGAAAGTACGGGGTGGGCTGCAATCTCAAAGGGTGCATGGAAAATACAGGACGTGCTTGGATCAAGGAACAGTCGGAATTGTAGTTGTAAATTGTTGTAGCTGTGCTGGAAAAGTCCCTGAGCTTCAAGCGCTAATAGAAAGCACAGAAGCTGAAATCGTTATAGGTACAAAAAGCTGGATAAAGTCTGAAATAAGTTCTGCAGAAATTTTTACGAACTCTCAGACGGTGTTCAGGAAAGACAGATTAGGCAGAATTGGTGGTGGAGTGTTTGTCTCTGTCAGTAGTGGTTTAGCTTCTAGTGAAGTCGAAGTAGATACTCCAGGCGAATTGGTATGGGTGGACGTTATACTTAACAGCCGAACTAAGTTAATAATTGGCTCCTTCTATCGACCCCCAGTCTCCGATGATATAGTTGCTGTCCGCCGCTCATGGTCTCGCGGTAGCGTTCTCGCTTCCCGAGCACGGGGTCCCGGGTTCGATTCCCGGCGGGGTCAGGGATTTTCACCTGCCTCGAGATGACTGGGTGTTTGTGTTGTCCTCATCATTTTCATCATCATCCAGGAAAGTGGCGAAATTGGACTGAGCAAAGATTGGGTAATTGTACGGGCGCTGATAACCACGCAGTTGAGCGCCCCCACAAACCAAACATCATCATCATATAGTTGCTGAACAGTTCAGAGAAAATTTGAGTCTCGTAACAAATAAATACCCCACTCATACGGTTATAGTTGGTGGGGACTTCAACCTTCCCTCGATATGTTGGCAAAAATACTTGTTCAAAACCGGTGGCAGGCAGAAAACATCTTCCGAGATTGTCCTAAATCCTTACTCCGAAAATTATTTCGAGTAGTTAGTCCACGAACCCACGCGAATTGTAAATGGTTGCGAAAACACACTTGACCTATTAGCCACAAACAATCCAGAGCTAATAGAGAGCACCATGACTCATTCAGGGATTAGTGATCAGAAGGTCGTTGTAGCTAGGCTCAATACCATTTCTTCCAAATCCACCAGAAACAAACGCAAAATAATATTATTTAAAAAAGCGGATAAAGTGTCACTAGAAGCCTTCCTAAGAGTTGATCTCCATTCCTTCCGAACTGACTATGCAAATGTAGACGAGATGTGGCTCAAATTCAAAGATATAGTAGCAACAGCAATTGAGAGATTCATACCTCATAAACTGGTAAGAGATGGAACTGATCCCCCATGGTACACAAAAAATGTCCGATCGCTGTTGCAGAGGCAACGGAAAAAGCATGCGAAGTTCAGAAGAACGCGAAATCCCGAAGATTGTCTAAAATTTACAGACGCGCGACATTTGGCACGGACCTCAATGCGAGATGCCTTTATTAGGTTCCACAACGAAACATTGTCTCGAAATTTGGTAGAAAATCCGAAGAAATTCTGGTCGTATGTAAAGTACACAAGCGGCAAGACGCAGTCAATACCTTCGCTGCGCAATGCCGATGGCACTGTTACCGACGACTGTGCCGCTAAAACGGAGTTATTGAACGCAGTTTTCCGAAATTCCTTCACCAGGGAAGACGAATGAAATATTCCAGAATTTGAAACACGAACAGCTGATAGCATAAGTTTCTTAGAAGTAGATAGCTTAGGGGTTGCGAAGCAACTCAAATCGCTTGATACGGGCAAGTCTTCAGGTCCAGATTGTGTACCGATTAGGTTCCTTTCAGATTACGCTGATACAACAGCTCCCTACTTAGCAATCATATACAACCGCTCGCTCACCGATGGATCTGTACCTACAGATTGGAAAATTGCGCAGGTCGCACCAGTTTTTATGAAGGGTAGTAGGAGTAATCCATTGAGCTACAGACCTATATCATTGACGTCGGTTTGCAGATTGTTTTTGGAGCATATACTGTATTCAAACATTATGAATCACCTCGAAGGGAACGATCTATTGATACGTAACCAGCATGGCTTCAGAAAACATCGTTCTTGTGCAACGCAGCTAGCTGTTTATTCGCACGAAGTAATGTCGGCAGGGGACCTCAAGTAGATTCCGTATTTGTAAATTTCCGGAAAGCTTTTGATACCGTTCCTCACAAGTGACTTCTAATCAAGCTGCGGGCCTACGGCGTATCGTCTCAGTTGTGCGACTGGATTCGTGATTTCCTGTCAGGAAGGTCGCAGTTCGTAGTAATAAAAGTGTTCCCCAGGGAAGCTTCCTGGGACCTCTGCTGTTCCTGATCTATATAAATGACCTGGGTGACAATCTGAGCAGTTATCTTAGGTTGTTCGCAGATGATGCTGTAATTTACCATCTAGTAAGGTCATCCGAAGACCAGTATCAGTTGCAAAGCGATTTAGAAAAGATTGCTGTATGGTGTGGCAGGTGGCAGTTGACGCTAAATAACGAAAAGTGTGAGGTGATCCACATGAGTTCCAAAATAAATCCGTTGGAATTCGATTACTCGATAAATAGTACAATTCTCAAGGCTGTCAATTCAACTAAGTACCTGGGTGTTAAAATTACGAACAACATCAGTTGGAAAGACCACATAGATAATATTGTGGGGAAGGCGAGCCAAAGGTTGCATTTCATTGGCAGGACACTTAGAAGATGCAACAAGTCCACTAAAGAGACAGCTTACACTACACTCGTTCGTCCTCTGTCAGAATATTGCTGCGCGGTGTAGTATCCTTACCAGGTGGGATTGACGGAGGACATCGAAAGGGTGCAAAAAAGGGCAGCTCGTTTTGTATTATCACGTAATAGGGGAAAGAGTGTGGCAGATATGATACGCGAGTTGGATTGGAAGTCATTAAAGCAAAGACGTTTTTCGTCGTGGCGAGATCTATTTACGAAATTTCAGTCACCAACTTTCTCTTCCGAATGCGAAAATATTTTGTTGAGCCCAACGTACATAGGTAGGAATGATCATCAAAATAAAATAAGAGAAATCGGAGCTCGAACAGAAAGGTTTAGGTGTTCGTTTTTCCCGCGCGCTGTTCGGTAGTGGAATGGTAGAGAGATAGTATGATTGTGGTTCGATGAACCCTCTGCCAAGCACTTAAATGTGAATTGCAGAGTAATCATGTTGATGTAGATGGAGATCTTTTTACCCAGTCTCCCTTTGTAATCAACCTTCATACTCGCAACGGAAGGTCACGGTAATTGTCGCGGAGAACGGAAAAAACATTTTTGTTTTGTTACTGAGTAGAAAGCAAAACTGTATGAAAAGTTTTAGATGCTATGCTACAGCGGTATTGACAGGAGAGGGAGGAATAGGTGGGGTGGTAATAGGTTTCCTTTCTCTCGTAAAGCCTTCCATTTACGAATTGCTCTGCAAGCAGAACACTGGTCAGAACACGTCAAATGGATTTGTGTTTGGTGTTACAGTAGATCAGAATATCCTTGTGGTGTGGAGGTCAGTAAGTAAGAGCCAGTAAATGTTTCGCCCTGGGCTTTGACACAGGCAGTATTTGTGAAACTGTTAGCGAAGTACTTTGATATTGCAGAAGGTATACCTACGCGAGAAGAGCGTCTTGCTTATGAATAAATGGAGCTACGGTTTACGGAAGAGGATGCTGCAATTACAGACGTTACTACACATTTTAATAGACGAAGAAGCGTCAGATGAAGAGGCACCAGATGAAAAAAAATGGTAGTGCCATGGCAGTGAGGTATGGAGCAATATCACTAGTGGCGGAATTCCAGCAAAGCAGTGATTTATCTTAAGAGTCATCACCTCCAAGGTAATGAACGAAGTTTCTAGAAGGATATCTGGCTGATGAGAACAAGATGTGAACAACCAATGGAAGAAGATGGATATGCAGATCCTCCCCCACTATGTCTACATCTACATCTACATGGATACTCTGGAAATCACATTCAGGTACCTGGCAGAGGGTTCATCGAACCACGTTCAGAGTACTCTATTATTCCAACCTCGTATCGCGTGCGGAAAGAGTGAACACCTATATTTTCCCGTACGAGTTCTGTCACTTTCTTCCACCCGCCAACACTGTTCCGTTCTCTTTCTCTCCCAACGGGCCCGCATCTCGTGGTCGTGCGGTAGCGTTCTCGCTTCCCACGCCCGGGTTCCCGGGTTCGATTCCCCGCGGGGTCAGGGATTTTCTCTGCCTCGTGATGGCTGGGTGTTGTGTGCTGTTCTTAGGTTAGTTAGGTTTAAGTAGTTCTAAGTTCTAGGGGACTGATGACCATAGATGTTAAGTCTTATAGTGCTCAGAGCCATTTGAACCATTTTTTTCTCCCAACGGCTCTGCCTCCTCTCTTACAAGGACATTGCCTGTCTTCTACTCTGTTTCAGCATAAAAAAGCGCGTTTGCCTCGGCGTGCCAAAATCTTTTGAGAGCAATGTGGAATGAGGATAGAAGCGGCTGGTTCCCCACTTTCCAGTCAATCCTTCATAGAAGAACATATTGGGCCTTTTTGTGTTCACAGGAGCAGTTCTTCGCGGTTCCCTCCTCCCTCTCAAACGGTAGGGTATCGTGAGTTTATGAAACGAATTGTATAGGTTAGTAAAGTTTTGACTGTTTATTTATGTACTTAGAAACATTTATGTACTTCGACACATTTAAGCAACAAATAAGGACGCATTTGTTTTTCATTTTTTGAACACTTCGTTCGTCGACGCAGCTAATGGGAAACACACGACATATGATTTGTACCGTAAAAGAGCAAAAACGTTATTAGAAATATTTTACTGAATTTCCAGTCTTTTCAGTACTACAGTATTTTTGGAAGTCATTTTAAGTTCTTTTCAGGCATTTTAAGATCCTCTTAGCACATTTTTTGTCAGAGCATTAACACTTTGGCCATATCTGAAAGGCGTGAAGTGTCCGTTATACAGAGATAGCACGTCATTAAGTTTTATTACTAAAAAAATGCTGTCTAAAAGCATAGTTTAGTGACCTCAGAATGCTTGCGATGACCCAAGAATCCTTCTCATGTAATCACTACATCAGTTAAAACTACGTTTACGTGACAGACCGGATATTACGTGTATAGCTATGTTATCTTTGAGACTCTGTGTCTCAGTAACGGGTAATGATGTCGAAAAATGATTGGACGTTTCTCGAGGATATCATCTTACGAAATTATGGTACAAATAGAAATTATAGAAGTAGCCATCCGAACAACTGCTACTTTTTCTTCCAAAAATTGTGGTTTTTCGGGGTTTTCTCACGGACGTCCATGAACAACTGATGCTTTTATAAGCTGTCTAACATCCACCCTCGGCCACGCTTTTTGCAAAAGTGCCAACCGATTTCCTCAATCTCCCCGAGCTGGAGGACGTGTCTAATATTCAAATTTTGACCCATTACTCAAGAATTAATAGAGTATGCCCGTTCGTCCGGTCACAGGCTATCCAAAACGCATAACCGCTTATCTCTGTGAGATATAGAACCTGAATCTTGTTTCCTCCAAGAAATGGTGTTTCCACGCACGGTTCTTTGGAATACAGTGATAGCGTGCGCTGTCGTGCGAGGAGTGATCGTCTTAGTATTAATGTATAGTGGGATTTTGGTCGTTCATAGGTTAAATTCTTAAGTGACAATATTGCATTCAGTGTATAACTACACACTGTAATCGTTGTGAGCTTAGTTACCTCTTACATGGTAATTTGGTGATAGTCAAGAATGCCTTTAAAGCAGTGTCGAAGACTAAACTACGTGCACCGTTTTCCTTCTGTGAAAAGACTATGACGGGTACCTCTTAACTTGATGTGTGGCTGTTGCGGCTCTTTCCAGAAATGACTGCTGATTCCAAGACTTTCATCTTCCGGGACACCCCCTCATACCTGAACGACGGACTTGGGCATCGCTGATGCGAGGTGATTGTTTCCTTGGCTCCACTAGTCGTCTGAGGTAACGCTTTCTGGCCTTTTCTTTTGGGGGTACACTAACGACAGTGTTTACGTTCCCCCACCTCCGAAAACACCGCTCAGAGAACGCATGAAAGCTACTGCGATGTCTATCGACAGGATGCTGCAACAAAGCGTATGGAAAGACTTGAACACTCCTTCAACTTGTGTCGTGCGACAAAGAAACAGTAATACAACATTTGTAGAGCGCAAAATGCATACTTGGTGACTTTTCTATTCATGCTTCAGTCATATCTGTAAATGTAATACGTTGGAAAATTTAGAGCTTGGAAAATGAATGTGTCATTCACAGAAGTCCTGTATATTCTGCAGAATGGTTCAATTACAATGACAGTGATTAAATCCGTTACAGGAACTTCGTATGCAGCATTAAATTATCCTAGTCGTCACCTCACTGTTCGCCCTCAGAGCCCGCACTCTGTTGGTTTAGAAAGTGACGAGGTTGCAAGTTATGCAAGCAAAATTCATGCCTGTGTGATGATAAGAAGTGGTTGTAATTTTTGAGACCACTGCCACATGGAGCTCTATGCCTGAACACATGGATGAATTAAACCTCTCTCGTTGCCAGAGTGAATGATATGTGTAGATGGCGCCATTTGCTTCTTAGCAGGCAAGTGGTTATCATGAGTGTTCTGCTGAGAGCGTAGTATACAGACTCTCTTTCTGGATACTATAATTCCTTGTCTGTATGCTTGGAGTGAGGTAACAAGTATGATAAGTTTTGAATTTTCTGCTATTGCTAACATCTGAGCTACATATATAAGCCAAATCAATCATTTTGCGAGATGTCGTGTGAAATTTGAATTTTTGTTTAGTCATCAGCATATTCCACAAGCAGCGTGATTCGATTTCAGTTGCACTTGTACCTATGTGATTTATTACAAATGCTATGGCAGAACAGAGTAGGACTTGCGTTGTGAAAGTAAGGATCAATTTTAGGGCCAAAACGAACTATTGAGAGGTGTCTTTAGGGAGCAGTGATGGTTTACTTACATCTACATAATTTGAAGACACTGTCATTAAACGCACTTAGTTACAGGAAGGAATTTAGCAGGAACATTTTGCCTCGAGGCTGATATTCAGCGACGAAGCAGCCTTCCATTTATCCGGAACGGTCAGTCACTACAATGATAGTGAACTTCAAAAAGTCTTCATTGTTGAAGAGCAAATTGTTGAGTATCGTGTTACACAGATAATCACTTCTCAAACCATTAACTATTAGAGTTAGGGAAGGGA
Organism: Schistocerca cancellata; assembly: GCF_023864275.1. NCBI lineage: Eukaryota > Metazoa > Arthropoda > Insecta > Orthoptera > Acrididae > Schistocerca > Schistocerca cancellata. Next base: position 498,034,192 of record NC_064631.1, read on the forward strand.
TTTCAAACTACCGTTTTCAGTGTAATAGGATTTCACAGAATACCCAAACATAAACTAAGGTATGCAGCACTAGTTTCAGAACATGGATCTCACGTAGGCGTATTGCAGCAAAAGAATAGCAATGATTAATAAAGATTCGTATGAACGAGCTACAAGTATTAAGCTTCTATTCACTTTTGCTAGACACATCCATATTACATTTAGAGAATTGTATGTAAATAGATGTTAAATGATACCGCAGAAGATTTGCCCTGTCAAATTAAATTTTAGAACTTTGCAGTATGGATCATTGCACGGAAGTTACAGTCAAATGACTGCATTATTGTAATACTTAGGTCATGACATATAAACGTTACATATTTATAAGCACAAACATGAACGTTGAAAACGGCTCGCCTTAAACAGGATGTCAGAAAACATAATGTACAGTTAAAGTTCCTTAGCAGGAAATGAATCCACCCCTCATGAGTTGGTATACGTTGACATTACACACGGAGAAGTTTTTAATGTTAGCAGTGTTTCAGTTATTCGACAAAATTTAGAGTCCGAGAGCGAGTAGATTCTTCGTAAAACAGCCAACTAGCATGTTAAGGAATCTTCGAAGTACACAGACAACATCGTTTCCGGAGCAGAGCGCAGGCCACGCAGTGACTGCGTCCTTGTACTGTCATGACTGCCCTCCACTCTTTTCTTACACGTATCATTTTCACCATTTCTCTTTCGGCCTTAAGACCGTTATCAATTGGTGATGTTGGGACATGCACGCATTTCATCATCGCTTGGTTTGTGGGGCGTTCAATTGCGCGATTATCAGCGTTCATGATCGTATAACAGCCTTTTACCTGTATTAACATCCTTAACACACAATTAACAGTATGCCACTATTCTTGCATACTGAAGTTTCACATACGACGGAAAGAACGACTGGCTATCTTTCGAAAAACTAGAGGGGGTGGGGGGAGGGTGAAGCAATGACTTACTTCTCGACGCTGCAATAAAATTTACTAGAGGATATTATTTTGAAACTCAAAGATTTTCTAATGTTCACTCTGGGTAAAAGACGTCGCGTGAAACATTAACTATACCAAAGAAACGAATTCGCTGAGTCAAGTTCGCAGATATTAGACAGGATAAATATTTAAATATCATTCTACAGATTTTGTTTACTATTTGAAATACAAATATTTCCTCCTAATAATACTGTAAATGGTCATACCATAATTGTCTTCGAAACACACAGACATGGAAAAACATATATTTCGATGGCGACGAACAAAATTATTTGTTCCTCAACTGTGCGACAGCAATATGTGTGTCTCTTTTTCCCAAAACATAAAGTTACAGTGAACTTCTATGACAAAAATGAGTGTCCACTCAGCCGAACGTGAATATTTAATTTTAGAATTAAAACGCGTCGCTCGATGGCACTTAAACGTAATTGGAAAATGCGTCTGCCAGAGCGGAATAAATACATGCACAATATTAAAAACGGGCTCACACTTCTTAAACTGTAATCTCTGTAGGCATCTAGTGTGGACTTAGCTACAACAACGATATTTAGAAGTATGACTTACCGTCATATCAGACAACAAAGTAGAAATGTGAATCTACAAGATAAAATTCGTCCATATTACGGAAAATGAAATTTTAGGAGACTCATATAACCCATACTGTTTTCTCGGCTTCTTCTCCATTTTCCTACATTTGTGTAATAGCAATTGCAAAATATGTTACCGGTCTTGACATTTCTATTTTATTTTTTTCATCCTTCGCTTCATCTTAAAGCAACCATGAAGAAAAAAAAATACTTTTGCGAAGCTGAGAACTGAATTGCGAATAATAATATTAATGGTCAGTTTTTTGTCATCTTTGGTTTTGGTGCTCCGGTGTTTGCAGGACTGGCCGACTAGGTCGTTTCCAGGGGACGCCCGATTGCTTGTTGTTCGAGTGGTGAACGCCACCAGACACGAATGTTCATATATGCTGATGATGCAGCAGTGGTCACACAGGATAAAGCCTTTGAACAAGTGGAGGAGAATCTCACAGGAGCCTTAACAGAACTTGCTACCTATTACGACGGCAATAATCTCAAACCAAACCCTAGTAAATCTCAAGTATCCGCCTTCCATCTTAGGAACAAACAAGCCAAACGGAAACTCCGAGTCATGTGGCAAGGGGAAGAGCTGAAACATACGAACAGCCCAAAATACCTGGGTGTAACATTGGACAGAGCACTTACTTTTAAGCAGCACTGCCACAACACTAAAAAAGGTCTGTGCCAGGAACAACATACTGCGGAAGCTAACAGGTTCATCGTGGGGAGCTCAACCACATGGTTTGCGCACCACGGGTCTGGTGCTGAGTATTTCAGCAGCGGAATATGCGGCGCCATTTTGGAGCAACTCTGTTCACACTAAGCAAGTTGACGTTGCCGTAAACGAAACTGTACGTATTGCCACAGGATGCCTCAAAGCAACTTCCACAGACATCATTTACTCCATTATAGGCATAGCACCACCCACTATCCGCAGACAAGTAGCCGCCGAGATAGAAAGATCAAAACAAAAGAATGATCTTCGACACCCGATGCATATGCACCGAAAACAACGTGTCCAGCTGAAATCCCGCAGGAGTTTCACTGAAACTACTGAAGAGCTCGCCACCAAGCCCGTCGCAAGGCGGCTATCTCTTTGGGAAGAAATGGTGCCACACTCCACAATGGTACTACTTGAGGAGGGATCTGCAGGATTTCAACTACCTTTTACAACTTGGAGGTCATTAAACCGGCTGCGCACTGGAGTAACTGGGTGCAAATCAAACCTATTTACATGGGGCTACGGGGATAGCGATAGGTGTGAATGCGGAGCAATACAGGACTTGGACCACCTACTGATCTGCCCAGATATGTCTATAACATGCACTAAAGATGATATTTTTAAAGTCAATGACAAAGCAATCTACGTTGCTAACTACTGGGAAGGGAAGATATAATTGGTGCATCCGGATACGGAAGAAGAAGAAAATGGTCAGTTAAGTGTGTAAGACGTATGCGTTGGGCGAGGCATGGCAGAGTGTCTGACCTGAGAGTAGTATGTAGTTAGTTGTTGCTTGTCGCTAGTCGGCGTGATTCGACAGTAGTCTGAGTTAGTATGCAGTAGTCTGCAGTAGTCTGCAGTTGTCGACAGTACTCGGCGCGTGCCTGCGCGTGTCGGCAGTCTGCTCTGGTCGGGACTCTGGAGGATGAGTATTATTGTAGAAGGTAAAGAAGCAGCCTTGCGCATATCTAGTAATGTATATTAACTGTCATTCATTTCTTTAAAAAAAAAAGACCCAATAATAATTTTTATAATATAAAGTAATTTTTTTAAGAAAAGCAATCATTTCAATTTAAAGAATATTTCCAATGCATGATCATTCCTTCCAAGAATAAAAAAAAAATATAGCCCAGCATTGCACGAAGCTGTGCCGAAAAGTTTTTACGTAAGAGCAGATATATTCGCAGTTTTTATTGAGGTAAGAATTTTTCTTTTTTTATTCAGAATACAGGTCCGAGGCGCAGCGCTGCTGTCGTCATAAAATTTACCAGGTTACTGAATTTTTTTATTACTTCCGGGTTTAGGAATTGAATTTTGTGGTTACGTTAAATGTGCATGTATTTCTGCCCAGAGATTATAAATGGGAGCCAATTTTGTTCAGAGGTTACAATATTAAAAAAATCATTTAAATATTTGTGTGGGGTGTTTACACTTGGTTCATATTGTAAATATAAATATTTTTGTGCGGAGGTTACACTTGGTGACCCTGCCAGGATCGTATTTCTTTGTGAATCTTCTGAGAAGTAGTCATATATCTCCTCTTATTTAGTTAAATGTAGTTTGCATCTGGCGCAACGCATTTAATAATTTGTCACTCTTTCTTTCACAGATCATCAGCAATTTGTTGCTCTTTGTTGTAATTGTGTTTGCTGCATTTTTGCATTGTCTTTGTTTCATTTGTGCTTAATTTTGATTTTTGTGAAAAATGCCGCGAAAAACTGTTAACAGTACATTGCGATGTGTAATAAGTGAAATAGCCGACTCGAATAATTTGACCGATAGTATTTGCGACACTCAGTGTAATGATGATAATCCCCTAATTGTAGACAATCAGTGCGTACCGACCACTAATATTGATTTTGATCCTAGTGATGAACAGACAAATTCAGTTGTGTCCTCTGTTAATTTAACAATTGATGATGCGGCACGTTCTGTTACAATGAACGCTGCCCAGTTTAACACACCCGATTTGCAAAATTTGAATTGTGGACAGATAAATTTTTCTAAAGAAAATGAACGGTGTACTCAAAGTACGACAGATTTATTTGATTCCGAGATAGTGATCAACAGTGCACATCCGATTGGCAAACCTTTTTGTGAATTACAGAATGACCAAATGGTTACAGAAAACGTGACAATTGCACATACACCATTACACAGCACAGAAAACAGGGTCGTTAATTTTGGCTTGTATCAAATTATGGCAGTATTGCTACAGTTTAAGAAAGAACAAGACGACAATTTCAAACGACTTAATGAAAAATATAAAAATCATAATGAGTCGAACAAACAAATTAATGAAAATCTTAAAAAGTCGAATGATAAGCAAGACAACAATCACAAACAACTTAGTGAAAAACTCAAACAACAAATTAATGAAATTAATGAAAAACTAGACAATTCCAGACAGCTTAGTGAACAGATTACAGCCGTTGCTGCGCAATGTCATGATACAAAAGAACAATTACGTGAAGAAATTAAGGCTTGTGCTAGGAAAAGTAGTGAAGAAATTAGATCTGTTGCTCAAGAATTAAGGAATACGCAAGCAGCTACAACAGAATCACTTAGAGGCGAAATTAGTGCAGTCGGTAAACAATGCTCTGAAAACGCAACACAGTTACGCGACGAGTTTAAATTAATGTCAGCAGAACTTTCGCGCACACTGGATGCAAAAGTAGACGCGAAATTCGACCAACAGAACAGTCAAATTGACGAACGTTTTAATCACCACCTACAAAACAGTGAAACGCGTTACCGTAAATTCATACAGGAACAGAATAAAGTAAAGCGACAACTCATGGAAACAATTACCGCACAGAGACAGGAAGATAAACGTAAATTTTTTACGAAAGCAAAAACATTCGTAGACAACAATGTTGCTACAGTATCAGACGAAATTAATACTATCAAACAGTTGAAAACCGAATTGCGTGATGAAATTTCCGATCTTAAATCAAAAAGAGATACACAAACAGTAGACCTTCAGACAGTGACCGACAGACTTGAACAATTAGAATTAATACAGGATCCCGATGCCATCAAAGCAGACGTTAAAAAATTGAACGAAACTACACGTAAAATACAAAAACAAATTAATGCTTGTGACACTAAAAACGATGATCAGGTAAAAATACTGACTGAAAAATATGATGAATTGGCCAGTCGTATTGACGTTATTGAAAGTAATAATGACAGCAAATCAGACGATACTTCATCGATTTCGTTTAATAAAACACCCGAATTCCAAAATTTACAGCAGACGATCAGTGAGATAGATTCATCCAATAATACATTACGTAGAAAATTGTCGACTTTACAGCAAGAGGTGACAGAGATAAAAAATATTTCAGTCAATATCACGTCACAGCATACGGCACATTCCGAACATTTGACACACTCACACAGCCAGTATAATTTACATAATTTACAGAGAGTACGTGACTTAAATTCCGAACAATCACAGACAAATAGATTCTCATACAATCCTGAACCTGTTCAGACGTACAGACATATTATCATGAATGAACCAGACAGTAGATATCATCCCGAACGTAATACGTCAGGAAGAAATAACAGAACCGTACAAATAGTTGAAATGCCACAGCGTCCTCCTGAAAATGATAGCGCGTCAGATAGAATTTGACTAGATACAGTACAGGTTGCATCTTCCTGTAACGTAAGCACTACTTTTGACACGCAGAATGTTGTTCACGAAAATGTTATTACTTTTGACGACATCGATACACACTGTTGCATTGAAAGACAGAATCACAACGTACGTAGACGACATTCTTATTGCAGAAGCTAACTGGTCTGAACACGATCTGATTCTTGAACAACTGTTGCAAACTTTTCGTGCACAAGGACTCACAGTTAATCTCAGTAAATCGCACTTTGGTAAAACTTCTATAGAATTTCTTGGACATGTAATTTCAGCAGAAGGCATTGCGCCTGACCCGGAAAAACTTCAAGCTTTACGTGACATAACTGTTCCGACGACGAAGAAACAACTACGCACCTTTTTGGGTTTAATTAACTTTTTTCGTAAATTTATTCATTACTCTGCTTTAGACACCCCTAGATTATGTCAATTGACAGGTAAAAACACTATTTGGTCCTGGGATAAGCAAGCCCATTCTGAATTTATGAACCTGAAACATGCTTTGTTGGATGCACCACTTTTATCGCATCCAGGTCTTACTAGAAATTTTTCCATTGCCACCGACAGTTCTAACACCGCATTAGGCGTACACATATTTCAGGAAATTGAAGAAGATGGTACTACAGTAATTAAAAACATAGCATTTGCGAGTCGCATTCTGTCACCTGCTGAACGCAATTACTCTGTTACAGAACTTGAAACATTATGTGTTGTATGGGCATTTACGAGATTTCGGCATTTCCTTTATGGAAGACATACGACCGTTTACACAGACCATAGAGCTATACAGTTTTTACTTTCGGCTAAATTTACTCACGACAGATTAAGCAGATGGAAACTTAATTTGCAGGAATTTAATTTTACAATTGTTCACATTCCCGGTACACAAAATATTGTAGCAGACGTACTATCCCGTTCTCTCAGCAACAATCAGCAAGACATCGCAACCAACTTCTGCAAAGCAAATTTCAGCGTCATGTACATTCAATGAGTTGCATTTGAAAATTTCATTTCGTCGTCATTACGAGACATAGCACAGGAGCCGAGTAAAGACAACGTATGGAAAGAGATTAAACACCTTTCGCAAAATAGGAATAATGTTGCCATTAGAAACCATTACACTGTACGCAATAATATTCTGTTTCGCCGCTTTCACCTTGACAGCAACAATTGGTTTTTATGCATTCCTGACGAACTTGTTAACAAATTAATCCGGTATATTCATTTAAGTTACGCACATTACGGAGCCAGAAAATGTTTTCTTATACTGAGACATAACTGTTATTTTACCTACATGGAGAAACGTATTCGACGAGTTTTAGCGTCATGTAAAATCTGCCAGAAAGCTAAATCAGACACGACTTCACATATTCCACCATTACATCCCAATGTACCTGTTAAATTGAGACACATGGCCGCTGTAGACATTTTTGGTCCGATTCCCAGAACTAATAGAGGTTTTTGCTACATCTTTGTCGCTGTTGAATTCACTTCAAAATTTGTTACCTTCACTCCGTTACGCAAAGCTACTGCTAAAACTGTTTCGAAAGCATTTATAAGACATTTTCTATTTCATGTAGGGCATGTATTGAAAGGAATTTCCGACAATGGACCACATTATCGATCTGCTATATGGACACGTATGTTACGAGATAGAAACATTTCTTCGATCTATATATCCAGGTACCATGCTTCTTCGAACCCATGTGAACGATTAATGAAAGAAATTGGTAAACTGTGTAGAATATACTGCCATTAAAGACATATTGATTGGGACACACACATACTCTCATTCCAGGATGTAATTGATTCCATACCAAATGAATCTACTATGCTATCTCCGTCTCTTATACTGAAAAATGTTGAACCACCTAACAAAATTAAAGAAATAGTAACCATTCCTACATCGCGTCGACTACGCCATCATGAAATAATTGACATTGCACTCAACAATATCAAACGTGCCGCAGAGCGCCGGAGAAGACAGCAAAAACAGGTTTGTACACGCCGTGACTTTCACATTGGACAGAAGATATTAGTACGTACACACTAATTATCAACAGTAGCTGCAGTAAATTTGAGCTTCTATACGCAGGTCCATATCGAATTCGCAGCATTCCTCACCCCAATGTAGTACACGTCGAAACTTTGAGAACCAGAAAAAGCAAGGGCAATAACCATGTCTCCAACATCAAACCCTTTATTGAATGAACATACTTTATGATTTATCTCACTGTAATGCGATTTCCTAATTTTTTTATGACCACATGTGCAATTACATTCACATGAACACTTACTGTTTCTTGGCAAGTGCCCGGCAAGGTAAGGTTAGCAGGTCGCTTTTCTTGTCGTTATACATCAGACTGTGCACATTTTCCATTTTTTATGTATGTATGATTGTTTTCCTGTTTTGTTTGTATGCACTATGAAATATTTAAGATATAACAAACACCAGTTGACTTTAACATTTTGCCTTATGATATCTCAACATCGTGACTATTTTACATTTTTTTTTTTTTTTGCTGCTACATTGTGATACTCTGTGTACATTTTTGCACCTGCACACTGTCTGTGTTTTTGACATATTACGTTTTCCGTCATGCTATGCTGTATGTTTAATTATATCACTAGAAACCAGTTTCTATTTAATGGGTATATGATTTAAATGCAAGACATTAATCTTCGTTCATCTTTTTCAGAAAGAAATAACGTGTAAAAGAAATAAATTAAACAGAAATGGGAATTTCACATTCGGAATGAACGAAAGAAGATGCAATACCTCGTCACGAAGAGTAAATGGATCAGAATTAACAAGCATTAACGAGAATATACTATACACATCTTATGATAGCAGTCTTAACTAATTTTTTCTTTCAGAATACGAGGCGATTGATGCAGGCTGTCAGACAGAACTACACATCTTAGTTTTAGTGATGAAATATGCTAGAAATAAGGAATTATATACTATGAATAGTTGTATAATGAATAATGAAGTGACTTTTTTGCAGATGATAATGAATAGTGATGAATAGTGATGCAGAATATTCTAATATGGATAATGAAGTTTTTCTTTACAGGTGATGATAATAATGGAGTTATGATGATATGGATAATGAAGTTTTTCTTTGCAGGTGAGGATAATGCTAAAGTTTATGTATTTATGCTATGTAGTTATTTAAGTATTTGTTGCAGTTCGTTTTGACAGTATGTCTTATGTCACATGGTTTGATGACTGAAGGTTTTGGAAAGGACAGCTAGAGAACATATATATTTTATACACATTTCACTACCTGTTAATTCGAAGTTCACTACTTTTCAGCATTATATGGGTTTCTTCTTTCAGCTTAATAATCCATTTTGTATTTTTCTAGGAGAATCTATTCACGAAATTAATACGCTATAATCAGTTAATCATTAAACCTGTTCTAGTACTTGCATTTTTTCTTACCCATTTGTGTGTGTCATTCATGAACGTGATCACATATACTCTACTTGTTTCATAACCGTGCTACAGCTGACTCATGATGAATGACGTTACACATCTTCATTTCCAGCAATAAGTCAAATGCAAATATTGTTATGCCCCAGTAATTAATTATCGATCCCAATGCAATGCATTGCTAGCACAAAAAAAAATGTATTACCTGTCCCAAATAATGCTACCAGTTTAATAGAGTTCTGAGTAATACTGAATGATGTTTTCTAGTCACAGACGTTGAATAATAGTTACAGTATGTTACATTTTCAATATGTCCTATGTCACTGGAATGATCAGTTCTGAGTAATACTGAATGATGTTTTCTAGTCCCAGATCTTGAGTAATAGTTACAGTATGTTACATTTTCACTATGTCCTATGTCACTTGAATGATGAGTTCTGTGTAATGTTTTCTAATCACAGACCTTGAGTAAGAGTTACAGTGTGTCACATTTTAAATATGTCCTATGTCACTGGAATCATCAGTTCTGTGTAATATTGAATCATGCTTTGTAATAATGCATAAATACTATGCCAATAATTTCTGTAAATAATATTTTGTTATACTCTGTAAATGCTATGCCAATAATTGACTCTCATTTTGAATGATAACTTCTGAATAATACTGAATAAGGTTTTATAAAAATATAAGAATACTTTGTAACTGGCCAATGAGTGCCAATAATTATTTTAAGTATGTCGTATCTCACTTGAATGATGAAAAATGTTTTGTACTATTCAATACTTGCTATATGTTTTGTAACTGGCCAATGAGTGCCAATGATTACTATAACTAAGTGAATTATGTTATTACTACGCCATTCATTAGCTCCTGTTTTGAATGATGACTTCTGATGTTTTGTAACCAGCCAATGAGTGCCAATGATTACTATAACTAAGTGAATTATGTTAATACTATGCCATTCATTAGCTCCTGTTTTGAATGATGACCTCTGATGTTTTGTAACTGGCCAATGAGTGCCAATGAGTGCCAATGATTACTATAACTATGTGAATTATGTTAATACTATGCCATTCATCAGCTCCTGTTTTGAATGATGACTTCTGATGTTTTGTAACTGGCCAATGAGTGCCAATGATTACTATAACTAAGTGAATTATGTTAATACTATGCCATTCATTAGCTCCTGTTTTGAATGATGACTTCTGATGTTTTGTAACTGGCCAATGAGTGCCAATGTTCACTGTAATCAGATGATTTATGAACATTATTCTGTAATACTTCATACATGGTACAGAAATGTTGAGTAACTGGGCAATGAGTGCCACCAATTACTCAAATCAGTTGTTAGACTAGCGTAATTCTCAATGAAGACTAGTATGTGACTTAATGTCCTTCACCTTCTGACCTAATTACCAGAAATTACTGCCATATCCGTTTGTCCTGTGTATCCTCATGCTCATGGAGCACTATATTTGGTTTTTGCACTAATTCTACGTTGGTGTACTTTACAAGGACGTGGTGTTGACACGACATGCTGTCCACCACCTTGAGCGATGGAGATGTTATTATGGTCCCACTGTTTGGTATACCTAATGTACTACCAAAATGATTACATTTCAGTGTCTTGGTTACACTGATTAATACTTCAAGGAAAAGAACTTCAGATTGTCTCACTTGGTGTTGTGCTCCTGTAGAAAGATATGGACTTTCAGTGCAGCTGCGTGCAACCTAAAGCGCTACAACCATGATGCAATCCTTCCCTTTCCTATCCTAGTTCTTGTAAAATAGTAAAAAAAGTATATAGAGTGCGTGTGCACTTTTGTCATTTTGTTAATATGATTTGTACTCATTGCCTATACATTTGTGATTTCCTGATATGTTCTGTACTACAGTGCGTGTGCACTTTTGTCATTTTGTTAACATGATTTGTATTCGTTGCATATACATTTGTGATTTCTTGATATGTTCTGTACTACAGTGCGTGTGCACTTTGTCATTTGTTAATATGATTTGTATTCATTCCGTATATATTTTGTGATTTTCTGATATGTTCTGTACTACAGTGCGTGTGCACTTTTGTCATTTTGTTAACATGATATCTATTCATTGTGTATACATTTTGTGATTTGCTGATATATTCTGAACTACAGTGCGTGTGCACTTTATGTCATTTGTTACTATGATTTGTACTCATTGCCTATACATTTTGTGATTTGCTGATATGTTCTGAACTACAGTGTGTGTGCACTTTTGTCATTTTGTTAACATGATTTGTACTCATTGCGTATACTTTTTGTGATTTCCTGATATTCTGCACTACAGTGCGTGTGCACTTTTGTCATTTTGTTAACATGATTTGTATTCATTGCGTATACCTTTTGTGATTTGCTAATATGTTCTGCACTACAGTGCGTGTGCACTTTATGTCATTTGTTAATATGATTTGTATTCATTCCATGTACATTTTGTGATTTGCTGATATGTTCTGTACTACAGTGCGTGTGCACTTTATGTCATTTGTTAATATGATTTGTACTCATTGTGTATACATTTTGTCATTACTTGATATGTTCTGTACACAGTGCATGTGCACCATATTTTATTTCATGTTCTGCACTTATACATATGTATATATTCTGTGATTTTAAACTTAGTTAATTAAAAGAAATTTGTTGCTCATGGCAAGTCCAATTGACTCACCATCGCTGCCAAATTTTTGCCCCCCCCCCCCCCCCCCCCCCCCAATGGAGGGTTATGTAAGAGGTATGCATTGCCGGCGATGGGCGAGGCATGGCAGAGTGTCTGACCTGAGAGTAGTATGTAGTTAGTTGTTGCTTGTCGCTAGTCGGCGTGATTCGACAGTAGTCTGAGTTAGTGTGCAGTAGTGTGCAGTAGTCTGCAGTTGTCGACAGTACTCGGCGCGTGCCTGCGCGTGTCGGCAGTCTGCTCTGGTCAGGACTCTGGAGGATGAGTATTATTGTAGAAGGTAAAGAAGCAGCCTTGCGCATATCTAGTAATGTATATTAACTGTCATTAATTTCTTTAAAAAAAAGCCCCAATAATAATTTTTATAATATAAAGTAATTTTTATAAGAAAAGCATTCATTTCAATTTAAAGAATATTTCCAATGCATGATCATTCCTTCCAAGAATAAAAAGAATATAGCCCAGCATTGCACGAAGCTGTGCCGAAAAGTTTTTACGTAAGAGCAGATATATTCGCAGTTTTTATTGAGGTAAGAATTTTTCCTTTTTTTATTCAGAATACAGGGCCGAGGCGCAGCGCTGCTGTCGTCATAAAATTTACCAGGTTACTGAATTTTTTTATTATTTCCGGGTTTAGGAATTGAATTTTGTGGTTACATTAAATGTGCATGTATTTCTGCACAGAGATTATAAATGGGAGCCAATTTTGTTCAGAGGTTACAATATTTAAAAAAATCATTTAAATGTTTGTGTGGGGTGGTTACACTTGGTTCATATTGTAAATATAAATATTTTTTGTGGGGAGGTTACAAGTGGGCAGTGGTGTGCCAATGAAATCGGATTCGATTAGCACTCTAGCACTCCAGAACTTGGAAATTATAATAGCTGAACACTGCCAGAAACGACAACACTGCCAATAATATGGGTGTACTGTGAAGACTAGTATTACAGGTCAAAAGTGAATCTGTCATTTAATAATGACTCTACGCTTCTGAAGAACTATATTTGCTTGACGTTAATTCCGGGGCCAAATGTCGAGCGTGACCTTACTGATACAAACTGGATTCTTAGTAGCTGTCTAAGTAGCCTCTTTCTATATTGGCAGCGTTATAGACTGTGTTAATATCGCTGATGTCGCTCTGCGCCCTCAGCAAGAGATCCTGTGGTTGGACGGACGAGCAGTTAGCGAGTGGATAGAGAAGTGTATGGGCATGTTTTACTTAGTGGAGACTCCGTGTTGGTAGGACACGCAGTGTAATGTGAGGTGAAATTTCTTGTAAGAAAATATGCAAGGAAAGGTATGATAATTGATGTATGGTTGATAATGTTTGGGTAGTGGAATTATTGACAGCTACATTATTTTTGGAACTGGATGTTACATGAATAAGGTAAAATTTTCTAAATACTGTACATTGTTAGCTCTTCTACAAAACCTGTAACCATATGCGTCCTAGTAGTTAGAGTCTTAGTAGTTAGAATCCTTTTATTAAGCTGGCTGTTGTTGCTACTTGCTGTAGTTCGTATTATGAAGATGAAGATTTTCTGTGAGGTAAGTAACTTACCAAAAAGGATGGGGTTTCCACTACAGGGATTCGTGATTGAAATGAGTCTAGGCAATTAACGCAGTTGGAGGTAGTTTCATATCTCTTTAATTTCATTTTTTTATCTGTATTACTGTTAGGATTTCTTGCAATTCAGGGCCATTCTTTTGTGTTAATTATTATTGAAAGTCATTTTATCAATGATCAGCAGTCAGACTGCGTTGGGCTTGCATATTGTGGATAATAAATGAATAGGTTATGTTCGAGTAGTCCCAGGGAAAGTTCTGTAGGTCAGTATATAAGAAAAAAATAATTAAAGAGTTGGTTTCAGCTGTTACAATACAATGTTGCAGATTCGCCGTTAGGAACACTTAGTCTAATTATTTCTAATTTAGAATAAACTGGATAGTACCACTAACTGCTATGTAACCTAAAACCTACCAGTTTCTAATAAAAACTTTAATGTGTTTGGTCTTCAGGAAGTAAAAATACGTGACCTATTATAATTTAAATTGATACCCTAGTGAAGAAACCAATTTAGCGGGCTGAGTGTAAACCATTTATCTGAGTCAGCAGTTTCATTACTGAACATGGCAGGGCACGCCAAGCAGTAAATTGTCAACAAGGGAGTTAGCGTCTTTGAAGCTGTATATGAGGATCTCCGATATGAAACATATACACTGACCAAAAAGAAAAAAATTCGAAACACCTAGACGGAGAGTTGGCAGGCGTGTTTCTACATCTGAAAGGATGATGTGTACTTAAATTTCAAGCCAGTTGCATACGAGTGGCCTTAGTAGGGCCACTGTGAGGAAGCAAAGCAGGTTTTCGTTAAGTACACTTTTCAGATTAGACGTGGTGAGTTGGTGTCAGTCAAGAATGCCTTTAAGGCGACAAAGACACCATTATCAGCATCTCAACGAGTTTGAACGAGGTCGTGCAATAGGGCTACAAGAAAATGGATCTTCCTTCTGCGATACTGCAGAAAGACTGACAGGATTGTAAGCCACTGTACGTGATTGATGGGAGCGATGGTCATGGGATTGTATGATCGGAAGAAGACCGGACTCTGGATGGGCACGTGCCGCAACCGAGATGGAAGACCATCGTGTTCGGCGTATGGCTTCGGTGCATCGCACTGGATATGCGGGAACAATTTTGGGCAGTAGTGGGCACCACAGTGACGCAACGGACTGTTACAAGTCGTTTTCATCAAGGGCAGCTCCGAGGCAGACGTCCTGTAGCGTGTGTTCCACTGACCCCAAACCACAGCCATCTGCGATTTCAGTGGTGTCAAGCGAGAGGTCATAGAGGGCGTGGTAGATGTGTGATGAGTTTTCAATAAAAGCTGGTTCTGCCTCGATGCTACTCAGGGCCATTTAATAGTTAGAAGGAAGGCAGTCGAGGGCCTGCAAAACGAACCAGTCTGTGTGCTAGACACACAGGACATTCACCTGGAGCTATGGTCTGCCGTGCGATTTCGTATGACAGTGGGAGCACTCTCGTGGTTATCCCAAGCACCTTGACTGCAAATCTGTAAGTCAGTTTGGTAATTCGATCTATTGTGCTGCCATTCATGAACAGTATTCCATGGGGTATTTTTAAGAGAATAACGTTCGCCCACACACTGCTGTTGTAACTCAACATGCTCTAGAGAGTGTCGACACTTTACCTCGGCCTGCTCGATAGCCAGATCTACCTCCAGTCGAGCACTTATCGGTCATCATTACACGATAACTACAGTGTCATCCACGAACAGCATTAACCATCCCTGTAATTATCGACCATGTGCAAGAGACGCCCAACTCCATCCCACAAAGTGACATCAGGTACATGTGAAGTTGCAATATTAATCACTCAAATGAGTTACCTAGTCAAATGTATTCCCGAAATATCTTTACTCCACACTAATTAGTCTTTGGTGTTGCGATTTTCTTTACGTCAGTGTATATGGAGAGGTAAATACTGATAGCACTAGGTCACTCTGTGTCATAAAATGCTGCCATCTAGTTCTCCGAATTATGGAATGATTGTCATGGAAAACGAAATTCCTGGACTGAAGAAGATCCTTCACTAGTAGGAGACATTAAAGGTACTATTAAACCTTAAAATATGGAAAAGAAAAGATTAAAATATGACAAAGGGTAGGAGAGTTTCGTCACTTGATTAAACCTTAAATACAAGGTCTATTCAAACAATTCCGGAATTCTGCCCACAAAGTTTTTCTACGCTTGCCTTTTACTTACTCTGCGTGATCTCTTTCGAAATACTCTCTTCCACAATTGATGCCCCGCTCCCAACGCCGTTTCCACTTCAGGAAGCTGGATTGCGCAAAGCGCCGGCTGCGAATTTTCGTTTATTTCGTCTGTCGCTGCAAATGTTTGTCCTTTGAATGGGTTTTTCAACTTTGGAAATTAAAAAAAAGTTCGCAGGGGCCAGGTCTGGAGAATACGGAAGATAAGGCAGCACAGTAATTTCGTTTTTTGTGCGACAGTCACGCACCAGCAGGGATGAATGTGAGGGTGAGTTATCGTGATGCAAAAGCCATGAACTGGTTCAAATGGCTCTGAGGACTATGCGACTTAACTTCTGAGGTCATCAGTCGCCTAGAACTTAGAACTAATTAAACCTAACTAACCTAAGGACATCACACACATCCATGCCCGAGGCAGGATTCGAACCTGAGACCGTAGCGGTCACGCGGTTCCAGACTGAAGCGCCTAGAACCGCGCGGCCACACCGGCCGGCATCCATGAATTGTCTCGTCATACTTGAGGGCGTTTCCTTCTCACATTTTCTCGCTGGCGTCGCAACATACCCCTGTAGTGTCACCCATTAATAGTTTGTCCCTGTGGCACGAATTCATGATGAAGTAACCCTTCAAAGTCAAATAAAACTATCAGCATGGCTTTGACATTTTACCTGACCTGACGAGCTATTTACGGCCTTGTAGAACCTTTTCCGACCGATTGTGAAAATTGAGCCTTGGTCTCGACATCACAACACGTCTCATCACCTGTTATGATTCTCTTAACGAACTTCTCATTCTCATTTGTGCGACCCAAAAGCTCTTCATAGATTGCGATGCAAGGGCCAAAATAAATAAATAAATAAAAACTAAAATAAAAATAAAAATTGTACCTCTAAATGTACTTGCACGTGTAGAACTCAATATTTCAGCAATATTAATATTAGCACTATTCATGTGTGTATATATATCTTGTACCATGACTTGTTCCACATCATATCGATAAAATAATCGTGAAAATGATCTACGGAACACGACATTACTAAACTAAACTAAACTTGACTCATGACCCGTGGGACGAACTTGGCGGCCTCACTATGCGTTCGAAGATGTTGCGTCACGATTTCATGTCATGATCCAACTGAAATGTTACATTCTTCCGCAATCTCTTGGACAGTCAGTTTTCGATTAACATGCACAGTTTCGTAGACGTTCCTGACATGAGAACCGTCGTTAGACGTCGAAGGGCTTCCTGAATGAGGATCATCTTTCTTCCCTCTGTCCATTTTTAAACCGTGTGAACCATTCGTAACACCGAGTATGGCTTAAGCAGTCATCACCGCAGGCATCCTGCAGTATTTGGTGTGTCTCTGCAAAGATTTTCTCAAGTTTCACCCAAAATATAATGCAGAAGCGTTACTCCTCTAAATCTTCCATCTCGAAACTCGCGAAGTGAGCGACACAACATTCTACTCAATACAGCGCTGAACAATAACTAAAAGACTTCCGTCCTGGGACGCCAACCGCATTTCGCTTCAACGCACCATTGGAACGAAATTCCAAATGCTCCGGAATTTTCTTAACAGGCTTTGTGTATCGGACAGAAAAGAATAAAACGTGACAAATGGGTGTATTAGGCAGAGTCAGTGTTCCGTTCCTACTTTTGTCATATTATTTTGTTCCTGTTTAGCTTAAAAAATATTTTTCCCTCGAGTGCCAATTAGTACAACGATTTAGCGCCATATACTTTCTAAAGTGTAGTGTTTGTGGATAGGCCAAATATTTCGTCGATGTCTAATAAAGTAACAAGCAGGAAGTAATACTTTCTGAAAGCCTCGAAAAATTGGGCAACTATTTATAACTTTGCTTTGTCGCAAGCAATACATATTGTGTATTTAATATTTAACCCTTCATCTGATTAATCAGGAGGGCGTTAAAATTTACGTAAAATGTTCTTGTGAGGAAGACGATTTGTTTCAGACAAAACTTTATAGACCAGAAAAATTAACAAGAAAAATAATAGATCGTTGCGATCGTACAATTTGAAGTGACAATAGTCACAGTACAGCAATGCAAGCAAAATTTACACACACAGTTAAACTGCGTGAGAACGCTCATCCTACTCACTAAATCATTTTTAACTTTCCTCTTGAGTTCAATAGTAAAACAAGGAGCACAGATAGATATAAAACTACTCTCCACACACAGGCTTCTGTGTATTTCTGTAGTTGCACTGACATTCAGGGTTTCTTGACCTATAGTGTCCCTTTTGTACAAAAAACACCACGTTCTGTGCGTTACCACACATTGATCAGATGTCAAACACGGCTCCTTCGTCACTGTATCCGTGACCAATGGCCCTGAGCAATTGACGGGCAAATCTGGCAACAGAGCTGTGTTGGAGCGACCAGACCAAGAGTGAAAAAAAGGGGACAGTGAGACGTTAGACACCTCTCATGACACAGATAAACATGTCGCCTATCCATACAGCATTACAGGATAGCAGCGAACAGGAAACGTGGTCTGCCTTGTCAGCGTACTTTAACATCTGATTCTAGGTTTATGACGTAATTTCCTATAATACAGCCCTCTAGAGGCAATGCGTCCTCGTTTTCAACAAGACAATAAATGGTCTCGTTGTAGTTACGGGATGTATTCGTACAATATTGATCGCTGGAGTAACCGAGAGCTCCACATGTATCAGCTGACGATAGCCTCCGGGTTAGAAAACATTTTCGTCCCTCCATGTGCTTCACTACCGACAGAACGATAGGGAATCACAAAAATGTAACACACAGGACACTGTTTATACGAAAGGTCCAAAGAATGGGACCTATGTTATTGACAGTAGCTATAAGTTAATCTAATAGCAACAAAAATCGGTTATTTCCGAGGTATCTTACACCCATGAGCCCGTGGATGGCTACTGAAGGAAAATATTTAATAATTATCAAAGTGATTATCAGTGTATTGCCAAATGTCAAGGCAGCTAACTATTCTAGAGTTTGCATACCGTCCTGACTATGTACCAAGCTCACTGATTCAGTTCGCTCTGTAGTTTCGTCTTTTCTAGGAGCTCTAACTGTACATCCAAATCACTATTGTCGGTTGACAACATTAGAACACTCTTGATGTTGATGATATTCAATTCGTTTGATAGTTTACAAAAGTTCAATAGAAAAGGAGAGTTTATTGATTTACATCGCAAATATTTGTGGACCACATACATCAGAATTCGCCAGCCTACGTCATTAAAAATAATGAACTTTCTTCCCAGCTTCTGTAGGCTGTATTATTCTGAAATATCAGGAGTGCCAAGACCGCTTGCGAATCTTGTTATTGATTCCAGAATGAGATTTTCACTCTGCAGCGGAGTGTGCGCAGATATGAAACTTCCTGGGAGATTAAAACTGTGTGCCGGGCAGAGACTCGAACTCGGGTCCTTTGCCTTTCGCGGGCAAGTGCTCTACCAACTGAGCTACCCAAGCACTACTCAGGCCCACTTCTCACAGCTTTACTTCTGCCAGTACCTCGTCTCCTACCTTCCAAACTTTACAGAAGCTCTCCTGCGAAGCTTGCAGAACTAGCACTCCTGAAAGAAAGGATATTGCGGAGACATGGCTTTGCCACAGCCTGGGGGATGTTTCCAGAATGAGATTTTCGCTCTGCAGCGGAGTGTGCGCTGATATGAAACTTCCTGGCAGATTAAAAATGTGGGCCGGACCGAGACTCGGTCCGACATATGATATATTCCAACCATAATATCTTCTCCAGCAAATTTTAAAAAGGTAAATAAACCTTAACCCTTTGAACTACACTCCTGGAAATGGAAAAAAGAACACATTGACACCGGTGTGTCAGACCCACCATACTTGCTCCGGACACTGCGAGAGGGCTGTACAAGCAATGATCACACGCACGGCACAGCGGACACACCAGGAACCGCGGTGTTGGCCGTCGAATGGCTCTAGCTGCGCAGCATTTGTGCACCGCCGCTGTCAGTGTCAGCCAGTTTGCCGTGGCATACGGAGCTCCATCGCAGTCTTTAACACTGGTAGCATGCCGCGACAGCGTGGACGTGAACCGTATGTGCAGTTGACGGACTTTGAGCGAGGGCGTATAGTGGGCATGCGGGAGGCCGGGTGGACGTACCGCCGAATTGCTCAACACGTGGGGCGTGAGGTCTCCACAGTACATCGATGTTGTCGCCAGTGGTCGGCGGAAGGTGCACGTGCCCGTCGACCTGGGACCGGACCGCAGCGACGCACGGATGCACGCCAAGACCGTAGGATCCTACGCAGTGCCGTAGGGGACCGCACCGCCACTTCCCAGCAAATTAGGGACACTGGTGCTCCTGGGGTATCGGCGAGGACCATTCGCAACCGTCTCCATGAAGCTGGGCTACGGTCCCGCACACCGTTAGGCCGTCTTCCGCTCACGCCCCAACATCGTGCAGCCCGCCTCCAGTGGTGTCGCGACAGGCGTGAATGGAGGGACGAATGGAGACGTGTCGTCTTCAGCGATGAGAGTCGCTTCTGCCTTGGTGCCAATGATGGTCGTATGCGTGTTTGGCGCCGTGCAGGTGAGCGCCACAATCAGGACTGCATACGACCGAGGCACACAGGGCCAACACCCGGCATCGTGGTGTGGGGAGCGATCTCCTACACTGGCCGTACACCACTGGTGATCGTCGAGGGGACACTGCATAGTGCACGGTACATCCAAACCGTCATCGAACCCATCGTTCTACCATTCCTAGACCGGCAAGGGAACTTGCTGTTCGAACAGGACAATGCACGTCCGCATATATCCCGTGCCACCCAACGTGCTCTAGAAGGTGTAAGTCAACTACCCTGGCCAGCAAGATCTCCGGATCTGTCCCCCATTGAGCATGTTTGGGACTGGATGAAGCGTCGTCTCACACGGTCTGCACGTCCAGCACGAACGCTGGTCCAACTGAGGCGCCAGGTGGAAATGGCATGGCAAGCCGTTCCACAGGACTACATGCAGCATCTCTACGATCGTCTCCATGGGAGAATAGCAGCCTGCATTGCTGCGAAAGGTGGATATACACTGTACTAGTGCCGACATTGTGCATGCATTGTGCATTGTGCATCTGAAATGTATTTCAAGATCTAGAGATTCATGTAATTCTAAAGCTTACAATATGCTTATCATTTCCAAAAAATTTGTGAAATTTTAAATGTGCTTCTTTGAATTTAATTTTTCAAAATAATTAACTTTTTCCCCATGTCTTGGACATGCAACAATGACTCTTGCATACAGTCCTATAGGATATTTTCAAAAACGAAATCTCTCAATAGAAAATAAATGACTTGGGCCATAGAGAAAGTGCTTCACTAAACATACTGTATTTCGTAGTGCGACTGACCGTCCAATAGCTCATGCAGTTATTCAGTGACCTATTGCTGAGTATCGAATCGAGTTCCAGTGAAATACATTTTTGACAAAGGTTAACTATTTGCCGAGATTAAAATCACAACGAGTGTCAGAAAAAGTATCATCCCAATTGAAGACTGAGACTTGGGGACGACAATACATGTGATCCACACAGATTCAGATGGGGTAATACGTGGTGAATATATGGTGCAGGAAGTTCAGTGAAGTCTTGGTTGTGTTCTAGCGTAAACTGAGAAAGCTTCTATTCATATGGCAAAGCACACTGTCTTAGAAGGGCCATTTGGAAAGCGTTTACATGTAGCCCGGTAAGTATATGGCGAAACGAAACCGTTTCTACACTGCTTACTCAGTGGGTTAGTGTTCTTGGTGTTACTAACCGAGGAAACCACACAGTTTTTAGAACAAATTAACAGTTGAAAGTCAAAGCTGCAAATGAAAAGCTCCATCATAACAAGAGAGGCATGCTTCACTATAGTTCTTATTGGTAAAATATCTGACAACTGTTGACATTCATCACAAAATACCTACTGTATATGGATCGACTACGATGAACAAATGTGTTTGGCAACAATGGTGTCGTTTGGCTAATGGTGGAAGAACTAACATGATGATGACACGGGTTACCCACCGGCTGTAGGAAGATAGGAAATGGTTCAGAAAATTGAAGATAAATTCATGAAATTCGGTTTTGCTCAGTATTTAATCAGACGGAATACTTCAGCACATTTCTCGGAATTAGCGGTGGGCGAGCGCTGAGGGGGGGGGGGGGGGGGGGGTACGCGTGGTTGACTGGCCGAACCAGGTGACGGCAAACACGTGTCGCTCGGGCAGCGACCCTAGCGGCCGAGCCAGAAATGACGAAACGTGCGCCGGGACAGCGCGAACGGTGGAATCCTCACAAGTGTGCCGACGAGACCGTACTTCACGACTGCCCTTAGGTGCTGCCAGAAACATCACCGTTTCAGTATGCATTGAGTATAAAAGCAGGTACACCCAAGGCCAACGAACGACAGCCAACAAATTTATTGGCCGAGATTTGCTTGGGGTGCACGGGCGGCAAATCGGAGCCAATGAAGTGGTGCGCCTTCGCTGCGGTTCGGTTTGCTAGTGGTAATATTGATGCGTTGTCAGTTGATTGTCATAAGACCCCCTCTTCTAGGGTGCACTCCGGGTCGAATGTTCATTGATTCATCAGCACTTTGCTGTGTCTCTGGAACGGGTGTGTGTTAAGTTTCTGAGGACAGCCAGAAGTCTCACAAAGAATGATTTATTGACCATTTGCGCTCTTTAAGTTAAAAATGGTTTAAATGGCTCTGAGCACTATGGGACTTAAAACTACTTAAACCTAACTAACCTAAGGACATCACACACATCTATGCCCGAGGCAGGATTCGAACCTGCGACCTTAGCGGTCGCGCGATTGCAGACTGAAGCGCCTAGAACCGCTCTGCCACAACAGCCGGCCTTTAAGTTAGCAAGAGATCACCAGAAACTCGGGAATTTACAGTTTAAAGTACAGATGTTTTCTATTAAATTAATGAGCGAAACCTGTCAATAAAACAAACTCTGTGCGACTTGCGGCTGTCCTGATCAACTTAATTTCAACAGTCACTTTTTCCTCAATGCCTGCTCTCGCTATGGGTGTGTATTCATTGCGTTTAATCATACTGGAGTAAAGAGTGGAACATTAAGAGGTCACTGAATTTGACAGATTTTACTCCCGTGGGGATCCACAGTTTCTAAGTGTTTAATAAAAGAACACATCATCCGTTGTAGATTATATTGTGTTTTATTAAAAAAGCACAATACAGTCTACAAAAACAGACGATGTGTTCTTTTATTAAAGCTGATAGAGTTTTATTGTGCACAGCAATGTTTACGGGTCCATACGAACTGCGATTGTAAAAAGAAACTGAAAAGTCTAATCGCTTGGAGGGAAATAACACAGCTATTAAAAAGTGATGTGCACTACTTGACAAAGAAAATGGCGTCTTTATCGACATCTATTCGCCGTGACTATTAGCATTCTGCTTCAGGTACGGTCCTCCAAAACGCGGTGTTATCTTAAGAAATTTTAGGGCCTATACAATTCAATAGGAATTCGAAATCTGTAGCTTTAATTAGGAAAAACAAATCACGAAAAAGCCCATCTTCTGATTTAGCTGCAAGCAAGACATTAATTTTGTCCCACCATATCGTCCCCCACTTTTTAAAAGGGAACTCGATCACCAGTGACGTTTCTTCTTCTTCTTCTCCTGATGGTCAGCTTCTTGAAGTAAAATAACTGCACATGCGATGACTGCTAAAAACTCTTCTTCGCTAATGTCGGCCGATAAAACGCTACTTTGTACCAGTAACGAAAACAACGTCGGCAAGTTATCAGAGGCAACGTTAGGCCGAATCTAGTCTCTGACGTTCGTTCGCCCCCGTTGGCGCAGTGTGTAAGGGCCTTAAGGTTGCGGTACCTTAACCGTAGATGGTATTGCACAGCCGGAAACATTATTCGACTCAGGAAAATTATGAAAGTCGTTTATCCACTGCGCAAAGAATAATCGACACATGCCAAAAGTAGACAGTGAATTTAATATTTACTCCTAAAATCAGTACCTTTCACAAAACATGTCACAGCTGTAACCAAGGTATCATGCGATGTCGTGCTTCGCTCATCACCGAATGAAATATGAAAACTGTCATTCTCATTGAAAACTGAAGTGTTTGGTATTACTGTAATTACAATT
Organism: Schistocerca cancellata; assembly: GCF_023864275.1. Lineage (NCBI taxonomy): Eukaryota > Metazoa > Arthropoda > Insecta > Orthoptera > Acrididae > Schistocerca > Schistocerca cancellata. The sequence goes on from NC_064631.1 coordinate 498,058,264, forward strand.
AGGTAGCTGATTTTAGGGTAAACTAAAAACAAATCGCAACAGGAACTTATAGAATACTGTAGCGGGTAGCAGTGTTACAAATTGTGTATAACCTGAAAACTAGATGATTCTAAGCTTTAGATGTAATTAATTTATACATTCAGTAAAAATTAGTAAATTCGGGACATGTGGTGATCATTAGAGGAATGATAAGGTAAAACCCTCTGGATGTGATTAGGCTGATAATTAGTTCTAATGATTTCTTTTAAATTAATCATAGCACAGCAACTCATGACAAGAGAAAATTAGTTTTTTTACTGAATCTGAACAGTAAATAACCTGAACAGTAAATACCAACACCACAGTGTTGGGTGACGGTGAATGCGGCGAAAGCAGAGCAGTGACATGTCATTAGTTTTAATGTGGACCATAAGCTGTATAGCATTTGCCGCAGTATGTGAGGCACTGACGTAAAAGATGCATCCCAGTTTTTATGACTATCTTTTTAGGAAAAAAATTATCATTTAATACAATCACTGCAAAAGAATTATTACATGTGAACGCATTCATGAAATATCTACACAATTTAAGTATCTAAAAGTGCTCACCTGTTAATTTTCGTCCTCAGATCCGCCAAATCCATCCACAGAGCCGAAGGGAGAAATAATTTAAGCCGGTGTGTCAGCATCTTTTTCTTCATACAATAAAGACATTCTGTATCATCCATGCATTACTGATTCCACACTTCTTAACTGATATAATCACTGTTGCAATTTTTTTATAGAGTTCTATAAAGATTTGACCCATCCACAAACTTGAAAATTCTTCCTCATTTGCGTGTCACAGCATCTTCTTCCTGTCGGTTAAATTTCGTGTCTGCAGCACATCATCTTCGTGGTGTAGCAACTTTAATGGCCAGTAGTGTATGTTGATACAAGTTTCTAATAGTTGAAGTAATCTAGTTAGTCCTCCTTGAATTACAAGTAACTGGGCATTTAGTCAATTCAGTCTATTTTTAACGACTTCTGTTCTGGGACAACGAAACTGATCCTATACTAACAGGGCAGGCTTGTTTAATAGGCCTATAGGTCGCGTAGACCAAATTTTCTCTCTGCAGAACCTCAGTTCTCCTCCAACGATCCGGCCTTTATTGTCTTTAAGGCAAATGTTTTGTAGGAAACATTATTCTTTTAAAAAGAAAAAGTGGCTGCAATTTTATTCAGTTAGCAAAGCAGCATAAAACGATTCGTGCTCCAAGTTTCCACTATAAATCTTTTTATACACTTGTAATAACCAGTTCTTTTAGAATGCACATCAAAAGTTAACGAAGTCTCGTCCATTATTAAAGTTGGCGTGAGTTCTCTCTAGCTTTAATGAGAAATCAATAAAAGTCAACAATTTGTTGTTCGTACTCGGCTGCCTCTTCTGTGATATTCTTGTCTTGGCCTGCATACAAAACCGACTCCTCTTCATAAATCTTGAACACCATGATGCTGGTCCTGAAGTTGGCGACCCCTTTGTTAGTGGATATTGATTTCGACTGATGAAAGATTTTTTTCGTATAACTTGTAATTCCCTATTGTCTGTTCCCTAAAAACAAGAATTGAGTGCTGCTTCAAGTTTTCGCCATTGACAATTCCGCTTCACGGATTATGTTTAGTGCGAGGAGCTTTCTTTAAAGCATCTTCCTGATTCCGCCAAGATTTTACCTTTTTTCAGACGGATCTTTCTCATTTTTTTAATTGGACATTCCCGAAACCCCTTTTTGCAGACCTATTTCCATGGTCTTTAGCATCTGCAATTACTTGCTACTTAAATGCAGTAATACAGCGATGACGTTTTTCAATTGTAGATCGCAAATAAAACCACAGTATAGATGCTACAAAAGTAGATCTCCACACTAAAGACAACAATAAATAAAGCTCGAATGTACAATAAAAAATTGGTAACGACGGACTATGTGGATACACTGAACTGTATACAACGGGAATGCTCGAAATTCGCAAGGATGTTAACAATGAATGGCTTCAAGCTGAAACACAGAAGAATTGAAGAAGTAGAGTTTATAGGTGGCTATTGGCGTATCAAACGCATTCAGTTTTTGGGCCCACATAAGGGAAGTAAGAGTGTCTTACACGCCGACGAATACGCCAGTTCTTAGCTTCATTTTTTTGTGTATGGACCGTTAGAATATCGGTTATGGAATGAGTGTGGAGGCTTGGCTATATACGGTCTGAGCGCGCAGAGGGACGTGGGTTACCTGAGTGTGCATTCGCGTGTTATTTGAGTCGGAAAGTTTAGTAGAAGTTACGGAGAGAGTTTATGGGCGGTTGCAACGCCGCAGTGATGAACTTTGTACGATTTTGTGCGGAAGCCCAAGTTTCGGCCCCAGCAGGATTTCTGTGCTGCGGCAGCGAACTTTAGTGATTTACGGTGAACAGACAGAACTCTGCTTTTTATTCGTTGGTTGTTGATTGCCGTCAGGTTACTTTACAATGCTAAAATATGTGGAATTATTCGTCAAAAATGTGCAGCTTGAATCTGAACAGTAGCCTTACTCTCGCGCAATCGTGTGCTGGCTGGGTACTAATGTGCACACTCTGTGCATAACAGTGCCGATATTTTTTGCCTAAGCCTACTGGTTAAATGGAACAGCAAACAAATTCACGTTTGGTCTCTAGATTTATTGATTATCACCTTCCTGTATTTTAATAACTACTCAGCAAACAGGGAGCACCATGACGGATATAAAGGAGTTGTAACGAGGCTGAATGCGGTAATATCCAGACTCACCTAAAAAAATAAGTGCAAAATACATATGTTTAAAAAAGCAGATAAAAATTCGCGTAATGCCTTTCTAAGAGACAATCTCCATTCCTTCCAATCTGACTACGTAAGAACAGACAAGATATGGTTTAAATTCAGAGAAATAACTTCGACGTCCACTGTGAGATATGTGCCAAACAAATTAATAACAGACGACACTGATTCCCCATGGTACACAAGAAGGGTCAGAACACTATTGCAGAAGCAATGAAACAAATACACTCCTGGAAATTGAAATAAGAACACCGTGAATTCATTGTCCCACGAAGGGGAAAATTTATTGACACATTCCTGGGGTCAGATACATCACATGATCACACTGACAGAACCACAGGCACATAGACACAAGCAACAGAGCATGCACAATGTCGGCACTAGTACAGTGTATATCCACCTTTCGCAGCAATGCAGGCTGCTATTCTCCCATGGAGACGATCGTAGAGATGCTGCATGTAGTCCTGTGGAACGGCTTGCCATGCCATTTCCACCTGGCGCCTCAGTTGGACCAGCGTTCGTGGCGGACGTGCAGATCGCGTTAGACGACGCTTCATCCAGTCCCAAACATGCTCAATGGGGGACAGATCCGGAGATCTTGCTGGCCAGGGTAGTTGACTTACACCTTCTAGAGCACGTTGGGTGGCACGGGATACATGCGGACGTGCATTGTCCTGTTGGAACAGCAAGTTCCCTTGCCGGTCTTGGAATGGTAGAACGATGGGTTCGATGACGGTTTGGATGTACCGTGCACTATTCAGTGTCCCCTCGACGATCACCAGTGGTGTACGGCCAGTGTAGGAGATCGCTCCCCACACCATGATGCCGCGTGTTGGCCCTGTGTGCCTCGGTCGTATGCAGTCCTGATTGTGGCGCTCACCTGCACGGCGCCAAACACGCATACGACCATCATTGGCACCAAGGCAGAAGCGACTCTCATCGCTGAAGACGACACGTCTCCATTCGCCCCTCCATTCACGCCTGTCGCGACACCACTGGAGGCGGGCTGCACGATGTTGGAGCGTGAGCGGAAGACGGCCTAACGGTGTGCGGGACCGTAGCCCAGCTTTATGGAGACGGTTGCGAATGGTCCTCGCCGATACCCCAGGAGCACCAGTGTCCCTAATTTGCTGGGAAGTGGCGGTGCGGTCCCCTACGGCACTGCGTAGGATCCTACGGTCTTGGCGTGCATCCGTGCGTCGCTGCGGTCCGGTCCCAGGTCGACGGGCACGTCCATTTTCCGCCGACCACTGGCGACAACATCGATGTACTGTGGAGACCTCACGCCCCACGTGTTGAGCAATTCGGCGGTACGTCCACCCGGCCTCCCGCATGCCCACTATACGCCCTCGCTCAAAGTCCGTCAACTGCACATACGGTTCACGTCCACGCTGTCGCGGCATGCTACCAGTGTTAAAGACTGCGATGGAGCTCCGTATGCCACGGCAAACTGGCTGACACTGACGGCGGCGGTGCACAAATGCTGCGCAGCTAGCGCCATTCGACGGCCAACTCCGCTGTTCCTGGTGTGTCCGCTGTGCCGTGCGTGTGATCATTGCTTGTACAGCCCTCTCGCAGTGTCCGGAGCAAGTATGGTGGGTCTGACACACCGGTGTCAATGTGTTCTTTTTTTCATTTCCAGGAGTGTATATCAAATTTAAAAGACCGCGAAACCCCCAGTCGGCCAAGTTTTACAGAGGATCTAAAGTTAGCGTAAACTTCAACGTGAGTTGCTTTTAATTGTTTCCACGACGGAACTCTAAATCTGACATAAAATTCTAAAGGACTCTGGTCGTATGTGATGCACACCAGTAACTAGAAGCAATCAGTAGTTTCCCTGCACGATAGCAATGGCAATGTTGATAATGACAGTGCTACTAAAGCAGAGCTACTAACCACGGTTTTCCGAAATTGCTTTATCAACGAAGTTAATATTCTAGAATTCGAATCAACAGCGACTGTCAACGTGAGGGACTCAGAATTAGGTATCCTCGGTGTAGCGAAGCAGCTTAAATCACTTAATAAAGGCAGTGCCTCCGGACCGCACTCTATAGCCAGTTAGCTTACTTTCAGAGCACTTTGATACAGTACCTCCATACTTAGTAAACGTTGTAAGTAGGCAGTTTAGGTTTTTATATTGGTAACGCCACGTAGCGCTCTGTATGAAAATCACTGTCAATGCTGTGTGCGGTCTGTGGCTGGTTTGCATTGTTGGAACATTCGCTATTGTATTGTTGGGCAGTTGGATATGAACAGCGCCTAGCGTTGCGCAGTTGGAGGTGAGCCGCCAGCAGCGGTGGATGTTGGGAGAGAGATGGCAGAATTTTGAGAGCGGACGATCTGGACGTGTGTCCATCAGAAAGAGTAAATTTGTAATACTGTATATCATGAACTGATATATAAATATATATATATATATGATGACCTTTGAAACATTGTTTGTACTCTATCAAAATCTTTCATTTGCTAACTATGCCTATCAGTAGTTAGTGCCTTCAGTAGTTAGAATCTTTTATTTAGCTGGCAGTATTGGCGCTCGCTGTATTGCAGTAGTTTGAGTAACGAAGGTTTTTGTGAGGTAAGTGATTCATGAAAGGTATAGGTTATTGCTAGTCAGGGCCATTCTTCTGTAGGGATTATTGAAAGTCAGATTGCGTTGCGCTAAAAATATTGTGTGTCAGTTTAGTGAATGTCTGAGTACGTTCAGTTTTGCTCGGCTGTTTGAAAATCAAGAAACGTAAGAGGTATATCAGCACAGTAATTCATTAATTTTCCTAAGGGGACGTTTCAACGTGTACAGCCTTCCGTTCATCCAGAACCTACCTGAAGATTCACGTCGATTCGCAGTAGGATTTTGGAACTTTAATAATGTGTTCATTCATTATGTATTACCTCTAGGAAAACGATTTGTTGACAAACAGCCAATACGGATTCATAAAATATCGTTGCATTGAAACACAACAGGCTCTTTATTATCACGACGTAATGAGCGTAATCGACAGAGGGTGTCTAACGGATTCAATATTTTTAGATTTCCAGAAGGCTTTTCCTACCGTACCTCACATGGGACTTCTAATCAAATTATATGCCTCCAGTCTGTCGTCTCAGCTGCGCGACTGGATTCCTGACTTCATATCAGAAAGATCACAGCTCGAAGAAAATCATCGAGAAAAACAGAAGTAATGTATGGTATTCCTCAAGGATGTGTTATAAGCCCTCTACTGATCCTGCCTTACTTAAACGATTTAGGTGACAATCTGAGCAGCCCTTTTAGACTATATGCGGATGACGCTGTTGCTTATTGTATTGCATTGTCATCAGATGAGCAAATCCAATTGCAAAATCATTTCCGCGAGACATCTGTATGGCGTGAAGTGGCAATTGATTCTAAATAATGAAAAGTATGAAGTCACCCATAGGAGCTGTTACGCGATAAATTAGACGAATCTAAAGGCTGTAAATTCAGTTAACTACTAGTGATTAGAACTGCAAATAACTTAATCTGGAACGATGACATAGATAATATTGTGGGGAAAGCAAACCAAAAACTGCGATTTATTGACAGAAGACTAAGAAAACGCAACGCATCTACTAAAGTACTGAAGTACTTCGCTTGTCGGCCCTCTTCTGGAGTACTGCTTTCCACATCAGATAGGATTGACGGCAGAGATCGAAAAACTTTAAAGAAGTACAGCTCGTTTTGTTTTATAGCGCATTAGCGGAGAGAGTACGGCGGATATGATATGCGACTGGGGTGGCAATCATTAAAACAAATGCGTTTCTAAATGGCTCTGAGTACTATGGGACTTAACATCTATGGTCATCAGCCCCCTAGAACTTAGAACTACTTAAACCTAACTAACCTAAGGACATCACACAACACCCAGTCATCACGAGGCAGAGAAAATTCCTGACCCCGCCGGGAATCGAACCCGGGAAGGGCACCCAGGTGCAGGAAGCGAGAACGCTACCGCACGACCACGAGCTGCGGACAAAGGCGTTTCTCCTTCCGATAGGATCTTCTCATGAAATTTCGTTCACCATCTTTATCACTCATAGAGTGAAAATATTGTGTTACGCCCACCTACATAAGGGGAAATGATCACCATAATAAAGTAAGAGAAATTAGAGCCCCCATGGAAAAACTTAAGTGTTGGTTTTTTTTCCGCGCACTGATCGAGAGTGGAAGGGTAGAAAAATAGGTTGATGATGGTTCGATGAACCGTCAGCCAGACACGGTGAATTGCAAAATAATAATGAATATGTAGATTGCAAGCCGAAACTTTTTAACAGACGTGGAGCAAAGTGCGACCATATGTGGCAGCTCCCTTACAAATACAAGAACCAAATAACTTACCAGCCACACACCATTCCAGAAACATTGTTGCTTACCGGAAACATATATTCCCATTAAGTCGCTACCAGGTAAGTCAACAGATGTCTCTTTCCCTGGACCATGTTTCTCATCACGACCGGGAAAGAGAAGGCCTACCGAACAGACTGCGTTTCCTACGCTAACGCTGCGGCAAAATGTTATTGGGTGATACTGTTCCGTCCAGACAAAAGGAATACTTTTGTAGGATTTCTGGAATGCCGAAAATCCGGAAATGCTGTAGGCTATTGCGACACGCTAAGAAAACTGAGACGAATCATTTAAAACGAGTGTCTCTCCATTACAAGTATTGTCATTTTGCAAGACAACATCCTACCGCACTCTGCCCGGCACGCACGAATTGTTAACAGATGGGTCTTTCCGAACATCAGTTATAGAGAGTAGACTCAGTCTCTTGGCTCCGGAGCGGTTCGACTATTACAAAGTAACCCAGTACATTTTCACACGCTAGCTGGAAACTCAGGCAGCAGAAATCTTTGCAGATCGTATTTGTCAATTACCTGAGATACATGATGATTGCTTAAATTCTTATGGAAATTATACAAAGATTTAACATTATTGTGCTGTTTTGAGACAGCTTAGGAGACACTGTATAAACACCTTGCACTAAGCTCCACGTAGAGAGTAATCATGGTACATATGTGATATCTTTGAATGTATTCTTTAGTAAATCTTAAGTAACATAGCCCTGCTTGGTAGTTAACGGTGGTACAGACGTTGAAAAACACACTGCCAATAACATAACGCTGCACCCATTGCCTTCTGATTTTGCACTGGTTCTTTCTATAAATTTCACACAGGACAAGTCTTCTAGATAAGCAGCAGTCCATTTTAGATAGCGTCTTAGGTTGGACGAACGCTTCATATCTATGCTTAGCTGTTCTACTAATAACATGGACTGCTGAAGTACTTAAGGCACTCGTTTGGTTACTCGCTGTTTTATATGGACACTAACCTGTAGCAGATGGAATTAGAACTATTCACCAGACTGCGATGGTACGATTAATTTTTAAGATATTTCCATAGCAGATCAGTCCAAAGAGATACTGTTCATTTCCTTTACTTTTCAGTTTTCACACTATACAGCGCCGAAACCCAAATATTTCCTTTCAGAAATTTTTTCTATGTTTTCACATACACTACTGGCCATTAAAATTGCTACACCACGAAGATGACGTGCTACAGACGCGAAATTCTACCGACGGGAAGAAGATTCTGTGATATGCAAATGATTAGCTTTTCAGAGCATTCACACAAGGTTGGCGCCACTGGGGACACCTACAACGTTCTGACATGAGGAAAGTTTACAACCGATTTCTCATACACAAACAGCAGTTGATCGGCGTTGCCTGGTGAAACGTTGTTGTGATGCCTCGTGTAAGGAGCAGAAATGCGTACCATCACGTTTCCGACTTTGGTAAAGGTCGGATTGTAGCCTATCACGATTTGCGGTTTGTCGTATCGCGACATTGCTGCTCGCGTTGGTCGAGATCCAATGACTGTTAGCAGAAATTGGAATCGGTGGGTTCAGGAGGGTAATACGGAACGCCGTTCTGGATCCCAACGGCTTCGTATCACTAGCAGTTGAGATGACAGGCATCTTATTCGCATGGCTGTAACGGATCGTGCAGCCACGTCTCGATCCCTGAGTCAACAGATGGGGACGTTTGCAAGACAACAACCATCTGAACGAACAGTTCGACGACGTTTGCAGCAGCATGGACTATCATCTCGGAGACCATGGCTGCAGTTACCCTTGACGCTGCATCACAGACAGGAACGCCTGCGATGGTGTACTCAACGTCGAACCTGGGTGCACGAATGGCAAATCGTCATTTTTTCGGATGAATCCAGGTTCTGTTTACAGCATCATGATGGTCGCATCCGTGTTTGGCGTCATCGTGGTCAACGCACAGTGGAAGCGTGTATTCGTCATCGCCATACTGGCGTATCACCTAGCGTGATGGTATGGGTTGCCATTGTTTACACGTCTCGGTCACCTCTTGGTCGTACTGACGGCTCTTTGAACAGTGAACGTTGCATTTCAGATGTGTTAAGACCCGTGGCTCTACCCTTCATTCGATCCCTGCAATACCCTATATTTCAGCAGGATAATGCATGACCGCATGTTGCTGGTCCTGTGCGGGCCTTTCTGGATACAGAAAATGTTCGGCTGCTGCCCTGGCCAGCACATTCTCCAGATCTCTCACCAACTGAAAACGTGTGGGCAATGGTGGCCGTGCAACTGGCTCGTCACAATACGCCAGTCACTACTCCTGATGAACTGTTGTATCGTGTTGAAGCTGCATGGGCAGCTGTACCTGTATACGCCATCCAAGCTCTGTTTGACTCAATGCCCAGGCGTATCAAGGCCGTTATTACGGCCAGAGGTGGTTGTTCTGGGTACTTATTTCTGAGGATCTATGCACCCAAATTGCGTGAAAATGTAATCACATGTCAGTTCTAGTATAATATATTTGTCCAATGAATACCCTTTTGTCATCTGCATTTCTTCTTGGTGTAGCAATTTTAATGGCCAGTAGTGTACCTTGTGTATGGGATACTACTGCCATCCGTATATGCGCATCTCGCTATCCCATGTCTTCTGTCAACTCAGTGTGTTTGTACTGTATGTTCTTCAACTTTTCTGTTACACAAATATCTATTTCTCATCTCTTTCTTTCTCGTTGGCCTACTGTACAGCAAATCCTGCGCCACAATAAGCTACCTGTTACAATCGACTTTTTCTGTATTCCTTAATTCCAGCAGATGACAATATCCACTGAAAACGTCTGCATTATGATAAGCACACCACACGCCACAGTCGCTATTCGCCAATGTTCTTTCTCCTCATTCCTTCTTCCCCGACAATCTGAACAAAATTCAGTTCATAGCGGAGTCTGTTCATAAACAAACGTAATGTAGATACTTAAGATGCAGTAACAATCAAATTGATAAAAAAAATGACAGAGAGAGATAAAGGTATTTTACTTGGCTCAGGCGCTCTGCTGAAACCGTCAGGGTTTAGTGCGTTAGCGTTATGAATTTAATGAATCGGTTGTACAGTTGTTATCTCTTAAAATGACAAATCGAAAGTAGTCAGAGTATTCTGTACAGAGGAAAAAAAATTATATTTGAAAAATCATAGAATCCCTATATAAAAGCGTACAAGTACGTAAACGTTACGTTGTTCTTTTCGGTCCGCTTATATACTTTTCAAAATATTACACGTGTCTACCTTGCAAATTAACACAGGTGGTGTACTTTTGTTTCATCACATTCAGAAAAAACAATAGCGGGCAGCATTTGCTCTGAAGCGTGGACTGTCGTCTGCACAAAATTAATTTCCCCGCGTCACTTTCAAATAACATTCCTCTGTAATTAATTTGGCTCAGTACACATTGCTCTTTGAAGTTCCTGTCGGAAGCTTTCCACATGGATAGAACGGTAAATCTGCGTCCAGTCACAGTTTTAGGTAGTTTGTAATCGATATTACGATTACGTGTTGCGGAAATAAGAGTCTCCAAGGCCATAGAATCTGTTCCTACTTCTATTTTCGTCAAGTGAAAGAAAGACACGCAGGGATTTGTCTGAGATACTACCACCAGTCTTACATTACAGGCCACAATTCAGAGAGAATCAAGTTCATAGTTCCCATTTTGCAGATTTATATAAATTAAAGCTCTTCCTCACAACTCTGAATGATGTCAACAGGTCCACTACAAAAGAGAACACAGAAAATGCAAGTAAGCTTTCCCCGTTGTCTCGTCATTAACACCAAAGGCTATCACCCACGTTTCTTTTGAATATATAGCCTTCATGTGTTTTAAGCCAGCGTAATCATTTTCTGCGTTTGCCTATAGCAATCCTTCAACTTCCTTAGCCATCACATTACATTAAACGTCACTGACCCTCTATCGCAACGAATTGGTTCATTTTGCTTTCCTTTTTTTCTTTAACTTTCAGTGATGTCGCGATTCATATATCACTAAAGATTGGCGTTCCCCAAGGTAGAGTTATAGGCCCTTTGTTGTTCTTTATCTATGTAACCGATTGGGGAAACAATCTGAGCAGCCGTCTTAGGTTGTTGGCAGATGACGTTGTCGTTTATCGACTAATAAAATCACCAGAAGATAAAACAAATTGAGAAACGATGTAGAAAAGATATTTGAATGGCGCGAAAATTGGCAGTTGACCGTAAATAACGAAAAGTGTGAGGTCATCCACACGAGTGCTAAAAGGAATTCGTTAAACTTCGGTTACACAATTAATCAGTCTAATCTAAAAGCCGTAGATTCAACTAAATATCTAGGTATTACAATTACGAACAACTTAAATTGGAAGGAACACATAGAAAAGACTGCGTTTTATTGGCAGGACTCTTAGAAAATGTAACAGATCTACGAAGGAGACTGCCTACATTACGCTTGTCCGTCCTGTTTTAGAATACTGCTGCGCGGTGTGGGATCCTTACCAGATAGGAGTGACGTAGTACAACGAAAAAGTTCAAAGACGGGCAGTACGTTTTATATTATCGCGAAATATGGGAGAGACTGTCACAGAAATGATGCAGGATTTTGGCTGGACATCATTAAAAGAAAGGCGTTTTTCGTTGTGACAGGAACTTGTCACGAAATTCCAATCACCAACTTTCTCCTCCGAATGCGAAAATATTTTGACATCGACCTACATAGGGAGAAACGATCACCACGATAAAATAAGGGAAATCAGAGCTCGTACGGAAAGATGTAGATGATTGTTCTTTCCACGGGCTGTACGAGATTGGAATATTAGAGAATTGTGAAGGTGGTTCGATGAATCCTCTGCCAGGTACTTAAATGTGATTTTCAAAGTATCCATGTAGATGTAGGTGTAGATTGTCAAAATTGTTTGAGATTTGTAATCTAACTCCTCTTTCCTACTTGCAGCTGTTCTCCACATTACCTTTTTATGAAGATTTGAAGGGAGCGAAGATTACAATAAACTTCCTAGTTTACTTATCCTTCAACGGAGAGTTGGCTCTAGTTTTTCTTGTCTAGGGGTCTGATTCCTGAAGTTGAAATTCTCACATTTTAGGTCCTCAGATTGAATTGATCTAAACAAGTTTGAAGATTCTTGTTGCAGAATTTTTGTTGTTACGTTAATATATCTCGTCACATTTTAGTATGTTATACAGCCTTTTGATTTTTCACATTAACAAAGCCGAAATTATATTTTTCGCTGAAAACACAAAAATACGTCCGATCACATCAGAGGCATGCTTACTACTGTCTCATTCACCGGAAATAGCAATATTCCAAACGGTTTAAAATTTTTCTTGACAAATGAATTTCTATTAGTTTCGACTATTATTCCGTAAATTTATCCAGAAATAAACATAGTAAATACTACTAGACTGCGAAATTAATAATAGAAATTTCAAGTGTACCAAATAATTCGTAATTTCAAATGTTTGTAAAAAATAATTTTAACTGTACATTCAGAACTAGCACTGAAGTAAAGTAACTCCTTTTCATAAATTTTAGCTTGAAATGTAATATACTTTGTATAACATTATTGGAAAGGTTTCAGAAAAGCAACTCAGATAATAATGACCTGTCCAAAATTCGAAAAATAATACTGATATCAACAACCGCTGTTGAGGAAAAGTAATGCTAGGGGAGGATGTCCCGCTGCAGATTGTCCTAGAACACTTCTGCTAAGGGTCACAAATCGCACTGTATCCTGACGGCACCATCTGCTCTAGGGAAATTCTGAATGACAGCTGTCGAACAGCGGATATCCAGTGGCGCTTACTTTTCGTGACTAGAAGCAGAGCGGAGAAGACTTCCAAATATGTCCAAACAGACTGCTCTGCAAAGCTTAAGGACGAGCTAGATAAACTAACATAAAATATTAACAAGCCATTGGAAATTCGTGGTATTGCCGGAGCATGCTGCCAGAGATCTCACAGACGCGCTCAAAAACCTGGACGTCACATGGGGTGAGGTCTGTGTGACTGCAGCACCAAATGGGGCTGACTCCTTAACGCGAGGCAGCTGAAGGAACGGGAGCGAGCAGTTAGCGTGAATTGTGATGGTTATCTTCATTTCAAAATCCGTCGCAGACAACATTTGTATAACTACCCGCGGAGGAGAATCATCGGTAAAGTCGAAGAAGGACGAAGTGTGGCGAATGTAGCCCAGAAGTGTGGCATTGTTCACTTCATTGCTTCACTTCCTTGGGGAGCGTTTCGGATCAGAGGCAGTCCTGTCTGGAGGAGAGAAGGCGGTCGACCACAGTCAAGCTACAGCGGTAATTTACAGATATATTGTGCGACAGGCAAGAAGGGACCAACTTCGAACAACAGTTGCAGTTGCATTAACATTTAACGGGACTGTAAGGCACGCAGTCATACGCTGAACGGGTGGCACGGCGACTACATAGCGCCGAATTCCTTTCCCGACATCAGTGTTTTGTGTTCCGTTGACACCCGCACATCGACGGTACTATTTGCAATGGTGCCAGGAGCATAGGGTCTAGATCGACGAGGAACGAGGTCCTGTGCTCTCCTCGGATAGAATACAGTCTGAGCAGCGTACTGCACGTGCCCTCATACGATTGGAGGCGGGAAGCCAGCATCGTTGTAGATAATACTGTTGGTGGGCCATGTGCTACGAATTGAGATAGCACAACGTTGCACGGGCGTACTGACTTCGAAATCTTTGAACACAGTACACTCGGTGGTCAACATCATTGCCATACTGCACCCGATAGGCATGTGCGTCTTTTCTATGTGCATTCGGCTCTGACTTCGTTATAATGGATGAGAACGCGCGACAACATCGATAGAGAGAGACGATATTCTGTGCATGGATTGGCCTGCCCGTTTTCCCGACTAAAGTCCCATCGAGCGCGAGTGGGATGCGTTGTGGAGTTGTTGTTGTTGTTTTTGAGGGGAGGAGACCAGACAACGAGGTCATCGGTCTCATCGGATTAGGGGAGGACGGGAAGGAAGACGGCCGTGCCCTTTCAAAGGAACCATCCCGGTATTTGCCTGGAGCGATTTAGGGAAATCACGGAAAACCTAAATCAGCTTGACCGAACGCGGGATGGAACCATCGTCCTCCCGAATGCGAGTCCATTGTGCTAACCACTGCGCGTTGGGGAGTCTTATCAGCAAGTGCACATTCACCAGCGACCATCCAGCAGGTATCTACCTCGCTGGTTGAGGAGTGGTACCCCTTCTCAGAAGAACTCTTTAATAACCTTGCGAGACCTCGGTACAGTGCATGCGTTACCGTCGGTGGATATCATACACCCTTTTGAAAACGTTGTCCCACGTTTTGTTAAGTCCAGGGGACAATCAGAAATCGCAGTGACTTCAGAGTTAAATACTGTAAAGGGTGTACATAAAGTTTGGGAACACTTTCGATTATTTATTGCACAAGAACCTAGCACTTTACAGATATCATACATATGACATTTTGAAGAGAAACCATGAAAGATTTTATTCTTTTCATGTACACCGTCACACCGTAGTTTGGTAATTTGCCGATAGTCAGCGCTGGTCGCGATTATGGTGAGTTCAGGTGCGGAGCTAGCTGTTTCATGAAATAGCCTCCCCGATCGCCAGATCTCATTCCGTGTGACTTTTTTCTGTGGGGACACATTAAAGAGATGGTGTATGTACCTCTTCTACCACGTGATGTGCCAGCCGCCGTGGCCGAGCGGTTCTAGGCGCTTCAGACCGTAACCGCGCTGCTGCTATAGTCACAGGTTCGAATCCTGCCTCGGGCATATATATGTGTGTGATGTCCTTAGGTTAGTTAGGTTTAAGTAGTTATAAGTGTAGGGGACTGGCGACTTGAGATGTTAAGTCCCATAGTACTTAGAGCCATTTGAACCACGTGATGTAGCAGAACTCCGGCAGAGAATACGGGAAGCGACGATGCCATTCTCGGACTGGTATGGCAAGAATTCGACTACCTTATTGACGGCTGCCGGTCCACTCATGACTCGCATATCGAATGTTTGTAAAAAATACTTTCAGAGTTTCTCTTCAAAATGCCATATGTATAACATCTATACAGTGTTTAGTTCTTGTGCAGTAAATAATTGAAAGTGTTCCCAGACTTTATGTACACCCTGTATTTGAATAAAATGTCATTCCTGTTACTCTAATTACTTATCTATTTCTGTTGCCGTATGTACTATTCTGTAGTAGTTCTTTCTATGCATGGACAAAATTTCATCGAGCAGCTTTATGTGGCAGCCATACGTCATATGGAAGTTACTTTCCCTCTTCAGTGACGTACAGCAGTGCACTAGCCAGAGGCACAGAACAATTTGCACTTAAATAACTGCTACATCATTATTGGACTGCATGGTGTCCAATATTCGGCCGGTCCTATTTTCACCAGATTGTTACAGGAAAATGTGAACACTGACCTTTTCGAAATCTTTTTAGAATAATTTTTCGGAGTAGTCGAGCGCATTTCAGTTTACAGCGATGGCAGTTCCTTTTTTCAACCAGTAGTCTGTAGTGGTTATAGGGAAAGATCGGGTAGTATCGAACGGCAGATTTTATCGCGCAAGAGCTGTTTGTAAACTCACTCGGTCCACTGTAGTTTGAACTACGGAGAAAGAAGACAGTTCATTCGATTTTTGATAAAAACAACAGCTCGTTTCAGAGTGGTAATAAGTTATCTGTTCCCAGTAAGCTTTTGTTTCCAAATATGTAATATTAACTAATATTGTCCCAAATATTGAAGATTGTGATAGTATCTAATCCAAGTACTAAAAATGAGAATGATAAAGTATCTCATTGTGTTTTATAGGACAAAGAAAATTTTCCTTTTTTCTTCCTTTTTTTAACAAGGAAAGCAGGAGAAGTCCGTATATAATTGGGATGAAAGTAGCTTGAAGGAAACAGTTGAAATAGTCAGACTTCATGAAGTGGCAGTCAGGAAAGCGAGACAATAATATTCAGTTCGCAGAAGAACACTGTGCGATAGACTTAAGGCTTTATGAAGAGGTCATGAAACATTCGGGTAACATATATCTGGTGTCTTTTCTTTCGTACATGTCCAGATGAACAGACACCATTTTGATCCCGCAGTCACTATGAAAAAATTAAAGTTATTAGCTGCCAGCGAGCATTGATTTAAATCAATAAGGGAAGTTGAATATTTGTGTTGGACCAGGATTCGAACCTGGTTCTCCGGCTTACAAAGGATGTAAGGCCCACTGCGCCATCCGGACACAGTGGTCATCGCAACTGCATGCACTACCCTTGCACCCTTCTCTTCAGACCGAAATTCTCAAGTTATCCACACACTATTGATGTAGTTTCCTTTGTCCGTTATCCTCATAAGTCGTTACATTTTACATTCAGGAAACAATATTGTACTATCGTGTTAAAAGTTTAGATAGCAACCTTGTGCTTTGACTAAGATTGCATTCTTAAATACAATGTAAATCTCAAATATAAAAATAATACATTGTTTCAGTAAGACAAAATTATAGTAGGTCAGACTTTAAGAAAAGACCTGAATAACGTAAGGTTGAGAACAGCTGAATCCACAAGTTTTCAGCAAGCAGCAGGTTTCAGCAAGGACCAGCTTCACAAATTTCTTGACAGCATAATTGAGTTGATGGACGAGTTCAATTTTATAATCTTTTACGAACCAGTTCTGACTTTTTTAAAACCAAAATTTTTTTACCCATTGCAGTTTCATGACTCACAGAACCCCACAAAAATTTAGACGATAGAAATGCAAATGGTGGAAAAAATAAAATTCATCTATCTTACACTCTTGAAGTTCGAGTTTTACAATTCTATTACGTAACCTACCATAGTATTTTTGAATCTGAAGTCAACCTACACAAAATATATTAGGTTCAGAGACTTTTACTTTCCGATACTACTCGATCTTTCCCTAAGTACTTCTTCCATGGCTACGTTTCTTTGGTTTAATCTGTCACAACCTTCGGAAACTAAGGAACGAAAAATAAGATACTATCTTATTCAATGAAGTGGAAACGATAATAGCCAAATTGTCTACATTCGTATAAAATCACCGACATAAAACTAGTGAAGTTCACAGCTAGCACACCTGTAGTGGTCATGAGTAATGTCCATTTAAATAAAGAAATGTTAATACAAATTGTGAAAACAATAAATCATTTTGTTAGATTTCAAAACTGGAGAAGATACAACAAAACCAACCAAAGAACTGATTGCCAAGGATAAAAGATAGCCAACACGGAAACCACAAAGGGAAACCAAAAGTTTATCTTCAGTGCAATTATTCTTCACGTCCCCAATAAATTTACATCAACATGTACACTGTTACGGAGGTTACTTCACTCACTTGAAATGACAAAGTAATACACATACTGCTGAATCTTCTGTACTAGTGTCTTTCTCATAGCTGAAACACATTTCCAAGGGACTGATAGCAAACACTTCACTGTAAGATGATGATGATGATGTCCTCCTCGCCGTGTCCGGCGACAGCGACTCCGTCAGTCTTCTCTGTCCTTGTTGTGGTAGGCTCGGATGTGGCTTGCGAATCCGAATTTCGCTTTGAATATCCTGTTGCATGAAGCACAGTGAAGTTGACCAGCAGAGTTGTAAGTATACGTGTAGACAGGCTTGAGCTGAGATTTTCGGAGCTCTCTTTTAGCATCCAGGTTCATTAGACGCTTTTGCTCGAATTTTTCGATGCTCTTATGTACAGTTGATCGCCACTCCGATCGGCGCAATGCTAGCTCTTCCCAACGGTTGCTTGTGATGCCACAGGCTGCAAGGTGACTGGTGCTATCTTCCCAACTCTTGGACCAAAGATAGTTTTCAGGGACTCAAAGAATCTGCCCGTTTGGTGTGTGTCGGCATATAACTGTATTTCATTTGCTTTATTTGCCCACCAAGTGTCTTTGAGAGCACGTACCTTCAC
Organism: Schistocerca cancellata; assembly: GCF_023864275.1. NCBI lineage: Eukaryota > Metazoa > Arthropoda > Insecta > Orthoptera > Acrididae > Schistocerca > Schistocerca cancellata. Next base: position 498,076,396 of record NC_064631.1, read on the forward strand.
TTTCAGATTGTATTGCGCTGCTCTACGCTTGTTATCATCTGCGGTGCGAAGAGAGGTTCTGAAATCATTAATTAGCTTTCTCATCTCTGGATCTGAGTCGTCAAACCAGTCATGGCGCTTCTTCTGAGGCTTTCCCAAGACTTCTGAAGCACAGCCACGCAGTCTGCTAGCGTATGCACTCCACTGTTCATCTACAGGGGCAGATTCAGATATCAAAAGCCCATCGACACCAAATTTTTCATCCAGTTTTGCTCTCATAGTCTGATCATTGGCCAAGATTTTGCAGGACAATATTGTTGGTATTTTGTGTGAAGCTCGGCGTGGTGCCTTCAAAGTTATCTTTAATTTGGACCTCACGAGTCGATGGTCTGTCCATCCCTGAGCGCCTCTCATTGCACGTGTGACCAGTACGTCACCAAGATCTTTTTTCCGTACTATCACATAATCCAGAAGGTGCCACTGTTTAGATCGCGGATGCATCCATGTCGTTTTATATTTTTCAGGCAGACGAAAATATGTATTTGTCAGACAGAGTTCAAACTCGGCACATAGAGTTAGAAGATCCAAACCATTCGAGTTGCATTTTCCAGTCCCATGGCGACCGAGGACTCCATTCCAAGCACTGAAATCATTCCCAACACGAGCATTAAAATCACCATGTAACAGAAGTTTATCTGCAGAAGGAATATCCCTAAGGACATGTCGGAGGTCTTGGTAGAACTTGTTCTTCTCTTCATCCGGAGATGGCAATGTAGGTGTGTATACATTGATCAAGTGAAGATATTTCTTGGATGCCAGGTGAAGTCTGAGTGTTATTATTCTGTCACTGATACCTTTTGGGAGTTCTGTTAGTGAACATGCCAATTTATTGCGTATGGCAAAGCCTACCCCACTTTCCGCCCTTTCAGTGGATGATTTTCCACTCCAGTAGTAGGTGTAACCTCCGAGCGGTTCACATAACTGTCCAGAGTCACTAAGATGTGTTTCACTTATGACGGTAATGTCGATGTTATATCTAGCCAATTCCCTTGCGATAAGTCCTGTCTTTCTCTCTGGGCACTGATTATGGTCGTTATCCTGTAAAGTACGGACGTTCCAGACTCCAATCATTAGATATTTAAGGTAACTGTTTATTTTATTATTTTTTTGACCGCATATGTTAGTGAACAAGTGACCGCAGTTTGCCACTTGTGCTGGGTTGAGACGGGCTATGTTTAGGCCACCTTTTCTAGGCCCCTCCCTGGATTAGGGAAAGCAGAGCGATCCTAAATACGGCTGCTTTGTCGTCTGACGAGCTGCCGAACCAGAGCACCAACTAAGGTTCAGGTACACCAAACCCTTGCCTCACCATCAGTACTCCATCGCCGCAGGACTTTCAATGCTCATAGTCCATTGAAACTTTGCCGGAGTCATCTGCGCGTGAAGGTATTTAAAGTGGACAAGCAGTTGGGCAGATGCAGATCCACTCTCTCGTCCTCTGCCTCTGGTTGGCAGTGGATCGTAGGGCCGATACAACTGGCAAGAGGCAGGGGATGCAGTGAATGGCCATATGCCACTGGAAGTATCCTGACATACGCCCTTAAGGCACATCACAGGTGCCTTGCTTCGTCGGTACAGAAGCCGTGAGTGTTTACCTATCGATATTACCCGCCTCCTACACCGATGAAGAGACTGACAGAAGGGAAGAAGGAAAGGGAAGGGACTGGAAGGGAAAGGGAGGAAAGGACGGTAGGTCGTTGTAGGCACACTTCGTCTGGCTCCTCTGCTGAGACCTGACCGGCTAGGTTGAACCTGCCAGTAGCTACGCTACCACCGGTATAGCTCTCAGCATCACAGGAACACGCAAACTCTCCCACCCGCACGGACAGTGCTACGATAAGGTGGTGCCTCCAGGGAGATAGTACTATAGTAAACCATAATAGTTTTCAGCAAACATGACACTGAAAAGGAATCTCCTAACTGAAGCCTCCTGCTAGGTTAACGCTGTCTTCCAGGTTAGGACATGATCCTGGAAGCTTTACCTTCGACGAGAAAGGGTTCTACCGCCTTCTTTATCCATTTTACGAATTTTTTTTTTTATTTTTACATTTTGGGCCTCACATCTCCCCTTACAGAAACGCATTCTATGGCGAGCTTTCCACTCTATATTTTACGGTTTTTTGAGACATAACTCGTAATACTCCTCCTGGACGACCTATAAAACCACGGTTGGTCGTCGAAACAAAATGAAAATATTCCTTCTGAAACAGGCAAACATGACAGCTCACCGGAAATAAACAGTACTCCATCTCCACAGCAAATCAAACTCCTCTTCTAAAGTAACGATGATCCCTCTTTTGTAACAAACAAAACTCCTCTCCTAAAGGTAAACAAGCGCTCTCTTCCGAAATAAACATTTCTTCTATTCGGAAACAAAAACAGATCTTCTAAAACAAACACAGCTTCTTTTCTTTGTCTAAAGCAGACGATCTCCTCTTCCTGTCAGTGCTTGTTTTCTAACGCGAGCAATACATCTTCTCGTAAAACAAGGGTCCTTTTATGAACAACGAAATCGTCTCCCTTAATACTACGATACTCATCCCGTAAAACGCCAAATCTGTACTTCGAGAACAAATAAACCCCTCTTATAAAGAGAACCTTTCTGCTTTATCTAAAAAGCAAGGGCGGTCCCTCTAAAACAGGCCGGGGTCCTCTTATAAGACCTTCGAGGCTACTCTTCCTAATAAGCCTTCCGTTTCTTATACAACATACGTGGCTCCACTTCCAAAATAGCTCGTGTCTGTTGAATAGCACGGGTCATCATGGCAGTACAGCCTTCAAAAATCGGGTACTGTGGCACTGTAAAGAAAAATCAGTTATCTTTGATACTGATTTAGGTTTCCTTGCTAACTGAGTAGTAGGTGTAATTGTCTATAAGTCAGTGAAATGCGTTGTTTTTCGTTTCTGGGCATAAAGACTTCGCCGGCCGGAGTGGCCACGCGGTTCTAGACGCCGCAGTCTGGAACCGCGCGACCGCTACGGTCACAGGTTCGAATCCTGCCTCGGGCATCGATGTGTGTGATGTCCTTAGGTTTGTTAAGTATAACTAGTTCTAAGTTCTAGGGGACTGGTGACCTCAGAAGTTACGTCCCATAGTGCTCAGTGCTATAAAGACTTCTCCGGGAATAGAATGTCTTCTGAACTGTGCGTGGACGACGGTTTTCGCTATGATTGCAAGTATTTAACTCATCCGCTGCCAAATTTCTCGCTTCTCACATCAAATTAGGCAATGACGTATCCTATGCTCTGCTACGTTACAGTGAGTACACATTTTCGAAAGGACAAGCACCATTTTATGCATTTTGCTGCTTGTGGGAATCTTTTGGTGGATAGCCCTGTGACAAAGAGATCGTGTATTCGAAGTGAGCAGTGAGTCGTTGAGTAGTGAGAGCAGTGGAGCAGTGAGTTGTATTACGATTGCAAGTACGAGTATTTAACTCGTCCTCTGCCAAATTTCAGGCTTCTCGCAACAGGTGATGACGTATGGAATGCTGTATTACGTTACAGGGAGTACACATTTTCGAGGGGATAAGCACTAATTTATGCATTTTGCTGTTTGTGGAAATATTTTGGTCAATAGTCACTAAGATCGTGTACTCGAAGTGATCAGTGCGTTGTTGATATCTGCCCATTTCCTTTTTCAATAATTGCAGTTACTCGCTATTTCAATTGTGTTCGTAAATTATTGACATACTGGATTGTGTATCTTCCTAGCTGTTGGATTCCTGCAGTTCATTTTTGCATAAACTACACTCTACAAAGAATGTACGTAGACGCCTAAATTAGAACTTATTCGGCCTCTATATGTTGGCTATATTTCGTTGACATAGTAGATTATAAGGCTTCTTTGAAGATGTTTCGATGATGATGGATGTTTCGTAGAGTGACGGTGGTAAATTGTGCTGTCATGTTCACAAGTTGTAATCCTACTATTTCATAGGACATGTACATTATATTATGCGGGCTTATAAGTGTTTAGCCGTTGTGCAGAAACCATCTAAAAACAATTTATACTCTACGCACCACTCCCACTGTAAATGTAAGTATATTTGCTAGCTACCGTATTTTAGGCTGCGAAGGTACTATATTTTAGGCGACGTCATATGATTTATGCACCATATATTTAGCATGGTATTACGTCCACTCTCAGCCAATTGCGCTAACTGACTGGTCTGGTGCTCAGTAAATGTTTAAAGAGCTAAGATCATCAGTTTCCAATTAACCCACCAGTACAGAAACAGTGTATCCAGTCTGTGTATAGACTAAATTACGTCTGGAAGTGCCCTAAACGTTTGCGTTGCCTGTATCTGAAGCGGAATAGGGGAACCACCCCGGTATTCTCCTAGTCGGAAGAAGGAAACCCACCTAAAAACCACGTCCAGTCGGAGTGGCACTCCGTCGCTTCGTCATTAACCCGCCGGGTGGATTCGATCCGGGTATGGTACAACTCCGGCTCGGTAACGGTCATGTTAACATGAACGGCTACCCGTGCGTGTAGCTCGTTTTGTTTTGTGAAATACAGACCTAGTATTTTCGTAGTGTCAACGGCATCTGTCCAGAGGAGTCACGATGCAATATTTCTCAGGCCCTATGTTCATAATTCCAGATTTAATATGTTTAATGTTGCATTAGAGGCTTTGAAGTAATTGTCAACTAGCTCCCGTTGTGTGCTGCTGTTGACATCAACAATATAAGCACACACCGTTAATTCTTCTTCTTAATACTAAAGCCCAGTAGTTACTCGGTGAATAGTTGCGAGTAATGGCTCTAATGTGCAAGCGAACAATACAGCGGCAACGGACAGATCTGTCCGACGGAACGATTATTCTTGTAAGGTATGTTCATGATTCCTAAAAACCATCCAAAATCCAATATCGCACAAAATATTTTTTATTCAAGGCAATCGGTTTCAACAGTGCCCCATTGTAAATGTACCACATTCCCCAACAGTAGGTCAAGGGTGAAATTTGCTCGAATTAGATGCGAACTTAATCAAAAATTTGCATTACATACACAGTGTAACCGGTATATGTGGTATCTCAATATTTTCACACATCAGTGTGTTAGTACCTTTCTTCTCTGTATCGAGAAGTCTTCCCATAAACACTTCACAGACTTTGTAACTGATGTTTTCTGCATGTTTGAACTACACCATTAAGTGGATTAGGCTTATTAGTACATACCCACTGTTTTGCGTCCAAGCATCGAAACTATAACAACCGACCGGCCGCCCAGGGTAGAGTAAGCATGAAATGGCTTGTTTTTGCCACATGCACTTCAATAGCCCGATCTATCAGCAATCTGGACCAAATTCGACCTCTAGTCGGTAAAGCACAAACGACGCGAGCAACAATTAATTATCATGCGCAACAATGTAGTTAGTTTATTACATGTTAGACAGTTCTATACATCTCAGGAGAGCGAAAAATTGAAGAATATGCTGCAAACTGAATGAATGAGGAAAACTGTGAAACTGACCAAACTGTTTCATAGTACGTGATACTACTGTGCATGTACACACTTAAGAACTAAGTTTTCTATGTAAACGAATGTATGTGTTGAATGAAGTATAGGCCCCATGTGTATAAACTAAATTTCAGACACAGTTAACAGTCAGACACTAATCCGCTAATTCGGCACCCATATGTACAAGCAAGGGTCAGACTAATGAGAGTCTAGTGTACTAATCAATCTAAAAATATACGACTTGTAATACCTTTAAGTATTAGTCTGAAAATGTAGTAAATACTGATGTAATGTTGGTCACTACACCGTCCTCAGTCTCCAACTGAAATATCAGCACTTATACTCGCTACGCCATGTATTTCTACGAGCTAGGAGCACTGCAGGTGGAATTCACCATTAGTAGCGCTTCCTGGAACTTATTTACACCTATTATCGCATACTCCCGGCCGTTTCAGTTTTCGCTTTATTAATTACAACACATCCTGTAGGCTATATGTTTGAACTAGATTCAGGGACACCGGTCGTTAAACTCATTTCTAACCATTCTTTCAAGTTGAGAATGTAATAACGTATTTTATTTGTTAGCAGGACTACAGTCAAATCGCATATCTGTTAGAGAATTACGTACTCATACAATTTGTTTATTACCCCAGTGCCCAAGCTATGTTAAAGGCTATCTGAAAATTAATAGAGGCCGGTATCGCTCTATGACATAATATTTGCCAGCTTCTGGATCTAGTTAATAAAAACAACTTCTTGAGGTTCACAAGTTGGCTGCCTGCGGAAACCATGCGGATTCATAAGGCGAGTTCCTTCAGAAAAACTTTTATTCATGAGAATAAATTGTGGCCAGTAACTGAACTACAATTAATTGGCGCCAGGGAGATCGGTTTATATTCCCAGCGACCTACGATAGTATTCCTAAAAGAGAGACCAGTCCTCCTTGAACGTAACAGCTACCCTATCATGTTGCCTTTATCTCTCTTCTGTGGGGTCACATCAGCTGGTTTTCTATTTGCCTCTCATCCATCTTCCAACCTCTGCTACGGTCAAGAGCAGGAATTACGTGGCGATCATTCCTACTGAAGCTGACAGCTTGTAGTATTGCAGCTTTCTACCTCAACCAAGCTTCCGATGCCTCACTGGAAGGTGTTCAACCTACAGAAGCCATCCGGCTGGTTTGACCCATTACTTCATAATTTTGAACGTAAACCAATATGCGTAAAATACGCGAGGTAACAATAACTACAGTTATGTTCGTTATGGTACAGTCGTTGACTTCTCAACCAGTGAAGTTTCAACCTAATCTACATCTCGGACTACGCTACAGATCAGTCTTTCACCACAGCCTCATGACTGCGCATGTTAGACCCCCAGGTACCTAACGAAGTCACATTGATGCTGTAACCAACATTTCTCCCGTTCAGATAGGGCGAAGAATCAACAAGATTTTATTCGGAAATGCGTGTCGGTAAACTTTTTTTACCACCAATAAAGCGCCTCGGAACACATTGGTTTTTCGCCCTGCAGGATAACATAGGTCGTAACGAATGTCCCAGTAGTTGTTGTGGTCTTTTATCCGAAGACCGGTTTGATGCAGCTCTCCAAGTGACTCTACCCTGAGCCAGCCTCTTCACCTCCGAATAACTCCTGCAGCCTACACCCAGCTCAACCTCTTTACTGTAATCTTCTCTTGGTGGTCTCTGTGTACAACTCTTATTGAATTCAGTGCTCGTTCTTATAATAAGCTGTACCTGAGGAGTAAGTCCTCCTCTTTCTCATGGAGGACTTAATCTACGATTTCTGGTGTTTGACTCGCGCGTTTTAGCGCATAATGTGTGCTTATAATTTTAACATAAAGCACGTTATGTGTTTACTCCTCCTTTGAAGATAACCCCAGCGTTACTCAAATATGTTCAAGGCTTATTACAGGGACCTTTATACAACTGGTTGGCTGTAAACATCATTTATTGAAAGTCCTTCAGTGTTCTGTCAGTTTCCGCGTGCTCTGGGGCGTCTTGTCACGGTCCGTGAGGCTCACCCCGTCGGAGTCTTCCCTCTGGCATGGGCGTGTATGTTGTCCATAGCGTAAGTTAGTTTAAGTTAGATTATGTAGTAGGTAGGCTTATAGACCGATGACCTCTGCAGTTTGGTCCCATAAGATCTTACCACAAATAGCCAAAAACTTTTTGTCAGCTTTTGCTCGCAGTATCGTATCTCACTTCTTATCTTCATCTACGTTCTCTCCTTTTGAAATAACATAACTTTCAGTTTCATTTTGCCCTTGTTTACTCTCTCTACATATTCCTTTCGTCTTTGACCTTTTCTTTCTTTGCTTGGAACTGGTTTCCCCTCTGAGCTCATGACATTCATACAGAGGGTTTCCTTTTCTTCAGCGGCCTGTTTAATTTTTCTGTAGGCGGTATCTGCCCTTCCCATAGTTATACATGCTTCAAAAGATTTCCATGAGTCCTCTCGCTATAACGATGCAAAGTTCCTTTGGACATGCATTCACGCTCAAGGCAACACACCATCGTTCTTCTAAACAACACCGATACTGGGCAACGACTCTCATATAACATTGCCCCCCCCCCCTTTTAAGACAATTACATCATGAGTGAACGAGTACACCTACTGACGCAGAAACTGCGACATATGGCCATGTGTCGTGCACGAATAGCCAAAGTGGTTAAGGCGACCGCTCGCGTACAGCAAGATATCCGGATTCCAGTCCCGGTCCGGCACAAACTGTCACTGTCGTCATTTTCTTACACAGCTGACGGTTTTTCGTATTCACAACTGTGGATACATTTCGTGTATTCCTGTTCAGTCATTTTTCACTTTCTGTCCACACATTTTTTAAGACCTCTGTATTCCTTTCCTTCAATTGCTCCTTTTTTCAGATTTTCTCCTTTCGTGAATTACATTCTTTCCCTCCTGCAACATCCAAGAATTTCTGTTAGGCTTTGTTCTTTCATCTACTCGATCCTCTAATGCCTTGACTGTTTCATCTCTCAAAGCTATCCCGTCAACTTCTATTGGATTCTTTTTCCTTATTTCTCTCAAACCGAGCGAGGGGGCGCAGTGGTTGGAACACGGCACTGGCGAATGGGAGAACGACGGTTCAAATCCCCGTGCGATCATCCACATTTAGGTTTTCCGTTATTTCGTTAAATAGCTCCAGCAAATTCTGTGATGGTTCCTTTGAGAAGCTCACGGCTATTTTGTATCCCCCATTCTTTCGTAATCCGAGGTTGAGCTCCGTCTTCAATGACCGCCCTGCCGACTGGACCACAAATTCTAATCTTCCTTTCCTCTTTTGTTTCAGACAATAGTTGCTTAATGCTCGCTTTGAAATCCTGGACAATCTCTGAATCTTTCAAATTATCTAGGTCCCATCTCCAAAATTTTCTACCTTTTTTGCAATTTTTTTCAGTTTTAATCTTCAGTTCTTAAACAAAAAATCATAGTCAGAGTCGTCATCTGCCCTTACGGTTTAAAATTTCGCTTCGAAATCTCTGACTAACCATTACATAATTAATCTGAAATATTTCAGTGTCTCCAGCCTCTTTCAAGTATACAATCTTTTTCCTCGTTTCTTAAACGATGTGCTTGTGGCCATTAAATTACGCTCCGTGCATAATTATTCAAATATACTGCTTATCTTTAACTCCTTTCCCGCAGTCCGTATTCCCCTACCAATTTTCCTTCTCTCCCTATTCCTGCTATCGGATTCCACTGAACAATCAATACTGAATTTTTATCGCCCTGGAGTATTGGAGGTGTAACGACGTTTGAGAAAAGCCTTAGTAGAGCTACATCTATATTACCGAACTAAACAGCTGAAGCCAAATTCAACTAAAACTAATGCGTGTGTCGTCCTCATAAGAAACAAGCAGGCCGACAGAAATCTACAGATCGAATGGAAAGGGACACTATTAGAGCGTCGGTCTGATCCCAAATACCTGGGCGTAACATCTCTGCTTTATCGCCAAAATAAAAATGAGCAGAAGGAAAAACATCATTCGCAAACCCAACTCAGGGCCCTCAAAACCTCAGCACTCGCCCTCCGTCACTCTGCCTCGAATAAACTTGCCCGGTTTGGTAGACACACAAAGCAAGCTGATGTCGCCCTCAACGAGACAAGCACAATCATGAACGGATTTCTTAACACTACATCTCTGGACAAGATCCACGATCTAGCTGGCATCGCCACTCCATCCAACCGCAGAGAGGCAACAGCATTTAAAGAACGATTTAAATCGGCAGAATCGTAACGTCACCACCTCTACGGTCTACAAGCAGCTCACCAGCGATTAAAATCAAGGCAAAGTTTCCTGAGACCGACGAAAGATTATTTATTATTATTTCGAGCTTTCTCTCATTACAGAGACATATCTCCAACATTATAATTCATTCGGAAATTACTATACAAAAGAATACATGTTCTTAAACTATATTTTCAAAATACTCCTCCAGGTGTTTCGATCTTGTGTGTCCTCTTCCTCTGTGCCCATTCTCCTCATTGTGTGCATGTGTGCTGTACATTTTGGAGCCAGGTGGTCATAGGTCGTCTTCTTCTTCTTCTTCTCCCCTCCGATTCCCACTCCAGTATCAATTTGGGTATTCTGGCTTACGCAATTCGTCGTACATACCTGTCCCTTTGTAATTTCTTTCTATCCATTACGTTATATAATCTTTCTTTTATTTCCATTCTCCTTATTATTTTGATGTTCCTTATCCTCTCTTTCCTGGAGATTCTTGCCGATCTTCTCCAGAAGTCCATCTCTAGAGCTTGTAATTTTTTAATGTGCTACAAGTTAATTGTCCAGGTCTCCGTTCCATACAGAACAACACTCTCTAATAGCGATTTGTATATTTGTAGATTAACCTAGTAATATGCCTCGGAAGATTATGAAGAATCTAAAACCAGAGTGGATCTTTCGAGGAAGACCTCACATCAAGACTGGATGGAGCCGGAAAAGGAACTAGTACCGTGATGCGATGAAAACTGAGGAAACTCTAAAGCACTAAACAGATCATATACGGCTCTGCAGTATCGAGAGATTCTCTTAATAAATGGGGCTACCCCGTACGCTCTAACCTCTGCGAAAGCGGAGTATCATAAACCACGTTTCACTTGAAAAACCTGCAAAATGCAGTTTCGTCACCCGTTTCTGGGCAAGAAGTGTTTAGCTTTATCTTAAAATCACGAAATGTATTTACTGTTATTATATTTTATGTACAGTGAACTCCACATAGTTTTATATCTACAGTTCTATGTTGAGTTCCTTTGTATATATTTTATGTATGAATGTTTTACTTGGTGACACTTCTGACACGAATAAATAAATATAGTCTCTGAATAATTTCTGTTATCTCGACGTACATTTTTTCAATCTTTTCGTCATCTGCTGAGCTAGTTGGCACATAAACTTGTACTCCTGTGGTTGCTGTTGGCTTTGTGTCTGTCTTGCTTACAATAATGCGATCACTTTGCTGTTCGTAGTAGCTTAATAGCATTACTATTTTCTAATTGATTACTAGACCTACTTCTGCATAACTGCTGTTAGATTTTTTATTTATAACTCTGTACTCACCTGATCCGTAGTCCTGTTCATTCTTCGATCGAACTTCACTAATCTCCACTATATCTATCTGAGATCTATCCACTCCCATTTTAAATTATCTAAGGGGGGGATTAACATTTGCGTTTTTACCTGCAAAATGACGGGTTTGCTATTCCTGATGTCGACGTCTCCTTGAGTATTCCCAGCCAGGAGATCTGAATGGGGACCACTTTACGTCCGGATATTTTCGCCATGAGAATGCCACCTTCAGTTTCACTATACTGTAGAGTTGGATATCCTCAGAAAAAGCTACGGCTTTAGTTTCCCTTCGCTTTCAGCCATGCCAACACACCAAGGACACGTTGGGCGATTTACAAGAGCCTGCAGTTAAGGCGGCTGCCCCGCTTCAGAAGCCGGCTGCTGTGACCGAGCGGCTCTACGCGCTACAGTCTGGAACCGCGCGACCGCTACGGTCGCAGATTCGAATCCTACCTCGTGCATGGATGTGTGTGATGTCTTTAGGTTAGTTAGGTTTAAGTAGTTCTAAGTCTAATTCTTTACAGACGAATGGAAAAACTGATAGAAGCCGACCTCGGGGAAGATCAGTTTGGATTCCGCAGAAATGTTGGAACACGTGAGGCAATACCGACCCTACGACTTATCTTAGAAGAAAGATTAAGGAAAGGCAAACCTACGTTTCTAGCATTTGTAGACTTAGAGAAAGCTTTTGACGATGTTGAATGGTATACTCTCTTTCAAATTCTGAAGGTGGCAGGGGTAAAATACAGGAAGCGAAAGGCTATTTACAATTTGTACAGAAACCAGATGGCAGTTATAAGAGTCGAGGGACATGAAAGGGAAGCAGTGGTTGGGAAGGGAGTGAGACAGGGTTTTAGCCTATCCCCAATGCTATTCAATCTGTATACTGAGCAAGCAATAAAGTAAACGAAAGAAAAATTCGGAGTAGGTATTAAAATCCACGGAGAAGAAATAAAAACATTGAGGTTCCACGATGACATTGTAATTCTGTCAGAGACAGCAAAGGACTTGGAAGAGCAGTTGAATGGAATGGACAGTGTCTTGAAAGGAGGTTATAAGATGAACATCAACAAAAGCAAAACGAGGATAATGGAATGTTTGTCGAATTAAGTCGGGTGATGCTGAGGGAATTAGATTATGAAACGAGACACTTAAAGTGGTAAAGGAATTTTGCTATTTGGGTAGCAAAATAACTGATGATGGTCGAAGTAGAAAGGATATAAAATGTAGACTGACATTGGCAAGAAAAGCGTTTGTCAAGAAGAAAAATTTGTTAACATCGAGTATAGGTTTAAGTGTCAGGAAGTCGTTTCTGAAAGTATTTGTATGGAGTGTAGCCATGTATGGAAGTGAAACGTGTACGATAAATAGTTTAGACAAGAAGAGAATAGAAGCTTTCGAAACGTGGTGCTACAGAAGAATGCTGAAGATTAGATGGGTAGATCACATAACTAATGAGGAGGTATTGAATAGAATTTGGGAGAAGAGGAGCATGTGGCACAACCTGACTAGAAGAAAGGATCGGTTGGTAGGACATGTTCTGAGATGTCGAGGGATCACCAGTTTAGTATTGGAGGGCAGCGTGGAGGGTAAAAATCGTAGAGGGAGACAAAGAGATGAATAAGTAGATTCAGAAGGATGTAGGCTGCAGTAGGTACTGGGAGATGTAGGAGCTTGCACAGGATAGAGTAGCATGGAGAGCTGCATCAAACCAGTCTCAGGAGACCACAACAACAACAACAACAACATCAACAACAAGTGTAACACACAGCTTGAGCGACGCGTTGCAGCCCGTCGCTTACGCATAAAGCCTTCAGCTTCTCTTTACACTTTTCCTGACGTAAGGAGCTCATCTGTGGTAACCGGCGCGCTGCCCGACTCGCCTGCCTGCATAATCTAGACGGCAGAAGCGCCATTAGGCCGTGGCGGCCACGTGCGGCCCGTTAAGAGGGCCCCTGGTCAACACGTGTGCCCCACGTGTTCGTAACGATCGTGCGGCACCTGCCCCTAAAAGCAATTACGGCGCATCCCACCGTCCGCGTTTCCTCCCGGGAGCCCGGAGGAGGGAGGTGCTGGAGATGCCACGCGCTTCAGACTCGGCCACTTGTGGTTACTAAAGGGTAGGAAGCACGTTGGAGGCCAAGCACCTGCTAATTTGATCTGCTCGCGGGTTTCTGCCTCCTCACTACGTCATAGTATTCCAGCAGCGTCCTTTCAGGTAGCCAACTAAAACAATGTAATACAAACTGTGTTCATTGTATCGTGGAAAGTAATTGATATTTATAAAGCGTAAACAAAATTAAACACTTTTTGTCTTCTTTCATCAAAGTCTGCGTTCCGTGTTTTGAGGCAGTTTTCGAGTACACAAGTGATTCCACAGGTCTGCTCCAAGCAACACTTGATAAATCATTATCTCTACCGCATCTCGATGTAACTATAAAAGCTACATCTGTTGACCATTTAATTATGAAGCAACTACATCCGTTTCTTTGGTTCACACGCGTCGCGGGGGATTAGGTTGGTGAAGCTGCACAATATTTCAACGAGACAGCTGCTCGCCATCTTCAGGTGTCTACAGACGTGCTGTTTCAGTTGGGGAGAAACAGGCCACGGTCTTCGCATGCGCGAGTGGTATAATATGATTAAAAATATATAATAAATGTTTAGATATATGGAAATCCGAAGTGGCCGTGCGGTTCTAGGCGCCGCAGTCTGGAACCGCGAGACCGCTACGGTCGCAGGTTAAAATCCTGCTTCGGGCATGGATGTGTGTGATATCCTTAGGTTACTTAGGTTTAACTAGTTCTAAGTTGTAGGGGATTAATGACCTCAGAAGTTGAGTCCCGTAGTGCTCAGAGCCATTTTTGTTTATATGGAAATAATGAGATTAATTTTTCGGTCTTCGAAAAATGCGTTCATATTAGTTCCGTATTAACGAAATAGTCTTTCTCTTGCTGTAGATTAAGGATTTTTTTTCTTTTGGCCATCAGTCTTCTGACTGGATTGATGCGGCCCGCACCGAATTCCTCTCCTGTGATAACCTCTTCATCTCAGAGTAGCACTTGCAACATACGTCCTCAATTATTTGCTGGATGTATTCCAATCTGTCTTCCTCTACATTTTTTGCCCTCTACAGCTCCTTCTAGTACCATGGAAGTCATTCCCTCATGTGTTAACAGATGCCACATCATCCTTTCCTTTCTCCTTATCAGTGTTTTCCTCATATTCCTTTCCTCTCCGATTCTGCGCAGAACGTCCTCTTTCCATACCTTATCAGCCCACCGAATTTTCAACATTGGTCTGTAACACCACATCTCAAATTCTTCGATTCTCTTCTGTTCCTGTTTTCCCACCGTCCGTGTTTCACTACCATACAATACTGTACTCCGGACATATATTCTTAGAAATTTCTTCTTCAAATTCAGGCCAACATTTGATATTAGTAGACTTCTCTTGGCCAGGAAAGATATTTTTGCCATTGCTAGTCTGCTTTTGATGTCCTCCTTGCTCCGTCCGTCATGGGTTATTTTACAGCCTACATAGCAGAGGTCCTTAACTTCATCTACTTCTTGATCATCAATCCTGATATTAAGTTTCTCGCTGTTCTCATTTCTACTACTTCTAATTACCTTCGTCTTTCTTCGATTTACTCTAAATCCATCCTCTGTAGTCATTAGACTGCTCATTCCGTTCAGCAGATAATGTAACTCTTCTTCACTTCCACTTAGAATAGCAATGTCATCAGCGAATCGTATCGTTGATATCCTTTCACCTTGAATTTTAATTCCACTCCATTGTCGAACGCTTTTTCCAGGTCGACAAATCTTATGAACATGTCTTGGTTTTTCTTTAGTCTTGCTTCCGTTGTTAACGGCAACCTCAGAATTGCCTCTATCGTGCCTTTACCTTTCCTAAAGCCAAACAGTTCAATGAACGGGTTGTTCTAATCAGAATCGACAGCAGACCAACACCGACAACGATAGTTCAGGTATACATGCCGACGTCGCAAGCTGAAGATGAACAGATAGAGAAAGTGTATGAGGATATTGAAAGGGTAATGCAGTATGTAAAGGGGGACGAAAATCTAATAGTCATGGGCGACTGGAATGCAGTTGTAGGGGAAGGAGTAGAAGAAAAGGTTACAGGAGAATATGGGCGTGGGACAAGGAATGAAAGAGGAGAAAGACTAATTGAGTTCTGTAACAAGTTTCAGCTAGTAATAGCGAATACCCTGTTCAAGAATCACAAGAGGAGGAAGTATACTTGGAAAAGGCCGGGAGATACAGGAAGATTTCAATTAGATTACATCATGGTCAGACAGAGATTCCGAAATCAGATACTGGATTGTAAGGCGTACCCAGGAGCAGATATAGACTCAGATTACAATATAGTAGTGATGAAGAGTAGGCTGAAGTTCAAGACATTAGTCAGGAAGAATCAATACACAAAGAAGTGGGATACGGAAGTACTAAGGAATGACGAGGTACGTTTGAAGTTCTCTAACGCTAGGCAGTACAGTTGAAGAGGAATGGACATCTCTAAAAAGGGCCATCACAGAAGTTGGGAAGGAAAACATAGGTAAAAAGAAGGTAGCTGCGACGAAACCATGGCTAACAGAAGAAATACTTCAGTTGATTGATGAAAGGAGGAAGTACAAACATGTTCTGGGAAAATCAGGAATACAGAAATACAAGTCGCTGAGGAATGAAATAAATAGGAAGTGCAGGGAAGCTAAGACGAAATGGCTGCAGGAAAAATGTGAACACATCGAAGAAGATATGATTGTCGGAAGGACAGACTCAGCATACAGGAAAGTCAAAACAACCTTTGGTGAAATTAGAAGCAACGGTGGTAACATTAAGAGTACAACGGTAATTCCACTGTTAAATGCACAGGAGAGAGCAGATAGGTGGAAAGAATACATTGAAAGCCTCTATGAGGGTGAAGATTTGTCTGATGTGATAGAAGAAGAAACAGGAGTCGATTTAGAAGAGATAGGGGATCCAGTATTAGAATCGGAATTTAAAAGAACTTTGGAGGACTTACGGTCTGGCGATATACCATCTGACTTTCGGAAAAGCATCATCCACACAATTCCGAAGACGGCAAGAGCTGACAAGTGCGAGAATTATCGCACAATCAGCTTAACAGCTCATGCATCGAAGCTGCTTACAAGAATAATATACAGAAGAATGGAAAAGAAAATTGAGAATGCGCTAGGTGACGATCAGTTTGGCTTTAGGAAAAGTAAAGGGACAAGAGAGGCAATTCTGACGTTACGGCTAATAATGGAGGCAAGGCTAAAGAAAAATCAAGACACTTTCATAGGATTTGACGACCTGGAAAAAGCGTTCGATAATATAAAATGGTGCAAACTGTTCGAGATTCTGAAAAAAGTAGGGTAAGCTATAGGGAGAGACGGGTCATATACAATATGTACAACACCCAAGAGGGAATAATAAGAGTGGACGATCAAGAACGAAGTGCTCGTATTAAGAAGGGTGTAAGACAAGGCTGTAGCCTTTCGCCCCTGCTCTTCAATCTGTACATCGAGGAAGCAATGATGGAAATAAAAGAAAGGTTCAGGAGTGGAATTAAAATACAAGGTCAAAGGATATCAATGATACGATTCGCTTATGACATTGCTATCCTGAGTGAAAGTGAAGAAGAATTAAATGATCTGCTGAACGGAATGGACAGTCTAATGAGTACACAGTATGGACTGAGAGTAAATTGGAGAAACACGAAGGTAATGAGAAGTAGTAGAAATGAGAACAGCGAGAAACTTAACATCAGGATTGATGGCCACGAAGTCAATGAAGTTAAGGAATTCTGCTACCTAGGCAGTAAAATAACCAATGACGGACGGAGCAAGGCGGACATCAAAAGCAGGCTCGCTATGGCAAAAAAGGAATTTCTGGCCAAGAGAAGTCTACTAATATCAAATACCGGCCTTAATTTGAGGAAGAAATTTCTGAGGATGTACGTCTGGAGTACAGCATTGTATGGTAGTGAAACATGGACTGTGGGAAAACCGGAACAGAAGAGAATCGAAGCATTTGAGATGTGGTGCTATAGACGAATGTTGAAAATTAGGTGGACTGATAAGGTAAGGAATGAGGAGGTTCTACGCAGAATCGGAGAGGAAAGGAATATGTGGAAAACACTGATAAGGAGAAGGGACAGGATGATAGGACATCTGCTAAGACATGAGGGAATGACTTCCATGGTACTAGAGGGGGCTGTAAAGGGCAAAAACTGTAGAGGAAGACAGAGATTGGAATACGTCAAGCAAATAATTGAGGACGTAGGTTGCAAGTGCTACTCTGAGATGAAGAGGTTAGCACTGGAAAGGAATTCGTGGCGCGCCGCATCAAACCAGTCAGTAGACTGATGACCAAAAAAAAAAAAAAAGGATGTGTTCAAACTGTTGACCATGGACTGACAGATACATTTGCAGTCGGCCTGCAAAAGGACGATGAATATATATTATTACAGTGCTGATATGGCAGAACATGTAATGACGATTCGATGACACATATCGCATGGTGTTGTTAGGGCTTCCCTCATAAACTGAATCTTTTAGTGCTCCCCAAAGAAAGAAACCGAAAGGAGTCAAATCAGTGGATCTCGCAGGCCATTTGGCAATAGAATTTCGTCCTGTCCAACATCCTGGAAAGTTTTAATTCAATATTTGAACTGCAGTATAGGACATGTGAGTTGGACAACCATCGTGTTGCAGCCACATACACTGTAGAATATCTCGTGGTACCTCTTTTAGAAGAAGCCAAACTGATCATCATCTAGCGCATCCTAAATTTTCTTTTCCATTCTCCTGTATATTATTCTTGTAAGCAATTTGGATGCATGAGCTGTTAAGCTGATTGTGTCTTAATTCTCGCACTTGTCAGCTCTTATCGTCTTCGGAAATATGTGGATTATGCTTCTCCGAAAATCAGATGGTATGTCGCCAGACGCATACATTGTGGACACCAACGTAAATAGTCATTTTGTTGCCACTTCCCCCAATGATTTTAAAAATTCTGTTGCAATGTCATCTATCCCTTCTGCCTTATTTAGTATTAAGTCCTACAAAGCTCTTCCAAATTCTGATTTAATACTGGATCCTCGACCTCTTCTAAACCGACTCCTGTTTCTTCTTATATCCCATCAGACAAATCTTCCCCTCATAGAGGCTTTCAATATATTGTCTCCACCTATCCACTCTCTTTTCTGTATTTAACAGTGGAATTCCCGTTGCACTCTTAATGTTATCTCCCTTGCTTTTAATGTCTTCACATTTTCCCTGCTGCCATTTCATCTTAGCTTCCCTGCACTTCCTATTTATTTCATTCCTAAGCGACGTTTATTTCTTTATTCCTGAGTTTCCCGGATCATTTTTGTACTTACTCCTTTCATCTATCAATTGAAGTATTTCTTCTGTTACCTATGGTTTCTTCGCAGTTACCTTCTTTTTACCTGTGTTTTCCTTCCCAACTTCTGTGACGACCCTTTTTATAAATGTCCATTCCTCTTCAACTGTACTGCCTTCTGAACCATTCCTTATTGTTGTATCTATAGAGACCCTCAACGGTTTCTCGTTATTTCTTAGTACTTCCGTATCCCACTTCTTTGCGTATTGATTCTTGCTGACTAAGTCTTGAACTACAGCCTACTCTTCATCACTACTATACTGCTTCTATGTCTACTATTTCTGCTCCTGGGTGCGCCTTACAATCCAGTATCTGATTTCTGATTTCGGAATCTCTATCTGACTATGATGTAATCTAGCTGAAATCTTTCCGTATCACCTGACCTTTTCCAAGTATACCTCTTCCTCCTGTGATTCTTGAACATAGTATTCGTTATTACTAGCTGAAACTTGTTACAGAAGTCAATTATTCTTTCTCCTCTCTCATTTCTTATCCCAAGCCCGTATTATCCCGTCACATTTTCTTCTACTCCTTCCCCTACAACTGCATTCCAGTCTCCCATGACTATTAGATTTTCATATCCCTTTACATACTGTATTACCCTTGCAATATCCTCGTACACTTTCTCTAACACTTCATCTTCAGCTTGCAACGTCGGCATGTATACCTGAACTATCGTTGTCGGTGTTGGTCTGCTGTCGATTCTGATTAGAACAACCCGGTCACTGAACTGTTCACAGTAACACACCCTCTGCCCAACCTTGCTATTCATAACGAATCCCACTCCCGTTATACCGGTTTCTGCTGCTGTTGATATTACCCTATACTCATCTCACCAGAAATCCTTGTCTTCTTTGCACTTCACTTCACTGACCCCTACTATATCTAGATTGAGCCTTTGCATTTCCCGTTTCAGTTTTTCTAGTTTCCCTACCACGTTCAAGCTCCTGACATTCCATCCCCAACTCGTAGAACGTTATCTTTTCCTTGATTATTCAATCTTTTTCTCATGGTAAGCTCCCCCTTGGCAGTCCCCATCCGGAGATCCGAATGGGGGACTACTCCGGAATCTTTTGCCAATGGAGAGGTCATCACGGCACTTCTTCAATTACAGGCCACATTTCCTGTGGAAACACGTTACGTTCCTTTAATGCAGTGGTTTCCACTGCCTCCTGCATCCTCATGCCGTTGGTCATTGATGATTCTTCGGCCTTCAGGGGCAGTTTCCCACCCATAGGACAAGAGAGTGCCCTGAAGCTCTGTCCGCTCTTCCACACTTTTTGACAAGGCCATTGGCAGAATGAGGGGAGACTTCTTATGCCAGAAGTCTTCGGCCGCCAATGCTGATTATTTATCAAAAATTAAGCAGCGGCGAGATTCGAACCCGGTACCGAAGAAGTTTCGATTATGAGTCAAGGACGCTACCCTTTTCTTTTAATCCCATTTTTTGTCCTATATTGTTCGTTGATTTGTTCCTTTCGGACGTCCGATGATAGCCGTTTACTGTGTTCGTTGAACTGTTCACGCAGTTTTTTTTATTATAGAGGGTAGCTAACCGTCTGATCGAACACACTGTGTTTCCATGCCGACACCCCTAAAGCATCAATTGATAATTCTACGTCCCATCGCCGTATCCACATACAAAATCGTGAACGTGTCTATCATTCCTCTTGTAATCGGACCATTGTATTAGCTCCGAAGTACACAGGTGGGTTTCTTGAATTCTTCTATATGACAGTACTACTTGGAATAATAACTCATCTTTCACTAATGAAAAACGAATATATTATTTCTCCTAAACGCATCAAAAATACAGACTTTTTTACTTATTCGCTCAACCCAAAATGGCTACTACTGATTACGCTCTAAAATAACGTGCGTCTACCTTCGTTCATTAGCAGAGGGCGAGTCCTTCCTCTTACCGAGGAACAGGAAAAACATCTTATGTTTTTTAACGTTTGAAAATTAAAAATACATGACGGCAGGCGCAGGCTCTGTCGGGCTACCTCTTCATCTTTTCTCTTTGCCACTGAAGGAAACGAAAACATAAAAGCAAGAAATGCAAAAGGTAGATCACAAATGCCCCCTACTGCATACTGTCGGAAATAAGTGTATTTAGTGAGACAGTATACAGTAGCCTTATTTACATTGGATCTCATAGTTTGGTCACTTAGTGCAGGTCAATGGAGTTTTAATATCCTTATGCTACTGCAAGTATATCTACAAAGCTTCATTTCTTTGTCCATTGCAAATTCATATACATAAATACATTCACATATATTTATATTACATAATTGCACGTCCATGTTGTGCTTGCGTCTTAGTTTTTTGTTTATCCTTAAAATTTGTTAAGCTGTATGGTGTGAACAGGGGAGAAATTTCAGATTTCTTAAATTATCCTTTCAGTCTGTTTTAAAATTGTTTTTTTCACCTGCTTTCGATTTATTGGCAATACTGAGAACGTTTCCTTTCGGCACACGCTGTCTCATTGTTCGCTGTACTTATGGCCAGCAGCAGCTCATTGTTTAAAGCCCCATGTGAGCACCATCACTGCCCGCGAATTCATTGTAATGTCGCTCCAATCGTTGTTATGCATGCCTTCCAATCCGGAAACTGGATACGACGGATTCAGCTCATACACTCAACCCGAAGAACACCATCACCTCATCTCACACCTGAACGAAGTTTTCGGCCAGTGAAATTGAAGGTAAGGGCCGCCCTGGACGATTCGGCATTATCATTGGATGTGCATTGTAGTTCGGCGGTCCTCGCACATCAATTGGTGGTTATACGGATTTTCTCTGATTTCTATTTCACCCTATCTGTATTCACTTCGCTAGACTGTAGAGTTTGCCCTTATCACGGCTCATCCATTACTTTCACTATTAACAGGCATTACTATTTTTGTATCGCTTCACACTCTTTCATCGCCTTGCACTTAACGTCCATTCATTATGTGTTCTTTTTCAATAATAAAATTTCACGAAAAACTGACAATAGTACATACATTTTACACAGGTGTAGACATTGACAGAAATAAAGTTCACAAATATATGTACAATTCACATTTACGTTTCATATATGGACTGCATGACATACACCATCTTACACACTAATACACTACTTGCCATGAAAATTGCTACACCAAGAAGAAATGCAGATAATATGCGGGTAATCATTGGACAAATATATTGTACTAGAACTGACATGTGATTACATTTTCACGCAATTTGGGTGCATAGATCCTGAGAAATCAGTACCCAGAACAACCACCTCTGGCCGTAATAACGGCCATGATACGCCTGGGCATTGGGTCAAACACAGCTTGGATGGCGTGTACAGGTATAGCTGCCCATGCAGCTTCAACACGATACCACAGTTCACTAAGAGTAGTGACTGGCGTATTGTGACGAGCCAGTTGCTCGGCCACCATTTACCAGACGTTTTCAATTGGTGAGAGCTCTGGAGAATGTGCTGGCCAGGACAGCAGACGAACATTTTCTGTATCTAGAAAGGCCCGTACAGGACCTGCAACATGCGGTCGTGCATTATCCTGCTGAAATGTAGGGTTTCGCAGGGATCGAATGAAGGGTAGAGCGCCGGCCGGAGTGGCCGTGTGGTTCTAGGCGCTTCAG
Source organism: Schistocerca cancellata (assembly GCF_023864275.1). NCBI lineage: Eukaryota > Metazoa > Arthropoda > Insecta > Orthoptera > Acrididae > Schistocerca > Schistocerca cancellata. The sequence goes on from NC_064631.1 coordinate 498,098,578, forward strand.
TTTGGAACCGCGTGTCCGCTACGGCCGCTGGTTCGAATCCTGCCTTGGGCATGGATGTGTGTGATGGTCTTAGGTTAGTTAGGTTTAAGTAGTTCTAAGTTCTAGGGGACTGATGACCTCAGATGTTAAGTCCCATAGTGTTCAGAGCCATTTGAACCATTTTTGCCAGCCGAAGTGGCCGCGCGGTTCTGGCGCTGCAGTCTGGAACCGTGAGACCGCTACGGTCGCAGTTTCGAATCCTGCCTCGGGCATGGATGTGTGTGATGTCCTTAGGTTAGTTAGGTTTAATTAGTTCTAAGTTCTAGGGGACTCATGACCTCAGCAGTTGAGTCCCATAGTGCTCAGAGCCATTTGAACCATTTTTTAACCATTTTTGAAGGGTAGAGCCATGGGTCGTAACTCATCTGAAATGTAACGTCCACTGTTCAAAGTGCCGTCAATGCGAACAAGAGATGTCCGAGACTTGTAACCCCGTACCATTACGCCGGGTGATAGCCAGTATGGCTATGACGAATACACGCTTCCAATGTGCGTTCACAGCGATGTCACCAAACACGGATGCGACCATCATGATGCTGTAAACAGAACCTGGATTCATCAGAAAAAATGACGTTTCGCCATTCGTGCTAACAGGTTCTTCGTTGAGTACACCATCGCAGGCGATCCTGTCTGTAATGCAGCGTTAAGGGTAACCGCAGCCATGGTCTCCGAGCTGGTAGTCCATGCTGCTGCAAACGTCGTCGAACCGTTCGTGCAGATGGTTGTTGTCTTGCAAACGTCCCCATCTGTTGCCTCAGGAATCGAGAGGTGGCTGCACGATCCGTTACAGCCATACGGATAAGATGCCTGTCATCTCGACTGCCAGTGATACGAGGTCGTTGGGATTCAGCACGGCGTTCCGTATTACCCTCCTGAACCCACCGATTCCATATTATGCTAACAGTCATTGGACCTCGACCAACGTGAGCAGCAATGTCGCGATACGATAAACCGCAATCGCGATAGGCTACAATCCGACCTTTATCAAAGTCGGAAACGTGATGGCACGTATTTCTCCTCCTTACACGAAGCATCACAACAACATTTCAACAGGCAATGCAGGTCAACTGCTGTTTGTGTACGAGGTATCGGTTGGAAGCTTTCCTCATGTCAGCACGTTGTAGGTGTCGCCACCAGCGCCAACCTTGTGTGAATGCTCTGAAAAGCTAATCATTTGCATATCACAACATCTTCTTCCTGTCGGTTAAATTTCGCGTCTGTAGCACGTCATCTTCGTGGTTGTAGCAATTTTAATGGACAGTAGTGTATGCAAATCAGAGGAAATGTTGCATTTATTCTGAATATTTGCGTTTTCTTTTCTTGTCTTGCATGATCGATCATATCCGCATTTTTACCTTCAGAACTACACACAAAAAATACGTTCCAGCACTACTCACTACATGGAAAAAAGAGGATTTGCTACGGTCTGCTTCAGAGATCAAGCTACGCCTAGAATTGCTACTTGTAGTGCGTCGTTAGTGTCCTTATTCTATCCTTGGCATTTGATAAATCTTCATACTATGTACAATATTGGCAAGTGCTCGTTTGTGAACGAGTATGGACAATGTTTTTTCCTTTGACAATCCTGACTTCATCTCTGCTTGTTAATCGTCGTAATATTTCATATCCGTGTACATATATTTCAAGTCGTATTAGCGACTTATTGATGAGACGACATATAGATGTTTACCTTCGTAACGTGTGATTGGTAATTTTACTGTATTTTTGTCATGTGTAATACCACTCATAATTCCCTCCCGCTGTAGAAAATGCTACTTAAGTTAAAGTACTGCTTTCGCTTCTGCGTGTGTCAAGAAATCAGTATAGAAAATATTGTTTCACTGTTTTCGTTTATATTCACCTTATAGTTGCTCAAGCTGTAACTGTTAGTCGCTAAGGAAATATTTTTCATACTAAGTTGTTTTACATTGTGATGTACGTGTAGCAAATTACTGTGTTGTTGTGTACTTTAAATGTATCACGTACCTTTGTTACTATTGACTTCACTGTTTCCTCTTTACTCTTCAGCTGCTTCTTCGAGATGTTCGTTTTCACAGTTACTTACCGTACATGTATCATCACGTCGCTTTCCATACTCATACAATCCTTCATTCTAAAATTTAAAACTGTATACTCTATTCTTTCTTACGTCGCCTTTGTGGCCCTTTCCTAGGTACCCCTGTAATATTCATATTCATATTCATATTCATATTCATTGCTGTATACCCATATAATTATTCATTAAAAATCTTCCTCATAAATCTACATTAATACCCATGTATTACCTGTGGGATTCTCACAGTAGCACCACCGCCCTATTTATTTCTCCCCACAAATATGAATGAACTCATATTACTCTAATACGCTTTCATTCTCTTCCTAGTTCCACTCCATATATTATGTGTCACCACAAGCGTAGATTTACTAATTAATACCAATTTTCGTCTACTTCGTAGGAATCGAAGTGTTCCTCAACCAATGCGTGTCCCATTGATGAAATCAAATGTTAGTCGGAACGAGCCAAGTCTGGTGAGTACGGTGGGCGGGGTAGCAGCTCCCAGCCAAGTGTTTTGATTGTATCCTGAACCAGTTTTGCTTTGTGTGCAGGTGCATTGTCGTTTAAAAAAAATTACATTGCCATGTCTTCTGACCCATTCTGGTCTTTTTTCGATCAATGCGTAGTTCAAATTGATCATTTGTTGTCTGTAGCGATTAGTATTCACAGTTTCACCGGGTTTTAGAAGCTCATCATACACCACACCTTTCTGATCCCACCATCCGTCTTTCATTCAATTCATGTGGCACCCATTTTCCACACTTTGGATCTTTCCCATAGCTTTCAAACGGTCAGAAATTATTTGTTATGCAACATTTAGCATTTCTGCCATTTGCTTCTGACTCAAAGTATCATCTTCATCCAATATTGCTTGCAATTCGGCGACTTCGAACTATTTTGGTGGTCTTCCACGCTCTTCATTTCTTACATCAAAATCATTATTTCTGAACCGTTGAAACCATCTTTTGCATGTTGCTTCTGAAAGAGCATGATCACCATATGCCTCGAGAAGCATTCGATGCGACTCTGCAGCACTTTTTTTCAAATGAAAACAAAAAAATTAATGCTTTCTGGTACAAAATTCGACATTGTTAACACGATGAAAACATATGATGTTGTTTGTTCCATGACTTGATGTAATCTAAATATCTTTGACAGATGTCGTATCAGCCAAAAAAAAAAAATTAAGCCTCGTTCACAACAAATGTTCCCTATCGACACATTTGTATCTTAACGCTCATTTCATACCGGTACACCTGGTAAAATCTTTCACACTCTCTCTATTTCCTAGTATTATCCAGCATTGAAATTCATTTATTTCTCCATATTGATTTTTAAACTTACAGTACTTACTTGCCCGCATCTCGTGGTCGTGGGGTAGCGTTCTCGCTTCCCACGCCCGGGTTCCCGGGTTCGATTCCCGGCGGGGTCAGGGATTTTCTCTGCCTCGTGATGGCTGGGTGTTGTGTGCTGTCCTTAGGTTAGTTAGGTTTAAGTAGTTCTAAGTTCTTGGGGACTTATGACCACAGCAGTTGAGTCCCATAGTGCTCAGAACCATTTGCACCAGTACTTACCCCAGTTATTTTGTTTATGTTCATGTAATTACGTTGTGCGCATATTGGTTGGTTTTCGTATTTACTTAGCTTACCTCCCGCGTGCTGTACGAATCATATTCACAGCTTTATTTTGCTGCTTATGCTTTTCCTATAAGGTGCCATGTACTTAATAGCAACTTTAATAGAAGATTTGTAGATATGTATTCTCCCTGTACATTAAGCTCACTACTTCTAATGTTTTCAGTAAAGAAGTGTTGTTCTATAAGTGCACAACCGCTCCTCTTCACGAAATCTTGTACGATATTTTATAGTTTACGTCTCAGCCACACGCATTTTTCTGTATGTATTTCATTCTATCTTTCTCACCGTCGCCTACTTGCGTGCTCTACGCAAGCGCTTAGTTCGTACGTTCTGTGCTAATCGCATTCTTTTAAGTGTAAGTGTTATTATTTCTCTTTCAGACTTCTCTTAATCCTGTTGTATATAGTTGGATAGGTCATTTCCTGTGTATATTCTCTTCTACTTTTAATCGTTATACTTTTTTCTAATTATTTACATTCAATAGCCTATGTTAAGTTCACAAATTTAGCGTATTCTACGCTCCTTATAGTTTACTCGCGCCGATGGGCTCCTTTTCTTAAATCTACGTGTGCTTAACCTAATGATATACTCTTAAAATTAGTGCTCTTTACAGTATAGTCTTCAGCTCGGCAATAAATGTCTCTATTCGTTTTGTTTGCGTAACTGGTTTACATTATGCTAATCAGCTGGCAGGTACTCCATTTCGTTTCGCTTCTGTTTTGTCTAGGTGTCTACCCCCGTGGATGCCGATAAATCCTAAAATGGTTTCCGTCGCGATGCGCAGTGTGTCTTTGCGCATCTCGGCTGCAGCCGGCTGTCATTATAGGTGATAGTGAACTTGACTTTCAAATTTAGGCCTACTCTGCCTCTACGATCAGCTGTTAGCCACTTCGCGTATAGTTGTTAATGTATCCTCCGCTATAAGCGCGGCTGATGACTCTCGCTTGAAGCTCGCGCGCTTTGAATTCCTTCCTTTCCCATCACTCTTATTCAGGTTTTTTCGCCTGATGCAGTATGTCATCTAATAGTTTTCACTTGTTTAGTATTGTGTATAGTTGTTTTAGTTCTTGTTGTATATGCCATGTTTCTTTAAGATTACCAAAAGGTTTCCTTTGCTTCTATAGATAAGTCTTAAGAAAGTACAATATCAAAATACAAGGGAAATTTCTATTCACTAGGCTGCATCTAGTTCTTCGCATGCTAGATAGTAGAAGAAAACTGAACATTCATTATTGGCTACACAGGTAGTAGAAGAAGGAGGGGGTACCGGAAATATAAATGTTTCACTCCCTAGCTGAAGAGGAACCGAGCGCCAGTCGGTTTATTCTTCGAAGGGCGACAAACCTCCTACCTTCAAATTATACCACATATGCTAATGGGTATGTTGGCCTGTAATTTTATAACTTTAGATTTACTTCCCATATCCGTTACGATCTCACAGGTAGTGTGGGTACATTTACTTCCCGCGCTATCTCTTTAAACAAGCTGGTTGACATCAGACTTGTTGACGCGCCAGCATCCAAAACAACTTTGTTTCCCACCTTTACCTTTATCGTTGCCTGAATAATTTCACTTACTTTGCGTGTTGTTTCTTTCTCTTCAGTGAACAAATCTTCTTTCATTTCTGCTTACTTATCATACCATAATAGTAGATTATGGATACGCTGTACGTGTAAGTTTGTTCCAGTGTCGACTTCCTCTTCTCTATTCCTGTTCGTGTTAGTATTTATGTCGCTAATATTGTTACTGTGGCACACTGACAGTTCATTACCTTCCTCCTTTAGTCATGCTCGATTACTGTTATTTCCTGGGGGCGGTAAAGGTATTGTTTCATTTTCTGTCTCAACTTCTACAATGTTCATCGTATGTTCGCGCGCTCGCCAGGTCGTGTCCCGGTTGTTTCGGTATGACGGTACGAGCTGCCGGTTCTCTCTCGGGTCCCTGTGTTCCACATTCCGATCCTGGTAATTTGTATTTCCATGTCAACTAGTATCAAAGTTTTCTCTCGAATTTCTCCCATCTCGACCATTGCCGTACCAATGGGGCTGATATTTATTTTCGTACCTTCGGTCACCCTGTGGCTGATAGGTAAATCGATTTTACTGATTTCTGTTGTGGCGCGGCGGTGCATAAGGATGCCATTCATTCATACGCACACGACCATTATAGTCTCCAAAGCCATTGACGTTATCATAGTTGTTCCTCTCATTTGGGTTGTGTCATTACCGTTACGATAACTAGGCATGGCTTGCCCATCCACATGAATTAGATCTGTTGAATCGAGCACTGAGAGAAAATACTCAAGATCATACTCGGGAATAGTTACTAATTTTCCCTAACATTTGCAAGCAACTTGTTCTTTAAGATTTACAGTACATCGACATGAGAGATCGGATTATTCCAGTGGCGGTTCTTGTTTAGATATGTTTCAAAATAGTTTCTTAGCACCACGAATTTTGGATGATATGACAGTGGGTTAAATACCCGTCGTCTTAATCTCTCATGGATAGCTGTTGACCAGTATTTATCTAAAAATGCATTCCGAAATTGAATCATATGTCTCACAGAGTTCCGATACCTCTGTAGTCCACAAAAGGGCGTCACCTTATGTGTGTCCTACCACATATTTCATCTTTTGAGCTTCTGTAAAAGTTCTAGGCAGTACATTCCTAAAGGCTCGCTCAAACACTGCTGGGTTCGTTCGTTTTGTTTCCTTAGAAAATACAGGAATCTGTCGATGTTTTATTAAACTCTCATACATTAACAACGCTGTCCAGCAGGACGGAACAGCATTTACATGCGGTGATAACATATCTGTGTCATAAAAGTTTTGCCCGTTGCTCGGGCCGCGCGTGTGTATGCGGTCGCACGGCTTTGGTTGGGATTTTTGTCTCTCACCGGCGGACGGCTGTTTATAACTCCACTTATGAAACGTCCCCTTAGAAAAATTATAAATGACTGTGCTTAAACTGACACACAGTATTTTTTAGTGCAACGCAATCTGACTTTCACCAATCCCTACAAGAGAATGGCCCTGATTAAATTAACCTATACCTTTCACAAATCACTTACCTCACAAAAATCTTCGTTACTCAAACTACTGCAATACAGAGAGCGCCAATACTGCTAGCTAAATAAAAGATTCAAACTACTGAAGGAACTAACTACTGATAGGCATAGTTAGCAAATGAAAGATTTTGATAGAGAACAAAATGGTTCAAATGTCTCTGAGCACTTTGGGACTCAACATCTTAGATCATAAGTCCCCTAGAACTTAGAACTACTTAAACCTAACTAACCTAAGGACATCACACACACCCATGCCCGAGGCAGGATTCGAACCTGTGACCGTAGCAGTCCCGCGGTTCCGGACTGCAGCGCCAGAACCGCTAGACCACCGCGGCCGGCGATAGAGAACAAACAATGTATTTACCTTAATAGTGTTCAAATGTCATAATATATATATCAGTTCATGACATCCATTCTTACAAATGTACTGTTTCTGATGGACACACATCCAGGTCATCCGCTCTCAAAAATCCGCCATCTCACTTCCCCACATCCACCACACCTGGCTGCTCACCTCCAATTGCGCAACGCTACACGCTGTTCACATCCATCTGCCCAACACTACAATGGCAAACAACAATGCGAACTAGCCACAAACTGCACACAGCACAGCCAGTGATTTTCATACAGTGCGCTACATGGCGTTACCAATAAGAAAAACCTAAACAGCCTACTTACACACTTACCGCCCCCGGGGGTTAATATTATTACCGTACTTCATTTGTTAATTATTTCGTCCATTAATCTTTGTCCTACTTGTTTGATATCGTGTTTTACGCGTTTTAAAATTTCTCCTTCCTCGTCCCCCGTCACTTCCTTTACCGTTTTCACATAAGTACGCTGTTACCGTACGCATTTTTCCGAGAACGTTGTTTTTTTCATTTTTGGTATTATCCTGTACTGTTTCGTAAAACTGCCCTTTTATGTTCTAACTTAAGTAATCCTATCTCCACTGTGATTTTCTCTAAATTTTCTGGTAAGTCGTCACAGAAGGAATGTGGCTTCGCTGCTTCTGATTGTACATTTTCTACGTTAACCTGCGTATACCTTTGCATTACCTGTAATTATCCTGAGTTTCTCTGATTCCGCATATCTCCTGCCCATACGTGCGAATGAGAGTTTCAAATATTTCTTCCACTGTGCCTTTTAATTTCTCACTCATGTCGTAAACTGAAGTTTGTACTTGTTCGTTAGTTTTCCTGTCCACTTCCTTGCGAAATCGCTGTGTCAACTTCGTATCCAGATTATTGAGTTCTGTGCGCAAATTGTTTACCTCACCTGAATTGTGTGTCAGTTTGTATTTAATCTCCCGATCTCAGACTTTACTGTGGTCATGTCTGCTTCCATATTAATCATGTCCGCTTGTATTGTTTCTAAACTCGTCATTTTTGAATTTACTGCGTTCAAATTGCTCTCCAAACCCGACATTTTTGAATTTGTCTGTTAAGGCTCGAAATAAGGCTTGCATATCTTCCCTAGTTACTTCTGGCCTACACCTGTCAGCATCTGCGTCTGTACTACGCGTATTACTTTCATTTCAAATACTCCTTTGCCCTGAGGTATCATTAATTTCGTCTACTGTAATTAACGTATTGCTTGTAATGAAATGTTCCGTATTCACGGGCGTCGAATGCAAGAATGGCACGTCGCGCCCAGCGATATTTCCTTATTGTTTTGTCCATCCATTATAGAAATCTTTACGCCTCTGCAGTTACCAAAGTTACTATTTTCTGTGTTTGGAATTTACTTCCGCGCTATTTCTCGCGTGCAGACTGCATATATAGCGCTTTATGTAATTGTCATCTCAATTGTTGTACACTCAATATGCTTGTCGTACTGATAAAGAAATGTTATTCTCTCTACTTCATTGCAATTGCGTTAAACTCTGAAGCTTTAGGTTCTGGATTTTAGGAAATAAGTGCTTGGATTTTCTAATAGGTCTACTAGGAATGCATTGCGCGGTTCTACCTTACTGTTGTCTTGTAACTGGTAATTCCCTCTATTGTACCTTTAGTTGTCCACTCTTGGTATTGTTGTCTTCTTACTTCTAATTTATTTACTATTTCTTTGTCTTTCAGTTAATATGTTTCCAGTGTTAGATCAGCGTCTCTGTCATGTCATCAGAGTACGTGGAACATGAAGAAATTATTACGATACACGTATAGTCATTGTCTTAAGAATACTAGTACTCACAGTTTTGCCCATTACGTATCGTGCATGTCACTTGTCGCCACTTTATAATATAATAAAAATATACAATAAATGTTTAGATATATGGAAATAATGGGATTAAGTTTTCAACTTTCGAACAACCACAATAAGCTGGGCTATGCCTATAAATGGGTTCATATTAGTTGTGCATGGACGAAATAGTCTTTCTCTTGCTGTAGATTTATGCTTACCAATTAACAATACTACATCCGATCACCTTATCCACCTACAAAATCTTGACCATCTCCATCATTCCTTTTGTAATCGGATTTACGTATTAGCTCCGAAGTACTCAGTTGGGTTTCTTGAATTCTTCTATATTACAGTAATGCTTGGAATAATATCTCAATTTTCACTAATGAAATACGAATATATTACACACATTAAAAATACAGACTTTTTTGCTTATTCTCTCAACCCAAAACGGCTACCACTGATTACGCTCTAAAATGACGTCCGTTTACCTTCCTTCATTAGCAGAGAGCGAATCCTTCCTCCCACCGAGGAACAGGAAAACATGTTATGTTCTTTATCATATGAAAATCGAAAATACATGCCGGTAGGCGCAGGCTCTACATTGGGCTACCGCTTCACCTTTTCTATTTGCCTTTAAAGAAAACGAATAACATAAAAGCAAGAGAAGCATCACAGCGGGAAGGGCGCGACCACAAGTCGCGGCTAGCGCGCGCGCGGCCATTGTGTTGGCGCCCAGTTTAAGTGTGCGGACTTCGATTCCCTCTCTGTGTTGGATTTGTTCGTCTGCGGTCAATTGTGCCTTAGTGTCCACCTCCGTAGCGTAGTGGTAGCTTTACCGCCTACCACGCAGGGGGCCCGGGTTCGATTCCCGTGCAGGGGACTGGGTGTTGTGTTGGCCTTCATCATCATTTTCATGATAATTAACTCGCAAATCGCCGATGTGGCGTCATCTGAAAACGACTTGCAATACGGCGTGCGAACTCCCCCGCATGGGCCCGCCCGGCCAACAATGCCATACGATCATTTCATTTTTTATACCTTAGTACCACCAATGCTGCTTCCCATGGCTTGCTGAGTTGAAATCCCGTGTCTCTATTAACCAGGTCGTTACTTATATGTGTTTCGATTATTTCTTTAATGAAGGATACTAGTACGTGGAAGAGAACGAAAGGATCTTTATCTCTCCGTAGTTCATGCTGCGTCCTGTGTCAAGACAGTGTTCAGCCAAAGTCGTCTTTTCTTGCTGACCCAGTCTGGTGTGACGTCTATATTCAGCGTATCTATCCTTAACGGTATGACACGTCTGGCCAATGTTGACATCTCACACTGACACGGAATTTTATATACCCTAGGTCTCCTTGCCTAAGCTGTCTTTAACAGAATCCAGCATAGTTTTCACTCGCACTGGAGGGCGGAACGCACATTTTATTTGATATTTCTCGAACAGTTGATCATTTTATCAAATGGTTCAAATGGCTCTGAGCACTATGCGACTTAACTTCTGAGGTCATCAGTCGCCTAGAACTTAGAACTAATTAAACCTAACTAACCTAAGGACATCACACACATCCATGCTCGGGGCAGGATTCGAACCTGCGACCGTAGCGGTCGCTCGGCTCCAGACTGTAGCGCCTAGGACCGCAATGCCGATCATTTGATGAGTTGATCAGTTTTAAAATAATGGTCCCTGTGCTTAACGAATGCTATCCCTGAAATAATAAAATTTCTAACGTTTATCTGCGCAGTGGTAACCCTCTTCACATTGCTCTGTGTTAGTACTTTAAATTGTATAGTTAGCAAACAGCTATTGTGCAAGGCTGTTGCTTAGAACGTTTATCTGCGCAGTGGTAACCCTCTTCACATTGCTCTGTGTTAGTACTTTAAATTGTATAGTTAGCAAACTGTCGTGCAAGGCTGTTGCTTAGCATAAATCTTAATTAAATCGAATATGACCGGCAATAACTTTTTGAGAAAAACAGTTAATCAAAAATGACATGGATCTGCGTACTGATATTGACTTGGGTTAAGTAACAATATGGTACTAACTTCAAAACTTGTATTTTGATTCTCTGAAAATTAATAATGCTCAAAATTAACACCCTGAATGAAATGATTATATATGAACAATTAGCTACACAAATCATTAGATATGAGTGCTATACATTGTTTCAAACAACACGTATGAATACTTACGTGACGTCCAACATCTTTGTGATGCTATCGATGGTTGCTGACGACACCGCATTTCTCGTCCTCGACCCCCCCCCCACCCCGCCGCCCCCCCCTCACGCACTGGCATCGTGTAACGACGGAGAGGACAACAACGGGGAGGAGGACGGAAGGCCAAGGGCATTATGGGGGCAGGAGCTGGGACTGCAGTAGGCGCCGAGCACTCATCCGCATCCCATCAGTTGCCCTGAACGTGACTGGAAAACCAGCGAGAGGGTGCTCACCGGCGTTCGTAGGTGCAAACTCGGGCTTGACCTAGGTGGTGATCCGAAGAGACGACGGGAACCTCTGGGACGCCCGTAAGGGCGACTGGAAGCGACTTCTCTTCTGGCTGTGGCACTGTAGGTGTCGCAGAATAAAAGAGGTTAAAGAGAGACTAATCCTTGGAGAGAACTGTTGTCCGTATTCAATGAAAAAGGCCGTCTTGTGTTGTCAATCCAGGTATGATGGTTAACGCAAGGTGTGTTACAATACTTCTATTTATCACTGGTAGACGGACATCTCATTATTTATAAAACCAAACATAAATTGAGGGAGTACTTCATTTGGCCTGCGATTCACGCTGATAGGTTTCTTAAGAAGTAGCGAAATTTGTGCAATGACTAAACTGGCTCAGAATATTAGGGTGGAGTATTTGGCCTCTAGACTGCGGATCTTAGGCCGGAAACCGGCACGCATTTGCAGTAGCGGAGGTCTTCCCCAGATTCACGTGGCTTTTTCAGATGGGAGCAGCCATGACCCGGGCGACTGTGAATTCATTAAAGATATTATTCGGTACGTTTGGTCCTATAGTCAAGTGGTGACTTCAGATAACGCCACGGTATTTACCTCCAAGCACGTTAAGAACTTTTGCTTTGAGACAGAAGGTTCAAATGGCTCTGAGCACTAAGGGACTTAACATCTGAGGTCATCAGTTCCCTAGAACTTAGAACTACTTAAACCTAACTAACCTAAGGACATCAAACACATCCATGCCCGAGGTAGGATTCGAACATGCGACCGTAGCAGTCGCGCGGTTCCAGACTGTAGCGCCTAGAACCGCTCGGCCACTCCGGCTTGCCTGTTAATACTAACCTGTTGTGATCCTTTAAACTGTGTGTTAACCAATACAGGTAGGTGGCTGTGCTTGTGTGAAATGACGTACATCGATTATGCGGATATTAATCATTACCAGTTGTATGATAAAGATTTGAATATTAACTGAGGGCAATTTTTCTTTACTGAAGTGCGTAATTGACTGTGTTCAGTGAGTGTATTCCGGTGATGTATATAAATTGCTGGTCAACTACATGTTTATTAGTGTGCTTTAAATATGAATGTCGGCAGCCAGTTGTTGCTCGGAGTTAGACGAAAACGAAAACATTTAATAGGGCACGTTATTTATTCAGATCTCTGTTGTCACCATTTGTTTTCCGCCCTCAGTGATTCCGAGATTCACTCCGCCACTGATTATCTATGCTGCACTGGTCGAGCCGGATCAAGTTCTGACGTCTGGGGCAGGGTTCACTCTCAAGATGGTGGAATGGCCGAATTTCTCGTCGTATTCAGAAGACCTAGAATTTCATTGCTTGTGAGATTTAAACTTGAACGACTACTTAAAAAAGATTTCTTAAAAGACATCATAGTCACCATTGACTGTATTAAATATTTATTATTACGATTGCAACTTCTGCCTTATGGCCATTTTCAAGTAACACTGCAAAATTTACATTCTGTCAGAATATAAGACTATCTGACATGAGTACATGTCGTCGTCAAAATGCAGCCTTTTGACTGTGAGAGTGCCACAAGATACGATGAGTACGACCTTATTACAACGTAATATGTTGTTAAATATACTCAGGTTGCATGTGTGATAGATCATTAGAACGATGGTAACATTGGCAGTTCAGTACATATTTAACAACATTTTATACAGTCAACGGCGACTATGATGTCTTTTAAGAAATATTATATGACTGTGAATCCCAACCATGAGAAGTTAATTGAAAAAGATTGTTTCAGTATAAACAATTTTTTTTCTTTTTTTTTTACATGAGGTCACACTATGACTTTAAAAATTGTGGGTTCATTCTAATAAAATGTCTTCATGTGCAAATGATTTTGTATGGTAGTCATTGTTTCAATATTCAACCTGGATTTCTTATTGTGTGGCACAACGGAAAGTATTGGTTCAAATGGTTCAAATGGCTCTGAGCACTATGGGACTTAACATCTGTGGTCATCAGTCCCCTAGAACTTAGAACTACTTAAACCTAACTAACCTAAGGACACCACACACATCCATGCCCGAGGCAGGATTCGAACCTGCGACCGTAGCAGTCGCGCGGTTCCGGACTGAGCGCCTAGAACCGCTAAACCACCGCGGCCGGCAACAGAAAGTATTCACGTGCAATTAGCAGCGTACACGTGATCATTCGTCTTTGGCCTTTTGTCTTTTGTCCCTAGTTTTTCGTCGTTGGAGTCTGTAGCTGTGGGCTTGCTTAGTGGCAACCGATACACTCTGAGCGGGGAAGCTACCGCTTTAAACTCTCCCTCCTCCTCTCCCCCTCCTACCCCTTTCTTTTAGTGCCGATCTTTCCATTTAGAATAATTTTGCAAGTTGTGGGCTTATACTTCTATTTCGACACATTCATACTTTGCATTGAAGTTTTAGCGATAACACGCACGTTGTTTGTGGGACCTCAGGCAGCTGAGAATGTATTTCGATGCAGATTACATTGAAGCTTTTGTGTGATTGAAATGTTTTCTTGCTTTTCGTAATGATAGTAAATTCTAGAACACAATACATATTTTAAACATGCGCACACACACACACATTCCGTACAGTATTACTTAACAAATTTTTCTATCTTCATCCACCAAATTTTCAATAAGTTTTCTGAGGTGTTGCAATAAATATATACGCCTATGTATACTAAACTTAATAGATAGTGCCACCTGTTAGTGACATAGGGGACTATTTGTGTAAATGTTTTTATTTCTGTTTCAATAAAGCTGTAATTGCAAATTTAGTTGTTTTTGTGATACATCTTATATAATGTTAAACAAGACAGAAACACCTAACTTTACTAGTATGCAGACGAGATATTTTGTCACCTATTATAGGTATTCAGGAAAGCTGAATTTGCTTGCTGGAGTGGGTGCGAGTCGCTGGATGAGGACGTCACATGTCTTGCCCGGGAGTGTGCATCTGCAGAGATGAGTACCGTCACGGGAAACAGATAAATACCAACGCAGGGAATTTGAAACGGTGTCGATGGCATTGCCTTTGTGTAGCATACAATGCTTCAAGAAATGGCAGAGTGTCAGACTATCTTAAAGGTGGTTAAGTTACAGCTCTTTGAGATTCGACAACATCTCACAGTCAAATATTAATGCAAATCTGAATACATCGGCGATCTTAGATAAATGAGGCACATAGAAAGACACAACAATATTTCAGTATCTTTACGAAAGTTAATATTTCACAGCGAATAAACGTTTACACAATGAACCTCATAATTAACAACTTATAATCACTTCATGCGATTTCAACAAATGGCATCCCACGTGACAGCATTGCGCTATAGCTATCATCCCTGAAAGCTACATATCTGTATCTATTTCATATACTGATTTACAACGTCTTTTATATCTATTTAATTATGCAAATGATCTTCAGCACATTGTATTCTCCACAATCACACAGTAAATGAACACAGAATCAGTACCTCATATTGTCATACATCTGTAGTTACTTACTGAACAGTTAAGTATTTTGCAAATAACTTTATTTAAATGTTGATTTCAAGTTCTATTAAAAAACTGTACTGATTTATAAGTGGTCATTGACATATTTTAGCACTCATTAGAGCTGTAAAGATAACCAAATGACGCTTTTGTCAAGAAGCCATGAATAACTGTTTAAACAATACTTAAGGACAAGCTGTTGTCTTTTGTCGTGAGCACACTTGCGCAACAATTCTGGAATATTTATGTACGAACCAACTATCATTTGTGTTTATTGTAAGTGATCCGAGTGTTACCTAATGTTTACAACAATTCTTTAATTATGTTTTCTTGTATTCCGCGGTCTACTTGAATGAGATCATGTATGTAGGACTTAAGGATGATGTATTTTTGGTGGTGGTGGCCCGCAGCCAATGTAAAAGCAGATAGTAGCGGATCACTACGGGAATGAAGTGGAGAGTGAAGTGTTCAAGGGTTCGATTCGGCACTCTGCGGCGAGTTCTTTAAGAAGTCACACCTTTCCAGAGCAACATATGCGATTCAGTCGTATCGGTGGTTGTTTCTGAGAGGTAAACGG
The DNA here is from genome assembly GCF_023864275.1 of Schistocerca cancellata. Lineage (NCBI taxonomy): Eukaryota > Metazoa > Arthropoda > Insecta > Orthoptera > Acrididae > Schistocerca > Schistocerca cancellata. The sequence continues at coordinate 498,114,104 of NC_064631.1, forward strand.
TCGCTACAATACTCTAACTTTTGAAGGGACTTTATATTTCGAGAGGTCTAAATGGGAGCCAAGGCAGGACTCTTTAAGTTTCGCCGCTTCATTCACGGAACTGAGAATAGACAGAGTAAGAGTTGGCTTGGTTCAAATGGCTCTGAGCACTATGGGACTTAACATCTATGGTCATCAGTCCCCTAGAACTTAGAACCACTTAAACCTAACTAACCTAAGGACATCACACAACACCCAGTCATCATGAGGCAGAGAAAATCCCTGACCCCGCCGGGAATCGAATCCGGGAACCCGGGCGCGGGAAGCGAGAACGCTACCGCACGACCACGAGCTGCGGACAGAGTAAGAGTTACCATTCTTTTTATCACGTGTATTAATTTGTGATTCGTCATGGTATCTCTTAACTATTTTGAGCTGGTGAATATTTCGTGTATTGTGATCACGAAATGGACTTAGTTTTGGCGAGTCTTTGATTGCTATTTACTTTGGGGATTCTGCTACCATTGTCATATCACTCTCAACAATACTTTACTATATTTGATTTCTGTCTGCATTTTAAATGAATACCTTAAGACCACTTACCGTTTATTTAAGGTGTCCTATTTTTAATAAACGCTATTTAACATAATTGCTCGTGTTTTACATCAATTACAGGCGTTAGAACAGAACACCGGTTATTAAATTAATCATTTAAGTTTTATTTTGTATTTCTATGTGTTTTATTAATTCGCAGTTCTAGCCAGTGCATAGACTATTTGACTGCAGGATCGCAGCTACCGGCCATTATCTGCGGCGAAGTATCTGCAGGGCATGAAAGCAGACACGCGCGGCTCGGCTCGATCCTATGACTGGCTACAATGGGCTACTCTTTTTAAATAGAGCCGTGGATGGCACAAGTACCTAGGGCACGTGCAGTATCGGGTGGAGTCGCAACTGGTTTGCACGTATGCTGTTTGAAAGAGCAACTACTCAAGCAGTAACCGCTAGGTACCACAACAAACAGTGGTATGTACAGTGGGATTAACGGAAGTATGTATGCATTTCAAAGTGTCTGTAATTGAAGTGCACTGCTCAGGAAAAAGACTTTAAGAAGCGGCTAGTAACAGTCTGTGACTGGCTGGCAAAATGTATGTATGCATGAGCTTAGTATACAGTAACCTGAAAACGTACTATCTGGAAGAACTGAGTGATTTACTCTAATTGTAGTGGCGATATGTTAATGAGGGAAGAAAAAAATATTTCCCCGAATGACGAGATGAAAAAGTGCCACAGAGGTGCCACTTAAATATGTGATGCAATAATGCATCGAACCATCTAAGTTTATCACGAAATTAGGTTTAAAGTGCAGCTTGTCAAGGGGTATTTCTAAATTTTATTTCGACGGAAATTTTATTTAAGGACAATGTAAGAAATCTGCTTTCTTTTGTTCTACCACCTTTCATCATAAAACAGTAGCAATTTTGGCACTTAGTCGTATAAAGGCATTTTACGAAAATCTTACAGACATTCCAGTAATATTGTAGAGGTCATCAGCTACACAGTACCTTTTATTACAGTACCAGCGTTGCCTATGCAGCATTAATAATATAAACTAAGAGCTTGTGTGCAATGGACGCCTTGTTATTATTATTATTTGTCAGGCGATTGTATTTTGCCATGTTGTTATGATTGTGGGGAGAATATCTATGAAGCCTTCGTCAACTTTCCTTTTAAATGTTAGCAAAAGTCGCTGTTCTTTCACAGAATTTTTATTTTTGAATTCTATAAACACACACAAAAGTAAGATTCCACAAAAATGTGTGCATGTAGCATTTTCTTTATAAAACGGCGCTAGTTAGTGAATACGCTCATGATTCCAACATCTCAGCAGGATAATTAAATAGTAAAATCCGAACGGTCGATTTACATTTCGCAGCGATCATTTTGGTATTATGAGGACTGTCAGAAAAGAATCCAACCTTTCGCCGGGAGAACTAATGGCTTACCTGGAGCTCTGGACATCTAATCATCCTCAAGTAGTTCTCTTGGGACTCCTCACACTTCCTCGAGTGGTGCTGGAAGCATGCGGGAAAAGCCTCCTTCGGGATGGAGTTAGCTCGGCTGTCGTTGCTGCTATAATGCCCTGTCTTCTCTGAAATCGCCTTCCTTTCAATAGTCCTTGGAGTTTGGCGAACATCCAGATGTCGCCGGTGGCGATATCAGGAGAGAAAGAAGCCAGTTGAAGCACTGGAATTTGGATTTTGCACCAAATAAGTCTGAATCAAGGGCGAAGCATGTGCTGGAGCATTGCCGTAATGGAGATGCCACGTTGCTGTTGACCGCTAATCTGTTCTGTTGTTCCGCACAGCATCACGTAGGCGATGGAGGACATCGCTGTACTACTCTTTGGTGACTGTTTGAGCCTGTGGTGTGTACTCGCGGTATACCACAGCGCGGGAGTCGATGTAAATACTTCCTTTCACGTTGCTGCCCGCTAGGCGGGCCTTCTTTGGTCTTGGTGGCGAGGAATGCTTCCACTGTGATGACTGGAATTTGGTTTCCGGGTCGTACCAGCACACTCAGGGCCCGTCACTAGCGATTATGGCTTTCACGAAGTCGGGGTCTGTGGAGTCCAGCGAGTCCAATGTAAACTTCAACACGAAGTTACTTTTGCTCCTCTGTCTGCAGATTCAGCACGAATTTCGCCTACACTATCTTCATAGCCAAATCTTCGGTCACAGTGGAATCTTCCGAAAAAATGCTAAAGGCCACCTCTTTCTCAAATTGTCTGATAGACACGCAGCGTTCACTTTGGCAATGCCCAGATCATTTAGGCTTGTTGACGGCCGACCGGTGCATGGATCGCTCTCCATCGATGTGCAGCCGTGCTTAAAGCGATTCTACCACTCTTTAATCTGTGTAATGCCCATAGCATCGTCACCGAAAGCTCACTGAATCTTCCGAACGGTTACTACCTGCAGAATTTGATGTAGTAGCATTACTTCAGTCGATCCGTCGTTTCCCTTGCAACGAAGAACGAATGCGAGCACTACACACCACTTTACTCAACTGCTGCTTGCCGGCAGCTGACGCTATCGACAGGCGGGAAACAATTCACGTAAGCGCACGAAGCCTCAAGGTCGGCCCACACAAGTGCGCTAGATTGAAATCCATGAGGTGTCCACAAAAAAAGTAAGATCGGTTTCTTTTATAATAGACCTCGTATGTTCCGATGAGTAGTGAGTAGCTATGCTATCGAGCTTTGAATGTCTCCTTCCGAATTTTTCTGTTGATTGACTGCGAAACGAGTGTCTTCCTTTTGTTCTGCTCTGCTACACTACATTAAATTTTATTTACATTTGTTTTCATCTGAATCAGCAATTACAAAAGGATACCATTCGCAAATATGTGAATGGTTAGTAATAAATGTTTACTCGATTTGAAAGGTAGTTATTCGGTCTCGACAATTTAATCTCACAGAATTTATCAGTTCACTTACTTATTTATAAATTATTTCGTTAACCTGTCAATTAAATTATGATATAAATTTTAGTTTTCTCGTAAATGATTTGATTTCAGAGAGGTGCTATAAGAACGACCCTACGACACTGAAGCGAGCGAAGCTCATAGTCTAAGTCGTACGTTACCCTCACCAACAACTGCATTTGAAAACCACCAGTGCAGTCGTAGTAGACTTTTTTTCGAGGAATGCCTTCAATGCTTGCCATAGACAGGTCTTTCCGTTTTCTTTGTCTTCCCATGATGCGCTATTTAGCTTCTAGGGTAGCAGAGTTCTTCCATTTCGTCAACACAATATAAATATCTCATCTTATTTCTCAGTCGGTCATTCGTTCGCTCACCAACGCTAGACGCCTAATGGGGCCCCTTAGGAACATGGCTGCCAAGGAAGGGAAGGACACCAGTGTGTACTCCATGTGCATATCAAGGGGAGTCATTCCAGATGAGGAAAGGGTGCTTCCGGATACCATGAAGAGTACAGGATGCAGCTAAATGCAGGTGGTTACACATGTCTGTACCAATGACGTGTGTCGCTTTGGATCGGAGGAGCTTCTCTCTGGTTTCGGGCGGCTAACGGAAATGGTAAAGACTGCCAGTCTTGCTTCCGAGATTAAGGCGGAGCTCACTATCTGCAGCATCGGCGATAGAACGTACTGTGTTTCTTTGGTGCAGAACCGAGTGGAGGGCTGAATCAGAGGCTCAGGCGGTTCTGCAGGCCGCAGATTCCTTGACTTGCGCCATCGCGTGGTAGGTTTCCGGGTTCCGCTTAATAGGTCAGAAGTCCACTACACACAGGAGGCGGTTACAAGGATAGCAGGGACTGTGTGGAAGGGACTGGGCCGTTTTATAGGTTAGAGGGTCTCAAGAAACCAGAGAAAGAGCGTCCGTCTAAAAGGGGGCAGGTAAAACACAGTAAGGTTGTTTAGAAATGATCGGTATTGTAGTTGTAAATTGTGGTAGCTGTGTTGCGAAAGAACCAGAGCTCCAAGCCCTGATAGAATTCACTGAAGCCCAAATAGTTATAGGTACAGGAAGCTGGCTAAAGCCGGAAATAAGTTCAGCCGAAATTTTTTCAAACGACCTAACAGTGTGCCGAAAGGATAGATTGAATACAGTTGGTAGTGGCGTATTTAATGCTGTCAGAAGCAGTTTACCTTGTAGTGAAACTGAAGTAGATATTTCTTGCGACATAGTATGGGTAGAGGTTATAGCGACAATCGGACTAAACTATTCATTCTATCGTTTCACCGATTCCCCGACTCAGAGGATATAGTTGCTGAACAGTTCAAAGAAAACTTGAGTCTCATTTCATATAACTACCCCATTCATACAATTATAGTCGGTGGTGACTTCAGTCTATACTTGATGTGCTGGAAAAATTATACTTTTAAAGCCCGCGGCAGGCATAAAACGTCATCCGAAATTGTACTGAATGCTTTCTCAGAAAAAGATTTTGAACAATTAGTTCATGAGCCCACTCGAAGCGTAAATGGTTGGGAAAGCATACTTGGCCTCTTAGCAACAAATAATCCTGAACAAATAGTGAGTATGGTGACGAAACAGGGATTAGCAACCACAAGTCAGTTAAAAAAAAACTGATACAAATGCTCTTAACGCCATTTTAAGAGACAGTCTTCAATCCTTCCGATCCGATCATGTAAGCTTAGAAAAGTTGTGGGATTATTTCAAAGAGATAGTATCGACAGCAATTGAGAGATATATATCACATCAATTAATAAGTGATGGTACTTATCCCCAATGGCACACAAAACGGGATCGCTGTTGCAGAAGCAGCAATAAAAGCATGCCAAATTTAAAAGAACGCAAAATCCCCAAGACTGGCAAAGTTTTGCAGAAGTTAATGCCTTCACTGCGCGATAATAACGGTGAAGTCAGTGCCACTAAAGCAGAGCTATTAAACACGGTTTTCCGAAACACCTTCACCAAAAAATACAAAGTAAATGTTCCTGAATTCCAATCAAGAACAAATGCCAGGATGAGAAACATGTCCTCGGTGTATTAAAACAGCTTAAATCACTTAATAAAGCCAAGGTCTCCAATCCAGATTGTATATCGGTGAGGTTTCTCTCAGATTATGGTGATACAATAGCTCTATATTTAGCAATCATATACAACCGCTCGCTCACACAAAGATCCGTACCTAAAGACTGGAAAACTGCTCTAGTCACACCACTACCCATAAAGAGAAGTAGGAGTAATCCGTTGAATTACAGGCCCATATCACAACGTCGATTTGCAGTATTGTTTTGGAACATATGCTGTACTCAGAACATTATAAAGTATCTCGAAGAAAACGATTTATTGACAAATAGCACAGATTCAGAAAATATCGTTCTTGCGAAACACAACTAGCTCTTTATACTCATGAAGTAATGAGTTCAATAGACAGGGGATGTAAAACTGATTTTATACTTTTGGATCTCCAGAAGGCCTTCGACACCGTTACTCACAAGCGTCATCTAACCAACTGCGCTCCTATGGAAAATCGCCTCAGTTGTGCGACTGGATTCGTGATTTCCTGTCAGAAAGGTCACAGTTCGTACTAATGGACGGAAATTCATCGAGTAAAACAGAAGTAAAATCCGGCGTTCCCTATGGAAGTGTTATAGGCCCACAGGGGGCCGAACCGCACAATAATCCTGGGTTCGGTGTGGGGCGGCGGTGGGGTGAGTGGACTGCTGTAGCCTGTTGTGGGGTTGTGAACCACTGAGGGCTACGGCGGGGATGTAGCTTCTCCGTCGTTTCTAGGTCCCCAGTTCAATACAATACAATACAATGAGAATGTCAGGCAACTTTCGCTGTTTTAAGTTCTCAAGCAAATAAAGGTGTGTTGATTTTAGTAAGTGTTGCTTCCGTTACGAAGTGCAACGTCAAAACTGATTCTTTGTTGCCTTTGCCTTTGATCAAGCCTAATTGATCGCCATCTAAAAGATCTTCCACATTCTCTTCCACTCTTCCTTACGATAATTTTGTCAGTAACTTGGATGCACACTTATTATTATGCGGTAACTGTCGGATTTTACCCGTCCTTGCTATCTTTGATGTCGTGTGGATGATATTATTCCGAATGTGTCTTACTATATCTCTAGTCTCGTAAATACTACGCATCAACGTAATGGTCGTTTGGTTGCCAGTTCCATCAAGGATTTAAGAAATTCTGAAGGAATGTTATTTTTTCCTTTTGCCTTATTTGATTCTATTCTATTCTATTCTAAAAGTCTGGCAAATTGAACTTCAATCCTGGACCCCGCTATATCTTCGAAACAGACCTCCATTCCTTGTTCTGGTATGTCACCAGAGAGTGCCATTCTCCCTCGTATGTGCCCTCAGCATACTTCTTCCATCTATCTGCTCTCCTTCATGCATTTAACAGCATAATTCCTTTACGTTATATGTGATGCCGCCTTTGCTTTCCGTATATCAAAAAATTATTTTGACCTTTCTGTATTATGACTCTGTTCTTGCAAGCCTTCATCATTACTAAATTATGATCTGAGTCTATATCTGCTGTTGGGTATGCCTAAGAATAAAATATCTGATATGGGATCATTGCCTCACAATGATGTAACCCCGTGCCTCCAGGTCATTTTGAAGCACACACATGTTCAGGAAAAAAACAGAATACCTTGAACGTTCAACTGGAGATAGGAAGTTGACTATCACAGGACATGTGCATCAGTATGTTATGCAGAATGGTTAGCATGTCAGTCACTTCGGTTCAGCTTGTGTCCTGTTGCCTAGCAGGCACAGGGTCCACCATGGGCCCTGATAACTTGTTCCGTGCATGATGGCGTCTACGCGTATAGCGCGCGAATGGCGTCCTGTGGTATAGCCATCTTCGCTGCGTTCACCTGGTTCCAAAGTTCATCTGCGGCGGTTGGCATTAGGTCACAGCGCTGCACCCGTCTTTTCACCATATCCCACACGTTCCGTGTGGCAGACAGTCTGGTGATCTGGCATGCTGCAGAAAAAGTCTGACATCCTGTGCCACCTGGAAGACATGTGTTCCTGCAGCAACATGTGGTCGTTTGTCTTGTTGAAAAATGCCGCTCCCCTGTCTACGGCGAACCAAAAAAATGCAGCCATCATTCTCAAACAAACGGAACCTGGTTTCGTCAGAAAGCATTATCTGGTGCCATTCCTGTCCTCAGTGACGTCATTCCATACACCCCTAACGTCTAGCGAGTTCCTGCACATTCGTCGAAGGTAGGTGGGCAAGTGGACGACAGATTGTCACACCTGGCAGTTTACCATGTGTTCCACTGTTGCGTCAGAGCCAAGGAGGACGCAAATCTATCCTCCGATGTTATTTGGATAAGGTATCAATCTTCTTCTCGGTAGGAGGTCTGGGTGTTGCGACCTGACCAATCTCGTCGTGTTCTGCGACCTGTACACCATTCTGCACGCACCTGTTGCACTGCCGAAACACTTCGTCCCACACGAATAGCAATTTCCCGGACATATGTATCACATTCTCTCATGCTAATAATGTGCCCTCTTTCAAAGTCACTGCTTGACGGTACGGTTCGTGCATATAGCTGGCTCAAAATGGTTCAAATGGCTCTGAGCACTATGGGACTTAACAGCTGTGGTCATCAGTCCCCTAGAACTTAGAACTACTTAAACCTAACTAACCTAAGGACATCACACACATCCATGCCCGAGGCAGGATTCGAACCTGCGACCGTAGCAGTCGCGCGGTTCCGGACTGCGCGCATAGAACCGCGAGACCACCGCGGCCGGCTGCATATGTCTGTGAGGCATCGTGCGCACCTGCTCAAGTACCAGTTACCCATTGCTTAAGCTTTATAGCGACAACAAGTGCCGCAAGCACAGTTTTCCGGTAAGTGGTGTTGAGCAGCGGTATCAATGTTGACCTCGAACCTGTGTGCCGATATGGGTCATTTTTGCAGTACTTACTACCGTACATGTCTTTTGAATATGAACTTCGTATCTCTAGTCATACAAGGTGTACTGTCTTTTTCGAACGTGAGTGTATATCTCCCCCTCTTCTGAGTTATGAACAGTATATTGTTACTAGATGTAATTTATTGCACAACCATCATTTCCTTCTCTTATTCCTTCTATAGAGCCCATTCTCTAGTATGACAAGCTGCGACATCGTCGGGAAAAAACACAGTGACCCGTATATGTAATAAGTTTCCTTTAATTTACGTCTATGGTCACAATCTTTTCTGTTTAACAGATTACCGGTTTCGGTCTTTAATGACCATCATCAGATCTGTCTCATAAAAACAAAGTCCTAATGCACTGCATGGTCATTAAAGACCGAAACCAGTAATCTGTTAAACAGAAAAGATTGTGACCATAGACGTAAATTAAAGGAAACTCATTCTCTAGTAATTCTTTCTTCTGTTTCTTCCTTTTTCTATTAAAGCATAATTATTTGATTTTTATATCCCCTTACATATTGACCTTGAAGTCATTACGCGCATGTAATTTCTCGCTTCTGTGCATGTAACGTCTGCATGTATTCTAGATCCATTGTTGTTAATGTTGATTTGCTGTCAATTCCGATAATAATAGTCCTATCACTGAACTGTTTATAGTAGCCCTTTCTCTGCTCTACCTTCCTATTCATGTCGAATCCTACTGCCGTTACACCGTTTCCTGCAGACGCTGATATTACCCTTTACTTCACCCACCAGGAATCTTTACTTTTTTTTCAGCTTTACTTCACTGATGCCCACTATTTCTAAACTGCCCCTTCTCATTTCCCTTTTCAGATTTTCGAGCTTCCCTGCTAGGGGCAGACCTCCAGCATTTCTCATTGCAAATAGTTGTGAGTAAATTTTTTGTTTGTTTCTCTTTGCCCTCGTCAGTCCCCTCCCTAACATCCAACAGGGTATTAATTTGGAATTTTTAGCCAATGGAGAGATCATACTGTTGCTTTTTCATTTACAAGTCACATATCCAGTTGATACAAAGTCTTTAATGCAATGAGTTCCATTGCATTCTGCAACCTATTGCAGCTGGCCACTGCTGATATTTCCGCTTTTTAGGAGCAGTTTTCCACACCAAGAGCTTGTAACCGATGTCCACTTACCGCCCTCTTTGACAAGGCCATTGTTACTCATAGGACGAGAGTGACTCCACGTACTGGACTTTTTCGGTCACCATTGTAAATGATTTTTATTCAGAGGTGAAGCCTTGGCTAGGATCGAACCTGGGACTCAGGACATTTTGATTACTAGAGGATAAAACCCTTTTTTTGTTTGCCTCCTGGCACAATGGGAAAACTCCTAGAAATACTTTTTTTCTCAAATGACAGAGTTTCTAGTTCCACATTTGTAAGTTCCGCTATCATAAGAAAGAGTATATTACTTAATTTTAGAAATTATAGATTTTTTAATTTAAAACCTGAAAAAACTAAAGAAATAAATCATAAAATAAAGTGTCACTCTTCATGACAACTTGAAAAAATTAATGGACACTAAAGCGTCACTCTTCATGACCATTAGATTTTTATCTATTTAAAGTAAAAGAAACGTTACTGCTTCCAAATCAGTATATCTCTTTCTTTTCTAAGGAAATTTTGCTTCTTTAGGTGTAAAAGTCCAGATGTTTCGTCAAAATCCGATTTCTTGCTTCTCTTCAGTGTCTGTAACTCTTGCATCTATTTGGACAACATAAAATTATTATTCTTAGTTATAAAATTTTTGCTTGTGGCACAAACCAAACTTCTGTAGAAAGGAGAGGTGTGACGGGGCAGCAAGTGGAGGAAGAAAAGTGGTGAGAGGACCGAACCAAATGGAGAGGACTCGTCAGCATCCAGGCCCAATAGTAGCAGGAGTGGGATCCGGATGCAATACGAAAAAAATACAAACAAAACTTAAATTAAATATGTTAATCCTCAGTTAAAATGTAGTTAAAGTAATGACTAAATATATTAAGCCTAAATTTGGGAACGAAAGCGGCAGAAACCTTAGTTAAAGTAATGACTAAATATAATAAGCCTAAATTTGGAAACGAAAGCGGCAGAAACCTATCAACAGTGATCGCCATCGTGTTAATATGTCAAATGCATGTATACGATGCTTTTCTTGGTTAACAAAACTATTTCAAAACTTTTGCGGTGCCTGCACATTAATTTGTGCTGAGATTTATATATTACCCTGCAGTTTTATCTAGACTGTTATTTGTGACTCCGTGTAGTAACGTTGTTCTGATTTCAACCATCTACTAAAAAAGTTTGAAGACATATCAGATTTAGCTTAATTGAAATTCACTTGATATTTTGGTACGTCAGTCTCATCTTTTGTGATTGTAAACTACTCACTTCCAGTTCTGGTATCTGCACTTGTTTCTGATCTCGTAACATATCTGGTGCTGAGATTAGACCTCGTGTCTCGCGACGTGGCTGGGCCAGGTAAGTCAGACTTGCGCTGGACAGAGCACCAGTGCCATTGCAGTGAAATGCGAGAAAGGGTGGGATCGCTTAGCAGTTTACAACAGCTTAGCGCTTGAAAATCCCGAGTTGAAGGGGGAGTGGATGTATATTTTAAAACTGAAGTCTAATATTTTCAATGAAAACACCAAAACTTCTTGCAGGCATGCTACGAACAATCTAAAGACAACACAGATAAAGCTAAAAACAGAGTGTGTTAAAGTATTATTAACCAGTTTATTAACATTTATACTAAAACTGTTCATGTAATTATAAGTAATACGTTACATATGTTGCTATTCTGTTATATTTATTTCTATTCTCGTCAATCCAATAAACAAATAGTTAAATATTATTTATTGAATAAGGACGTGAAAACAAAGACCTCTCCACATGTTTACTAACGATTGTCACCTGTATGAAAAATTGTTCCTTTATCTTTTCAGTTCATATTATCCTTTAATAATATTTTGTTAACTTAATACATAAAAGAATGTCAGTTGACCGATAGGACTAAAGTGCCAAGATACATGAGGGTTCTGTCTCCACAGGTTCTAATTCAGTTCCGTTTGAGGCATACAAAATTGAACAAAGTCAGTTATTATTGCTATGTTTAAAATTGAGTAGTTTGTTATGAGGTTGCTGTTCAGTCAGGTTTATTGTATATATATTGACAGGTATAAATTTTATAATATGTATAGTCTCACAAACAGTGGTCGAGTTGCACGTGACTGTACTGAATAATGTAGAGGTCATGTGACCAAGTTCTTAAATAAGCAATCAGAGCAGGTCATAGGGTCTCTTCATCTTCGTCTTTTGGTCGATAATGTGGGTTTTGGTAAGGCATTCTGTGGCTGGAGAGGCGCTTTGACTTAGGTGCTGTTAGGACTTCCGATTTGCGCTAATTTGGAACACAGACATATTTTGGATCTCCTGATGCTAGTGGATTTAGACTCGCAGTCGAGTTATTACCGAGTGAATATTTCAATCCCGTTCAACTTTTGTCAGCGATTGGATTCTCAAGATATGATTACAGAAATAACGGTTTTACTACCAGCTGTTTAACTTCGAGACTTCGATGAAATTACACATAATTATTTTAGTGCTTAGCTCAAACCCTTACTTCCCATTCGTTACCACCTGCAAACGTCCTGCTTGCAATGAAAAAATTTTGTTTTTTTGGTGGTTAGAATCTATATTGTGCTCAGTTACAACGTGTGAGCGGACACAATTCGAATAATAGTGTTATTTCAGTAAACAAGTAGTCAAAGATTAATCCAGCTGTTGTAGCCAAGATTGTTATCCTACACGATATTTTCTTCGCGTTTTCCTTTTGACTATCACAAACCGTACATGGATTTATTTAATTATATTTCTATTTTTCATTGTCAATTTAGGTGCTTCATGGATAATCCATACTTCTGTTACGCTATGATTCCGCATGGCATTGAAAAGCTCCGTGACAACCAGCAGAATGATGTCATAAATGAGGAAGTAGTTAGTAGCCCGAATTCCGGACCCTGTTACGCAATCTTAACATGCTCATTCCCATGATCAAGTAGTCGATCTCTGACGCTTCATAACAATCGCCATTATTATTCAGTATCTCCATTGACTCTCTCTTTTTTACTTTACTTTCGCCTCTCTTTTTAGTGCAGTGAAAGTACTGCACAGCTGTGTGATCTGGCAATCACAAGGTAAGAGACCTAAAAGGAGCTGTCTACCACAGAAATGTTCAAAGCGTGTTATACCGGAGCCAAGGTAGCCCCTGAGGGCCGGCAACACATATTACACCACAGAGGACCAGGTTGTCTATGCCCAAGGCGTACGAAAAGCACCATGGCAAACACCGACTGTTTACATACAAGATAATGGAAACAGACATTCCGAGCATTACTTATTGCAGGGGGAGCTCGAGCCACGGCCTGCAGGAGGTATCACTACACCAAAACCTGACTGGCTGGAGACAAATATTTAAGGGCTAGAACCAGCCCCGAAGTTCAGTTCACGCCGGATGCCGACCTCGTGTACTGTGCCCGTTGAAGATTACGTCTTCGTCTCTGAATTGGATTGTTACTAGTGTGTGTGTGTGTGTGTGTGTGTGTGTGTGTGTGTGTGTGTGTGTGTGTTAGCACGAACCTTTGTGGAAAATTAGAAGTGAACTTTTGTTTGCCTAAATTAGGAGACGTTTACTGGCATCGTTATTGTTACCTTCAATTTGTTGTTCAGTCCCCAACCTTGTGAACATCAGCAAAAGTTGTGTTTGTGGAAAATTGCGAATTGTCAGTCACAACAATATGCATTCTCTATCTCTTCTTCTCCTGCTTGTGACATGAGCATATATATATATACCTGAACTATGGTGGTTGGTGTTGATTTGCTGTCGATTCTGAAGAGAACAACATTATCACTGTATTCTTCACAGTAACTGGCTTCCTGCCCTACCTTCCTGTTCATAACGAATTGTATTCCCGTGCATAGTATGTTCTGCAGCTATTGATATTACCGTGCACTCGTCACACCAGAAATCTTTGTTTCCATTCCATTTCACTGATACCCACTGTATCTAGATTGAGCCTTTGCACTGCACTTTTCTGATTTTCTAGCTTACCCACTACTTTTAATCTTGTGACATACCGTGTTTCGACACGTAGGCTGTTACCCCGTTTTTTTTTTAATGGTCACCTCCCTCTCGACAGTGGATGGGGGACTAACGTGGAAACTCTCGCCAATGGAGAGATCATCATGACACTTTCCCAATCACAAGCCACATGTCCTTCTGATACACATTCTGTGTCATTAATGCAGTGGTTTCCACTGCTATCAGCATCCTCAGGTGGTGCCTTTTATGGGCAATTGGACTGTTAATAGTGTGTGTGTGTGTGTGTGTGTGTGTGTGTGTGTGTGTGTGTGTGTTAACACGAGCCTATGTGGAAAATTAGAACTTTTGTTTGTCTCAATTAGGAGACTTGGCATCGTTATTGTTATCTTTCGTTTGTTGTTCTGTCATCAACCTTATGAATTTACATCAATAAAAGTTGTGTTTGTGAAAAATTACGAATTGTCAGTCACAACAGAGCCCAAGGCGAAGTTGCAACCTCGGGTACTCAGACCAGCATTCGTGTCTCACGTCGCACACTCTCTGGGCATCTCTGTTCAAAAACCAGCAGTATTGTTCGTGCCGGCCTCGGTGGTCTAGCGGTTCTGGCGCTGCAGTCCGGAACCGCGGGACTGCTACGGTCGCAGGTTCGAATCGTGCCTCGGGCATGGGTGTGTGTGATGTCCTTAGGTTAGTTAGGTTTAAGTAGCTCTAAGTTCTAGGGGACTTATGACCTAAGATGTTGAGTCCCATAGTGCTCAGAGCCATTTGAACCATTTTTGAGTATTGTTCGTACAAACCATTTTGGAAGACACGGAATTTTTAGCCACTGTCAAAAATGGTTCAAATGGCTCTGAGCACTATGGGACTTAACTTCTGAGGTCATCAGTCCCCTAGAACTTAGAACTACTTAAAGCTAAGTGACCTAAGGACATCACACACATCCATTACCGAGGCAGGATTCGAACCTGCGACCGTAGCGGTCGCGGGGTTCCAGACTGTAGCTTCTAAAACCGCTCGGCCACTCCGGCCGGCCTAGCCACTGTCGCTTCGCAGAGACTATTGTGTGGGTCTTCATTACCTCAGGCGTGACGTCACAAAATAAGATTGGTTTTAAATTTCCCCGAATCCAGCGTACTGGTTGGTTCTTTCCGTAGAGCACGATCTTTCCTGACCCACCATTGTGTCGGCCATCTCATAGGTATGTTATGTTCCGACAGTGTACCTTTGAGTGGAAGAGATTTTCTGCCTACCTCCCCAGTCTACGGCTCTTTTGGTTAAACATAGAATAAATCCACCAGAGTAGGAAATCAACATCTTTACTTGTGTTTTGCTGGACGGAACCCACAGTATCTGCCACGACTGTCGACTGAGGTTTTGGCACTGACAGAGACAACGTTTCAGGTCATCCAGAAGGGAGATATTTGCTGTTGGTAGATCATGGCATAAGGACTTGTCATCGGACGACTGATGAAGCGATACTTGCCTATGGCAAGTATGAGAGGAAGAGAGATGTTTCAATTTGGGCACTGAGTACAGAACAGAACTCAGATTATCCATCTGCTGTCGCCATTGCCTTCCGCATTATGTTACGAGTTTTGTAAGATGGGACACCGTTCCAGTCATCGATTCGAAAGCATTCGGTAGTATTTCCCTCCATTCAGGAGTCGGTTATTTCGTTATAACGGCCAAATAGCTGATTTCAAAATGCGCTTTGGCGACCTTACTGGCCTTCGGTCCTATTTTTCTGAGTTCTTTCGGTAATTTACTAACCATGCGGAGAGCACTCAAGACGCTGACAATGCGAAAGAAGTCACTCATTGCCTCCGAAAGCAGATTTGAGGAAACGAGATCAAATTAAGACATTGCCGCACAACAGCAATGCAGTGCCGGTCCAGCCTGCTATACTTTCTGGGTTGCGTGTGTTGCCGTTGAAGATATACCAACCAACCTCCTCATATACTCAACTCCTCAAAATCAGACCCTCATTCTCAGATGCTCTCAGTATGAGTAGGTGATACTAAGCACGACAGTCTAAGACAGCCGTTAATTTTAATATGAAGATTGCTGCAGTTCGAGATGAAGTAATCAGCCACGTTACACGGACTTTGAGTACAACAGCTGCAGGTGTCTGCCTGAGCTGGAGTTTGTATGTAGGCAGATTGATGTCTTCTTCGCACTACTTGGTCACTTCCTGGTTGGTTTTTATCTGCTCGCGACCGCCTCTCTGGTGGACCACGTAGTTGGGACTGGGCTTGACATGGCCGGGCCAAACTGTGTGGACCGTATTTGTTGCTCATCACCACCTAGTGCGAGCATAAACTTTCTACTTTGACATGCTGGGTACTACGGCTTGAATACCATCACCTCCTGCGTTTTAGGCTGTGACCAGGAGGCACCCAAGCTGCCTGGGTTTGTAACTGTCACATATCGCTGGTGGCATGTAACTATCGTCAGTTTTTTGCGATCTCACTAAGGCCAGTGCCCACTGATGCTAGCATGTGGCGCCTCCATAGCAGGCAGTTGCTGACCTCAACATGCTGCACGTCTGTGACCAACTACATCATCAGCGGGTATCAGCTTTCCCGCCAGCTGCGATTCTGTCTCTGTACCTAACATCAATAAACGACCACCATAAAGCGTTACTGCAGTATATAAGAAACCCAGCGCGACTCCGATGCAGGTTTATAAGCATTGACCTATAGGCAAGTACAAGTATCCTCTTCAAATGGAAGCGTTTTGATCGCCCTTTATCTATTCAGATATCACCTCCATAGCCAATAATCAAGCGAGGAAGCAGCACTTCATCCCGACCTGCGAACGGACGATTCCTACGCCACCCTTGAGGTCGCTTCCCGATCTTAATATTTGTGTCAGAAGGCTGCCAACGTCATTGAGAGAACGGTCCGCCTACAACATCATCGCGAACTCTGGTTTGCATTTTTGACGAGACGACTGCAGTTAGTGAACTTTAAAGTTTTGTGACCTCTTCTGCTCTTTGGCTCAGACATGGTATAGTGATTTGATGTGCAGAGGACTCGGCAAGAGTGTTTTGTATGGGAAGATGGACCTGAAGACTTGTCTCTGTGTAAGGGGAACACGGCTGAGCACTAGTTGTGATCAGTGAGATTCCAGCGACGTTACTTGTCAGGCCCCAAGTGGCCTTGCACTGGTTACGTGTAGTACCTGCTGATGATATGGACAGCCGGCCTGTGTGGCCGTGAGGTTCTAGGCGCTTCAGTCTGGAACCACGTGACCGCTACGGTCGCAGGTTCGAATCCTGCCTCGGGCATGGATGTGTGTGATGTTCTTAGGTTAGTTATGTTTAAGTAGTTCTAAGTTCTAGGGGACTGATGACCACAGATGTTAAGTCCCATAATGCTAGGAGCCATTTTTTGTTATGGACACGAGACGTATCAGTGTTCAGAATATGAATTGAATGCATTTCTTGTTGTATATGTGATGCTTGTGTGCCCATGTTGGCTTCCTAAACGTTTTTGTGCGCTAAGTATTATATTATCTTGGCAGCTGAAAGTTGCACAAATACCAGGATAACAAACCCGAGCGATGACCATTCAGGAAGAGACAGAGTCCTCAGTGCAACACGTAGCTCAGCGGGTAAGGATAATGCACAATTGCGTAAGCAAGTAGAAACTTTGGTGCTGGAAACGAGTGCATACAGAGTGAAAAAACTTCAACAACAGAAACAAAAGCATCACCCAGCATATCCGCTCCTTTGTTGGATTTTGCACCAGCTAAGTTGATCACTCCTTTTTCGGATAAAATGTCCGACGACATGCCAGCATTTATTGATAATTTGGAAACTCCAACAAGTTTGAGTGGTTCGTCGAAATGGATATGTTTGTACAAGGCCGAATCATGGTTAGTGGGTGAGGTGAAGATATAAGTGAGGTGCCATGAGAGATTGAATAAGGCATCTACATTTGAGTAACCCAAGAACAGAGTTATCCATCGCAATCGCAACCTGCAAAGAGACAGATACTTTCGGGAGCAGTTCAGCGGAGTGTCATAGAAACAGAGTGAATCAGTGGCGACGTTCCCAGATAGGATTAGGAAAATAGACATTCAAACCCATTAATTAAAGAAAATTGAGGAGGTAAATGAAAGAAATCGTGCAAGAAGTGAAACGCAGGGTCTAGGTGCTTTTTAAGAGGCTTCTACCTGATATATAACAGATGGAAAACCCAAAGAATTTGGCCGCTGTCATCAAGTATTCAACGTATTTCAACGAAGTGGCTACATCAAATCAAATGCAGCATTATGAAACTGTTTCTTCTGCATAACGTTATAGATGTGCACGAATGGGCCACATTCAAAAGTAATATTATCAGCCACAGTGCTATGAGTGTGCTGTGGTAAGACTTCATACGCAGGATGTGGAGAATAGGTAGGAAAAATAGTAAACGACGACCTGGTAGAGGGTCATTTAACGCCAACGGAACTTCCGCAGGAGTCGGACGGCGTTCCCAGTAAAATTAAAGGCTACAAAGATGTAAGCAGAGCCGGAACGTTGCAAACATAGTAAATAGCACAGAATGTAAACTTTTAGTGGACGCACTATCTCATGTGTTAGTAGCGGGTCTGGTTTTCCAGGATGGCGAGAGGCTGAGCACCCCATGTCTTTGGTTATGTGGAGTAAGGGACAACGATGCAGCATCATATATGTCAACGTTGCTCAATTTCTGCATTGCAGAAAAAACTTTTCGACTGTATAAGGAAGTATTGCCGCATTTCAGTGAGGGATACTGCGCAATCTTCTGGTGGATTTCCTGAAAAAGAGTCAAGCTAAAACTGATCTGTGACGGCACGATGTCGAAGTCGGTGCAGCATTGGTCTGACTGAGAGAGACCGCTGCAAATTATACTCTGTTGCAAGTTTCTCCAGTCATGAAGGATTAGTTGAGCAAACCGTATACGCAACCATGTTCCTTCGGACGGGCGTGAATCGTTCTTATTAAGAACACAGGCAGTACAGTATCGTATTTATCCGTCGATACCGGGAAGCGACTTTTAATTAAAATGTCCTCCCCCGTATGGGAGTTACATCATGTGGATACCTGTACACATGAACGACGACGTGTGGAAGTTTGCGTCTGGCCCTTATACAACTTGTAACCTCCCCCTCACTTACCGACCAAAATGACAGTGAAAAATTAAGCCGCGTGTACCTAATGGAAATTTGGGAAAAGCAATCGTCACCGAAGTCAATTTGTCGGTAAAGAGGGAGGAAAGGGTTACATATAAATGAAAGGAAAAATGCCAATGAATCTGGTGGAAATTAATTTTGAAAAGGGGTAAAGTTAATAAAGAAAGAAAATGTGCGGCCGTTATGTTAAGAATTAACTAGCGGTAATTAGATGTTTGAGATTTGGGGGAAATTACGGTCGCCAGTCCTATGGACAATTACTATAGTAACTGAAAAATAAAGGTTATTACACATACAATTAGCACTAGAAGCGTGGCAACTGAAGGTTGACACGTGTAGTGAGAAAAATGAAAGTTTGTCAGAAGTAATAAATTTCGCTACACTCTGACTTAATTTAGCAAAAGAATTAATAAAACAGGAAAATCGAAAGTTAATTTAGTGACTGAAGTTAATAGTGAGCTTTCTTTCTGAAGCACATCGAAATTCAGTAAAATACGGTTAGTCTTGGACTACATCAACAACCATTTCAAAAGCTACTTGAATCTACGCAATTTAGAAATAAGAGATTTAACTTTGAACTTGAATTAAATGATTCTGAACAATTAGCAATAGTAAAATTTAGTACGTACCAATCTGAGTTGCAGTCACAGGTAAGCTAAAATACGGTAACAAAACTCGCACTCTTAATTTGTGCTTGTGTAATCTAAATATTGTAGCCAGCTATGAACACCTTAACAGAACTTTGAAATTAAAGCAGTGAAATCGAATGATGCTGGCGTTTGAATTTCAACGACACTCAGGTTCATTCCGGAAAAGGAAGGGACCCTGCT
Organism: Schistocerca cancellata; assembly: GCF_023864275.1. Taxonomy (NCBI): domain Eukaryota; kingdom Metazoa; phylum Arthropoda; class Insecta; order Orthoptera; family Acrididae; genus Schistocerca; species Schistocerca cancellata. The sequence continues at coordinate 498,133,626 of NC_064631.1, forward strand.
TGGTAATGCAATTGGGACAATGAGCAACATACGTTCATGCTAAGTTGCTGTAATTTTGTGATGCAACAATTTTAAAAGTTTGGAAAGCTGTCTGCCATACAGTTCTAAAACTTTACGTGCTTCCAGTCTTCCTTGTTGGTTGATTGGAGGTTTGAAGCCGTCGATCGAGGAGGTGGCGACAGTCACTCATTGTCGGCCGTCGCTGTTGCAGAAGCTGGATGTTGGCGCGCCTTCTTCTCGACACGGTCACCAGACGAAATGGGCTCTTGATGTGCGCCAGCTAATGCTTCCCGTCCGCGACACCGTGTCAGAAACTATCATCGCAAGTCGAGCGCAATTACATGCTGCCAAACCCCGAAAGCGCGGCAACTCACGGGAGTTTCACACAACACACATGCTCCACTGCACCACCCCAGCCAGACTCTCCCTCTGCCCGCGCTCCACGCGACAGAGTTAACACTACCAAAGATCCTAAACACTCTAGTTCTCCACACGACCTATCGACGTATTCGTTCGATAGCATAGTTTTCCCTAGGCAAGACCCAGCGTAAAAATACAAATAATATTTACAAAACAACCAATTATACATGGACATAAATGCGTATATATATATATATATATATATATATATATATATATATATATATATATATATATACAAATAGTAAAACAATTACAATATATAAAGACACAGAAATGTCATATCTTGAGGTAACAAAACAAGGAAAAAGAATTATAGTACAATAGATGGAAATAGGAGGATATGCATTTCCGGCGTTACAAGCTGATAGTTTTTTGTATTCGCAAGTGCGAATACATTTCATGTACTATAAAGTGCTTGACCGAGGGTACATCCCATCGTAGGTTATTCCTAAGTTCGTCACTTACAGTTTTCAGCAGAAATTATCTAAGCAATCTTTCAAGGGATAATTTGCATCTGTCTTCAAACGTCTTTACTTCTTTCAGAATCTTTGTGACTCTGCCACGCGTCCAACAAACCCGGACCATTCGTGCTGCCTGTTTTTGTATCCATTCAATATCCTCTGTTACTCCTATTTGGTACATATCCTACATGCTTGCGCAAGATTCTAGGATGGGTCGCACGAGTGTTTTGTATACAGAGTACTTTGCAGTCTGTTTTCATTTGCCTGGTATTCTGTCAATGATCTGCAGTCTTCTTTACCTACGATTGAGACTACTCGTACCGCTACAGATTGTTAAATACAAGTATTTTGAAGCGTTGACACATTCCAACTGTGACTCACTGATACTGCAATCATTCGTTCTGTGAAGCGCACAGTTATCTCAACATCTCAATTGAGTTACCAGTCTTTACGCCAGACCGAGTCCTCTAAAAAACCTGACTGAATGTTTTTGCTGCTTTTCTTTGATTGCACTTCCTCACAGGTAACTGTATCATCCGCGAAAAGTCTGAGGTACTATTAATATCGTCTGCAAGATCATTAGTATAGAACATAGACATCAATGGTCCCAAAACCCTTCTCTGGAGAAAACTTATAGATACTTCTGCTTTTGCGATTTCTCTCCATCCAAGACAACATGATACGTTCTCCCCGTCAACAATTCCTCAACCCAATTACAAATCTCGCTTGATATTACGTATGAACGTAGTTTCGGTTATAAGTGTATGCCTTTTAGAAATCAGGACATACGGGATCTACCTGACAGCCGGATCCAAAGTTTTCTGTATGTTATCCGAGGAAAGCGCGAGCTGGGTTTCACATTATCGATATTTCCAGGATCCGTGCTTGTTGGGATTGATGAGGTCATTCTGATCGAGATACGTCATTATCTTTGAGCTCAGTATATATTCTAAGATTCTACAACAAAATGGTTCAAATGGCTCTGAGCGCTATGGGACTTAACTTCTAAGGTCCTCAGTCCCCTAGAACTTAGAACTAATTAAACCTAACTAACCTAAGGATATCACACACATCCATGTCCGAGGCAGGATTCGAACCTGCGACTGTAGCGGTCGCGCGGTTCCAGACTGTAGCGCCTAGAACCACTCGGCCACACCGGTGCGCATTCTACAACAAATTAATGTCAATGAACAGGACAGATGTTTTGTAAATCCCTTCTGCTCTCCTTGTTGTAGTGGGAGTGACTTGTGCTTTCTTCCAACCATCGGATACTATATTTTGTTATAGGTATCTTACGTTTATTATGGTTGAAAGTGGTTTTAACTCAGCCTCAGATTCAGATTGAACATGGGTAGGTATTACATCAGGCCCTGGTGTTTTATTTCTTTCCCCGCTGTTTCTCAACGCCACTAACACTAATATCCATTTCACTCATCTTTTCGGTGGTGCGAGAATTAAATTGGGGCATTACTCCTGGGTTTTCCTTTTTCAAGGAACTTGTGGAAACGGAGTTAAGCAGTATTGCTTTGGGTTTGCTGCCCTCAAATTCAGTTCCTGTCTCGTTCATAAGTGATCGCAAACTAACCTGAATGCCGCTGATAGCCTTTACATACGACCAGAATTTCTTCGGATTTCTTGAAAGATCTTTCGGTAATAGTATGCCACGGCAGCCATTGAAGGCTTCACACATTTTCTTTGTTGTTGTTGTGGTCTTCAGTCCCGAGACTGATTTGATGCAGCTCTTCATACTACTCTATCCTGTGGAAGCTTCTTGATCTCCCAGTACCTCTGCAACCTACATTCTTTTGAATCTGCTTAGTGTATTCATCTCTTGGCCTCCCTCTACGATTTTTACCCTCCACGCTGCCCTCCAATACTAAATTGGTGATCCCTTGATGCCTCAGAACATGTCCTACCTTCTTCTAGTCAAGTTGTGCCACAAAATTCTCTTCTCCCCAATTCTAATCAATACCTCCTCATTAGTTATGTCATCTACCCAACTAATATTCAGCATTCTTCTGTAGCACCATATTTCGAAAGCTATTCTCTTCTTGTCCAAACTATTTATCGTCCATGTTTCACTTCCATACATGGCTACACTCCATACAAATACTTTCAGAAATGACTTCCTGACACTTAAATCTATATTCGATGTTAACAAATTTCTCTTCTTCAGAAACGCTTTCCTAGCCATTGCCAGTCTACATTTTATATCCTCTCTAATTCGACCATCATCAGTTATTTTGCTCCCCAAATAGCAAGCCTCCTTTACTACTTTAAGTGTCTCATTTCCTAATCTAATTCCCTCAGCATCACCTGACTTAATTCGACTACATTCCATTATGCTTTTGTTGATGTTCATCTTATATTCTACTTTCAAGACACTATCCATTCCGTTCAACTGCTCTTCCAAGTCCTTTGCTGTCTCTGACAGAATTACAATGTCATCAGCAAACCTCAAAGTTTTTATTACTTCTCTATGGATTTTAATACCTACTGCGAATTTTTCTTTTGTTTCCTTCACTGCTTGCTCAATATAAAGATTGAATAACATCGGGGAAAGGCTACAACCCTGTCTACATTTCCTTTATAACAGCCAAATGCGACTCAATTAGTTTCTCTCTGTCTATCATCCTATGCTTTGTTTTACATCTGTTATGCAATACTGTTTCTGTAGAAGTTATTTACGAAGTATGGTCCCTCCCGTCACGAACTGTTTTGCTAGGAACGTATCTATCCAGCGCGTGATCATCTATTCTTTTAAACTTGAGCATAGTTCCTCTACATGTTCCTATCCTCACCTAAAACTTACAAGTTTCCATTCAGATGCGATACTATTACCTGTTCGTCTAGTTTATGGAACTTATTAATCATCCTACTCGTTTAGCTGCCTTTTGTAAATTGATGAAACTACCCTATGGTCTCTGATAAGAGAGTCAATGCCAACGCCCTCAAAGTAATCAGGTCTGTTCGTTGCCGTTAGATCCGATGAATTTCGATCATGAGTGGGATTTAAACTATCTGTTGTAGGTAGTCTTCAGAGGACACATTTAGTGACGGTTTGCAAGGTCACGCCCAGCACTAAAAAAGCTGTAGTTATCTCAGATAATTATTGTCTAGTCTCCTCTGATGATTGTGATATGACTGAGAACTAATGTACTAGCGATGTGAAGTTATCTAAAGTTTTCGCTTACTGCTGGTTCGAAAGAAGGTTCCAGTTATAGCTTTGTGCAGACCCCTGACACTGAGTCTTTTCCAAACAGTCACGCATGCAGCTTCAGTTTTTATCTAGGTGAATTTAATTTCTTGTGTGCTGCGACAAATTCATTGCCTCATTCACTGCTGTCCATTTCGGGCAGCTTGCTGTACCGAGTATTATGTGAGCTTTACGGCATTTTATGAATGCTTCAAAGTCTGGCGCTTTGTTGCGAATGCTTCGGAAATTAAACACAAGGATTTTGATACTCTCACCTGTGAGGGGAATTTGTTCGTATCTTAAATTGATACTTTAGAATATCCTACAGCTATCGTTATATCGTTATCACGACTGGATGGAGACTCACCTAGGCTGAACGAAATATTGTGCTGACCGCACAAACAGTTAGCTACTTGGGTTGCTGGCTTTGACTTATGGTGCACACCTGAGCCGTTGAGGAAGTATCTACAGTTCTCACCCCTACCGCACTAGCCAGTGATTTCGAGGCCTAACTTGTCACAGAAAGTTCATACTCTCTGGTTGAAGACTTCCAATCAACTCACAACCAGGGCCACGGTGTGTTGTGGCGATGGTATTGCATACTGCTATTTTCATTGAAACTTCACGAGCTAGGTTGATATTTTCAGTATTGTCAGCCAGTCACTGAAATGATCCAAGTGTAACATAGGAGGCCAGTCAAATGGCATCGTTTGACCAAACGTACGCCACTACTGCTGTTGGTTGCATCCTGTTCCCTCAATGGCTGCAGTAATAGCAACTTCAAAATGTTGGAGTACATCCCCGGGCACATACGCTGAATGCACGTGGTGTTCTTCCCATCCCACGCTGGCATTTCCCTACAGGGTACTATTATTCGCCGTATGATTGAACTTCTATATCTACATCTACATCTACATTTATACTCCACAAGCCACCCAACGGTGTGTGGCGGAGGGCACTTTACGTGCCACTGTCATTACCTCCCTTTCCTGTTACAGTCGCGTATGGTTCGCGGGAAGAACGACTGTCTGAAAGCCTCCGTGAGCGCTCTAATCTCTCTAATTTTACATTCGTGATCTGCTCGGGAGGTATAAGTAGGGGAAACAATATATTCGATACCTTATCCAGAAACGCACCCTCTCGAAACCTGGCGAGCAAGCTACACCGCGATGCAGAGCGCCTCTCATGCAGAGTCTGCCACTTGAGTTTGTTAAACATCTCCGTAACGCTATCACGGTTACCAAATAACCCTGTGACGAAACGCGCCGCTCTTCTTTGGATCTTCTCTATCTCCTCCGTCAACCTGATCTGGTACTGATCCCACACTGATGAGCAATACTCAAGTATAGGTCGAACGAGTGTTTTGTAAGCCACCTCCTTTGTTGATGGACTACATTTTCTAAGCACTCTCCCAATGAATCTCAACCTGGTACCCGCCTTACCAACAATTAATTTTATATGATCATTCCATTTCAAATCGTTCCGCACGCATACTCCCAGATATTTTACAGAAGTAACTGCTAGCAGTGTTTGTTCCGCTATCATATAATCATACAATAAAGGATCCTTCTTTCTATGTATTCGCAATACATGACATTTGTCTATGTTAAGGGTCAGTTGCCACTCCCTGCACCAAGTGCCTATCCGCTGCAGATCTTCCTGCATTTCGCTACAATTTTCTAATGCTGCAACTTCTCTGTAAACTACAGCATCATCCGCGAAAAGCCGCATGGAACTTCCGACACTATCTACTAGGTCATTTATATATATTGTGGAAATAAATGGTCCCATAACACTCCCCTGTGGCACGCCAGAGGTTACTTTAACGTCTGTAGACGTCTCTCCATTGATAACAACATGCTGTGTTCTGTTTGCTAAAAACTCTTCAATCCAGTCACACAGCTGGTCTGATATTCCGTAGGCTCTTACTTTGTTTATCAGGCGACAGTGCGGAACTGTATCGAACGCCTTCCGGAAGTCAAGAAAAATAGCATCTACCTGGGAGCCTGTATCTAATATTTTCTGGGTCTCATGAACAAATAAAGCGAGTTGGGTCTCACACGATCGCTGTTTCCGGAATCCATGTTGATTCCTACATAGTAGATTCTGGGTTTCCAAAAACGACATGATACTCGAGCAAAAAACATGTTCTAAAATTCTACAACAGATCGACGTCAGAGATATAGGTCTATAGTTTTGCGCATCTGCTCGACGACCCTTCTTGAAGACTGGGACTACCTGTGCTTCTGACCATTAATAGTCCTGCAGGCCTTTGTGTCTGCCTCCCTTGAAACAGCACACAGCACGTTGCTCAAGTGAGTCTCAGTGGCGCTGTTTGAGTTTCAGTGGGAGACAGCACCTCGAACTTGTTGGTTGGTGGTCTCGGTGTGACACACTGCGTTCTCCCTGGGCCCTGTCTCTCCTCCACTGACACGCCGCTTAGAGTCAACTGGACGATTAGTGACAGATACCGGACGTCCTGTAAAAGAGAGAGGACCGACAGGGGTGGATAGCATATATAGTACGTTTCGAATCTTTGGTACGCGACTCACAGGAGCCCTTACAACTCATCTATTCGTAGCAGCTTCCAGTCGCTAGACTATGGTCACAGCGATTCCGAGCTGCTCACGAATAACGACTAACTCATCCTGAGCCTGAGAACAGCAAACAAAATATGATGCAGTATGTGGAATATGTTACAGAATAGTAAACAAAGTTCTACAAGTATTACCAGTAGCCTTTTACAACTGAAGCATTCACAGCAAAAACGTGATATCTATTAAGAAAAAAGAAAAAAATACTGTAAAATATATTATTTCTTTGAGATGTTTTCGAGAATGCGATCACTAACTAAATCAACACTAGCGTTAATTTACGATAAATGCAGAGTACATACACTAGTTCTATAGAAGAAAAATAATGTGACGCTATATGCTAGTTATTTATAGCAGCTATGTGTTACAAACTCTGATTTACAACGAACTAATTTATACACATATTCGTATAACTTAAGAAAATTCTCAATAGCAAAATTGTCAAAAATTCTGTTTGAAATGGTGTGTTTCATTACGGGTGACGCACGCTCCTAGTTCCCCCTTGTATGTAATGTACGCTTGATAGCTATAAATATTCATTAAGGACGGGATTGGCTTTTTAACTAGCACTTTTAAACATTTCATTGTATTTGGATCGGAAAAAGGAAAGAAAAGTGCTCAGAATCCTTTCCGAATTGCATCAGTGTTTCCATACACCTGCAATATGAGCTGTACTGCTTCGTTTGCAACATCCGTGGGACGTTAACAAGACCCTCATTTATTAAGTTGCCTTCGGGACAGAATATGTCGTTAATGTTATCTCAGAGACATTAGCTCCGCCGGGCGGATTCGTGCTGGCTACCGGCACGCCTTCCCGCTCGGGAAGCAGCACGTTGGACCGTGCGGCTAGCCGGGCGGGCTTCAGACTAGTACGTAAATAAGTGTCAAAAAATCGATTTTTTAGTTTTTGTGCCAAATTCTCTTTAATTTTCTGAACAAGAAAGCGTTCACTTTGAGGACATTTTACTAAAGAAAGCTTTAGTGACAATGTATCTTTAGATATGTAATTTCACTTGTTACACAAAAAACAGTTCAGAGAAAATTGTGAACCGTAAAGCTGTGGTCCGTGAATCAATTTTCTCGCAAAAGATCTGTTAAAGAAAGGTAAATATTACATGGGCTTACATCTCTTGTTCTTTGAGCTACACTATTTAGAAAACATAATTTTTTCAAGATTTTCCGTTGACTTCACCAACCAGTTCCCTTAAGACTGTGTAGAGATTATCACTTTCCTCCGAACGTAGCTGTCTAACAGATGCTACGTGAGACAGTGCGAATAACACGTAACATTCAGTCACTAAATGCAGGGTACACAAGTAAACACCCGCGTAATCTATCACCACGACAAACGAGACAGAACTGCTTCTAGACCACATTGGTCATTCGACGTTTACACGTTGTGCACTCATAGTCATGGGGACTGTACGTATTTGCACCTTACAATAACTCTCATTGAGACTGAAGGGCAATTACTTTGACGTCCGATATTCATATGGGTCTCAACTAGTATTTATAGATTGAAAACTCAGATTAGATAACAAAAAACGGGTCATTGGCATGAGAAGTTTTTCGTAAAAATGATTTTCATTAACTGACAATGCACGTTTCGAAACACATCTCTTTTATCATGATATTATCTCATTGTTGACAGAACTACGCAATGACTTTGAATGCCGTATGTTTGAATTGTGAGCTAGAACCTGGCGTGCGATATTATACTGCCTTTTCTCTGTTATTCACATACACAAACTGTCTCAGTCGTGACCTGAATCTCTGGGAAATAGTGTGTGCTACTTTAAGTACTGACCAATTAAGAAAAACGCCTTCATAATATTGATTTAAGATTTATCTTGTTTCATAGCCTCAGGTAAGATAAGGGTACAAAGGGTTCTAAAACAAATCGAAAATAATTTTTTCCACCGTAAACTTGCTGCTAATGTTTGAAGACAGGTTAATAATCACCAAGAATGTGTTGGGACATATAGTACAAAATCGAAATTGTTAATCGTACGCCACAGACTCTGCTTTGTGGACGCTAACTAACCGTTTTACAAAGAAGTAAAACTGCAAGTAAGCTCCCGGACAGTAGTAGCTTGGAAATTAATTAACTCGGACGGTGTCGCTTCGCTAGCTCCTATGGCTTTAGGAGTTGTTTTGCGGCATTACAAGGGTTTTCGTTTTCAGACCATCCGCATGAATTGCAGAAGCAGAGTCGTAGTGGTTAGTTTTTGCTTTTAATTTATTATTCCCTTTACTGTTGCCTAATGCAAGTGGTGCGAGCAGAATTATTCACAGAAGATACAGCCCTTATCTTCACTGAATTATATATGGCGCTGCAGTACAAACACTGAATTAATTATAACTTTATATTTGTTTTCTCCGCTAGAGTCGACCTTTTTCTACATGTTGCTGAGCTGTTTCTGGTGAGCTCATCCTTTATCGTTGAAAGAAACACGTCACTAGTTACAATAAGCAGACTCACAGCACTTTTCAGATATGTTCAATCGCCATATCTAGTGGCCTCAGATGACTCTAGTGTGAAGACAGGTTTCAAAAGTAACCGGTATCCAAGTCGTACATGAGAAGGAAACGTGCTAGGAAATCCAATGTTCCTTTCAGTTGCGGCTATCCCTCTGTGATACTTTTCCGGAATTATAACTTTCGTTCATTTGCTTCTTCTTCTTGAAAAGTTTCTGCCTGTGTAGGCAGTTCACGGGGCCTCTTATAAGCATCTCGTTTCTCCCACAGTCTTTCAGCATCTGCTCCCATTGTGGTTTCTCCGTCGTCGTCGCCCAAATTATGTCCATTCGAGGGCTCTTGTTGGAAATCATTCTTTTGACATGGAAAAATCATTTAAGTCTGTTTCTCCCCTTCGTTTCTTTTAGGGATTTGGTCTGAAGGGTGTTTCACTTTGTTTCATTCCTTACCCTGTCCCTTCTAGTCTTACCCAGAATCCCTCATAGAAATCCCATCTCAGTCGCTTGTATTTCCTCAGAGCTCTCTTTGTCCAGGTCCATCGTAGTACCAGGGTAGTCGGCATATGAGCGAAAAACCCTGACACAACCTCTGTCGCACTTTTTTTTATCTGTAGTGTCATATTACATTTGAGACAATTGTGCATGCCATATTTCGCTGACGGCAGCATCAGCACTTTCTTATCCCCAAGGTCATTTCAGGCCATTGCCAAGGCCAAGGAGCAGAGGAGGTAGAGGAAGGGAGGGGAGGCCCTGACTGCCCCCCCCCCTCCCTTTGTCACCACTCTAATGCATAGCCAATTGTATGCAATAAGCGTGTGTGTTGTTGGCATGAAGCACCCCTCGCTCTGAGCTCCTCCCTTCAGCATCCATTGGGGTGCAATTTGCGTGTGTGTTGTCATACACACTCCCGATCTTATTTGTTGCAAGCTTAGTTGCCATGTTCGCGATTTTGTGGGTGCAGAAGTCAAGCATAGTTCACACAAGTGCTATGATGTTCCATGGTTCATGCAGTTCATGACATCAGCATCCAATCATGAGCACCCCCACCCCCAACCATAGAGTGTAGTATAGAAGTTTGAGATTGTGATGTCACGAGTATACGTAAAACAGGCAGACGCCTTCATTTATTCGCCATCAGTAAGTCGTCATTAACTAGACACATGCAATGAGCAGAAAAGAATTTGAGAAGTCTACTTGTTTTAAACATTCATCAGAAAATGTTGTCCCAGTTTTCTACTTCAAGCGTGGAAGGACATCATAGTGGAGGAGTCTGATTCTGTAGAGGAGGAATATTCCTCTTCAGGAAGTAATGGATATGCAACTGAATGGCAGGAAAATGCTTGTCCATTATAATTATCCGGGCTGTTATGCCGTGGTCGGTTGATGAATGCTGTGGTGATTCCCAACGTTTCGTCTCCGACTGCGGGAGACATCTTCAAGGGGGTCCGTAGCTTGATGGAAGATCCAACCCACACACTGGCTCGCTACTGACTGCCGCTACATTCCGTGTCCGCGCGCCCCCGCGCCGCGGCGTGACGTCACGTGTTTTGAAAACGTCAGTGCAATTGGCCGCTGTCCGTCGCCGTCGATCGCCGTTGCCGTCACCCAGTAGTGGACGAGTGGTACACATCTTTTTTAACACCGGCATCCATATACCGTTTAATTTGACGCCCTCCTCCTTTCTGTTGAAATTATTTGGGTGTTTAGCGATTTCGATCGCCTCCCTGTAGAGCCTTTCGTAATATCCGCTCGTGGCCGCTAGTACTTGCGTCTCCTCGAAACGAATATTGTGGTTCCCCGGCTGGAAAGCATGCTCCGCAACAGCTGATCGTTCTGTTTCTCCTCTTCTACAATTTCCCTTGTGCTCTTCCAAACGTTTAGAAACAGTTCTTTTAGTGGTACCCACATAAACATCACCACAGCTGCATGGGATCCTATACACTCCAGATTTTTCCAATGGTTTGCGAGCGTCCTTGGCAGGCCTAAGGTATTCCTGTATCTTCCTGGTGGGCTTGTAAATTACGGTAATATTCCGCTTCGTCAAGATCCTCCCTATTCTTTCCGTTACATTTTTAACAAACGGCAGGAAAACCTTAGATTTTGCAGTAGCCTGTACGTCAGTATGATTTCTGCGTGGCTGCCTCAACGCACGTTTTATTTCGGCGGACGAATACCCGTTCTTCGTTAGTGCATTGTGGAGATGTTCCATCTCAGCGTCGAGCAACTCAGGTTCACAAATATTTCTAGCTCTGTCCGCTAACGTCTTGATAACACCCCGCTTCTGTTGTGGGTGGTGGTTCGAATCCCGGTGCAAATAACGGTCCGTGTGCGTGGGTTTGCGGTACACTGAGTGGCCCAATCTACCATTTTCGTTTCTAAACACAAGCACATCGAGGAAATGTAGTTTGCCGTCTACCTCCTCCTCCATAGTAAACTGAATTCTTGGGTTTATACTGTTCAGATGTTCGTGGAACCGGCTTAGTTCCTCCCTACCGCAAACCCACGCACACGGACCGTTATTTGCACCGGGATTCGAACCACCACCCACAACAGAAGCGGGGTGTTATCAAGACGTTAGCGGACAGAGCTAGAAATATTTGTGAACCTGAGTTGCTCGACGCTGAGATGGAACATCTCCACAATGCACTAACGAAGAACGGGTATTCGTCCGCCGAAATAAAACGTGCGTTGAGGCAGCCACGCAGAAATCATACTGACGTACAGGCTACTGCAAAATCTAAGGTTTTCCTGCCGTTTGTTAAAAATGTAACGGAAAGAATAGGGAGGATCTTGACGAAGCGGAATATTACCGTAATTTACAAGCCCACCAGGAAGATACAGGAATACCTTAGGCCTGCCAAGGACGCTCGCAAACCATTGGAAAAATCTGGAGTGTATAGGATCCCATGCAGCTGTGGTGATGTTTATGTGGGTACCACTAAAAGAACTGTTTCTAAACGTTTGGAAGAGCACAAGGGAAATTGTAGAAGAGGAGAAACAGAACGATCAGCTGTTGCGGAGCATGCTTTCCAGCCGGGGAACCACAATATTCGTTTCGAGGAGACGCAAGTACTAGCGGCCACGAGCGGATATTACGAAAGGCTCTACAGGGAGGCGATCGAAATCGCTAAACACCCAAATAATTTCAACAGAAAGGAGGAGGGCGTCAAATTAAACGGTATATGGATGCCGGTGTTAAAAAAGATGTGTACCACTCGTCCACTACTGGGTGACGGCAACGGCGATCGACGGCGACGGACAGCGGCCAATTGCACTGACGTTTTCAAAACACGTGACGTCACGCCGCGGCGCGGGGGCGCGCGGACACGGAATGTAGCGGCAGTCAGTAGCGAGCCAGTGTGTGTGTTGGATCTTCCATCAAGCTACGGACCCCCTTGAAGATGTCTCCCGCAGTCGGAGACGAAACGTTGGGAATCACCACAGCATTCATCAACCGACCACGGCATAACAGCCCGGATAATTATAATGGACATGATATTTCCGGCCGTGAAAGTTTACATTTTAGTATCAGGAAAATGCTTTCCGTTGTTGGGTCCATTAACACACTGTGCTCGATAAGCTGGAATAATTTACTATTTCTGAAGTGCCCACCTGGTCTCCATCCAAGCAAGAGGAATAAGCAGTTACAGTACGTATTCACCTACTTATAACAATTATTATGCTATGTATGACATTATACTTACAGTTAATTTTTTTTATTCCTATTACAGCACCAGTGGAAGTTTTCACAGCAGCAGGTTTGCAGTTTGCACAGCATTCTCGCACTGCATTTGCGTCTTGATAATGATGACGACTGATGAAGACATCAGCTGTAACTATCTGAAATAAAAACGCCAGCATTCTCACATTACGTTGCTAAGCTTTCGATTTTCGGTATTTACTTATTTGTTTCCCCCACAGAACGATTTGCGGGCAATTTCTACTTGCAATGCTGAGAATGTGATTCTGGCATCTTGTTGTCGTTATTGTGTTGATGTGATATTCTAGAAACAGTATGATATTGTCAGAAATTATATAATAATACTTCATTATTTTTTGTATAAGGGTTTATAATTTCAGGGAAAATACTACTGCTCACAGAACTCACCAGTAATATTGTAAATAAATATATCCCACATATTTGCAGCTTTTAAACTGCAAATGCACGGCGTGCCACCTTTTGCTATGAGGCGCCTATCACCCATGCACCATACGCTCTCAGCCGCCTACAATACCGTGCTAATTGTCTTATCCACATGAGCATAGACATAAGAAACTGTAACAAAGAAAGTAATAATAGCAGTAAAGGACACAAATACATAGAGAGCAACTGATAAATAGTTTACAACCTTGTGACAGATACGTCAAAGGGTAAAAATGTCCAGACATAAAATGAAAGCAACCACAGCCCTCGGTTGTAGAAATTAAGACTTCATTTTTGCGAAAGATGGCTGTTACTACTTTAATTTTACTATGTAACGGTCGCTGACAACGCAGCCATGTTTAAAACTGTAATAATGTCCAGACCTACATCAACATTCCCTGCTGCTAGGTGGTGAAGTATTAACGTCGATGTGGAAAAACAAGTAAATAAAACGCGAATGTGCTCAAATAATAGTGTTTCCTTTCAGACGAGGAAAGTCATTCCAGTGACAGCCCAACTCTACAGTGCATGCTGTGCATCGATGGAGATGGGAGCACATGATTCAACATATCGAAGTGAGAGCACAGAATTATAGTCTGATTTAAGCTTGTTTATGTACCCTGAGTGTCAACAGGACATGTGGCCTGTAACAGAAAAGCGTCTTGATGATCTCTCCGTTGGAAAAAGATTCCGGAGTTGCCCCATATTCGGATCTCCGGGAGGGAACTTTCAAGGAGGAGGTGACCATGAGAAAGAGATTGAGTAATCAACGAAAGGATAACGTTTTTCGAGTCGGGGCGCGGAATGTCAAAAGCTTGAACGTGGTAGGGAAGCTAGGAAATCTGAAAACGAAAATGTAAAGGCTCAAACTAGATTTAGTGTGGACCAGTGAAATGAAATGGAAAGAAGATAAGGATTTCTGGTCAGACGAGTAAAGGACAACAACAACACCAGCAGAATATGGTATAACAGGAGCAGGATTCGTCATGAATAGGAAGGTGCGACAAAGAGCGAGTTACACTGAACAGTCCACTTATAAGATGGTTCTCATTAGAATCGGCAGCAGCCCAATATCGTCAACAATAGCTCAGGATTACATGCCGACGACGCAAGCAGGGGACGGAGAGATAAAGAAAGTATATAAGGATACTGAACGGTTATTCAGTACGTAAAGGGAGATGAAAATCTAATAGCCATGGGGGATTGGGAAGCGGTTGTAGGGTAAGGAGAAGGAAAAAGGCTTACTGGAGAATATGGGCTTGGTACTAGGAATGAGAGAGGAGAAAGACTGAGTTCTGTAATGAATTTCAGCCACTAATTGTAAATACTCTGTTCAAGAATCGCAAGAGAAGGAGGTATACTTGGAAAAGCCAGGAAATACAGTAAGATTTCAGTAAGATTACATTATGGCCAGGCAGAAATTCCGAATTCAGATCCTGGATTATAAGGTGTACCCAGGAGACTCAGATCGCAATGTAGTAATGATGAAGAATAGGCTGCAGTTAAAGTGACTGGTCAGCAAGAATCACTACGAAAAGAAGTACTAATGAAGAAAGAGATAGTCTTGAAATTATCTAAAGCTATAGGTACTGCGATAAGGAGCAGCTCAGTAGTAAGTTCAGTTGAAGAGGAATGGACATCTCTAAAAGGAGAAATCACATAAGTTGGATAGATAAACATAATCAGAAAGAAGGTAACTGCGAAGAAACCGTAGTAATAGAAGAAAGATTTCAGCTGATCGATGAAATAAGGAAGAAGAAAAATTTTCAGGTTAATTCAGGAACACAGAAATACAATTCGCTGAAGAATGAAATAAACAGGAAGTGCAGGGAAGCTAAGACGAAAAGGTTGCATGGAAAATGTGAAGAAATCGGAAAAGTAGTGATTGCTAGAAGCACTGACTTGTAAGATAGCAAAGCTTTGGAAGATTAAATAAGGCGGAAAGGATAGATAAAATTCCATAAGAATTTCTAAAATCATTGGGGGCAATGGCAACAAAACGACTATTCACGTTGGTGTGTAGAACGTATCGGTCTGGCGATATAACATCTGACTTACGGAAAAATATCATCCACAAAATTCCGAAAGCTGGAAGAGCTGAGAAATGCGAGAATTAGTACACAATCAACTTAACAGGTCATGCATCCAAGTTGCTGACAAGAACAATTTACGGAAGAATGTAAAAGAAAGCGGAGAATGTGTTAGTTAATGATCAGACTGGCCTTAGGAATGGTAAAGGCACCAAAAGAGGCAATGAGGTTGCGGTTGATAATGGAAGCAAGAATAAAGAAAAATCAAGGCATTTTCATAGGATTTCTTGACCTGGAAAAGCTTTCGACAGTGCCAAATGGTGCAAGATGTTCGTAATTCTGAAGAAAACTGGGGTAAGCTATAGGGAGAGACGGGTAATATACAACATGTGCAAGAACCAAGAGAGAATAATAACAGTCGACGATCAAGAACGAAGTGCTTGGATTAAAAGTGGTGAAAGAAGGGAGGTATTCTTTCGTCCCTATTTTTCAATCTATACATCGAAGAAACGTTGAGGGAGATGAAAGAAAGGTTCAGAAGTGGAATTAAAATACAAGGCGAAAGGATATCAATGATAGGATTCGCTGATGACATTGCTATCCTCAGCGAAAGTGACGAAGAATTAGGTGATCAGTTGAATAGAATGAACAGTATAACGAGAACAGAATATGGATTGAGAGTAAAGAGAAAAAAGATGGAAGTAATGAGAAGTAGCAGAAATGAGAACAGCGAGGAACTTAACATCAGAATTAGTTCTCAGAAGTAGCTGAAGTTAAGGAATTCTGTTACCTATGCAGCAAAATATCCAATGACCGACGGAGCAAGGAGGACATCATAAGCAGACTAGCACTGCCAAGAAGGGCCTTCCTGGCCAAGAGAAATCTACTAGTATCAAACGTCGACCTTAATTTGAGAAAGGAATATCTGAGAATGTACGTCTGGAGCACAGCATTGTATAGTGGTGAATCACAGACTGTAAGAAAACGGGAACAGAAGAGAATCGACGCATTTGAGATGTGGCACTACAGACGAATGTTGAAAATTAAATTGACTGATAAGGTAAGGAATGTGAAGGTTCTGCACAGAAACGGAGAGGAAAGCAGAATCTGGAAAACAGAGATAAGAAGAAGGGACATGGTGATAGGACATCTGTTAAGGCATCAGGGAATGACTTCCATGGTTCTAGAGGTGGCTGTTGACGGCAAAAGCTGTAGAGGAAGGCAGATTGCAATACATCCAGCAAATAATTGAGAACGTAGGTTTGGACATGTGTTGCACGCTCGTTCAGAGGATGCAAAGCACTTGGGTCTGTACCTTGACGGACAATTCGAGACAATCATTGCTGCATTAGAACTGTAATGTTCTGTAATGTTTTTCGTCGCATGGGCTATCAATGTCAGGGTATTGAAAGCTAAAATGCGAACTACACGCGAAAGAGAAAATTCAAGAAGTCAACACAAAACTTATGGATATGTACAGACATATCAAGACGACTCCCATCATCACCAGTAGTCACAGAGTGTAAGTTCTACAATATCCCTAAAAAGCGTAATATACAGCAGCACGTCATAGACAAAGCGGAAAGTTATTGTAATGAGCAAGGCTATTCGATGTAAGTTACGACTTTTAAGGTTAGGACAGTTGCAATGGAATCAGCACCTTTCGGAAACGTTTAAAGCAGTAACAGACAGTCAGAAAACGTTGACACACACTATGGATTTAGGCAGAAAAGAAGTAGAAAAAGAGGGAGTATATGCTGTAACTGACTTCATTGACCGTTACTGTCACGACTGCTACTTTGTTGACACTCCAGCTTATGCTGTACTGCATAACACGCATTCATTAACTGTGTGTGTATGCACTCTCTGTTGTTAAACATTTTAACTGTACAAACACCACTACAGAGATTGCATGTTTACCTAGATCAACGACAGCGCGTAAACTTTTCCGTGAAACAAGGCCAAAATCTGCATTGATACAGCGCATAGTCAAGGCCATTTATCAAAGAATAATATTATTAATACTGAGTTATACAGAACATATGGGGTCAAAGAGGACGAAAGGATATACAGGGTGTTTCCGTAAGCGGGTGCAATAATTTAACAGTACATAGAGGATGCTCGACTGAACAATCTGAGATAGGAAACCTGGGGTCGGAGAAGCAAGCATAAATAAATAATAGTAATTAAATCATATTATTGTGCACTTTTTTATTTACATTACATAACTGCAAATACCATCATTGACACAATAATCGTACCACCCTGACAAATATCCCTTGCGTGTTTGGAATCACACCACAGGCGGCTACCGTTCTCGCAACAGATTCCATTTCCGTATTCACTGGGGTCTTTAGCTATCCCCATAGGAAATAATCAATGGGATTTAGGTCAGGTGACCTCGTAGGGCATGGAGTAGTGAATGGGTCTGTCGTTGATTCATACCATGTTCTCTCATGGGACAATGTAGATGCGATACAACAGATCAACCTTATGGACGAGTAAAGTAAACAAAATCTGCATCATGACTTCATGATAATCAGGCTTCTCCTCCTTGTTTCCTTGCAGGAAATAAAGAATGCACATGTAAATAAGCAGCACGGTATGTGTAAACTTCTACACATGTTAATTGTAAAAAAGTTGTAAAAAAGTAATGCTAGACAAAGCGATAGGCTCTTAAGGAACACGCTGTGTGTTAGCTAAGCACACAATACGTTTGGGTGTGTAGATGAGGAATTTGAGAGATGCGTGGTTTATTGGAGTAAATATTGTTAATAACTGCAAACGTCAAAATGCATATCCCGAAGGAGATAAAACCGTATGACCAAACATTACGAATGCCTAATTCACATAGGACCTGAAGAGGACAAATGAAAGTTTTCTTTAATTCATTTTTTTTTTAATTTTGAATCATCAGTCTTCTAAAGCTGACAGTGATGACGCACTCCACCATGAAATTCTTTCCTGTGCCAAACTTTTCATCTCAGAGTAGCACATGCAACCTACGTTCTCCATTATTTGCTAGATGTATTCCAGTCTCTGCCTTAATGGCAGACATTTCACAGTTCGTATAGAATTTAATAGTAGCCAGATGAATCATGATACCTCAAAGAGAAACATACATATTATTATTATTTGCACGACGATTCTGATGGTGTAATCAGATTTGTAGTATATTTATTAGTTTTAAGTTTAGTTTTTGACGATAAATTATACAACTAACACTCAGCAACGAATTTCCAAAATCTAAACGGTTCATCCGATTTAGACGATCTGCGTGTCTTTGGAAAGCTATTAGTGTAAACCTAAATTAGTATGAATTACAGACATGTAACTTATTGTAGGTCAAAGTGGCCGATTACTATCGATCACATCAGGCCATAAGTACTAAACTGTTACACGTAAAAACGGTAGCAATATGCTTATAAATCTATTTTTTCATCTATGTCTTTGTTTATATCCGATATATACTATTCATGAGGAAATTGGTTAAATATTTACTGTCTTTTTGAAAGCTCAGAGACTTTAGGCTATCGGTCTACCTTTTGATCTATTCCTTTGATATACGTTTATGTAATTTGTTTATGTATCTAATAATGTGTGTTAGAGCGTGTTTATGGTCCATCCATAGGAATATTTATTTAATTTAAAATTATTTAAATGTAAATCCGGTATTTCGAATGCATTTCATTATGCTTATGTGGATACGTTGGCTTGGAGACATAGAGGGAGCGCTCTAGCCAATCACAGCGTTAGTCTCTAAGAGAGACGTATGGAGTTTTGGAAGTGGGGCGGTTCTGGGGAGTACGGCACAGGACACGAGAAGTGCCGGGATGCTACGGCGCGAAGGATGGACAGTCGCGGGAAAGACTTGGACGGGGGAGCAGTTTGCGTGTGGTCGCGGAAGATAGAAATATTTCGGAGTGTCGACTTGTGCTCTTGTGTGATTCCCGTGGCTTCTACAGTGAAGACGTAGTGTGCGTTTAGAAGTGAATATCTCACGACCTATGTTGTCGTTCATAACTAATTGTGTGCAGTGGGAATCTATTGTTTCCCTGTTACTCAACTTATATATTTTATTTAATTGCTGGACCATCAACACCAATAAGTGTTTTGCAGAAATATACTGCATTCTGTACTCGCCTTAGTGTACTCTGCAGCCGAGTACAGTGCACCAGCGTGGTTAACCAGCAAGCATGTAAACAAGATGGACACCCAGCTCAACGCTGCCATGAGTACCATAACTGAATGCATAAAGACTACCCCACTATATTGGCTTCCAACATTTACTCATATAGCTCCACCCTCCCTGCGAAGACGGGAAGCTCAGATGGAGGAATACACAAAAATAATGAATAACCACCTACTTCCTATCCATGTAGATGTCCCAACTTTGGAAAGAACACGACTCCGCTCCAGAAATCCCCTTTTAAGACTGGCCCAGCAACTGTCAGCTGCCAACTTCAGCATGGATAATACTAAATGGCACGAGAGCTGGAGTGATAGTGCCTCCCCTGACAACTATGAACTTATCTGCCCATCAGAGAAACCAAAGGGCTTTGAACTTCCAGGATAGCTAAACCTAAACAGAATCCGAACAGGACATGGACTATGTGCACACAGTATACACAAGTGGGGAAAGCTTCCCAGCCCTAGCTGTGACTGTGGGGCACCTAATCAAAAAATACAGCACATCGCCCAGGACTGTGAATTAAGAGCCTACCAGGATAGTCGGGCTGACTTCTTCAATGCCACATCGCCCTGCCTCGAATGGATCGCCAATTTTGACGTCAGAATTTGAAGACTTGTGTAGCGCAAAATATCTGCCGTGATGTTACTTTTTATTGTGTTTATGTAATATATTTTATCTGAATATGTATCCTCCACTTATGTATTTTATAGCGTATTTTATCGTATAATTTCATTATGTAATAAGTGTAAACCATGTGCGTAGCGCCATACGCTAAATAAATAAATAAATACTGCATTCTTAAAAGAACTTCTGTTATCGTACTCATCATTTGAAGTCGTTAAAATTGTACCTGCAGATTTTATTTAATTGCAATCTTTCATTTATAAATATCTATATTAATTCGCAATTTCTGAGTGATAGAAACCTTCGACCATTCGATTCATGTGCGTATTCCTATCGTATATTGTAGAGGCAGCAGTATTTGGCCTATAATGCGGCAACTACGTATCCCAGGCACAAGACAACGAAACCAGCCAAAACTTTTAATATTGCAACTCAGAGTCTGAGGGTACGTAGCTGAGGGCCACACCAAAACATTTCATTTCATATTGTTTGAAAGCACGCTTTTGGGGTCTCATCTGGGATTTGTGTCCTGCAAAGTGGTAATTCCTTTGCTCTCTGTTATTCAGCATACTATGTGAAGTGTGGAAACCTTTGCAAAACCAGCAGAGATTTCTGTAGTGAGAACCTTTGACAAAACACAGTGTGAGATCTTTTTTTTATTTCGCAAGTTGGTTTCGGGAAATAGTGAAATTCCTCAGTAATTTTCACGATTAACATATGCTATAGATAGAGTCCTAATCTATCACGTTAAAGGCAATTTACGTGGGAGCTCAGAGTCTAAATAAGTTGAGTGCAGGGAACAGTAGCGGTTATCGCATTTAACGGACAGCGGTATCTGAGACGGTTGGAACACGCGGTAACCGGCGGCAGCTACAATTACTTCAGGCAACTTCAGTGGCAGACGCAGATCAACAGCAGTACGACGGCAGCATCTTCGAATACTCCACGGCAGTATTCAATGTCTTCTTCCACTACAACCGACGGCATCACCATGGCACAGGGAACCATCTCAAATCAGGTAAGTGCCTGCGCAAGTAGTCAAATAGTGTCTGACTCT
Source organism: Schistocerca cancellata (assembly GCF_023864275.1). Lineage (NCBI taxonomy): Eukaryota > Metazoa > Arthropoda > Insecta > Orthoptera > Acrididae > Schistocerca > Schistocerca cancellata. The sequence continues at coordinate 498,154,824 of NC_064631.1, forward strand.
GAAGTTCAGGCTCCAGTTATAGATTTCGGGAATACAAAACAGTCACCTAGTATGTGTAATTTTGAAAATGGAAGTGATCCGGTTAGTCAGAAATCAGAGCGCGAAAGTGTAACTAGTAGGAATTCAGGCAAGGGGAATGAATTAGGGGGGAGATATGATTTCTCAGCTAATGCAAATGATCCAGGGAATGGCAAATATCAGTAGAACCCGAACAGATATGGGTACAATGCGAACTGAAATAGGTTCCATTGTGAATGAGGAAGTTGAAAAAATTATGGGTAACCTTGAAAAAGTAACAGATGATAAGTTAAAAGGTATCCATGTAGATATGGGGAATATCACAGACGGAGTTGTAATAGTAAAATCTAAAATCGAATCAGCAGAAACAGATCTTGGTGATAAAATGGATAAGATACAAACGGAACTTGGGGGAAAGGTAAGCGAATGTATAAAAGCGCAAGATGCTCATAAAACCGATATCAATTTAGCAATTAGTGACATTACCAATCGTGTAAGTTGAGGGGGAGAAAGAAGTGGGCAAAATTAAAGATAAAAAAGAGTCCAGTATCATTAGTAAAAATGAATTTAAAAAACAAATGCAACAGATATGAAGTGATTTAAATTCATTAGCCTTCTTACAGGCTACGGTGGTTATAAATATCCCTTGGACAAATACTAGGTCTGTGAAATGTTAGACAGATGATGGAAGATATCACCCAGTAAATTTCTTGGCTGCATGTATGGACGCTTTTGTTCACGGCATGACGGATGAAGCGAAAATAAAATACGTTAAAGGACATTTGGAGGGAGACCCTCAATTTGGGCAAATGTTAAATGGAGCTTGTGCGAATTGTACGAAGAGTTCTAAAAGTGCTTTTGAATAAATTTTGGAGTGAGGCAAAACAGATGCAGATCCAAAATGAATTCTTAAATGGGCCAAGTTACAGGTACGGTAATGGGATGGTGAGAGATTTTTGCAAGTGAGAAGTTGGCAAACTTATGCATGTGAAAAATCCGTTGAGGGTTTTAACGGAAATCACCACGTTAAAAAGGCGATTAGCCGAAGATTTGCAGTGGGATCTTGTCCATAGTCCATGTGATTCTGTGGACAAATTTCTAGAATTTATAGAAAAATTAGACAGGGCTTTGAAGTTCAAACCTCAGAGCAAACTGGGTGGTAGTTATCAAAATGGAAATCGAAATAATCACATCAAAATAATAATCCTGAGAGAAATCGAAGAAATTCTCAGGGAGATAGTAGCTGGAATGAGCAGAATCGTCGGAGAACGAACAGGAGTGATAACTTCCATGAACTGGATCCAAGTAAAAAACGCAGATTTGATGGGAGAAATTCGCGCGAAGTGCAGTCGCGTAACAACCAATCAGGATACTGATGTTCGCCACGTCTCAGGTCCGGGGATGGCAATCTGAACAGGCGATGAAAAGGACTAGAGATAATGGTAATGGCAGAAATGTTGATGGGTTTGGAGAAAGGCAACATATATGTAATATGAAGTATGTTAAAGACAAAGGATATATACGTGGCTCTTTCAATAAAAGCAGTCACGCACAGCGGAAGCATAGCCTTGTGAGAGATTTACGTAAAAGTAACGGGAATAAATTTGCGGGGAATGATGTAAGTTGTGGATGTGTAATGAATGAGTGTGTGAATGGTGATGAATGGAAAGATTCAGTGGTTCAAAAAGAAGTTTATGAGGAGATGAATTTTGTGAAAGCAAATTGTGTGGAGAGTTCTGAAGAGGTATTAGCAAATAGTAGCAATTGCAGTCATGAAGGTGTCCTAGTAGCAAGTATTTATGAATCAGCGAAAAGCGTCGATGTTAGTGAAGGTGGCGTACCTTTGGTGTCGCCAGCTGCAAGTGAGGGTGATTGTGCTTCGGCGGAAAGCGTCGATATTACTAAGGGAGGTTTAGCGTTGGCCTTGCCAGCAGTTGGAGTTAAAAATGTATCGGCGGATGTAGACGATTTCTGTTTAAAGGAACAGAGTAATGGTAAGTTATGTAATAATGTAAAAGCTATTGGTATTAATACTTCGAAGGAAAGAATTTATGCGTTTCTAGTCACAAATGAAGGCTAAACGAAACTTATTGATGAATGTGTGGATCTAAAAGTTTGTCAGAGTATGAATGTGAGAACGAATGTAAAGTAGAATCGGGGGCTAATCTGCATGAAAGGTGTGTGGAAATGGCAGTGTGTGCTGATTTTTGTCCGATCACAGTGGCATGTAGCAAGTCTGGAATTGCCAAAATTGTACAAAGTAGCATCAGTTTGTGTAATGTAGCGGCGTAGGATAAAGTTGTGTACGATTCACGTAAAGTTAATTCGTCGACGGAGGAATATACGGTTTGTGATGTGAATCTTTATAGTGATTTAAATGGTGTATCAGCAGATAAGGTTGCTGAGACAAATATTTATGGTGATGATGGCTTAGGCATCGATATATTATTTCAGGAAGATAAAGTGTTTAACAGTGAATTGATGTGTAATTTGGTTGAAGCTGCAAGTGTCGATATTTTGGAGGGGAAAAACAGCAAGTTTGTGCATGCTGTGGGTAGTGAATCGGTGAAATGTGTGGAAGAACAAACAGAAAATTTAAAGAGGGCTGAAGTAAATAGTGGGAATGGGGATAGTTTTTGTAATGAAGTTCGTACAAATTGGTATATGAATGAGGAGTGTAATTCTAGTGAGACAGATTGGCGTTGGTACGGTAGAACGTTACGGTCGATACTGCCGCATATGTGGAAACGAGAGAAGTTTAAAACTGCTAAGGGTATATAGAGAAAGGGAAGAAGTGAAAAGCTGTTCTAATCTGTAATTAGTGTTAGTAATTTTAGAGGGATAATTTCTATGTTTATTTGGGGATTCATTAGTAATTTGTTAGTTTACTGTGGCACTGTACGTGCAAAAGGGGGAAGTTTGGGCACTGAGGGTGCGTGGAAGTCAGTGACCTCGTGAATTTAAGTAAATATGTATTGATTTATGCTTTGTATATGAGTGTGGCAAAGAGTTTAGTGGTCAATTTGAAGGGTATTAAAATTGTAATTGTATGTGCGCACAATTTTGGTGCGTGGAGGTAGGAAGGATTGATTGAAGTCAATTAAATAGAAGTTGTGGGAATTTGAGCTTATTGTGATTCAATAATTTGCCTTGTGACTTTGATCCTAAAGTATTGTTTTCCACTGGAGGGAATCTTTAGCGAGGATTCAAGTTGGTTTTGGGAAATGGTTTCTACTTTTGGTTTCCGTTGTAGACAGATCTGTCTTGATAAACGGTGGAACTCGGAATTCAGAGGCAGACACGATTTCTGCGAGGCACTTCGTCAAAAGACTGATATCAGTTGATCAATACTTAGTGCTAAAGTCCATGTGAGCATGTGTAGTGCGACGCAAAAAATTTGTGCAAGAAGGCGCCTTAGTGTGGAGTGAGTGGCATAAGGAATGCTTACAAAATCGCACATAAGTGAAAGTGCATTTAAAAATTTTATATCTTGTCAAAAAAATTGCATGCAGGCATTTATTTATTATGCCATTTCGTTCATAATTTGTGTTAGGTTATGTTTATTTCGAAATTCATGCTGCTCCCACCCCACTACAAAAGTTTTGTGAACACTATTGGCCTGGCGTTTTAATTGTTTAATTCTGTTGTTTGTAATTTGTTTTATATGTACTTGTATGAACTAGAGGGTGCTACTTCTGAACATTCTGGCAAGCAAGAATGTTAATAAGTGGAGGTGTGTGAGGTAACAAATATTCTAAGTTCAGAGTTGGCGTCCACCGCTCAGGCCGCGCGGCGTGGCCGAGTACGTTAGCATGCGCGTGGTGCCTCACAACGGCTGGAGTACGTGGTCCATCGAGCACGTGGCTGGGAAATCCTTGGTGACGCTGTACATCGGGAATTCCAAAGATGGCGGACTTTGTGAAATCTTAATGGCAGACATTTCACAGTTCGTATAGAAATTAATAGTAGCCAGATGAATCATGATGCCTCAAAAAGAAACACGAACATTATCATTATTTGCACGACGTTTCTGATAGTGTAATCAGATTTTCAATATATTTATTAGTTTTAAGTTTAGTATTTGACAAGAAATTTTGCAAGTAACACCCAGCAACGAATTTCCAAAACCTAAACTGTTCATCCGATTTCGTCGATCTACGTGTCTTTAGATAGCTATTAGTGTGAACCTAAATTGGTATGAATTACAGGCATGTAACACAAATAGTACATGAATCATTGAAGGTCAAAGTGGCCGATTACTATCGATCGCGTCAGGCCATAAGAACTCCACAGATACACGAAAAAACGGAAGCAGCATGCTTATAAATATATTTATTAATCTGTGTCTTTGTTTATATCCGATGTATTCTATGCATGAAGAAATTGGCTAAATATTTACTGCATGTTAGAAAGCACAGAGACTTTAGGCTACTGGCCTCCCTTTTGTTCTATTCCTTTGATATATGTTTATTTAATTTGTTTATGTATCTAATAGTGTGTGTTAGAGCGTGTTTATGGTCCAGCCGCAGGAATATTTAATTAATTTCAAATTATTTATATATAAATCCAGTATTTCGAACGTGTTTCATTAAGTTTGTGTGGATACGTTGGCTTGGAGACGTGGAGAGAGCGCTCTAGCCAATCACAGCGCTCGTCACTGAGAGAGACGTATGGAGTTTTGGAAGTGGGGCGGTTCTGGGGAGTACGGCACTGGACACGGGAAGTGCCGGGATGTTACGGCGCGAAGGATGGACAGTCGCGGGAAAAACTTGGACAGTGGAGCAGTTTGCACGTGGAAGCGGAATATAGAAATATTTCGGAGTGCCGACTTGTGCTCTTGTGTGATTACCGTGGCTTCTACAGTGAATATCTCACGAGCTATGTTCTCGTTCATAACAAATTACGTGCAGTGGGAATCTATTGTTTCCCTGTTATTCAACTTCTATATTTTATTTAATTATTGGATCATCGACACCAATAAGTGTTCTGGAGAAATATACCGCATTCTTAAAAGAACTTCTGTTATCGTACTCATCATTTAAAGTCGTTAAAATAATATCTGCAGGTTTTATTTAATTGCAATCTTTCATTTATGAATTCCTATATTAATTCGCAATTGCTGAGTGATAGAAACCTTCGACCATTCGATTCATGTAAGTATTCTAATCGTATACTGTAGAGTCAGCAGTATTTTGCCCTTTAATTCGGCATCAACGCATCCCAGCCCCTAGACAACGAAGCCCGCCAAAACTTTTAACATTGCAACTCATAGTCTGAGGGTACGTACACAACAACAACATTTCCTGTCATTTCAACATTCGTCTGTATGACCGCACCTCAAATCCTTCGATTCCCTTCTGTTCCGGTTTCCCCACCATCCATGTTTCACTACTTTACAATGCTGCTCTTCAAACATACTTTTTCAGACATTTCTTAAATTAAGGCATGTTTGATGCTAGTAAAATTCTCGTGGCTAGGAATGCCCTCCTTCCCACTACTAGTTTGCTTTTAATGTCCACCTTGTACCGTCCATCATGGGTTACTTTGCTGTCTAAGAGGCAGAATTCCCTAACGTCGTCTAGTCCCAAAAATCGAAGTTTTTCGCTGTTCTCATTTCTGCTTCTTTTCATTACTTTCTCCTTTTTTTGGATTTACTCTCAATTTATACTCGGAACTCATTAAACTGTTCATACCAGTTAACTTGTAAACCTTCTTCACTTTCACAAGGGATAACAATGTCATCGTGAATTTTATTATTGATAACCATTCACCTTGAATTTTAATCCCACTCTTGAACCTTTCTTTTATTTCCGTTACTGCTTCTTAGGTGCACAGATTGAAAGTTAGGGTTGAAAGACTACATACCTGTCCTGCTCCCTTTTAAATTCGAGAACTTCATTCTTGGTGTTCCAGTCTTGTTTTTCACTCTTGGTTCCTGTACATATCGTAATTACGCGTTGTTCCCTAGAGCTCACCTCTGTTTTTCTCAGAATTTCAAACTTCTTGCATCATTTTGCACTGTCGACGCCTTTTTCCAGGTCTACAAATCCTAAGAAACTCTCTTGATATTTCTGCAGTCCTACTGCCACTATCACCCGTAACGTCAGAATTGCCTCCCTGATGCCTTTACCTTTAATAAATCCAAACTGATAGTCATATAACATATTGCCAATTTATTTTTCGATTCTTCTGTATACTAAATTTCTCTGTATCTTCGATGCATGTGCAGTTAAGCTGATTATGTGATGATTCTTGTATTCGTCCGCTCTTTCTATCTTCGGAATTGAATGGATAATGTTATTCCGAAAGTCTTATGGTATATTGACAATCTCATACGTTCTAAAAACCAGTCTGAATTGTTGTTTTGTTGCCGCTTCCTTCAATAGCTTTCGAAATTCTGCTGGAATTCTTCCTTACTTGATCTCAAATCGTCCAAATCTCTTCTAAATTCTGACTTTAGTACTGGATCCCCTATCTTTTTCCTGTCGTCTCCCATTTCTTCTTCTATCACGTCATAAGACAAGTCATCGCCCTCATGGAGCGTTCAATATACTCTTTCCACCTATCCGCTCTCTCCTCTCCATTGAACAGTGGAATTCCTGTTGCACTCTTAATGTTACTGCTCCTACTCTTAATTTCACCGAAAGGTGTTAGGACTTTTCTGTATGCTGAATCAGTCATTCCGACAATGATTTCCTTTTCGATTCCCTCACACTTTTCATGTACCCATTTCTACTTAGGTTCCTTGCACTGCCTGTTTCATTCCTGAGTGACTTGTATTTATGCGTTCCTGAAATTCCCTGCCTGATCCTTTTTGTGCTTCGTTCTTTATTCAACCAGCTGAAATATTTCTTCTGTTACGGTTTGTTCCCGGTTACCTTCTTTGCACCTAAGTTTCTCTTTCCAGCCTCCGTGGTTGCCCTTTTCAGAGACGTCTATTCCTCTTCAACTGAACTGAATACTAAGCTATTCAGTGTCTCAGTATCTAGAGTCTCAGAGAACTTCAAGTGCATGTCTTCATTCTTTAGTACTTCCATATCTCTCTTCTTTGTGCACTTATTCTTCCTTACTAGAGTCTTAAATTTCAAACCTACTTTTTATCATTGCTAAATTGTAATCTGTATACTGCCCTTGGTTATGCCTTATAATCCCGTATTTGTTCCCGGAATCTCGGCCTGACCATGATATAACCTAACTGAAATCTTCCCATATCTCCCGGCTTTTTCCAAGCATACATTTTGCTCCTGTGATACTTCAATAGAGTAGTCGCTATTACTAGTTGAAATTTATTGCAGTACTCAATTAGTTCCGACTACCAAGCCATATTCTTGCGTAACCCTTCCTTCTACTCCTTCCCTACAACCGCATTCCAATCTTCCATGACGATTAGATTTTCATCTGTCTCTACGTACTGAATAACTATTTCAATATCCTCATACACATTCTCTATCTCTTTTTCTCCTGCTTGCTACGTGAGCATGAATACCTGAACTATGGTGGTTGGTGTTGAGTTGCTGGCCAACATTGTCGGTGTACTCTTCACAGTAACTCGCTTCCTGCTCTACTTTCCTATTCATAACGAATTTTATTCCCGTCATACCATGTTCTGCAGCTATTGATATTACCCTGCACTCGTCATACCAGAAATCTTTGTTTCTATTCCATTTCACTGACACCCACGGTATCTAGATTGGGCCTTTGCATTGCCCTTTTCTGATTTTCTAGCTTACCTACTATTGTTAATCTTTTGACATACCGTGTTCCGACACGTAGACTGTTATCCTGTCTTTTTGTAATGTTTACCTCCCTCTCGACAGTGAATGGGGGACTAGCGTGGAAATTTTCACCAATGCAGAGATTATCATGACACTTTTCCAATCACAGGCCACATGTCCTTCGGATACACATTGTGTGTATTTAATGCAGTGGTTTCCATTGCTATCGGCATCCTCAGCTGGTTGATCATAGCTGATTTGTCCGCTTTTTATGGGCATTTTCCCACCCAAGAGTGCCTTGAAATTCTATGTGCTCCTCCACCCTTTTCAACAAAGCCGATGGCAGAATAAGGGTGACTTCTATACTAAAATCTTCTACCATCGTTGCCGATGATTTTTATTCTAAATTTAAGTAGTGGTGAGGTTGGAACTCCGGATCCAGGGCGTTTTATTACTCGTCAAAAACGCTACCCTGCATATGGTGCTTGTAAAGTCGTTGAATTTCAGCGTAAAATACCTAAAAATCTACTACTAGAGGAAATGTATTACAATGACCGAAATGAAACCATAGCTCGATTGACTACTCATATCATCACACAGAACAGCACACACAAATAGAATCATATCAGTTGTATATGACTCTTTAGAAAGTCACATCAGTGATTAACGATGGAGACTGTGAGCTTCACAGTTCAGCATGCTAACATTTCTGTGCAGTCATGTTATAATACGAAGATTGGATGATTTATGGTAGGCTTATCTCAAAGATATGATAGAATGTTCTGATCGAATAAATGTTTCGAGTGCATTCGTACAGTAATGTTTACCTCCCTCACACCTTACACACTCCAAATTTTCTTGGGCTCTGCCTGCGGATGTAATGGTGGGGAAAGAGGTTTCAGATGTCTTAGAACAATTTTTTCAGAGTGGGACGAATGAGAATGAGTGTTCCGGCGCAACCGACCATGGAGACGAATTTTATAATAGGCATTTCAAAACAGTAATGGAACGATATGGGATAAATCACTAGTCAGTACTCCGCCTCCATAGCTGAATGATCAGAGGAGTAGAATGCCATGCGAGGGCCTGAATTCGATTCCCAGCCATGTTTCCGATTTTCTCTGCTCAGGAACTGATGTTTTGTTGCCTTCATTATGCTTTCATCCTCTTTGATACACAAGTCATCGAAGTGGAGTCAATTAAAAAGACTAGCACCAGACACCCAGTCTGACAGGAGACCCTAGCCACATGTACTACTCAGCATTTACCCACCTGAAAACTAGTATTGTTAAACAGTTGAACAATACGACCAAAAATCGGATGTGGAAGCAATTTAATCTGCAAGGGTCGTAAAAATGGCTAAACATTCTTCCACAAATCATGGATTCACACAAATAGAAGTTCAGTATGGGTGATTTGGTACATATTTCAAAATGCAAAGCTACGTTTCAGAAGTCTTACCTACGAAATGGTCAATGGAGGTATTTACGGTTTACAATGTCCAGCACACTAACATGGGAACTTACATAATGAAGGGCAGTGATGGTGAAGAAATTTCAGAGAGTTCATACACAGAAAAATCACAAAAAGTTCTGAAACAGATGTGTCGAATCACAACTATTGGGTGAACTCTAACAATATTCTACATAACAGAACAAGCAAACCTCATCCTACACAGCAGAATGACATGAGTTCTACGAAACGAGAATCTACTAGTCGAACTTCATATACCTGGATACAATTTTTGAGGAACTCGAAGAAAGTTGAAAAAGCACATAGTTTGTGGTGATAAGGAAATTCATGTCCTGGACGACACATGTAAGAAGCAAGATACTGCTAACACAAACATGAATGTTCATCACATTACGGACCAAATATTAACTGATGAAGCCGGCCGGGGTGGCCGAGCGGTTCTAGGTGCTACAGTCTACAACCACGCGACCGCTACGGTCGCAGGTTCGAATCCTGCATGGATGTGTGTGATGTCCTTAGGTTAGTTAGGTTTAAGTAGTTCTACGTTCTAGAGGTCTGATGACCTTAGATTTGAAGTCGCATAGTGCTCAGAGCCATTTCAACCATTTTTAACTGATGAAACTACACTCCTGGAAATTGAAATAAGAACACCGTGAATTCATTGTCCCAGGAAGGGGAAACTTTATTGACACATTCCTGGGGTCAGATACATCACATGATCACACTGACAGAACCACAGGCACATAGACACAGGCAACAGAGCATGCACAATGTCGGCACTAGTACAGTGTATATCCACCTTTCGCAGCAATGCAGGCTGCTATTCTCCCATGGAGACGATCGTAGAGATGCTGGATGTAGTCCTGTGGAACGGCTTGCCATGCCATTTCCACCTGGCGCCTCAGTTGGACCAGCGTTCGTGCTGGACGTGCAGACCGCGTGAGACGACGCTTCATCCAGTCCCAAACATGCTCAATGGGGGACAGATCCGGAGATCTTGCTGGCCAGGGTAGTTGACTTACACCTTCTAGAGCACGTTGGGTGGCACGGGATACATGCGGACGTGCATTGTCCTGTCGGAACAGCAAGTTCCCTTGCCGGTCTAGAAATGGTAGAACGATGGGTTCGATGACGGTTTGGATGTACCGTGCACTATTCAGTGTCCCCTCGACGATCACCAGTGATGTACGGCCAGTGTAGGAGATCGCTCCCCACACCATGATGCCGGGTGTTGGCCCTGTGTGCCTCGGTCGTATGCAGTCCTGATTGTGGCGCTCACCTGCACGGTGCCAAACACGCATACGACCATCATTGGCACCAAGGCAGAAGCGACTCTCATCGCTGAAGACGACACGTCTCCATTCGTCCCTCCATTCACGCCTGTCGCGACACCACTGGAGGCGGGCTGCACGATGTTGGGGCGTGAGCGGAAGACGGCCTAACGGTGTGCGGGACCGTAGCCCAGCTTCATGGAGACGGTTGCGAATGGTCCTCGCCGATACCCCAGGAGCAACAGTGTCCCTAATTTGCTGGGAAGTGGCGGTGCGGTCCCCTACGGCACTGCGTAGGATCCTACGGTCTAGGCGTGCATCCGTGCGTCGCTGCGGTCCGGTCCCAGGTCGACGGGCACGTGCACCTTCCGCCGACCACTGGCGACAACATCGATGTACTGTGGAGACCTCACGCCCCACGTGTTGAGCAATTCGGCGGTACGTCCACCCGGCCTCCCGCATGCCCACTATACGCCCTCGCTCAAAGTCCGTCAACTGCACATACGGTTCACGTCCACGCTGTCGCGGCATGCTACCAGTGACTGCGATGGAGCTCCGTATGCCACGGCAAACTGGCTGACTCTGACGGCGGCGGTGCACAAATGCTGCGCAGCTAGCGCCATTCGACGGCCAACACCGCGGTTCCTGGTGTGTCCGCTGTGCCGTGCGTGTGATCATTGCTTGTACAGCCCTCTCGCAGTGTCCGGAGCAAGTATGGTGGGTCTGACACACCGGTGTCAATGTGTTCTTTTTTCCATTTCCAGGAGTGTAGATAGATTTGTATATATTGCTGCATTTGTTGTCGATAAGGCAACACATTCCAAACTTCAGCTGGGTGCTGTAATAATCTTCAAGCAAATTGTGAATGCTGCTCATTATACTGTAAAGAAGAAGAGAATACCTATAGGATGTTTCAAAAGTTGCATCCTAAGGTAGCATTGTGGATATTAAGTACAAATATGGCACACCCATCCATCAGACCGCCTCTTTGCAGTGGAAGCAGAACTTGGTAACACATGAGAATTACAAGTTCGTTAAATTCATAGGACTGAAATCTGTCAATGACATCACTTGATTTAACAACTCTAGGTCAGTATGACGACTGTATCATTACCCTGACTGAAACAGAAACACATCCGGACTGTTGTAAGCACAGAAGATTTTACACATCATATTACGAGAGTGTCAGTGGTTCTGGATGCACACTTATCCCACAGCAGTTTAAGGAATTATCACTCATCACCCACAGTGGTGGTAGCCCGGTCACCACCCAACAACGTTTCCACTGGTGGGGTGGCTTGCATGCCACCATGATACAGACAGCTGCATCACTGCAATCACAATGGAGGGGTACCTGTTCAGAGGCCAGACCAATGTGTAGTTCGTGAAGAGGGGCAGCAGCCTTTTCAGCAATTGCAAGCGCAACAGTCTGGACGATTGACTGATTTGCCTTTGTAACAGCAACCAAAACTGCTTTGCTGTATTGGTACTGCAAACAGCTGAAACCAAGGGATACTAAAACCGTTATTTTTCCTGGGGCATACAGCTCTGCTGTGTAGTTAAATGATAAGATCGTTATGGGTAAGATATTCTCGATGTAAAATAGTTCCCTATTCAAATGTCCAGCCAGGGAATACTCAGGATGATGATCTCTTTCGGAGAAACAAAGCTGGAGTTCTACGGGTTGGAGTATGAAAACTTATATCTCTTAATCACGTAGGTAGGTTAGAAAATTGGAAAGGGAAATGGATGGGCTGAAGTTAGGAGCACTGACTAATAGGTAGTTTGGTGGTAGGAGGACCAGGAACTCTGGTCAGGTGAATATCGGGCTATAAATATAAAAATAGATACAGGTAATGTAGGGGTAGGCTTAATGATGATAAGAAAACACGATTCATCTACATCTACATTTATACTCCGCAAGCCACCCAACGGTGTGTGGCGGAGGGCACTTTACGTGCCACTGTCATTATCTCCCTTTCCTGTTCAAGTCGCGTATGGTTCGCGGGAAGAACGACTGTCTGAAAGCCTCTGTGCGCGCTCTAATCTCTCTAATTTTACATTCGTGATCTCCTCGGGAGGTATAAGTAGGGGGAAGCAATATATTCGATACCTCATCCAGAAACGCACCCTCTCGAAACCTGGCGAGCAAGCTACACCGCGATGCAGAGCGCCTCTCTTGCAGAGTCTGCCACTTGAGTTTGCTAAACATGTCCGTAACGCTATCACGGTTACCAAATAACCCTGTGACGAAACGCGCCGCTCTTCTTTGGATCTTCTCTATCTCCTCCGTCAACCCGATCTGGTACGGATCCCACACTGATGAGCAATACTCAAGTATAGGTCGAACGAGTGTTTTGTAAGCCACCTCCTTTGTTGATGGACTACATTTTCTAAGGACTCTCCCAATGAATCTCAACCTGGTACCCGCCTTACCAACAATTAATTTTATATGATCATTCCACTTCAAATCGTTCCGCACGCATACTCCCAGATATTTTACAGAAGTAACTGCTACCAGTGTTTGTTCCGCTATCATATAATCATACAATAAAGGATCCTTCTTTCTATGTATTCGCAATACATTACATTTGTCTATGTTAAGGGTCAGTTGCCACTCCCTGCACCAAGTGCCTATCCGCTGCAGATCTTCCTGCATTTCGCTACAATTTTCTAATGCTGCAACTTCTCTGTATACTACAGCATCATCCGCGAAAAGCCGCATGGAACTTCCGACACTATCTACTAGGTCATTTATATATATTGTGAAAAGCAATGGTCCCATAACACTCCCCTGTGGCACGCCAGAGGTTACTTTAACGTCTGTAGATGTCTCTCCATTGAGAACAACATGCTGTGTTCTGTTTGCTAAAAACTCTTCAATCCAGCCACACAGCTGGTCTGATATTCCGTAGGCTCTTACTTTGTTTATCAGGCGACAGTGCGGAACTGTATCGAACGCCTTCCGGAAGTCAAGGAAAATGGCATCTACCTGGGAGCCTGTATCTAATATTTTCTGGGTCTCATGAACAAATAAAGCGAGTTGGGTTTCACACGATCGCTGTTTCCGGAATCCATGTTGATTCCTACATAGTAGATTCTGAGTTTCCAAAAACGACATGATACTCGAGCAAAAGACATGTTCTAAAATTCTACAACAGATCGACGTCAGAGAGATAGGTCTATAGTTTTGCGCATCTGCTCGACGACCCTTCTTGAAGACTGGGACCACCTGTGCTCTTTTCCAATCATTTGGAACCTTCCGTTCCTCTAGAGACTTGCGGTACACGGCTGTTAGAAGGGGGGCAAGTTCTTTCGCGTACTCTGTGTAGAATCGAATTGGTATCCCGTCAGGTCCAGTGGACTTTCCTCTGTTGAGTGATTCCAGTTGCTTTTCTATTCCTTGGACACTTATTTAAATGTCAGCCATTTTTTCGTTGGTGCGAGGATTTAGAGAAGGAACTGCAGTGCGGTCTTCCTCTGTGAAACAGCTTTGGAAAAAGGTGTTTAGTATTTCAGCTTTACGCTTGTCATCCTCTGTTTCAATGCCATCATCATCCCGGAGTGTCTGGACATGATGTTTCGAGCCACTTACTGATTTAACGTAAGACCAGAACTTCCTAGGATTTTCTGTCAAGTCGGTACCTAGTATTTTACTTTCGAATTCACTGAACGCTTCACGCATAGCCCTCCTTACGCTAACTTTGACATCGTTTAGCTTCTGTTTGTCTGAGAGGTTTTGGCTGCGTTTAAACTTGGAGTGCAGCTCTCTTTGCTTTCGCAGTAGTTTCCTAACTTTGTTGTTGTACCACGGTGGGTTTTTCCCGTCCCTCACAGTTTTGCTCGGCACGTACCTGTCTAAAACGCATTTTACGATTGCCTTGAACTTTTTCCATAAACACTCAACATTGTCAGTGTCTGAACAGAAATTTTCGTTTTGATCTGTTAGGTAGTCTGAAATCTGCCTTCTATTACTCTTGCTAAACAGATAAACCTTCCTCCCTTTTTTTATATTCCTATTAACTTCCATATTCAGGGATGCTGCAACGGCCTTATGATCACTGATTCCCTGTTCTGCTCTTACAGAGTCGAAAAGTTCGGGTCTGTTTGTTATCAGTAGGTCCAAGATGTTATCTCCACGAGTCGGTTCTCTGTTTAATTGCTCGAGGTAATTTTCGGATAGTGCACTCAGTATAATGTCACTCGATGCTCTGTCCCTACCACCCGTCCTAAACATCTGAGTGTCCCAGTCTATATCTGGTCAATTGAAATCTCCACCTAAGACCATAACATGCTGAGAAAATTTATGTGAAATGTATTCCAAATTTTCTCTCAGTTGTTCTGCCACTAATGCTGCTGAGTCGGGGGGTCGGTAAAAGGAGCCAATTATTAACCTAGCTCGGTTGTTGAGTGTAACCTCCACCCATAATAATTCACAGGAACTATCCACTTCTACTTCACTACAGGATAAACTACTACTAACAGCGACGAACACTCCACCACCGGTTGCATGCAATCTATCCTTTCTAAACACCGTCTGTGCCTTTGTAAAAATTTCGGCAGAATTTATCTCTGGCTTCAGCCGGCTTTCTGTACCTATAACGATTTCAGCTTCGGTGCTTTCTATCAGCGCTTGAAGTTCCGGTACTTTACCAACGCAGCTTCGACAGTTTACAATTACAATACCGATTGCTGCTTGGTCCCCGCATGTCCTGACTTTGCCCCGCACCCGTTGAGGCTGTTGCCCTTTCTGCACTTGCCCGAGGCCATCTAACCTAAAAAACCGCCCAGCCCACGCCACACAACCCCTGCTACCCGTGTAGCCGCTTGTTGCGTGTAGTGGACTCCTGACCTATCCAGCGGAACCCGAAACCCCACCACCCTATGGCGCAAGTCGAGGAATCTGCAGCCCACATTGTCGCAGAACCGTCTCAGCCTCTGATTCAGACCCTCCACTCGGCTCTGTACCAAAGGTCCGCAGTCAGTCCTGTCGACGATGCTGCAGATGGTGAGCTCTGCTTTCATCCCGCTAGCGAGACTGGCAGTCTTCACCAAATCAGATAGCCGCCGGAAGCCAGAGAGGATTTCCTCCGATCCATAGCGACACACATCATTGGTGCCGACATGAGCGACCACCTGCAGATGGGTGCACCCTGTACCCTTCATGGCATCCGGAAGGACCCTTTCCACATCTGGAATGACTCCCCCCGGTATGCACACGGAGTGCACTTTGGTTTTCTTCCCCTCCCTTGCTGCCATATCCCTAAGGGGCCCCATTACGCGCCTCACGTTGGAGCTCCCAACTACCAGTAAGCCCACCCTCTGCGACTGCCCGGATCTTGCAGACTGAGGGGCAACCTCTGGAACAGGACAAGCAGCCATGTCAGGCTGAAGATCAGTATCAGCCTGAGACAGAGCCTGAAACCGGTTCGTCAGACAAACTGGAGAGGCCTTCCGTTCAGCCCTCCGGAATGTCTTTCGCCCCCTGCCACACCTTGAGACGACCTCCCACTCTACCACTGGTGAGGGATCAGCCTCAATGCGGGCAGTATCCCGGGCAACCACAGTCGTAGTCCGATCGGGGGATGCGTGGGACGAGCTGGCCGTCCCCGACAAACCCCCATCCGGACCCCCACAGTGATGCCCATTGGCAACAGCCTCAAGCTGTGTGACCGAAGCCAACACTGCCTGAAGCTGGGAGCGAAGGGATGCCAACTCAGCCTGCATCCGAACACAGCAGTTGCAGTCCCTATCCATGCTAAAAACTTGTGCAAAGAACGTCTGAACTAATCTACAGAGAGCTCAAACAAAACGACAAAATTGAAGCGGTTATTAAAATACAAGATTGCCTAGTAAATGCAGTAATGCTGCCACTTGTGCACTGCTGACACACTGCTCGGCGGCGGAAGGAGACTACGCGATTTAACACTATTCGAGTACTAAAACGTGATGCTACAACTCTCAAATACTATAATACGCCCGAAATTTATGAATTAAACAATGCAAGTACCAAAAACACGCAAAGAAATTCAGAATTAAACTATGTAACAAATGAGTGAGCTAGGAGTATACGACTTGCTGCTGCAGCTGCTTATCCAACGGCGGCAGGGAGCACACTGACTGTGACCAACCGACACTGGCCGTTCAAAACGAAAACAGATGACAGACGACTACGCGAATTTACACTATTCAGGTACTAAAACGCGATGCTACAACTCTCAGATACTATAATACGCCCGAAATTTATGAATTAAACAATGCAAGTACCAAAAACACGCAAAGAAATTAAGAATTAAACTATGTAACAAATGAGTGAGCTAGGAGTATACGACTTGCTGCTGCAGCTGCTTATCCAACGGCGGCAGGGAGCACACTGATTTGCAAGCTTCCACGAACAGCGTAGTGAATGCATTATCACAGCCAGACACGAAACCCACACCCACTACAGTAGTACAAGTTTACATGCCAACAAGTTCCGCAGATGATGAGGAGATTGAAGAATGGTACGATGAGATAAAACAAATTAATCAGACAGTTAAGTGAGACGAAAATTTAATTCTGATTCGGGACTTGAATTCGATAGTAGGAGAAGGAGAGAAGGAAAAATAGTGGCTGAATATAGACTAGTGGAAAGGAATGAAAGGGCAGGCCACCTGACAGAATAGTTCAGAGAGCACTATGTAATCATCACTAACACTTGGTTTAAAAATTGTGAAAGAAAACTGTATGCTTGGAAGAGACCTGGAGGTACCGAAAGATTTCAGACTGATTGTATAACGGTAAGACAGCGACTTAGGAATGATATTTTAAGTTCTAAGACATTTTCAGCAGAAAATGCTGACTCTGACCACAATTTATTGGTTATGAACTGTAGATTAAAACTGAAGAAAATGGAAAAAGATACGAAATTAAGGAGGTAAGACCAAAATAAGCTGAAAGAACCAGAAGCAGATGAGACCAAGAACGCATAGTCGGAAAGCCATACTTTATCTTCGAACTCCAGGAGTCTCTTTGACTTGATCTCAAAGAATGATTGTACTTCTGGCTTGAAATGAAAAAATTGGTTTCAGCACTTTCGTACCGGTTAGCCATCTTACGTCTATATAATACGAAATGTTATCGTGCTCTGAATCCAAAGACTTCGGAAATTCTTGGAACTGACTCTGATTCAATCCTTTCGACTCAATGAAGTTCACTGTTTTAACAACTACCTTCATGACTTGGTTTATTTTGAGTGACATGAGACACAAATTCTGTTGATGGGTTATGCAATGAAAGTTTGGCATCGACGTATTGCCAACTTTGCTGGACACGTTTTCAATCTGAACGAAATCTTCCTGTTTCTCAGCCATTGCTGGAGCACCATCCGTTGTTACCCTCGAGAGGTTGCTGAGTTTCTACGATTGGCGACTTAATGTCGATATAATTGCTTCCACAAATCTCGTAACTTGGTATCCTTAAGTGACTGCAATCCCATTAATTCTTCTGCTTTATTAAAATGGGCATCAACACCTCTGACATAAATCGGCACTTGGGCGCTATGATCAATACCTGTGCATTCATCCCAAGCTACAGACTAAAATATAAACTCAGCTGCATGATTTTTTAAATTATCTTCAATTTGTCTTCCAACGTAATCCACACGGCTAGTAAGTGTTTGACAAGTTTATTGTTGAGAAATCCTTTTTCTTTTCTAAGCATTCCTCAACCATTTCGCCATCTAAATATGGATTTGATTTTTTGTCAGTAGCAGAGCTACTGCGTAACTTGCTTTCACATAGGATGTTGACTCTGAATTCGCTGCTGTTGAGCAGGAAGATTCCTTTTTAAGTCGTTTGCTTGGTATTATCGACATTGTCCATTGTACTTATCAAATATAACAGCATGTGTAGCCTTGTAATGCCGTTTGATGCTATATTCTCTTGGATTCATTGCATGTCACACTTATGGCTTTTTTTTTACATACCACAAAAAATACAATCCACTTGTCAAGATAGGTTTCTACTCCTCTGTAACTTTCCTCTTCTTTGATCTTATTTGCTTACTAGTTGATGATGACATACCAAGTTTACGTCTTGAACTGAAACAGACATGTTTTTACCGTAAGTCGGAAACTGTCAGAGAGGCCACACAGTAATCGGAATTTTGTAATTTTTTATGTATATGATACGTGAAGTTCAGAATCAAATATCAGTTACCTAAAGTAGTTTGATACATCTTTCAAAAATTCCCCACAAAATCTAGTTCCCTGAAGTTGTTTAACACTGTAAAGCATGTCGACTGTTTTGATGGGCTATGTGGCTCTGTGTTAGGATGCCCAAATCCCGCGTGGGTGGCCTTCAACTCCCATTTGTGGTAAACGTTTAAACAAAGGTTCATGTTCCACTGGCATTTCTGTGAAGAGTAGGGTATGTGAAGAAGGACAAAAACTAATTTGAAATGTTTCTCTTTTTTAAACAACCTTACCTATAAACAATCGGTGATTAGGATTTATATCTGCAATGAAAACTAGATTTTTGTGTGTGATACGCAATTATAAATAAGAGAATGTGCACTTTTCTTAAAAAGACAACTAATTAGCATATATGACGTAGGTATTAGAACTGAACGTAAAACATAAAAAAGCAATGACCGAAACTAGACTCGAACGAACAATCCAACAATTACCAGTCTCGATCGTTTTTTTTTTTTCGTCTTTATGTACTACAAGCTTCATGGAAATGGTTGTAGAGCATGCGACTATGTTTTAAAATACGTCTCATCTGAGTATCAAAGCCTAGCCTTTCACATCGAAGGTCAGCATTGTACTACAGAGCTACACTGCTGGTAGAGTTGTCGGTCTTTCATTTGAGTACTATACGCACTTGGGAAGCTTCATATTCTCTTGAGAATTTTTTAGAGTAGTATTCAACTGCTTTAGTAAATTACGTTATTACAATCAAGTAACTATATATTTTGTAATACTAAAATTAAAAGAAAGAACTGAGGTAGAAATCATAGCTAATGTCAACTGGTGAACCTACTCGCCATAACTCAATATATAAAATAAATGCAAGCGTACGAAAATTAAAGACTAGCGTCACAGGTTAACTGTAAGAAGATAAAAGCTGGCTTTACTTTCCTGAAGTGACGACAGGTCTATCGCTACCGAACGTGCACCACGCATACATGTGAAGGGCCGTAACTTTACGGGCGGTAGTGTTGTGAGTTTGAAGTAAAATTAAATATTGGATGTGCTGGCTACGTCTGGCACTCGTCTAATTCGCGCAGCGTAACAATCGTTGCTCAACAAACGGTTACCCAATCCATACTACTCGCCAAGGCGAAATATATTTACAAGATGGCACGCGAGCTTTTCAAAATGAATCCAATTTACTTACTTTTCTCATACAGAAATCCAGACAAAAATCTAACGAGAATTAAATAAATGAACTAAGGTATTCCTGTTATTACTGGATATGATACAAAAACGCATGATGGAATGCTGTTTTGAGGGTTCTACGTGAAATAAAAGTTAAATTTTTCGTTCATACTAAACAGCTCAGCGGGCTCAAAATTAGCTCCTCGAGGAACTCACACTGCGGGCTGCGGGTTGGCAACTCCTGACTTACATGCACTCCCAAGACATTTTAGCCGATAATCCTTATGGCACAATACCACAGAACAAGAAGTTTATCAGCCTAATGAAAGACTAGATTGTGGAATTTGTAAGGCTTCGATCGATGATGTATGGATACCGTGTAGATGAAGATGCCACCCAGACATGGGTAAAGTGCTTGCACTGTGTGCCTTCACAGCCCTCACGGTCGAAGGTTATAAGGAGTGTCTGTTTCGTGATATGTTTAATCATATGATGCAACAAGCAGTCTTTTGGTCGCAGAGCCATGAGGTACATACTGCACTGCAATTAAAAGTCTGAAACTTCCTGCCAGTCTAAAACTGTGTGCCGTACCGAGACTCGAACTCAGGACCTTTGCCTTTCTCTGGCAAGTGCCTTACCGACTTTTTTTAGTTCGTTATTGGTCGTTGAATTGGTTCGGGGCGGACGCCTCATGATGGTCGTTCAAGTTCATCGTTGATCCAGTCACTCAGTTTCTTTTTTATGATAGAGGGCAGCTATCACTGAGCTGCCCAAGCACGACTCACGACCCGTCATCCGGCTTTACTTGCGCGAGTACGTCGTCTCCTACCTCCCAAGCTTCTGTGAAGGTTGAAAGATAGGAGACGAGGCACTCGCGCAAGTAAAGCCAGAGGACGGGTCGTGAGTCGCGCTTGGGTAGCTCAGTAGGTAGAGCACTTTCCCGCGAAAAACTAAGGTCCCGAGTTCGAGTCTCGGTACGGCACACAGCTCTTATCTGCTAGGAAGTTTAATATCAGCGCACACTCCGCTGTTGAGTGAAAATTTCATTCTGGAATTAAAAGTCTGTCTGTCATGTCATCATGTCATGATGCCAAGCATCTGTGGGTATGGGTTCAGGATCTTCCAAATCTCACGCTATTCACTGGAGCGATTTTATATATATATATATATATATATATATATATATATATATATATGTGTGTGTGTGTGTGTGTGTGTGTGTGTGTGTGTGTGTGTGTGTGTGTGTATGTGTGTGTGTTAGTATAATGTATCTCTGCTGCTGTAAATTTGCATAGTTGATCAGTAGCTGTTTTGAAAATAAACTCGTTCTGCATATAACCAATCCCTTTTCTGAAAATAAAGTGTATTTTTTTTACAGTAAAGCATGAGTTAATTTTGTGTACCTGTGTTATTATTATTTGATCCTCTACCACAATGAAAGTTGGTGTAGGATGGGAGCCAATAAGAACAATTTTATTTCATTGACCACCTTCTTTTATTTACACAAAATCATTCAGATTTACAGAGGTATCAAAATAATTGTTCTTATATGCTTTGGATTCACCTTGAATCATATTCAAGCCTATAGATGTGACTACATACGTCCTCATTAAATCAGTACGTTTAGCCTGCACTGATTTTATATTTACAGGCTCAACACTTACACAGCATGGTGTGGGGAAAAGTGGAAAATACTGGCACTGCTGCACTGCTCCACTTTATTAATATTTACAGAGTCTTTGCTCAAATACTCAACAAACTCGTAGTACATTCCTCTCATATGCGGACACCAGCGCCCTAGTATGTCTGCATCAATCAATAAAGCATTGTTCAGATTACTCAAGTTTACCACACCAGAGTTTTTAACATACGTGCTCACTCCCTCAGATTTTAACCCAAGAACTGTGTCCTCATGCATATCGGTAATTAATGCATGATAATTAATGCATGATAATTTTAATAGGAGTATGTGATGAACCGCATTCAGGCGTCATCTTTCTGACTATGAACTCCATCATACTACAAAGATTGTCCCACTCTTATTATGAATACTGTCTCCTCGGGCCAAGACGTTGAACGTTCTGTATTTCAGTCATCACATCAAACTCATTGTGAGATGCTAGACCGACATTCACACATTTAGACCGACTGATAATTAAAATGTACGTGTTGGTGGACAATATTGTTCTTTGAGACTCAGGGCCAGGCTACTGCTGTGACTGTGCTATGGCATTGTCCGACACGCCTGGAAGACGAACTGTGGGCTAAAGCAGGTGTGGCGCTGCAGCAAACGGCAGCATACTCATACAGTCTCCAACAGTAACAACAAACAAGTGTAAAGAAGCATATGCACTTAATAATAGTAGTAAGAGATGGAATGTCATAATAAATACCAATATTCTTCTCCATCCCAGTCGATCACTGCTGTTTCCACTGGTGGTGGTGGTGCATCATTCTGGACAGCAAATAACAGTGCGCACGCAATCACATTATCATAAAAAAATGCTCACAGCGTGGAGCATCGAGCTTTCACGCCTCTGGCTGACGATTAGGGGTGCTCAGGTAAGGCGTGCTTCATGATAACTACAGGCATGCAAATTTCATGCCATTGGCTATGCATTAGAGTGAAGTCGGTGGGAGTGGGGTGGGGTACGGGCGTGGGGAGGCCCTCTCATTCCCTCCCTCCACCCTTCCTTCGCACATGTCCAGATGTGATGATTCCTGGTCTGGCCTTGAAGATAAGGAAGTGCTGATGCTGGTGTCAGCAAAATATAACATACGCAATTTTCTTAACTGTAATATGACACCACAGATAAAAACTGCTGATGGGTGCTGTATCAACATTTTTCGCTTGTATGCCACCAGCTTTACAAATTATCATACTGATTCATAGGTAAAATGTGGCAGATAATATGCTTTTCCAATTTCTGTTTATGTCCAACACATAATAACAACATTTTTGAACAATTTTCTACCCTCTGCAACATTTCAAACTTGTTTGTTCCTTTATTGGTTGATTTACTTCCTTTATACTTGAAAGCATCTACTGCCGGCCGCGGTGGCCGTGCGGTTCTGGCGCTGCAGTCCGGAACCGCGGGACTGCTACGGTCGCAGGTTCGAATCCTGCCTCGGGCATGGGTGTGTGTGATGTGCTTAGGTTAGTTAGGTTTAAGTATTTCTAAGTTCTAGGAGACTTATGACCTAAGATGTTGAGTCCCATAGTGCTCAGAGCCATATTTTGAAAGCATCTACTTCGTTCACAATTTTTCCGTAACACTTTTCATCCTTAATTTTTCCTACTGATTTTCAGTTCTGTACATTTTACTAAGCTTATTTCCATAATGGCGTCATTAATTAATCTCTGCCAGGTATTCAGTTGTTCTTCCAGTTTCCGCTAATTCTCTTCCCACATCATCAAATCGTCTGCATATGCTATGATTAAAGCGTCGCAGCTATTACGCGACTGCAAATTTTTGCAGTAAGTTTTGTTACGTTATGGCAAGCTGTTTTGGAAGTCGGCATTCGGTGGCGGCCGACTTGTGGCCTGCTAAAGCGGACTGTGAGAATGCTCACTGTGGCGCGTACTAAAATCACTTATTCACCTCACCTAAGAAACTAAACAACTACTTTAAATATTATCTGTTTTATTCCAAATTTGGTACATGACCTTCTGTTATTCAGACAAACTTTGTGTCAAAATTAGATACCGCTACCTGTAACAGTTTCGGAGATACAAAGAAAACATTAAAAAATTACTTAACTGACACTTAAGAAAGTAAATTCAGGTAGGAACAATAACACCTTATATTTCTTTTGTTATCTGAAAACAGTAATAGCACTTTCATTGTGTTGATTTATTTTACATAGATTTTCGATTCTAAACTTTCGATAATTTTTCTTTCCTAATGAAAATAACAGTTTAAAAGTTAATATTTTGTGTTACGGTGAGAGTAAATGAGAGTGAATGTGAGTGTGCATGTGGGATATACCCCAAATTACAATTCTATATTGTGTTACACCTTATGTAACTAGCAAGTGTTACGCCACCAGGGTGTCACGAAAACCGTAAACCCCCCTAACTGCCGGATGACGTATGTCTAGGAGTGTTTGCTTTTGTAATAAGGCAGCCAGAAAGGTAGAAAGAGGATAATCAGTTCTAAAGTATATTTCAAGCATAGTTTTCTCTTAGTTTTCGTTTCGTTTGGTTGGTGGAACATTTTGTTAATATTTGCAACATGAAATGACATAAATGCATTTGCGAATATTTATTGGAGTAATACAGTTTAAGCGCAAATGTGGTCTTGAAAGATTGATCTGATTGGCTGTTCGTTTTGATCAACCAATCAGAGTAAAGTCTTTCCCCTGCACTGGAATGAGTTATATGCCCTGAAAGCAACGGCATTCAAAGAGTCGTGGACTACCTGCCAGACGAGAAGGTCACGTTAGACATGTCCGAAAAAGTTATTTGTAAAATGAAGAAGTGACTGTTATTTCGCATTCGGTTTATATCGCCGTGCAAGCAGATGCATTTACGGATAGTTCAGTGAAGTTTGGGAGATTTTGGAATGTTTGTTGTAGTGAAAACCGCGCGTTAAACTATCGGCCTTTGTGAACAATTTTGTGTGGCGTGTTCATTATGCATTTACAGAACATTTTTTGCCGAGCGTCTTCCTTTGAAGAATCCACTGAAAAGGACCGAGTGTGAAACTCATTTCGTAGCAGAGTATTGACTGTATTAATCTCGTGATATTTCGGGTTGGACTTAGTACATTTCTGGCTGTCTTGCGTGTGATATAAGCTGCATGAACACGTAGTAGATGTGCTATCAACGTAAATGTGGGCTTGTTGACACCATAACTAAAAGACAATAAAAAACATTAGTATCGGAGCGGACATTTACAATGAAGGAAGGAAGCATCCACTTTTGTCCGTTGTTGCTAGAGATTTACAGGTTTATTTTGATACCTGAGTTACGCGGACTACGCAATCGTAAGTATGGACGATGGTTTTCTTCAGCGCTGCTTTTAACACCGTCCACATAGTACCTACGAATGCAGAGCTACGGATGGTGAACGAACGCTGTACTGAGGTAGGTGTTCATTAATTTGCAGTTTACTTCACTCAGTGCTAGCGAACTTATTTTAACACTGCGCAGCCGCAAGTACTAATGGAGAGAACACTACCTTGCCCAGTTCCTCTGTGAATTCTAAATAGTTCTGATTTTTTGTCATCTATTAAAACTCAACTCAGACATTTGTTGCACATGTATCTGAGCCTCAGTTGAATTTCATTTTGCAGTTACAGTCTATACACACTTTGCCATATCTCTTCCCTTCTGACAGTGCCATTTGCCTTTTTTTATATCTATCAATGCAATAACTATGTCCTGCCCAAATTCTCATTTCTTTTCTGCAAACGGCAACGTAGCAAATTGCACACCTACTGTTAATCTTCCAGATCGAAATCCTTGATACTTTTCCCTTAATTATGTTCCTCCTTTATTCCTGATTTTCTATAAAATTTTCTTTTAATAAATCTCCAAGCAGTGCCCACAATTCTAAGTAGTCATCCACGTCGTAGGAGATGGGCAACAGCATGAAACACAGGACTGCCTGTAGAGCTTAAGTACAGTGGGGAACTATGTGTGCCACGAGACCGCTGTGAAAAGGGATGGTCGACATGCTTTTGTGAGGATGCGATAGGTCTAGCAAGCCAGTAGTGGATAAGTCAGTTCCTTCCAACAACCAAACGAGTCGCGCATCAAAACCAATAGAGAAAATGACAAAGCCTGTGATCAGATCTGCCAGGTATGACGGCGAACATGGTCTTGATGAAAGACAAATTGGTCGGATGAGCTAAATAAGAATTGGGACTATTTATGATGCAGAAAATGACATGGATAATGACAGAATGGAATATACCGATAATGGGACTAAGCGATGTAAGTAAGAAAGGTATTGGCAGGAAGGAACTGGAGAAAGGATATAAGATGTGGTGGTCATGGAGGGAGCGAAGAAGAAAGGGTTGCAAAAATTACAGTGGCTAAAGAACTGGCGAACAAAGTACTTAATGCAGAAATTGTAACCGATGGGATTATTAAACTTGAGAAAATAACGAAAACAAATATTGGTGACGTAGTCCAGATTTATGCTCCTCAGACAGGGTACGACTCAGACGAGAAGAAAGAGTTTGTAACTCAACTAAAAGATGGCGTAACGCCTACCAAGACTGTCATTGTAGAGGACTTTAATACTAGAGCTGGGAATGACAGAAGAGGATATGAAACAATCAAACAAATGTTGTTCGTTATCTGCTTAATATGAACTGATTCTGTTGTTCGGCGTTGGAGCAACTATTTTTAGAAGTATGCAAGTAAAGTATGCTGAGTGCTCAAAAGTCCCGAGACGACACTGGACGTTATACTGGTTGTTGGCTGCAGAATCCTATGGGGCGAATTCCTCTACGTACAGTAGTGAGAACAGCTTTCTGACGCCCCACATTCGAATAAACGGCAAGCTGGCACATATGACTCTGTGGAGGCGACGTAAAGTCCATTCCTGAAACACTTGTGGTCGTCCTGCGCTGCGATTCACTCGTGCGGTAACATGGTAAATGTGATATTGAAAATCCATTCGATACAATGCTGAACTCAGAAAATGGAATTTGTATGCAACGTCGGATATGCTGTGACCTACGCCTCCAGCATAGATTATCATTACACGTTCAACGCTGGATTGCCCGCGATGTGCCGCCAAATTCACTGCACAAATTGTTTGTAACACTACTCTTGCACCATTTACCGCATCCAGCTGCAAACCTCTGACATCGTGCAAGGCTTGTCTTTAAATGGCACAACCATTTTCGTGAGTTCTGTCTACTCAAAATAATATAGGAATATGTACGACGCTGCTGTGAGTACCGAAAATCTTGATTCTTAACCTCAGAAGGTAGATTAGGTTTCGATTTTCACATCTCCAATATGTCTTATAAATTTTTCAGTACTGTATTTCAAACAAGTAACATTTCTTTGTTCAGAGATGTGCTTCTTAGCCCCTTACATAAGTATTTAATGTTTTTAATTATGATAAATAAACTATAAAAGAATGAAACACGAAAGAGCTCCAAGTTTAAATTTATTCGTGGTGGTTGATATCTGTAGAGAGTAGAAGTAATTACACTCGACACCCACACCTCATTATTGAACTACATCATTTATTACACTATCAATAGTTTGGAGTATTAACGTTACAGGACATCTTTTCAGCTTTCCGTTAACAAAATACTGGCATGCTCTACGAAAAATTGGAAAATATGAAATTAAGATGGAACTGACTGATATTAGACGGAAAGCTGTCCACAGTCGTGAGATAGATCGCTACTTATCTTTAACCAGTGTCGGCTCATTTTTATTTCAGGAAGAAAGTACCTTCTTTTACTGGAGTGACAGCATAATCATCACACAGTATAAAAATAATGTTAGCGCTAGTGTGAAGGCTATTTGGAACGTCTGTTATATGTGGAACACTTTTTGTGAATGGTTGTTAACAGCTTTGTGCTTTTCACAACAGACGCTGCTCGTCGGCAAAATCACATTCAGCAACATGTACCCTCTAAACATGTGTGTCGCTCTCTACCAGAAGAAGAACCTAATGTGGCATGCATGAAATATTATACTCATTACATTTACAGAATATGAAATATCCCAGAAGGTGGAAAAATCAACAATTATCAACGCCAGGATGAAGCAGAACGCAATGGAAGCGACTGGATACGCATATTATATTCCAATACGAAATGTAACCTGAAACTGAAAATATTGATGATGATCTCGCCATTGATAAAAATTTTCGTATTAGTCCCCTCTTCGGATGGCTGAGGTGGGAATATCAAGGAGGAGATAGTCATGAGAAAAGGACTGCATAACCAACGAAAGGGTAACATTCCATGAGTGGGAGCGTGGAATGTCGGAAATCTGAATGCATTAGGGGCAGCTAGTAAATCTGAGTGGGAAGTGCAGAGACTCGATCTAGAAGTAGCTGATGTCAGCGAAATGAAATGGAATGAAAATAAGGGTCTCTGGTCGGTTGAATACAGTGTAGTAAGAACTGCAGCAGGAAAAGGTACGGTATAATTGGTGTAGGATTCATTATGAACAGAGAGGCACGGCAAACAGCGATATACTCTGAACACATCAGCGTTAGGAATATTCTTCTCACAATCAACCACTAACCAAAGTCAACAGCAACGGTTCACATAGATAACCAAACTTAACAAACGTAAGATGAGCGTCACCGGCTGTCGGTGAATGTAATAGGAAATGAAAATCTCTTTAAAAGTAGGAGATAAGGGTGCTGCAGCAGAAGCAAGAAGACTGAGGTGCGCAAGAATACACCAGTTTAGTGGCGGCAGTGCTAGTGGAGAAACACTCCATCAATTACATTTTACCTTGAAATATAAATCATTTAGGAATGAGATGAAGGAAGAGCGGAAACCAGAGAAGGTAATAATGTTGGACTCCGTGGCCTGTACCAGACTCGGCATTCTAAGTTATCAACCTAAACACATAGGTATTCCACTCGGTTCACGTCTAGACTCTGGGAAGTCCAGTCAATTTCAGGATTGTGGTTGTCAAAAAACCACTGCCTCAGAAATGCTGCTTTACGACAGTCTCCATTGCCATATCGATGCAAACTACATTGTGTCCAAATTGTTCCTCTACTGTACGCAGTACACAACGTTGAGAAATGAATCCATGCACGCCAGCATTTAGTGTTTTCTTAAGCGCAACAATGAGATCACAATCTAACCATGGAAACGCGCTCGGAACTGCAACAACAGTTCCTTCATATTTCAGAGCTGCCACTACACATAATGACAGGTAGCCTTCCCCCGGCATTCAAAAAACCAAATGCCTTCCACCAAGATGCCATAGTGTGTAGCGTGAGTCACTTCAAACCACACTGAAAAAAAATGAAAATGAAGTCCCATGCGTCTTTACAGAGCGTAGGGGAACGATGCGGGAGACCCGCACAGCCTTACTAGGCAAGGTCCTAATGGAGGTGGTTTGCCGTTGCCTTCCTCCGACCGTAATGGTGATGAATGATGATGATGAAGACGACACAACAACACCCAGTCATCTCGAGGCAGGAAAAATCCCTGACCCCGCCGGGAATCGAACCCGGGACCCCGTGCGCGGGAAGCGAGAACGCTACCGCGACGCCACGACGGGCGGACTCAAACTACATTACTGGGCACTAAAATTGCTACACCAATAAGAAATGCAGATGATAAAAGGGTATTCATTGAGCAAATATATAATACTACAACTGAAATGTGATTACATTTTCACGCAATTTGGGTGCATAGATTCTGAGAAATCAGTACCCAGAACAACCACCTCTGGCCGTAATAACGGCCTTGATACGCCTGGGCATTGAATCAAACAGAGCTTGGATGGCGTGTACAGGTACAGCTGCCCATGCAGCTTCAACACGATACCACAGTTCATCAAGAGCAGTGACTGGCGTATTGTGACGAGCCACTTGCTCGGCCACCATTGACCAGACGTTTTCAGTTGGTGAGAGATGGACAATGTGCTGGCCAGGGCAGCAGTCTAACATTTTCTGTATCCGGAATGACCCGTACAGGACCTGAAACATGCGTTCGTGCATTATCCTGCTGAAATGTAGGGATTCGCAGGGATCGAACGAAGGGTAGAGCCACGGGTCGTAACAAATCTGAAATATAACGTCCACTGTTCAAAGTGCCGTCAATGCGAACAAGAGGTGACCGAGACGTGTAACCAATGGCACCCTATACCATCACGCCGGGTGATACGCCAGTATGGCGATGACAAATACACGCTTCCAATGTACGTTCACCGCGATGTCGCCAAACACGGATGCGACCATCATGATGCTGTAAACAGAACCTGGATTCATCCAAAAAATGACGTTTTTCCATTCGTGCACCCAGGTTCGTCGTTGAGTACACCATCGCAGGCGCTCCTGTCTGTGATGCAGCGTCAAGGGAAACCGCAGCCACGGTCTCCGAGCTGATAGTCCATGCTGCCGCAAACGTCGTCGAACTGTTCGTGCACATGGTTGTTGTGTTCCAAACGTCCCCATCTGTTGACTCAGGGATCGAGACGTGGCTGTACGATCCGTTACAGCCGTGCGGATAAGATGCCTGTCATCTCGACTGCTAGTGATACGAAGCCGTTGGGATCCAGCACGGCGTTCCGTATTACCCCCCTGAACCCATCGATTCCATATTCTACTAACAGTCATTGGATCTCATCCAACGCGAGCAGCAACGTCGCGATACGATAAACCGCAATCGCAATAAGCTACAATCGGACCTATATCAAAGTCGGAAACGTGATGGTACGCATTTCTCCATCTTACACGAGGCATCACAACAACGCTTCACCAGGCAACGCCGGTCAACTGCTGTTTGTGTATGAGAAATCGGTTGGAAACTTTCCTCATGTCAGTACGTTGTCGGTGTCGCCACCGGCGCCAACCTTGCGTGAATGCTCTGAAAAGCTAATCATTTGCATATCACAGCATCTTCTTCCTGTCGGTCAAATTTCGAGTCTGTAGCACGTCATCTTCGTGGTGTAGCAATTTTAATGGCCAGTGGTGTATACTTTTGGAGTCATACACTGTTGTGTAACCTAGCTCTTTACAACACCTCAAGCGTCGCTTAGCACTGAGGTCCATTGTATTTCATTATTTTTAACTCTCTATGGACAGTCATTGTGCAAGGAGGAGTTCTCGTAATAAATTTTGAACTGATGAGTGACTCCTTCCACTGATTCCATACAAATTTTTAGAATCGCCGTCTCCAATGCTCGATGTACATAATGTCTTCCTGGTCTTCGTTTAGCTGTTGTTGTTTCTTGGGGTTCTTTCTTGGTGTTTGCACTTCACAGCCTAATCACCAATAGTGGCAACTTTAGAAGTGCTGATATTCCTCTGATGGATTTGTTAGGTGACTTCCAATGACTAGTCAACGCTCGAAGTCGCTGGTCCCCCCTGGCTGGCCTATTCTGCTGTTACTACGTCTGTACTGACACTTCGTCTTTCCACGTTGCCATTTTCTGATGCTGTTGATACTACTCTATATTCTTGTTACTTTACATATACTCATTATGCGACGGGAAGAATTTGGTCACTGTTGTATGTTGGTCTGAGTCCATAGGGGGAGTTTTCTTGTATTGTGTTCTGATGTATTTAATCAGGCACACCATGTCTTGTTTTTGTGTGCTGACATCAACTCATAGTAGCATTTACACCCAATATATGCTATCTGATCACATGTATTCGAAGACCTATATTGTTGGTGACTCACAAGGCGACTGCGTGTGTCAGAAGGCTGCAAGAGTTCAGAATCAAGACTCAAAGTCGACAGAATCTGTTGCAGATGCAGATGGAGCATGCCCGGAGGATCTACAATACCAAACGCTGGTGACGAAAAGACTGGGGAATCACGCAAATTAATTTAAAACAAGGACACCGTGACGCAACGGAAAACGTCTTATTTAACTTAATATTTTCAGTAGTGGACCAATTAAGCATGAAACAAATGAATACCACAACACTCACTCTGACAAAGACATATTAATGGGAGGAGGGATTCATTAATGACCATAGACAAACAGACAAGGCATTATAACTCTAAAGTATAACCTTGGAACAGGTGCACAGGGAGCATGAAACAACGCTAGCTTAGTAATTCGTGGAAATGACAAGTGCCTGCAATACAATAGTTGTTAGTTAAATACTGAAAGGACACAGGAAGGTAGGGGTAAACATCATAAGATCACCAAAATGCGCTCTGAGAGCAAGAAACTGGGTAAGTGACTTCAAGATCCTCTGCTTTGCTCCTGAAGAGAGCGAATTAACTACGCATTTGAACAAGATCGTCAGGCAAGACAATTGATGCAATACCTCCAACTCCTTTCTTATACATCTCGTTATCAATTCCAAATTACTTAATTAACATGGAAATTTTTTCTCTGAAACTATCCTGCGACAAATTTCAGAGTGTGATATGCAAATTCTCTTGATCAAGTACTTGTTCAGTTTCACTGCTCTGTAATTTTAGTATTTTACTTGCAGATACAGATAAACATTGACAGTGGCTGTTTTCGTTCCACTTCTCGCTTCTCAGCCGTCTCCTAAGTAACTTGGTGGATGTTTCGAAGAGCTGCAAGCCTACAAGCTGACTGCGGCACGTGACAGTTGCGGTAAAAGGAACTTCCCGCCAAAAAATTTTTATGTTGTGGGC
Source organism: Schistocerca cancellata (assembly GCF_023864275.1). NCBI lineage: Eukaryota > Metazoa > Arthropoda > Insecta > Orthoptera > Acrididae > Schistocerca > Schistocerca cancellata. The sequence goes on from NC_064631.1 coordinate 498,186,956, forward strand.
AGAGGCGCTGCCCCGGGTAGCCAGTCTAGCTTCTCATCCCGTCTCATTCCCGCAGCTCAATCTACTTCAGGGATATGGGCGCGCTTTTTGTGTCGAAGGAACCGCCGAATTCTTCGAAGGGGTCTTTTCTGCAAGATGAAAGAGCTTTAGGTAGGCGCGGCTTCCCTTAGGACGTGCGAATTTTCGTTATAACGCCTTGGAATAACTTTCGGTTTAAACTTCCAGAATCCCGCTTCCTGATTGGGTCATACCGTCATTTTCAGGAAAGCCCGCGCTTTTTCGCTGGAAGTATATGCAGGTCATCACATCGGCCATATTCGGAGTTGGGACAAGGAGTGGGAGAGATTTTCTGCATTCTTCCGCACCTACTGTTTCAACATAGAGAAAACACACAAGAGTAAGAGATTGTTCACCAACTTCATGTGAGTTTTACTGGTCGGCACTAGGAATCTTTAGCAGTATTGACCAGCGAGTTACTGCTGTTTCTAAAAACAGGAAAGTTCTAGAGCAGCCAGAAGGACAACACTTCGAATTAGACGTTTTCAGAGCAATCAGTTCAGTGTAGCACTTGGAAGAGCACAGTTGGCTGTAGAATTTTGTGGACCAAAGTCTTCGGTCTAGGCGTTTGCGGGATAAAAACTTCCCTTTAGAGTTTTAAAGAGTGAAAACTTCTCTTTAGGCTTTAGAAGAGTAAACATTTAGCTTCTGGCTTTTGAAGAGTAAACACTTGACTAGAGAGTAAAGATTTGGCTGTAGGAATTGGTAAAGACTTGGCTCTAGGCCCTTACAGAGTTAGGAGTTCACTGTAGGCTTTTTCAGAGAGGTCACCTTACTTTAGTTTTTCGGAGAATAAAGACTTCAGGGTAGGACAGGAGGACGACAGATGCGAGGAACATTGATGCCACCAGAAGGATATCGGTACGTAAGCACTACGTACAAAACGAAGATGGAGGTCATGTTCTCTAGATACTGCTAACTCCGGCTTCTGTGAGCTTGATAAGATCATCCATTGTCACGTTTGCCGATCTTGTTCACACGCGAAGTTAATTCGCTCTCTTCAGGAACCAAGCACAGGGTCCTAAAGTCACTTAACCACTTTGTTTCTCTTAGTGCGCGTTTTGGAGATCTTATGGAATTTACCTCTATCTTCCCGTGCGCTTTCAGTATGTACTAATAACTATTGCAGACAATGGTCATTTCCACGAATTAGTAACGTAACTTTGTTTCATGCTTGCCACGCACCTGTGCCAAGGTTATACTTTAGAGCTATAATCCCTAGACCGTTTGCCTATGGTCATTGGGTAATTCTCATGTTGAAAGATAATAAATCTAATTGTCATAGTGACGGTTTGTTTCCATTCGTAACTAGAAAATCCCTCCTCCCGTCAATATGTCTTTATGAGTGGTGTGGCATTCATTTGTTTCACGCCTAATTGAGCGACCACTGCTAATATTCACTTAAATAAGATGTTTTCCGTTGCGTGACGGTGTTATTGTTTTAAATTAATTTACATGATTCCTCAGTCGTTTAGTCACCAGCGTTTGGTATTGTAGATCCTAACAGTATGCCCCATCTGCAACTGACACTCTACATAAGATTCTGTCGGCTCTGAGCCTTGATTTGGAATTCTTGCAGCCTTCTGACACACACAGTCGCCTTGTGAGTCACCAACAGTAGAGGTCTTCGAATACAGGTGATCAGATAGCATATATTGGGTGTAGAGGCTACTCTGAGATGATGTCAGCACAAGAAAGCAACGTATGGTGTGCCTGTTTAAATACATCAGAACGCAATACAATAAAATTCCCCCTATGGAGTCCGACCAATATACAATAGCGACCAAATTCTTCCTATCGCATAATGAGTAATTGCAGTAACAAGAATATAGAGTAGTATCAACGGGAAGAGAAAATGGTACCGTGGGAAGAGGATTCGAAATGAATAGCAAGGTAGGCCAGAGAGTGAGTTACTGCGAACATTTCAGTGATGGGATTGGTCTCATCATATTTGATAACAAACCAGCGCCAACAACGATTATTCAACATCACATGCCAACATCACAAAAATAAGATGAAGAGACAGAGAAAGATATGTTTATATAGAACGGTTAATGCAGTGTGTAATGTTGATTATAATCTAAGAACATACGTGGCAGTAGTGAAGGCGCAGACAAAAGAGTTGCGCGAGAATACGGGTTTGGCAGCAGCAAATAGAGAGCAGAGAGACTGAGTACTGCAGTAAATTTTCGCTGGTAATAACTGTTCCGATATCCAAGGGAAGGAGCTGTACTCGTAAAATGCGTTGAGATATGGTAAAATTCCAATTGGATTATGTAGTATCAGACAGACGCTTGGACATTGGATTGTAAGACATTATCCATATGCTGGTAGACTCGGCTCTCAATTTAGTGATCACGAATATAACACTGACTTTTAGGCGACTCGTCCGCAAGAACCAGTTATAAAGAAGTGGGATACTGAGTTAGTGCTGAATCATAAGATGCATTAGAAGTTCTCTGAGGCTATAGATACTGTGATAATGAACACCACAATAGGCAGTTCAGCTGAAGACGAATGGACATCTCTGAAATGGTCAATTACATAAGCATAGGCACAAGGAAAGTAATAGGCGAGAAACCTTGGCGAAAAGAGGAAATAAATCGATATATGGAGGAAGGAAGTATAGAAGTGTTCAGAGAGACTCAGGAATACAGAAACACAAGATACTTAGGAATAAAATGAATGGAGAGGACGGGAAACCAAGAAGAAATGGTTGCAGGAAAAATGTGGAGAAACGAAAAGAGAAATGTTTGTCAGAAGGACTGATTCAGTCAATAGAGAATTTAAATCACGGACGTCAACATTAAGGAGGCAATGGGAATTTCACTGTCAATCTAAGAGCAGAGAGAGAGGGTGGGGTTCAGGAATGCCCTGAAGGCATCTACTAGGGGCAGGATTCGTCTTATGACGGATTTGTGGCAAGAAATGGGACTGTATGGGAGTCATAACTAATTCAGTATTACAGTGAGAGTTTAACAGAATTTTCGAAGACATGCGATCAAATAAGGCAGACAGGATAGAAAACTTTCCTTGAGACTTTCTACAAACATTGAAGGAAATAGCAACCAAGCGTATATTCAGGTTGGTATGAAGAATCTATCATGCGGGAAGATTCCAGCTGGATTATATAATTTTTTTCGTTCAGCTGGGTCCACAGCATAGTACACGTCATAATATTAAGTCGCTGCTGGATAGCCGTTTATTCTTCGTGGTTTACTCTCCCTGTTAATATACACTGATAAAACAAATACCGCGCTAGACTCATCAGGGACCACTCTGTCGAGTGGGCACGTAAAAATCCGCTTTAAAATTCATTTTGTTTATAATGGAAAACAAACCGATGCTTTCTGTTGGCAATGGGAGCCGCATGAAAGACGTAACGAGCAGTAATTGTTTGGGCTGACTGCAGCTACACGATAAAAAAACGAAATGCCAGATACCTGATGCCTGAGGACTCTTAGAGAGACGCCCTGCACATATATACCTCCAGTTCTTCAAGTACGTTCATAGTGAGTCCGCTCCGTACTCTGAGTAGTGTTTGTAATGCAGTTAGAACTTTCTCGGGTGTGTCGTGTTTGTTTTAGATGTAAATAAAGAGCTAGATTAATTACTGTTGCAGTTTGTAGTGTGTTCTTTGGATATGATACTAAAATGTCATCCTATTTGGCCGATATATAAATTATTTATCGTCAACTCATGTCATCCAAAGTCGCAAAAGCATGCATTAGTGATTAACAGAATAATAAGAAAAACCAGCTATATCAAAAGAACTTGAAATATTCCGTTATGTACTACACATAAATGGGTTCGACATGAACATATTTACAAAATTATATAAGACACACACGAAACCCAAATACAGCACAATACACAACGACACTCATCTACCTATAGAAACCTCAATTAAACAAAAAACAGTGTACATACCTACAACTTGCCAAGAACAAATAACAAACAAGAAAATGCATTGGCCTAAAGTACATACATTAAACTGTCCTTCCATACTAACAACAACCTTGTAACGAAACTGCATTCAGGCAATATCAAAATCTCAGAACATACCAATCCTGGAATAAACAAAATCACTTGCGACAGCTGCAAGAATTTCTATATCGGCCAGACAGGACGAGATTTTAGTATCAGATTCAAAGATCACACCAGAAACAGAAAAACTAATCACCTTAGCTTATTTTTACGTGTAAATAATCAACACCAACAGCCGAGAAAATTAATATCGAAAGGAGTCTCTATGAACATATATGAAAGACCACCCTCGCGAAACACTAAACGAACACAGGTTTTAAACATAGATTTTATCTGGGAACTTTGTTGAGATACTGGACCACGAAAAGGTACAAAACATACCCAGACCAAAGATACAATTCACATCAAAATCCAGTCACTGATCTATAGCATGGAACCTATCTCAACTACGCAGGGGAAGATATTAACTGGTGTTCAGCCTGTTATCCCACGTAGACCCTGTTCAGGCGAAGTTCGTTCACCCAGATTGCTGGTATCTACTCTCTGTCGTAGACTCAACCACGGAAGCTTTCCGATGCATCTCCATCGCACTGGATTTACTCCAACCCCACTCTGTGAGTATAATAACACCACAGAAGGTGACATCAATCACATCTTCTTTGCATATGAAAAATGGGAGACACACACACACACACAACCTTTTTTTACAAAAGTTACGTCGTCTGAAAGTAGAGTTTCCTACGAGCGCCATAATTCTACTTTCTTTGAAAAGAGCTTTTCAGATTTTTACAGGTTGCTACGACATCTTTGTAGTAATAACCTAGCACAGAGAGTTCTATCAACTATTATGTTAATATGCATTTTATATGTGTAGTTATTTTAATTTAGGCTCTGAATTAATCTTAACGTTATTATATTTACATCACTGTTATGTCATCAACGTAAGCGTTGCACTGCATGTCCCTTGTTTAATGTTTAGCCTGATAAACGGCAGTTAGCTGCCGGAGGCCAAATAAATAAAATACAATAAATAACATGATCGTTGCTTATCTAGTTATACTTTGTGAACATATAGCATCAAAATAACGATATGTCAAAAAATGTCTACTCGTACCATACAGTAACCGAACTAGCAAATAAACGTCAAAACGCAACCCTTATGCTACGTGCCACGTATTCTCTACGAATTAGAGAATGACAGTTTGTTGCAGATTCAATGTGAACGTCTAGTCAGAACCGATATAAATATCAACGTACAGTTTCAATCAACTTGAGTAGATAATCTCATCAATGTCGTATTTGCAAGACACTTGAGAATGGAAATAAAGCCGAAACAACTGTCGTAAAGAATATTAAACTTATTGCAACTAGTCTCGACCTTTCCTTTTCAGTATTACGTAATAGTCAAGCAGAGATTTCCATATCGGACACAGGATTTTAAGATGTACCCAGAAAGAGATTCGGATCTCAACTGAGTAATTATGAAAATACACCATAAGTCTTTCGTCTAAATATCATCCACGCACTTCCAAAGATACCAAGTACAGATAACTGCGAAATATATTTCACAACAAAATTAACGGCTCATGCATCGAAGTTTCTGACAAGAAAATACAAGAAGAATGAATGAAAAAATTGAGGCTATGTTATATGAGGAACTCTTTGGCTTTCGTTAAGATAAGGGCAGCAAAGCTTCAGTTCTGATGTTGCCATTGATAATGGAAGCAAAAGATATAAGACATCCAGGCCATTGGATTTGTTGACGTGTAACGAGCGTTTAACAGTGTATAATGGAGTGAGATACTCGAAATTCTGATAAAAACCGGAATAAGCTGTATGGAAAGACGTATAATATACAAATGTACAATAACCGGAAGCGAACAATAAGAATAAAAGATCTACAAGGAAATGCTCAGATTAGAGTGTAAGTGGTAGATGTAATCGTGCGCATCTACTATTCAGTCTGTATATCGTAGACAGGAATTAAAAGATTAAGGTGAAACTACAGCTCGGTAAAATTAAACTTTTGCCACTTCAGACAGTGTAGACGGAAACATATTTACCATATGCGTACCCAACTTCATAGTAATGATGTTGAGACTGTTCACTGCAGGATTTGTGTTGTTTGTTGTGTTAGGGTCATGACTTGCCGTCGGGAGCTGGTAGGCGATGTAGTTTTGGAAACACAATAGTCATTGGGCACTACAGTTGTGGAAAGTCAACGTGGATCTGGACAAGGTGAGCAGGGCTTTATTTGTAAAGCTGTTGTATCAAAACAAAAGCAATATTGCTGCTGTTGTCCACTAATCTCAACTCATAAATGGAATACGGAGAGGCCCTCTCTCCTCACCGAGGATGAAGACCATAACTCATGAGTTCGAATTAATTGACGATTTGAAAATTGCTCCTGGGGAGGCCGACGGCCATTTGCGCCACAATTTGTTGAAGATGTTTCCGCTGCCATGGCTGAGAATCCTGTACGCAGTGCGTAATTTTGAAACAGTGCACTAGCTGTGTCGTTATAGATGAACAGTCCACGGTCCACCATTGCTTCGGACAGCACCAGAATAACGTCTAGTGTGGTCGTAGGCTGTGGTTGATTCAGATGTTCGTCACATTGAGCACTGTCGGCAATCTGGAACATAAACATGGTACGTAATTATATATTAATATTGGTTTTCTTCATTTGTTTATTCGTAATTTTTCTTTCGCAAATCCTTACAAACTTTTACAAGAAATTTCATTATTTCATTATTCTACGATAACTTGTTTGTCATGGGGGTTGTCTCTAGTGGCGAAAGATTAACTATAACCACGAGTGTGTCGATAATAAGATTTGCTGATGCTTTGCTATCTACAGTGAAAGTAAAGAAGAATTACAGAATCTATTGAATGGGATGAACAGTTTAATGAGTCTAGAATATGGATTGAAAGTAAATCGAAAAAGAGAAAATCAATGAGACCAAAAATGAGAATAGGGAGAAAATAATCATCAAAAGTTGTTTGTTAACTTGGCATCAAATTAACTCATGATAGACAGAGCAAGGAGGACACAAAAATCAGATTGGCGCAGGCAAAGGGGGCATTCCTGGCCAAGAAAAGTCAAGTGGCGTCAAACATGGAATAGATGAAGATGTTCCATACAGAACTGGCAAAGTAAGGTAACACAATCAGAATAAGAATGGACAGGAGGATACCACGTGTATTAAGACATCAAGTAATATCTTCCGTACTACTGGAGGGAGCTGCAGACGGCAGACAGAGACCGGAGTATATCTAACAAATAATTATTGATGTAGGTTATAAGTGCTTGTCTGAAACGAACAGTGTTACAACGAGTATGAGGTTAATAGTTTCGCAGTGGACAGCATCGAAGTAGTCACAAGACAGATGACCCAGAAAAATGTGCTAAAGCACTGTCTATATCACGGAGGAATTGACAGCGTATTACGATTATGCCTTACGTGGATGGTGTCCACTAAGCTCTGATCTCGTACTGACGACATCATGTATCTATTGAGAGAAAGATCTACCATGATGTGGACCATATCATCAACCTCATCGTGTTTGCATTGGAGCAGTTATTGTGTCCTTCTCCTTAGTAGATCCCTTCCGGAAGACATAACCAATTCTGCCACTGAATTCACTGTAACAACCGTCAATGCCATGAAAACTGTACTTGTGCAATATTGGTTCGGGTAGTGTGTGTGTGTGTGTGTGTGTGTGTGTGTGTGTGAATTCCTAAGGGACCAAACTGCTGAGGTTATCGGTCCCTAGACCTACAAACTGCTTAAACGATCTTATGATAAGAACAACACACACACACATGACCGAGGGAGGAATCGAACCTCCAGCGGGAGGGGCCGCTCAATCCGTGACATTGCGCCTCACACCGCGCGGTGTTTCAGGCATTCACACAGTTCGCTGACATATCATGGTTTCAATATTCAAGAACCTTTAAAAGTTCGCAAAATATTTCCAGGCGTTACAATTTCTGGTTCATTAATTGTACTACACTGTTCGTCAACACAGCTTCAGTCTGGAACCGCGTGACCGCTACGGTCGCAGGTTCGAATCCTGCCTCGGGCATGGATGTGTGTGATGTCCTTAGGTTAGTTAGGCTTAAGTAGTTCTAAGTTCTAGGGGACTGATGACCTCAGATGTTAAGTCCCATAGTGCTCAGAGCCATTTGAACCATGTTTTGTTCGTCAACATAAATATAGTCGGTTCAGTTGAGAATCCATTGTGGAATTCCAGTTATCTGCTGCGGGTAAGTTCTTCTATTAGATTTCTAATTTCCTGTAAATGCTGCAAGCAGTAACATGGAAAGATAATTGGGCACTAATTTTTATCTCTTTTTTGTGAAGTGGCTTGCCACCAGCATGTTCTGAGAAAGCACCGTTAAAAGTTTTTATAGCGTAAGTAGCGTAATACTCCTCTAAGGGGAGATCAAAAAGTTTCAGTTTGAATGTGTTGCTGCAGCCTATATTCAACTTAGCACTACTCCGATGCGGGTAATAAGCATCGACATGAACGCAGGGAACTAGTGTGGAATTCGCATGTGACTGCGGTAAATGCGGAAACATGAACGATTCTTTTTTTGTGGTCATCAGTCTTCTGACTGGTTTCATGCGGCCCGCCACGAATTCCTCTCCTGTGCTAACCTCTTCATCTCAGACTAGCACTTGCAACCTACGTCCTCAGTTATTTGCTGGATGTATTCCAATCTCTGTCTTCCTCTAGTTTTTCCCTCTACAGCTCCCTCTAGTACCATGGAAGTCATTCCCTCATGTCTTAACAGATGTCCTATCATCCTGTCCCTTCTCCTTATCATTGTTTTCCACATAGTCTTTTCCTCTCCGATTCTGCGCTGAACCTCCTCATTCCTTACCTTACCATTGCACCTAATTTTCAACATTCGTCTGTAGCACCACACCTCAAATGCTTCGATTCTCTTCTGTTCCGGTTTTGCCACAGTCCATGTTTCACTACCATACAATGCTGTATTCCAGACATAGACTACATTCTCAGAAATTTCTTCCTCAAAGTAAGTCCGATATTTGATATTGTCCGCAGCTCGTGGTCTGTCCGCAGCTCGTGGTCTTGCGCTATCGTTCTCGCTTCTAGCACACGGAATCCCGGGTTCGATTCCTTGCGGGGTCAGGGATTTTCCCTGCCTCCAGATGACTGGGTGTTGTTGTGTCGTCTTCATCATCATCATTCATTCCCATTACGGTCGGAGGAAGGCAATGGCAAACCACCTCCGCTAGGACCTTGCCTAGTGCGGCGGTGCGGGTTTCCCGCATCGTCCCCTACGCTCCTCTGAGTATGGGACCTCATCATCATCATCATCATTTGATATTAGTGGACTTCTCTTGACCAGGAATGCCTTTTTTGCCATAGCTAGTTTCCTTTTGATGACCTCCTTGCTCCGTCCGTCATTGGTTGTTTTACTGCCAAGGTAGCAGAATTCCTTCACTTATCTACTTCGTGAATATCAATCCTGATGTTTAGTTTCTCGTTGTTCTGATTTCTACACTTCTCATTACCTTCGTCTTTCTTCTATTTACTCTCAGTCCATACTGTATACTGATTAGACTGTTCATTCCGTTCAGCAGATCATTAACATCCTTTCACCTTGAATTTTAATGCCGCTCCTGAACTTTTGTTTATTTACATTATTGCTTCCTAATGTAGACATTGAACAGTAGGGACGAAAGGCTACATCCTTGTCTTACACCCTTTTTGATACGAGCACTTTATTCTTAGTCGTCCACTTTTAGTATTCCCTCTTGGCTGTTGTACGTTTTGTACATGGTCCGTCTCTCCCTATAGTTTACCACTACATTTTTGAGAATTTCGAACATCTTGCATCATTTTACATTGTCGAACGCTTTTTCCAGGTTTGACAAATCCTATGAACGTGTCTTGATATTTCTTTAGTCTTACTTCCATTATTAACCGCAACGTTAGAATTGCATCTCTCATGCCTTTACTTTTCCTATAGCAAACATCGTATCTAGCGCTTCCTCAATTTTCTTTCCCAGTCTTTCGTACATTATTCTTGTGAGCAACTTGGATGCACGAGTTGTTAAGCTGATTGTGCGATAATTCTCGCACTTGTCAGCTCTTGCCGTCTTCGGAATTGTGTGGATGATGCTTTCCCGAAATCAGACGGTACGTTGCCAGACACATACATTCTACACACCAACATCAATAGTCGTTTTGTTGTCATTTCCACCAATGATTTAAGAAATTCTGATGGAATGTTATCTATCCCTTCTGCCTTATTTGATCTTAAGTTCTCCAAAGCTCTTCGAAATTCTGATTCTAATATTAGATTCCCTATCTCTTCTAAATCGACTCCTGTTTCTTCTTCTATCACATCAGACAAATCTTCCCCATGATAGAGGCCTTCAATGTATTCTTTCCACCAATCCGCTCTCTCTTCTGCAATTAACAGTGGAATTCCCGTTACACTCTTAATGTTATCACCCTAGCTTTTTATGTCACCAAGGGCTGTTTTGATTTTCCTGTTGTGGAGGAACCGGTTTATAGTATTTCGTGAATTTAATTACTTATAAATGATATTTCAGGTAGATCAAATATATATATATATAACCAGTTACCTATTGTCAGCATAAGAGTTCGTTTGATCTCAAAAATGATTATCCCGGCTAATATTTGTCACTCTGCTAAAGAAATCTCTACTTGACGTTGTGTAGAAATGTTGTCTGTAAAGTCGTGTGAGTGGCACTAAATTGATTATAATTTATCAGATTTTACACAACTGTTACTTAAGATGGAAGCACTTTTCTCTAGCAAAGGAAACATTTAGTCACAAAATACTATCCGCGCACAACACTGACGTAAGTCTCCTATCAAAATATTTCATGTAAATAGTCCGAAATAATTAGTCTTCATACATCAGCAAATAAGAAATTGATATTACCTAACGTGCTGTGAACACTGTATTTAAGGATTGAATCTGACTTGAATTCTGTCTTCTAAAGTAGATTCGGGACCACCAGTCCACATTTACTTCCATTCATTTATATCTAACAACATTTATGTTTGTTAAAATTCTCGATTCAAAACTACCACGGAGATATTTTTTGTTAAGATGGCGGCAGACAGACGATAGTCAGTTTGTCTATTGTTATTCTCGATTTATGTTATCAAGGTAATATATTTAGATATAACTTTTTAAGCCTTTTATCTCTATTCTTTAGCATTTAAAATCATTTTGAATGATAAATACCGACATATTTTTTTATACCAGCTGCTAGCAAACTCCGCTGTAAGTTACTAGCGCTAATGGCTGCGCTCCTAATTGCGGAGCTGAAAATTAACACTTAAAAACTTTAATTAGATTGGATTACAATTGAAATAAATACAAATCCACGTCTAGACAATAGCGACTCTATTTTTCAAATAATAATTTACAATATATATAGTTACAGGTTTTCTCTTTACAGACATCACACGTCTCACGTCCGAACAGTTCATCCGTTAGCACAGGAAGAACAACTGAACCACATATCACAGATAACAAAAAAAAAAAATTATAAATGTCTTTGTCCATGAGTGTAGTTCTCTGATAATAATTTTAATTCACACAGAAATTAAATTATTACAGAAATAACGAAATAATTATCGTCATTTTTACACAATACAGTCCTTTTACACGTAGAATCGATAATATTTGTTGGAGTTTGTTCACTTAGATCATTTTAACATCTTGTGGCTAGAACATAGTGACGTGCATATTACACTGTATGCTGAGTCTTTCCTTCCGACAATCATTTCTTATTCGATGTCTTCACATTTTTCGTGAAGCCATTTCGCCTTTGCTTATCTACACTTCATACTTATTTCATTCCTCGGCGACTTCTATTTCTGTATTCCTGAGTTTCCCGGAACATTTTTGTACCTCCTCCTTTCATCGATCAGTTGAAGTATTTCCTCTGTTATCCATGGTTTCTTCCAGTTGCTTTCTTTGTACCTTGTCCATTCCTCTTCAACTGTACTGCCTACTGAGCAATTCCTTATTGTCGTATCTATAGCCTTAGCGAAATTCAAGCGTATCTTTCATTCCGTAGTACTTCCGTATCCCACTTCTTTGCGTATTGATTCTTGCTGACTAATGTCTTAAACGTTAGCCTACTCTTCATTACTACTATATTGTGATCTTAGTTTATATCTGCTCCTGTGTACGCCTTACAATCCAGTATTTCATTTCGGAATCACTGTCTGACATGATGTAATCTAACTGAAAGCTTCCCGTATCACCCGGCCTTTTCCAAGTATACCTCCTCCTCTTGTGATTCTTGAACTAGGTACTCGCTATTACTAGCTGAAACTTGTTACAGAATTCAATTAGTCTTTCTCCTCTCTCATTCTTTGTCCCAAGCCCATACTCCTCTGTAACCTTTTCTTCTACTCATTCCGCTAAAACTGCATTCCAGTCCCCCATGACTATTAGATTTTCATCCCCCTTTACATACTGTATTACACTTTCAATATCCTCATACACTTTCACTGTTTTTCATCTTCAACTTGCGACGTCGGCATGTATACCTGAACAATCGTTATCGGTGTTGGTTTGCTGTCGAGTATGATAAGAACGACCCTGTTACTGAACTGTTCACAGAAACACACTCTCTGCCCTACCTTCCTATTCATAACGAAACCTACTCATACAATTTTCTGATGCTGTTGATATTACCCTATGCTCATCTAACCAGAAATCCTTATCTTCCTTCCATTTCATTTGACTGGTTCGCACTATATCTAGATTGAGCCTTTGCATTTCCCTTTTCAGATTTTCTAGTTTCCCTACAACATTCAAGCTTCTGACATTCCTCACCCCGACTCGCAGAACGAGATCATCATGACACTTCTTCAATTATAGGTCACATATCCTGTGCCAACACTTTTCGTGTCTTTAATGCAATGGTTTCCATTGCCTTCTGCATCCTCATTCGTTGATCATTGCTGATTCTTCCGCCTTTAGGGGCAGTTTCCCGCCCATAGGACAAGAGAATGCCCTGAACCTCTGTCCACTCCTCCACCCTCTTTGACAAGGCCGTTGGAAGAATGAGGGTGACTTCTTATGCCAAAAGTCTTCGGCCGCCAATGATGATTATTAATCAAAATTTAAACAGCGGTGGGAATCAAACCCGGGACCGAAGACGTTTTGATTAAGAATCAAAGATGCTACCCCTATACCAAGGGTACAAGCATCAACTGTGGCGACCTTAATGCCAAATTCCTCCAAACAGATCTAACGTACTGTTATCTTTTTCCCGGCTGCCGGAAGACAAATACTGGTAGACATCCGTCAGGAACCGAAGAAAGTGAGTAAGGTAGCATGTCAGTGGAACTGTACATCAAGTTCCATGTTGGTCGCGGTTCGACACAAGACGCCCAGCGAACTGAAAGGTCAACCTCATCCACTGAGGACAAATGGAGATAGTCGAGCGCCCGCCCTATAGTCCTCATCACTTCCCATGCGATTATCTCGTCTTCGGTCCCTTAAAAATGGCTTTTAAGGGCCGACTATTTCTGTCGGATGAGGATGTGCAGCAGGGAATTACGAGCTTCTCCATGCAGCAGGACACAGTGTTCTACCAAAAGGGTGTATATTTACAACGTCGTGCGTCGGTGGGATGAGTGCCTCGGTGCTCATGGCGATTTTGGCTGCTTGGCATACCGATTCTGAACTCTTCGGCCTTATAAACGGAAACCTTTTGATCGCCCCTTATAAATTACAAAATCAACAAACAACATTCAATTATTTCACTGTTGATTTCATCGTAGCACTAGGACATTTCTTTTTGAAAATGTTCATTACAATTAACACTTGTATTTCAGATCTAGGATGCAGTTGGATTTTATCAAACCTTTTTTCTATTGCCTCTCTTAAAAGCTTTAGGCTAAATCAAGGACAGAAAAAAAGACAGAAAAAAAGACAGAAAAACGTTTTAAATGTGTCAGAAATTTTAGACACTCTTTAATCAGTTCATTATCTGTTGTTGATGAAGTTCCCTCCGTCTCCTGAATCTTTTTTCCCCACCACCTTTATTTTACTGTGTTCCAAATCGTTGTTATAGTGGAAGAGCTTGTTTTTTTTTCTTATAAAATGCATTTTGATGTGCAGATGATGAAGTTTTTATTTAATAGTGCGGTTTATATTGTGACTTACGTTGTCATGATCTGTGTCTCTTGATGCTGAGTAGAGTAACTTCTTACATTTTCTGATACGATTTGCATCCCAGGATTTTGAAAAATCTAACGTATATACCCAGGTTAATTTTTTATGATGATAGTTTCCAAACTCTCCTTTGCCATACATAAGAAATACATTATTGAGCCCTAGGCTTCCACATCGAGACCCGAGGCTTATATCGATAGTAGCCGTACACAGAGAATGTCTCTGACCACTTGCTCGGTCTCCGAAGGACGCCTTCCAACCATGGGGCAGAGGGGATCCGCGGAACGCCAATATATGGACATGCGCGGTATTCTCCTGTGGTCTTGTCGGTGGAACCGTGTATTGTTCGGTATCCGCTGATGTCAGGTACGTCTTGACATCCCCGTGTGCGCCGGTAACCCGGTTTTGAATGTGTGTTGTTGGCGTCGGGATATCAGTTGGAATTCAGTCATTCAACCATTTGGAGGAAGCAAACTTGTCTTGGATATTCACCTCGCTTCACGATCTTTGATTTTATGGGGACACCGCTCTCCAGCTATGCACAGCATTGTCGAATTTAATAAACAAGTGTTGCAGCCCCGGGTATCTAGTTTGCGGGTGATTTCGCTGTGCCTAGTCTGGTATACTGACGCGCGTGTATAGGCTTATTTGGTTCTGTACTAGGGTATCTCAGCCATTTTGAGGGCGTTTCCAGCATTGTGATGAACGTGGGATAGCCATTACGTATAACATTCGCAATTTCAGAATTCTACTGACACACCGATGAGGGACTACACAAGTTCCACGTTTTCGTGTTGTCCAAGGAGCTGCTTGCTCCAATAATTCTTAGTGTTTGTATTTCTTGTAGTCACTAACTTTGACCCACTCGCTGCTGCGTGTGTTTTCTTGTACACTACTGGCCATTACAATTGCTGCACAACGAAGGTGACATGCTACAGCCGCGAAATTTAACCGACAGGAAGAAGAAGAGGTGGTATACAAATTATTAGCTTTTCAGAGCATTCCCAAAAGGTTGGCGCCGATGCCGACACTTACAACATGCTGACATGAGGAAAGTTTCAAACCGATTTCTCATACACATACAGCAGTTGACCGGCGTTGCCTGGTGAAACGTTCTTGTGATGCCTCGTGTAAGGAGGAGATATGCGTACCATCACGTTTCCGACTTTGATAAAGGTCGGATTGTAGCCTATCGCGATTGCGGTTTATCATATCGCGACATTGCTGCTCGCGTTGGTTGAGATCCAACGACTGTTAGCAGAATATGGAATCGGTGCGTTCAGGACGGTAATACGGAACGCCGTGCTGGATCCCAACGGGCTCGTATCACTAGCAGTCGAGATGACAGGCATCTTCTTCGCATGGCTGTAACGGACCGTCAACAGATGGGGACGTTTGCAAGACAACAACCGTCTGCACGAACAGTTCGACGACGTTTTCAGCAGCACGGACTATCAGCTCGGAGACCATGGCTGCGGTTACATCTACATCTACATCTACATCTACATCCATACTCCGCAAACCACCTGACGGTGTGTACCCTTGACGCTGCATCACAGACAGGAGCGCCTGCCGATGGTGTACTCAACGACGAACCTAGGTGCACGAATGGCAAAATGTCATTTTTTCGGATGAATCCAGGTTCTTTTTACAACATCGTGATGGTCGCATCCGTGTTTGGCGACATCGCGGTGAACGCACATTGGAAGCGTGTATTCGTCATCGCCATACTGGCGTATCACCCGGCGTGATGGTGTGGGGTGCCATTGATTACACGTCTCTGCCACCTCTTGTTCGCATTGACGGCACTTTGAACAGTGGACATTGCATTTCAGATGTGTTTCAACCCGTGGCTCTACCCTTCATTCGATCCCTGCGAAAACCTACATTTCAGCAGGATAATGCACGACCGCCTGCTGCAGGTCCTGTTCGGAACTTTCTGGATACAGAAAATGTTCGACTGCTGATCTGGCCAGCACATTCTCCAGATGTCTCGCCAACTGAAAACGTCTGATCAATGGTGGCCGAGCAACTTTCTCGTCACAATACACCAGTCACTACTCTTGATGAACTGTGATATTGTGTTGAAGCTGCCTGTGCAGCTGTACCTGTACACGCCATCTAAGCTCTGTTTGACTCAATGCCCAGGCGTATCAAGGCCGTTATTACGGCTAGAGGTGGTTGTTCTGGGTACTGATTTCTCAGGATCTATTCACCCAAATTGCGTAAAAAGCTACTCACATGTCAGTTCTAGTATAATATATTTGTCCAATGAATACCCGTTCATCATCTGCATTTCTTCTTGGTGTAGCAATTTTAATGGCCAGTAGTGTATTACTGATATTAGGACTAAAGCGGTATGTAAGTATCAGGGGATATAAAGGTCCCTTCGTCATTATCACTGTGCTGAATTCAAGAGGGAGCCTGGAAGCAAGTTTTGCTGTATTGTCCTGCGTGCCTCTGAATGGGGCTAAGTTCACTGCTAATTCAAAGGAAGAAAACAAAATGGGACAAGAGGTAACTCTGAGTTCTGTTTCATCCTTCATATACGATTGGATAGATGTACCTTATGTCTTTGGAAAACAGCTGACCAGATACTTCACTTACGCATTTTTCTATAAGTTGCTTACTATTCTGCTGCATTTGAATGTGCTCGCCTCTTGTGCAACTATCACGTTGCGTCTCCCTGTGCTGCCTAATTGGGCTTCAGCTGCTGTGTTTTGCGTCTGTCTTGTTGACTGTAAACAGGCATTAATTGTTTTAACTGTTTGTTACTCTAATTGAACCTTTAAAATAAATGAGTTGCCTCAAGGCGTTTCTTTTTTAATCTACTGCCATTCTGGCCGGTTATATTTTGCTATAATATCTACCAGTTACTCACACTTAATTTCATAACTTTCGTTACAGTCTGAATGACGTAGTAATCTTCATAATTCACGGACGCTGCAGTCAAATCCTTTTGCTAGACCTGTTTGTGAAAATATTTGATAGAATTATCGTGAGGTTGCTGTTTGTATATTATTGCACTTGCCGACTGCAGAGTGTTTTAAAATTGAACATCATTTTCGCGTTCACAGCGTTCAGTATTCTATGTATGTTTAACATTTTAAGAGCTCTCATTTAACACAAACATCGTTTTGGACGTGAGCGGGAAAATTAATTGCGTTAAAAGAAAAAGGATAGCCTGTCCGTCGGCAACAGCGTGTTGCGGCGTACTGGATAAACATTATAGACATAGTTTTGAAGAGCCCTCTTGTGTTCTGGTGAACTGTTCTGTACAATCTAGCCGGCCGCGGTGGTCGTGCGGTTCTAGGCGCTCCAGTCCGGAGCCACGCTGCTGCTACGGTCGCAGGTTCGAATCCTGCCTCGGGCATGGATGTGTGTGATGTCCTAAGGTTAGTTAGGTTTAATTAGTTCTAAGTTCTAGGGGACTGATGACCATAGCAGTTGAGTCCCATAGTGCTCAGAGCCATTTGAATCATTTGTACAATCTGATTTTTCTTAGGAGGTAAATGTAGATGTTCTAAATTTTTATGTTTATTATTATTGCTATCGCTTGACTAGCAGCTCTTGGTTACAAAATGCTAATGTCGTCTTGACTAGTTTTTGTGATTTGTTTTAGTCACAACGTTTCTCTGTGTCTTTAACATTTTGGAAATTGTACTTTATGGTATTTTACCTACATTTTTGCTTAAAGGTTACTGATCCTTCCACTTTAATGGTTATTTTTGCTGTTAAGCTACTGTTTTGTTTAAAAGATAACAAATTGTTATTTATGGAAATACGATTTAATTTTCACAGCACCTTAGCACTCCCCAATCAGCTTCGCTGTGTCCAGTGTATTTTGGTTTCGATTTCAGAGAGTCGTCAAAACGTGGACGGTCATGGATCAGAGAGGGAGTCTTGGGACTATACTATCTTACAAAACCCCTGCTGCAATACGAATTAGCCGAAGGTGGCGCGGAGGCAGTGGGTGGCGTGGTTGAGCTTAGCCCACGCTTGCTGTGATTGCTTGTCTTGCGGAACATTCGTTATTACTTACACATCAGAACCCATCTGACAAATCTTAACCTCACTGGAAATCTCTAGAACCAATGGATCAGACACGAAGCGGACGGGTTCCTTTGAAATCAGGTCAACCTGTGCTATTTACAGTGCCGTTAGGGGCTGGCCAGTGGTCTTGGCACAGCATATCGCCACTGTTAACAACGATTATGGAGGTATTACAGCCTTTTAGTTGTGGAGTTAGTAATTTTTTTAATTTGTGAACTGGTTATGGTTTACAACTTTAGCCAGAGTAATTTCTGGATGAAGTTTCTTACTTTTGTCTCTACCGTAAATGAAAATTCTTCGTTTTACCACAGAAACGTACAAAATATAACCGAATTGCGATTCGAATGAACTCCATGAAACTGTACAGAATTTGCAAATAGGGTGAGCAACAGCGTAGCTCGTCATGTTCAGGAGGCAAGATTGTTGGTGGCAGCAGCTGTGGAAACGACGTAGAGAGGGAACTAAGTCCACAACGTTCCTCCTGGCGCTCAGGTTTACTGTCAGAGGATTGTGCGCGGGGAAGGAAGGTAATTGCCGATGATGCCAGAACTTTGGCGGGAGCCGTAGACCCGAATAGGAAGACGTTTACGACCGGTTCCTTAACGTCTGGAGCATTACCTGGACTATTGGCTGAACTTCATAAATGGCCCGCGTAATATGGCCAGAGGGAGTTTCCACTTCTCGACCAGTTTTTTATTATTGATCTGGCGGATTTAGGGCCCGTCAGAGCCGAAGAAGTGGTTAATTCACACACGTCATCAGGTTAACAAAATTTGTGAGACGTCTCAAACGACCGCAAGCGTCCACTATGTGTTTTCTCGTAGGACACGTACATTTTCTAGGACAATACTACCTCGAAGAACGCGCGGATCAAAAATACGCGAAGGTAACAATGGAGTCCGATGTTTTTAGTGGACGGCGTTTAGCCCATGAATTCTACAGGCTTGACACTAAGAATGACAAAGGCAGTAAGAAATATCTCTGTTCACGTTCTGAACATTGTTTTTGAGGCTGACGACATCCTCCTCCAAAGTTATTGCGAACACCTAGCGTAATACTGTTGACAATGACTCTTATTGCTAGTTGAAAACAATTTTGGTGGCTGAGTTTAATCTTCAGAATGCCACTTTTAATTTTAAGTATACTGCAAGAATCGGTGTTGCTATTAAGCAGTAGGACTCTAAGAGTAACGAATTATATTTTTAAAGGAAACAAACATGTAGTAAATACAAGCATACATACAAGCCACAGAACACATAATTTGGACCCAGAGCGTGAATGATTACTGTTAATTCAAGTGTCTATAAGTGACGTGTACTATGATGAATTTGGTCCAAATGTTCTTCAGAATAAATGCAGATAAGCAGACAGAAGCATCATCTCGTTTCTCTGTATGCAAAAGGGTCAAAGAAACACATTGTTCAAAAGAGTGTCAAAGGACAATTCAGATGTCCCTACATATCATTAAGCGAAGTTTAGTAAGCAGTAGTACCACGTCGAAGCCTGTAGCGTTACCTGCGCCTAAGTTAGATAAAAATAGGGCCTGAGCCTCACTCAAGGCACCATGCCACAAATCCGAATTGTGGATTTAATCAACGTAAGTTGATGAATTTAATGGTTGCATTCGGTTCCAAATTTTCTATTATCTTGTGCTGCCAGATTTGTTTAACTATTCTCAATATAAAAATCGATACATCAACGTATCTCTTCAATGCTCAAAATTTCTTTCGTAAGTAAGTCCCAAAAGTCGCTCACAGTCACAACTGACATATGAAATCGAAACGTACCCTTTCTAAATAAAATATGAAATGTGATTGGAAAGAAATAAGCGTATTCAATTCCTACGAAATCTAATTATTCGGAGCTGGAATAAATCACAGTGACCACAGTTGAAGCAGAACAAGGAAAGGTAATGCACAACGGATCGAAAATCACAGGAACAATGGCTGTGCAACGATTGCAGTGGCAATTTACAGTTCTATCTTTGCAATGTTAGAACAAATTAATGGATTACAGAATGTTTTCGCACTGTTGCCAATCCATAAACTTAGGTATAAACCTGTATTTAGTATTAGAATTTAGGTATCTGAACGCTAGAGATATTTTTATTACTGTTATTATTAATAACCTTAATGCATTTTTCTGGTGCATGTTAAATTCGTTTGATTGTACATTGATGTGACAGCAACCATACTTGAATTCACTTTTATTTCCACAAATCTGTCTGCAATCTTAGTAAAATAAAATAAAATAAATTTTTATGAAACTTCAGAGACTGAAAATCTGAGTTGAAAATGTCGCATGTTAAAAGAATTTTCTTGTTGATTCCAAAAGTGGTTATAGATTTTGCGGGCTATAATGGTTCCGAAGTCATGGAAAATTTAATATTATGTTTTATATTCTCATAGTATTCATTCAAGTAACGCGTTTCATTACAGTAGTATTTTTAAATGCAATCTTTTGATCTTTTGTCCTCCAGTATTTGCTGAATCAATGTGACTTTTCGGAACAGTCTTCTCATGCAGTCTGAATATTGCACAACAACTTCTTTTGTTAATATGTTATATAATTTTGGAATTTGTTAAATGAATTGGTCTCCCTAGGAAAGTATTTCTTATTATGCGCTTTAGTCATTATCGAACGTCAGTTCATGGTAGTGAAGTACGAGGGTTGTCCAGAAAGTAAGTTCCGATCGATCGCGAAATGGAAACCACTGGGAAAATCGGGTAAAGCTTTCCACAGATATGTTGGGCAGTGTCTCTAGTATATCCATCGATCGCGTCGCGTCCCTCTTGTCAGTTTTCAGTGGACAGTCAGCATGTAACGATGCGTAGGGAATAGCGTCTTCCGCCAAGTATGAGGGCCTGGTTAGAGATTTCGCCTGCGTCATGCAGCCCACATAACACAACTGTCCAGCGGTTCCTTCTTAATGCCAGTTCTCGGCCGCACACTGCAGGGGCAATGAAGACGCTTTGCGTTTGCGATGAGAAGTGCTTGACCACCCACAATACAGTCCGTGATTGGCTCCCCCTGAGTCTCATCTCTTCTCACAAGAACCGCTGGCTATGAAGACAACATTTTTCCACAGACAACGAGCTGCAGACCAGTGCAGATAGCTGGCCGAAAGCACAGGCGGCTGCTTTCTATGACGAGGATATTGGAAATTTGATACAACACCACGACAAAACTCGACGTTGGAGCGGTGACTATGTAGTGTGGTAGGTGGAAGGTGTACCTAACAGTTGCAAATAAAACGTTTCTGGTTTTCACTGTGTTTTCTATTTCGCGACCGATCGGAACCTACTTTCGGCACAACCCTCGTATAACGTACTAAAGCGGTTTCAACATACGAAACACGTAATTCTCGCAGTAAGCCTAAAATACGGTTTCGGAAGGATTGTACGGTATCTGTAGTGAAATATTCTACCCACACGTCTAATATAGAGTGTCTAGGAAGCTATTTTCTCGGATCACCTGATAATAATTCAAGCACATCATATTAAAGGAGTTTATTACAGTAAGTTAAATTGACAGTACTTAACTTTGCTTATTCACCAAGGTGTGTCGCAAGCAAATTGCGACAATCAAATACTCAATGTCCTTCGGTATAAACAATTTCAATGCAAGCAAAACAAAACAGTTCATAAGTCACTGCTGTAGCGTTTGTACGACGGCTCATCTTCCACTCCCCTGCGGCTAAGCGGCTCGGCGCTTCTATTCTCTTCGTGTAGATTCCGCTCCAGTCTCGGTTTCGTCCTAGTCAGCGTACTGTTGTCTGACGTCGTCTCACAGCGCTCTCTACTGTAACGTTCCAGGCCGACGTGCCGGCGCTTGTCTTCACACAGGAACATTTTTGAATCAGTAATTAATCAGTAATGTTGTGCCGTTGTCATAAACGCATCCTGGGTTTAAGAATAATGGATCTAACTTGATATGAATTTTGGCTATGGCAAAAGAGTTCGTTGTTAGTCTCGTGATCAGCTTTGTTTCAAAAATGGTTCAAATGGCTCTGAGCACTATGGGACTTAACATCTGAGGTCATCAATCCCCTATAACTTAGAACTACTTAAACCTAACTAACCTAAGGACATCACACACATCCATGCCCAAGGCAGGATTCGAACCTGCGACCGTAGCGGTCGCGCGGTTCCGGACTGAAGCGCCTAGAACCGCTCGGCCACCAGCGGCCGGCCAGCTTCGCTTCAATAATCTTAATCGATTATGAAATTATATCGCAAACCGACTGGTATATCCTTGATGCAATACTGGAAACCTGTTTAAACACCGTCTCACAAGAACGTAATTTAAATGTAATGAACTGATTTACTGAGCAACGGATTTCGTGTTAATCAGGAACACTTTACGACGGGAGACAGCAAATACGTACAGTGAAAAGCCAAAGAAACTGATACAGGGTTGCGTAATCAAATACAGAGATATGTAAACAGGTAGAATACGGCGCTGCGGTGAGCAACGCGTATATAAGACTACAAGTGTCTGGTGCAGTTGGTAGGTCGGTTACTGCTGCACAATAGCAGGTTATCAAGATTTAAGTGAGGTTGAACGTGGTGTTAAAGTCGGCGCACGAGCGACGGGACACTGCGTCTCCGAGGTAGCGATGAAGTTGGGATTTTCCCGTGTCAGCATTTGACGAGTGTACCGTGAATGTCAGGAATCCGGTAAAACATCAAATCTGCGACATCGCTGCATCCGGAAAAAGATCTTGCAAAACGGGACCATCGACGATTGAAGAGAATCGTTCAACGTGACAGAAGTGGAACCCTTACGCAAATCGCTGCAGATTTCAGTGCTGTGCCATTAGCAAGTGTCAGTGTGCGAACCATTTAACGAAACATCATCGATATGGACTTCAGGAGCCGAAGGCCCACTCGGGTAACCTTCCTGATTGCATGACACAAAGCTTTACGCCTTGCCTGGGCCCGTCAACGTCGATACCGGACTGTCGATGACTGGAAACATGTTGCCTGGCAGGACGAGTCTCGTGTCAAATTGTAGCGAGCGGATGGGCGTGTACAGGTATAGAGACAACCTCATGAATCCATGGACACTGAATGTCAACAGGGGACTGTTCAAACTGGTAGAAGCTCTGGAATGATGTGGGGGGCGTGTACAGTTGGAGTGATGTGGGACCCATGATACGTCTGGATACGACTCTGGCAGTTGACACGTGCGTAAGCATCTGTCTCATCACCTGCTTCCATTCATTTACATTTTGCATCCAACGAACTTGGGAAATTCCAGCAGGACAATTCGACACCCCAGAACCAGATTTGCTGCAGAGTGGCTCGAGGAATACTACACTAACACTTCCGCTGGCCTCCAAACTCCCCAGACATGAACATTATTTAGCATATCTAGGATGTCTCCCATCGTGCTGTTCAGAAGAGATCTCCACCCCTTCGTACTCTTACGGATTTATGGACGGCCCTGCGTCATTCATGATGTCAGTTTTCTCCAACACTGCTTCAGGGGAGGGGGTAGGGGTTTGTAAATAAATCAAGTTTGCCCTTGAATGTTTCAATCCACACAAGAAAAGTTACGTACAATTGTCATTACCCTACTATTAACGGCCACTGCCCTCCGAAGCAGAGTAGAGGTGAATGGGGAATCATTCTGCTGCTGAATATGGAAAAATCAACTCAAATAAGTAACCTGTGTAAATGGCAGATTATCACAGTACAATTACTGTCAAACTGGGAACCGGCTACGCTGGTCAGCTATTCCCATAGCTACTGTCGTGAGGTAACATAGAAGGTAGTTCTAGGGACAGTGAAAGTATGAGTGGGCGACAAGGTGCTGGATGTTCATGCCTTATCACGGTGATCATTGACTTTTCCTGACAGATTCTACCTTGTGTTGGTGAAGGGAAGTGGAGCAGTTGAGTTAATACAGATTATATAAGGAAAGAAGCACTCCGTCTTGAGGCCACCGCCGTGTCATCCTCAGTTGAGGATGCGGATAGGAGGGGCTTGTGGTCAGCACACCGCTCATATAAGGAAAGAGCACTATAGCCATATAACAGATTCTGACAGCCGATAACAAACAAATCAAATTACCATAATCACAGGTAGATGCATGTTAAGCTGTGAGGCGCCGCTGAATAGTATGCTTGGGGCAGACAGATAAACCTCACATACACTCAGTGGTGATGCCAGACGCAGGGCGGAACAATTCAGCAGCCAAGCGGAATGCCAGCGAGAAAAGACAGCTGATATTGTTGCAAATGTGGAAGCAATTGCTACACACCATATGGAGTGGATGCCCAAGCCACCAACGCAGTATAATGACATTGTGGTGACAGATTTATGCTGTCATAATGGTAGTCATACAAAGTGGTGCAAGAAAGCGTAAGTCAGATACAAGAGGAACTATTGAGTACAATGAAACTGCAGGAAGAAAATCTAAATGAAAAAAGTTGTGAAATCCTCAAATGACCTAGACAGCTGACCAAATGAGAAAAGTGGGACCAGTGATGTCATTGCCGCCTCATAGCTTCATGACGAAAGTAGGCCAGTCTTGCATAATTATTGCTCATTTCCAGTGGAAACATGCTCAACTCATAGCCGACCAGCCTGGAAGAGCAACCTACACCAGTCTGGCGTCTACTCATTTTGCTGGCAATGAGGTCGTAGGGAACAGAAAGTTGCATCCTGGGGACAATGATGCAGCCAGTCACTGTGTCACAATCAATGGTAAGACCAATGGGTAGAATGTAAATACCTTCGACTTGTGGGCCATGTCGAGTGCTCAACTATGTGTGCTATCTCTAGTTCCCATTTGGGATTGTGCAGCTGTTCGTCGATCATCACAAGGGATGAGCTGACATGGTTGCCCGTCACCTGCTCCCGAGGGCAGATACAGTCGCCAGTGCGTACCTTTGCGAGTGCAGACCACGACATGGCTATGGGTGTCTTGGTTACCTCTTTGTTCAGTCTGTGTGCAGACACATACAGTGCCAGCATGGCCTTAAGCAAGTACGACAGATCGTCGGCTCTGTCACATCATGGAGATGAGTTGGCATTGCCTCTGGCAGCGATTCCATCTCGACTAACACATGTCACAACTGCTGACTTGCTCTCTGCCAGCGCTGGCTGCCTGAATATCAATATCTCAACGGTTGTATCTTGTAGGCAATAAATATTTGATATTTTAATTCTATTTCAATAGTGCCTTCGGAAATTATACAGGCTCCTACTGTCTGAGTCAGGAATACCCACGTTCCTGGGTACTATACTATCGACCTTATGACTTCCACCCTAGCGTCAACTTTTCGGCCGCTGCAGCTGCCACATAAACTTTACATGCTGATTTTTCTCAGCAAATAAACAATGTGGGAGATTCAGAAACTATCCACCGGCTTGGCCGGCCAGTGTGGCCGTGCGGTTCTAAGTGCGTCAGTTTGGAACCGCGTGACCGCTACGGTCGCAGGTTCGAATCCTGCCTCGGGCATGGGTGTGTGTGATGTCCTTAGGTTAGTTAGGTTTAAGTCGTTCTAAGTTCTAGGGGACTGATGACCTCAGTAGTTAAGTCCCATAGTGCTCAGAGCCATTTGAACCATTTTTGAACCACCGTGTTGCGAAAGGGTAGGGATATCCAACAGTAATGTCAATAAGCCTGAGATTACTATAAATCATTTTTATCAAAAATTCCAATATGTTCTAGGTTGTTACGATAAACTTTTTTGATTTCAAATTTAGTCCCTTGCCCACTCAGTGGAGGAGAGAGATTTCTGTCTCCATGTCTTCACTTTGGCGTCAAGTGGAGAGGCCAACAATGGAGCACAAAAAGTCCTAGCCACTATCGTAAAGATGTAATAGATTAGTTCAGTCCACGTTTCACTGGAGGATCGGTACTGTGATATTTTTAGCCATGGATGCACACTACATACATTATAAAACGAGTAAACACACTGCTCCCCCTCTCATTCGTTGCTCAGTCACATTTCAATCGTTTCTCGTCCGTTTACCATTGCTCATCCCTTCGTTCTCAAGGTGAGCATTGCCGCAGATAACACCTTGCCTTGACCTCTACTGCCTCGGAGTCCGACTTGCTCGTCCTTGCTACTAATGCCGTTGCGTCACGAGAATATGGCACTGAAGGACACCAGAAGCCCTGCACTCCTGGAATCAGTGCCATGATCTATCACAAACATACATGCTGCTGATAAGCTACTAAGCACTACGATATGTGCTCCCCCTTAAAACGAATCTCTAAAACGTTCATTGCTAAATGTGTACAATTTTCCTCAGAGTGCATTTTGTATTCGAGCTACACTACTGGCCATTAAAATTACTACACCAAGAAGAAATATATTGTATTAGAACTGACATGTGATAACATTTTCACGCAATTTGGGTGCACAGATCCTAAGAAATTAGTACCCAGAACTACCACCTCTGGCCGTAATAACGGCCTTGATACGTCTGGGCATTGAGTCAAACAGAGTTTGGATGGCGTGTACATGTACAGCTGCCCATGCAGCTTCAGCACGATACCACAGTTCATCAAGAGTAGTTGAAATGGGTCAAATGGCTCTGAGCACTATGGGACTTAACTGCTGAGATAATCAGTCCCCTATAACTTAGAACTACTTCAACCTAACTAACCTAAGGACACCACACACATCCATGCCCGAGGCAGAATTCGAACCTGCGACCGTAGCGGTCGCGAAGTTCCAGACTGAAGTGCCTAGAATCTCTCGGCCACTCCAGCCGGCTCATCAAGAGTCGTGTATTATCCTGCTGAAATGTAGGGTTTCGCAGCGATCGAATGAAGGGTAGAGCCACGGGTCGTAACACATCTGAAATGTGTCCACTGTTCAAAGTGACGTCAGTGCGAACAAGAGGTGACCGAGACGTGTAACCAATGGCACCCCATACCATCACGCCGGGTGATACGCTAGTATGGCGATGACGAATACACGCTTCCAATGTGCGTTCACCGCGATGTCGCCAAACACGGATGCGACCATCATGATGCTGTAAAAAGAACCTGGATTCATCCGAAAAAATGATGCTTTGGAACCTAGCGACCGCTACGGTCGCAGGTTCGAATCCTTCCTCGGGCATGGATGTGTCCTTAGGTTAGTTAGGTTTAATTAGTTCTAAGTTCTAGGCAACTGATGACCTCAGAAGTTAAGTCGCGTAGTGCTCAGAGCCATTTGAACCAATGATGCTTCGCCTTTGTGCACCCAGGTTCGTCGTTGAGTACACCATCGCAGGCGCTCCTTTCTGTGATGCAGCGTCAAGGGTAACCGCAGCCATGGTCTCCGAGCTGATGGTCCATGCTGCTGCAAACGTCGACGAACTGTTCGTGCAGATGGTTGTTGTCTTGCAAACGTCCCCATCTGTTGACTCAGGGATCGAGACGTGGCTGCACGATCCGTTACAGCCATGCGGATAAGATGCCTGTCATCTCGACTGTTAGTGATACGAGGCCGTTGGGATCCCGCACGGCGTTCCGTATTAGCCTCCTGAACCCAACGATCCATATTCTGCTAACAGTCATTTGATCTCGACCAACGCGAGCAGGAATGTTGTGATACGATAAACCGCAATCGCTATAGGCTACAATCCGACCTTTGTCACGGGTTGTGTGTGTTGCCACTAGCGCCAACCTTGTGTGAATGCTCTGAATAGCTAATCCATTGCATATCACAGCATCTTCTTCCTGTCGGTTAAATTTCGCGTCTGTTGCACGTCATCTTCGTGGTGTAGCAATTTTAATGACCAGTAGTGTAGTTATTTTTTTTTCATGTGCAAGCCTGACCTGCTGGCATCATGTACACTGGTGTCCAAAATTAAAGCAACAATCGGAAATTTTGTAAGGTTTGTTATTTTGCCACAAAACGGTATAAACAGGTGATAGTAAAGTAGAAAGAATGTAAAGAATACAGAATCTAAACAATTGCACATGCATAACGGTAGACAAAAATGTTATTGATTTTTCCAGTTTAAAGGATTTGCACACACATTCTGATAACTGGTTAGTGTACTCTGTATAGGGAGTGACCACATCTGGAATCAATACCGGCCTGACAACGATGGAGGATGACGTGAATAATGTTATCAGTTTTATGTTGACGCAATGACGCCCATTCTTCCTGCAGAGCTGCTCGCAGAGCTTAGAGAATGATTGGTGGACGCTGATGTAATGCAGCCCACCTCCCCAGTGCATCCCTAACATACTCTATGGGATTCAAATCGGGAGAGTGAACGGGCGACGCCATACGTGCACCATCTACCGTTTTCAGTAAAACATAAACCACCCGTGCTCTACGAGGCCGAGCATTATCAATACGAAGTCTGAGGCCACAGCACCTCGTAATGACCTCACACGTGGTCCCAAGGTCTCGTCACGATACCTGACAGCAGTTAAACCTTCCCGATTCAACCATACTATTTCACGAAGACGTGTTCAAGTGGTCAACATAAACTCTCCCCACACCATTAGGGATCCTCCTCCATATCGGTCTCTTTCCACGTGTTCAACATTCCCTCCAGATCTTAATCGGTTGAGAATCACTCTCCAGACGAAATCGAGATTCATCTGTAAAAGTAACTCTAGCCCACTATTCGTCTATCCAGATGGTATGCTGGCAACTCCACTCTAGACGTTCCCTTCTGTGAAGACGCGTCAGACGTACACATACAGCAGATCTCCAACAGTAAAAGCCACTCTGTCGAAACCTTCTGTACACCGCTTGCCTCGATACAACACTTCCAGTGGATGCTGCGAAGTCAGATGTCGGTTGCCGTGCAGTACTAAGGCGATACCGTCGTGCCCTTACAGCCAAAGAACAGTCCTCTGTTTCTGATGTACCATGCGGACGGCTCTGCCCGAGTCTTCGGGATGCAGTATCGGTCTCTATGAAATGTCTCCACATCCCAGGAACTGCAAAACGACTCACTTTGAGATCTGGTCAAATGAGTTTGCTACTGTCCTGTTTTCTGTCTTCCTCTGGCCACCAGCACAAAAAGCCTGTGACTGTGTACACACAGATTGCGGATGTGGGAATATCGGGCAAACACTACCCTGTTTGATAGGTGCCCGCCCGTCATCGTTGGCATGGCTGTGCGTTGACTGGAATGCCGTCTTCTGTGCAAAACATGATCTGTTGACATTTTATATGATGATATCGTTAATTAGACACAGGACGGAAACAGCGGTTTGCTGCTTTAATTTTGAACACCAGCGTAGTTCAGTGTTAACCTGCTACGGGCTGGAGTAAGCGAACACTGTCTCTTTAATAATTTTTCTGTTCAAATATTTTCTCATGTGCAAAATCGCAACAGACACATCTGTCGTAGTATTTTTTTTTTCGTGTCATCAGTCTTCTGATTGGTTTATGTAAACAAACCATCACTTATGCTCTTATCTGGGAATTATTAATTACTATAATTTATGACTCAAATGGCCACCCCTGCCCGTCCCCTACTCACTTCCTACGTCACGCCCTATCCTCCCTGTTCACCTACCTCTAGCCAGTTGTGTGGTGGGAAAGTCAAAAGCATGTTATCCTAATGGTTGTCGAATTCTGCATGTCTGCACTGGTAAATTTATAAATTCCGCCAGGAACAATTGTTCATAATACTATGCCATAAGACAACAGGTTAATTTTATACATTAAAGGATTCTCATACAATGCCTGAAGGAGACGAAGCATAAATTCGTACCTTCCGGCAGGGGTTACTGCTCATTTTATAATGTCTTCATTCTGTATGTTAATGGGCTCTCACATGAAGCATCACCACTGTCGTTTAGGCATTTAACACAGAAACTAGCAGTTCAGCCACAGCAGTTGAAGGCAGCCAGTGGCCACTAACGTGTCAGCATGTTGCTTGGAGCAAAGGGCTGTTGATACATCACAAGGTTGTTTAGGTCAACCACTGCAATACTGCAAGACAGCAATAAAACAGAGCTCTTGCAGAATGAGACATGGCATGGGTGCTTTGTCCCAAACGTGACTGAAAACGTGTATGTCGGACAAGAAGCGGGCTACAAGTCAGTGAAAATAACCATTTTATCTGAGGTACTACAGGGATGAGAGGGTCATGCTGAGTAACTAAGCAATACCGAACAGCATGCATATGCCTTGAGCTGAGGCCTCCACCACTATGCATCTGCTAGTGCCAAGTCCTACTCCTTGGCCCTGGTGCTTCTCCGCCGAGGGCTGCCTTCTGTCCAGTGCCGCAGTGTCCATAATCCTGCCCTGAAGGCAACAGATCGATCCTGTGGCAGTACAGCCCTCGACCTTCAATGCTGGTGCGGATGAGATCTATCACCTTAGATTGGCTTCCAGTGCAAGCAACCCAACTGTGGCCAGCACTGCTAGTTGCATCCACATGCTGGCATGTCGTTCTATCTGGGGTGTGTGCCGTTACATAAGTTCTTGGAATCAGCACTTCTGGGTTCCAGTGTCACAGTCTGATGGCTGTCAGTTTGCTGCTTTCGTGTGCCGACCTCGCTACTTGCTGTGAGGGGCCACAGCTTCCACCTCCACCGAGACACTATGAGTGTAGTCTTATGAATGTCAACAAAATGTTTTGACTTTTCATGCTGTCTAAGCTGCTCCCTCGCCATGACTCCACCATAACCTGGCACCCCGTAGAAATGGTCATACACCAGCTCCACTTCAGCTGCTGACAGAAGTTTTGATGCCTCGACGTCACAACTGCACCTTCTACCGTCAGAACAAATAGGGGTGAGTTAACAAACTTTTGATTCTACTTATGTTTGTGTGTGGAAGAGACGGAGATTGGGTGGGAACTACAGTGAAACTTGAAAGTTAGGTTAGTCAAGCCAGTGGAACCGACTGATAGGTGGCAGTTCCATGGGTGCTGCTAGCTGCACTATATGTAGAGCTGCCGCTACTGAGAAGTTCTCAAGACAGCCTGTTAGCGCACAGTGATTCTTGTGCAGGATTAGCAACAAATGGCTCTGAGCACTATGGGACTTAACATCTGAGGTCATCAGTCCCCTATAACTTAGAACTACTTAAACCAAACTAACCTAAGGACATCACACACATCCATGCCCGAGGTAGTATTCGAACCTGCGACCGTAGCGGTTGCGCGGTTCCAGACTAAACAGCCTAGAACCGCTCCGCCACACCGGCCGGCGGTTAGCAACAGTATAATGTTTTATGTGCCATCATGTACTTTGCCTGGGTGGCGGTCCACAGCTGCCAGACACAGCGTCTCAGCCATTGGTCCAAGGTTCGTCTCCTGCTAAACTGGCCACTGGCCTGCTTCACTCCGGCAACTCGATCTGGTCTGCTGTGATGTCATCTTGACTCAGCAACAGCCAGTTGCTTGGGATATGCTGGTAGCCCAGACAGGTAGCTACCCAGCTGCCTCTTCGAGAAGAATTTATAGTGGCACATTCAGCTTGCCCAGTTCCTGGCATCAGTGCCTGTCGCCTGCTGTCATCTTAATATAGGCATGATGCCCTAAGTCCGTTTATAATTAATAATAAAGAATTTCGACGAGTTTTCGCTCTCTTCTTCGTCTAGGCCTCAACTCACCTCCAGCAGAAGACCACTTCCCAACCCCTTTCTCTTTCATTTATTTGCACGTCTAGTCCCATACGACCAAACTGAGGAGCAAATCTCCAAGGTCATGGAACATGTCAGTACATGAGGTTACGACATAACAGTAATAACAGATAAAATAAAAGGTCTGTGAACCCCAAAAATCAAGCCATAAATTTAAGTAAACGCTATCAACAATATAACTCCCGTACCAGATCAATTTTTCAAGGAACTCAACAGAATAGAAGGAGTGCCCCATGAGGAAATTCTTCATTTTCTATTTGAAAGAGCGTGGATTATTGCTAAGATCTTTGAATTCTTGTGGTAGCTTATTGAAAATGGATGCAGCAGTCTACTGCACACCTTTCTGCACAATAGTTAAAGAAGTGCGACCCAAATGCAAATTGGAATTCTACCTAGTATTAACTGAGTAACAACTGCTAATTCTTGGGAATAAGCTGACATTGTTAACAAGAAACGGCAGTAACGAATATAGAGGCCAATGTCAGAATACCCAGACTAGCGAACAGGCGTCGACAAGAGGTTCGCGAATTTACACCAGTTATTCTCCGAACTGCCCGTTTCTAAGTCAAAAATATCCTTTAAGAATGGGAAGGGTTACCCCAACCCCAAAATATAATAGCATACGACATAAGCGAATTAAAATAATCAAAGCAGACTAATTTTCCTGTCGAACGATCACTCACTTCAGATACCGTTCGATTAGTACAAATAGCAGCACTAAGTCTTTGAACAAGATTCTGAACGTGGTCTTTCCACGACAGTTTACTACCTATCCAAACACCTAGAAATATGAACTGTTCAGTGTCACTAATCATATGCTCATTCTGTGGAATTAAAACATCGAGTTTCATTGAATCGTGAGTTGCAGACTGTAAAAACGGAGTCTTACTGTGATTTAGAGTTAGTTTATTTTCTACAAGCCATGAACTTATGTTATGAATTGCACCATTTGAAATAGAGCCAATGTTGCAAACAACATCTGTAAGTAGGCTGTTTAGGTTCTTTTAATGGTAACGCTACGTAGCGCTCTCAACGAAAATCACTGGCTGTGCTGTGTGCAGTCTGTGGCTCGGTGGCATTGTTGGAATTTGCTATTGTAGTGTTGGGCAATTGGCTGTTAACAGCACGTAGCGTTGCGCAGTTGGAGGTGAGCCGCCAGCAGTGGTGGACGTGGGGAGAGAAATGGCGGAGTTTTGAGAGAGGATGATCTGGACAGAGACAGTAAATTTGTAAGACTGGATGTCATGAACTGATATATATACACTCCTGGAAATTGAAATAAGAACACCGTGAATTCATTGTCCCAGGAAGGGGAAACTTTATTGACACATTCCTGGGGTCAGATACATCACATGATCACACTGACAGAACCACAGGCACATACACACAGGCAACAGAGCATGCACAATGTCGGCACTAGTACAGTGTATATCCACCTTTCGCAGCAATGCAGGCTGCTATTCTCCCGTGGAGACGATCGTAGAGATGCTGGATGTAGTCCTGTGGAACAGCTTGCCATGCCATTTCCACCTGGCGCCTCAGTTGGACCAGCGTTCGTGCTGGACGTGCAGACCGCGTGAGACGACGCTTCATCCAGTCCCAAACATGCTCAATGGGGGACAGATCCGGAGATCTTGCTGGCCAGGGTAGTTGACTTACACCTTCTAGAGCACGTTGGGTGGCACGGGATACATGCGGACGTGCATTGTCCTGTTGGAACAGCAAGTTCCCTTGCCGGTCTAGGAATGGTAGAATGATGGGTTTGATGACGGTTTGGATGTACTGTGCACTATTCAGTGTCCCCTCGACGATCACCAGTGGTGTACGGCCAGTGTAGGAGATCGCTCCCCACATACACCATCTAGAGCACGTTGGGTGGCACGGGATACATGCGGACGTGCATTGTCCTGTTGGAACAGCAAGTTCCCTTGCCGGTCTAAGAATGGTAGAATGATGGGTTTGATGACGGTTTGGATGTACCGTGCACTATTCAGTGTCCCCTCGACGATCACCAGTGGTGTATGGCCAGTGTAGGAGATCGCTCCCCACACCATGATGCCGGGTGTTGGCCCTGTGTGCCTCGGTCGTATGCAATCCTGATTGTGGCGCTCACCTGCACGGCGCCAAACACGCATACGACCATCATTGGCACCAAGGCAGAAGCGACTCTCATCGCTGAAGACGACACGTCTCCATTCGTCCCTCCATTCACGCCTGTCGCGACACCACTGGAGGCGGGCTGCATGATGTTGGGGCGTGAGCGGAAGACGGCCTAACGGTGTGCGGGACCGTCGCCCAGCTTCATGGAGACGGTTGCGAATGGTCCTCGCCGATACCCCAGGAGCAACAGTGTCCCTAATTTGCTGGGAAGTGGCGGTGCGGTCCCCTACGGCACTGCGTAGGGTCCTACGGTCTTGGCGTGCATGCGTGCGTCGTTGCGGTCCGGTCCCAGGTCGACGGGCACGTGCACCTTCCGCCGACCACTGGCGACAACATCGATGTACTGTGGAGACCTCACGCCCCACGTGTTGAGCATTTCGGCGGTACGTCCACCCGGCCTCCCGCATGCCCACTATACGACTTCGCTCAAAGTCCGTCAACTGCACATACGGTTCACGTCCACGCTGTCGCGGCATGCTATCAGTGTTAAAGACTGCGATGGAGCTCCGTATGCCACGGCAAACTGGCTGACACTGACGGCGGCGGTGCACAAATGCTGCGCAGCTAGCGCCATTCGACGGCCAACACCGCGGTTCCTGGTGTGTCCGCTGTGCCGTGCGTGTGATCATTGCTTGTACAGCCCTCTCGCAGTGTCCGGAGCAAGTATGGTGGGTCTGACACACCGGTGTCAATGTGTTCTTTTTTCCATTTCCAGGAGTGTATATTATGACTTTTGAACACTATTAAGGTAAATACATTGTTTGTTCTTTATCAAAATCTTTCATTTGCTGACTATGACCACCAGTAGTTAGTACGTTCAATAGTTTGAATCTTTTATTTAGGTGGCAGTAGTGGCGCTCGCTGTGGTGCAGTAGTTCGAGTAACGAAGATTTTTGTGCGGTAAGTGGTTTGTGAAACTTACAGGTTAATGTTAGTCAGGGCCATTCTTTTGTAAGGATTAT
Organism: Schistocerca cancellata; assembly: GCF_023864275.1. Taxonomy (NCBI): domain Eukaryota; kingdom Metazoa; phylum Arthropoda; class Insecta; order Orthoptera; family Acrididae; genus Schistocerca; species Schistocerca cancellata. Next base: position 498,221,967 of record NC_064631.1, read on the forward strand.
CGAAAGTGAGATTGCGTTGCGCCAAAAATATTGTGTGTCAGTTTAAGCACAGTCATGTATAATTTTTCTAAGGGGACGTTTCACGTCCTTTGCTACCAAGCTAGTATCATCAGCAAACAGAAATATTTTAGAATTACCTGTAATACTACATGGTATTTCATTTATGGTATATAAATAAGGAAACAGAGTGACCCCGACACCATCACAAAAAGAGACTGAAACTGTGGATTTAAAGTACTATTCTCCTATAAATATCAAATTTGTTAAAGTCAGTAACAATTAAATATGTCTATGGGTCAATAGAGCTAGCGTGGCTGTGCACTATGGAGACTTAAGTAAAGTGTTTGTCATTACGTGGGCGCATGACTACATATTGTGGAAATTTACAAATTACCTTTCAGAATTTCGCAAGCTTGAATACACCAAGCGCTAACAATTTATGACACAATTATGCAGGTCCAAGTTGAGAAATGGAACAATAATGATGGACGAGATAGATAGATAAAGTAAAATAACATAACAACTCTGTGGAAATGAAAGGAGCACGCGAGAGGTCTCCCAGTCGCGCACAAAAAGCTGCACGTCACGTGGTGTGAGGTCAGCGCGACTAATCGTGCTGACCGCGCCACGCAATCCGTTTGAAGGGACATAAAAAGACAGTGTATGGCAAAAAGCAAGCAGCAACGGTTTACTGTCGTGGTGTTCTTCATTACATCATGGACTGGAGTCAACATATGAATGACTCCACAGGGAAAGTAGAAGACACAGGAAAGTAGAAGACAGACGAAGTGTGACAAGTGTAGCCCAGGAGTTTGGTATTGCTCATAGCAATGTTTCACGTGCATGGAAAGCGTTCCGAACCAGACGCCCTACTGCCCGAAGGTGATCAGGTGATTGACCACAGTTAATTACAGCAGCAGATGACCTCCGCATTGTCAACAGGCGGGAAGGGGCGCCCGTCAAACAGAGGGTGAATTTGCAACTACATTGAACAGGACAACAAGGCGAGCAATCTCACGCTCCATAGCGGCCTCTTCTAGAATGAAATCGGGGTCTGTCTGATCAGTGACGTACCTTCATATGGCGAGAAGTGGGGACGCCTAATACAATCAGAAACGTAGTCAAACATTATCGTGTTGGTGGCCCAAGTGATATGGAGTGTTAATGTTATTTGAGTGTACTGACCTTCAAATCTTTCAGTACGGCACAGTCGCGTCAACGTTGTTACTATACTCCTTCGCCATGTGCGTCTTTTCAGGGAGGCATTCAGACCTGACCTCTGTTTAATGCATAACAATTTCCGACCGCACTGAGCAGCGCAGGTAGAGGTCTTGGAACGAGAGTATATTCGACGAATGGACTTGCCTGCCCATACACTCGGTTTAAATCCCTTCGAGCACATGTGGGATGCGTTTCGAAGGCGTATTGCAGCATGTCCAAATGTTCTTTCTGTACTACGCTGTACCAGTTCTTCCTGTGTGTAGAAGTTCTTCAAATTCATGGCGGGATGGTACGGCAACCATTGATAAATGTCTTGAAGTGATAAAAAGTCTTCACTGTAAAAAAGAGTTTTTCATTTTATATTTTGCCAATAACAAGTTTCGCCTTGTTTAAGGCATCTTGAAACTGGCCTTCAAAGAAAATAGAAACTTTTATTAAAAAAGGCATCGCCCCCAAATTAGTAAAACATTGGACTAGCACGGAAAATATTAAAACCAAACTTCTATAACAACAGGTATTAAAGACTTACGCTATCGTCCTTCATAATGTCTTAGCAGGCAAAAGCCGTTGTCAATATTTAAAGAATATTGCATGGTGCCTTTGTGAAATAACAATAACTGGGATATAATAGCCGATCATATTCAGAAGCCAGTAAGTGATCTTGTTCATCAATGATACTAATACACACAACAGAAAAAAAAAATTCAAAACAACATGCTGATATAAATAGTGCTGAGTACACGGGAAGTCACGTTTAAAATACATAAAAGACCTCAGCAGGTAATTACCCTTGTCGAGTATTAAGGGACTTCGCGTTGTCCTCTATTAAAATAAGATGAACCGAAAGATAGCCGAAACGACATTTAAGGCGCATAATCTAATCATGCCTCTAAGCTACGTAATGCAAAATAAGGAGGCAGTACATTACCTTATAGAGCAAATGGATCAATCCAAAAGACACCGGAAACCGGATCAGGCCTACAGAAATGCACCACAAAATGTAAACATGTAAGAAAAACTGTTGTACATGGTCTGGCCGTGTAAATAACACTGGGTATCGGTCCACAAGATATGAATACCAGTATTCAGTACGCGTTCATGCATAATGAGTAGCCGAGCAGGGATAAGTATCTAAATACAGGTGTTTACCTGCTCGAATGGAATGGGTGTCAAACAACTTGCATAGGCCAAACTGGAGGAAATGACTCCGTAAATACCAGACGACCTTCCGTAAAGTGAAGCTGCAATTAATATAGGTAATGAATCAGACATCAACTTCTCCATAACGACAACATAAATTGTACACAGCAAGTGATATTACCATCTAGAACAGCAGTTCAGTTTTCGAATGTAATAAATGTAGAGTTTAATGTCCCATCAGGAGCTGAAGCTGAGAATAGCGAGAGGAGAGATTTTTTCATGGGCGGGATAACTGGGCTGATTAATAATCTACTCATAGCCATAATCATGAGAGATGACTTTTATCGTGTCCTAAGCTATTGTGTCCTAATCAAAAGCGATCAGGCATCGAACTACAGCTACGGCAAGGAACTTCCAAATTTGGCCCAGAAATTTAAACTAGTGTTACGCGGAAACACAAGTGCGCTAATAATATAACTTGTACCTAGATATCAGTAACAACAGTGAGTACCATCGACAGGATTGCGCTTGTAGTTCCGTTCAATTTTCCACCTGTGTATTTACAGCAGTTTTCAAGACCATGCCACCAACGATATTTTTTTTTCTTAGTCATGTGTCTCGAAATACATGCAGAAATCGCTCAACATGCCATCTCAGTCGTGAATTACTGATAGAGGCAGCTTTCGAACGCTTTCTCACTCTTATACGGCACAAAAACGTAAGAGTAAATACAAAATACTAACTTGTTGGCTTTAAGACAAATATACAATGATCCTATCCAGTTAACAAGCTACATAACTCAAATCAAAGGAAGTAATCCAAAAATAACCAATACAACATGATGCTCGTCCGTCTCTCTCCCCATTCACCCTGCGAGGTGACGCATTGGCTAGCACACTGGACTCGCATTCGGGAGGACAACGGTTCAGTCCCGCGACCGGCCATCCTGATTTAGGTTTTCCGTGACTTCCCTAAATCGCTCCAGGCAAATGCCAGGATGTTTCCTTTGAAAGGGCACGGCCGGCTTCCTTCCCCATTCTTCCCTAATCCTATCAGACTGATGACCTCGCTGTCTGGCCTCCTCCCCCAAACAACCCAACCCTGTCTCCCCCTTTCGTGTCCGCTGTTTCAAAATCATGTTACCACTGAAGATTTGCGTACATTGCTGCACATTAACTTCACAGAGGATGTATCCATTCGACAATTTTCCTGCAAAATAACGAATGGACTCAATAACACACATGAAGCTGCGATAAAAAATCGTGCTTTTAGTTTTTCTACCAGTTTACATATCAGTGACAATATAAGATGAAACGAGTGAATACTGGACAAAAATTTCCTCAGCGCTATTTCTCTTGAAATCAGATTCGGAGACATTAACAACCTCCTTCAATACCATAATGTGCTCTGTACATCCAAACATTTCTTGGTCATACTATGTTAGAGTAACAAGTGGGCGTTCAGCAAAGAGAGGCTTTAAATTTGGCTCGAGCAGAAAAATACAGTTTTCTGTACCTAGAAAATCCTACGATGGAATAGATTATGATTTCCTGTTCTCGTCAATATCGGCACAAATTCAGTTACCCATTCATCAACATCACAAAATACTTTATCCTGAAATAATTCATAGTTAGTTCTGCGACGGTTTAAATTATTCAATAATGATAGTATCGTAACGTGAAAAGAGATACAGTGTTAATAAGAAGACAAACCTTTAAATAATTCATAAAGTTTTATTTTCTTAATAACAACGTATCTCTTTTAACGTCACAGTACTATCATTTTATTGCTATAGTTATTCTTTTGTTTTGTTCAGTTTTTTGATGTGAAGGCTACTCGTGCAGCAGGTCGAAACCACTTAGCTGAAAAAATGATGTCAAGCGACACAGGCAGTGCTTTTTTCTATTTTACAGTTCATAAGCAACACCAACGGCTACCCAACGACGTCTTCAATTGAGAAGTTGTCACATGCGCGTCTCGTGTATTCTCACTATTTCGAAAACAGTTGGGGGATGAATAAGGACATCCAAGATCCCTAATCAGAAACTTTACCTATACCGTAGTACAGGACTTAAGTAGCAGTCTTGACGTAGTCTCTCTTCTAGAGCTCGGAGGTACCAACTTAGCACTAGAAACCACCGTATCTGAAGCAACCGCCTTTCTCCGACGAACGATTACCATAAGGGCAAACATTTGCCTTTTCGCACTCGCAGTCTCCACGGACTGTTATGTTCAGAGCAAACACACGCGTAATTGGTCCGGAGAGACTGTAAGGAACTTCGCAAGGAGAGGAGGAGAAGAGTGAAAGCGAAGATTCATTAACGCTACTATAACTTCACTACCCGTCACATATGACTAGTACTCAATGTGATCGTGCGAAAACATCACTGGCGGAGAAACGCAATATTTCTTTACTTACAGCTTTTAGGAATTTCGTGTGAACGTCTTATGATCATTCAATACCGGAATCTGCTGGAGCATGATTTTCAATCATGCCTGAGAATCTTTCGCGGGAAAGACGGACTGGGCGAATTCTTTATTTTTTGTGGCGAGATGAAATGTTAACCTCTGGAACCTCACAAAATTAATAGACGACTTTTCGAAAAAGACGAAGAAAACTCAAGGCCAAATTAGACATCGTGTGGATGGTGTACGATGAGAGTGAATACAAAAGGGTGGAATCGGGCAGGACGCAAGTTCAAAACCAGTGAAGACAGTAAATACGCTATAAACGACTGGAGTAAACTCTGACGATTTATTAGAACTGGACATTTAACAAGTCACTACACAAGCCTGGTGGCTTCGAATACCAGTTTCGGTCCCCAGAGGAGGCGAGCTAAGGACGTATGTGAATGCTTTCTGGAGGTGTCTGCCCACTAAGAGATCGCGTATCTGCTATCAATCTTTGCATTACTAAAACTGAGAAAGGCAGCCCACTGCCTAAGGATAGATTTGCTGCCATCTAAATAAAGTTTTCTATGTAAAAACATAAAACTGCGGACAGTCACTTTCTTTGAGATAGTAATTAGTGTTCCATGAACCAGTTGTTGAACCTTTTCAGACTCATCTTTAGATGGTGTTCCTGGAGTTACATATTTGTTTCAAGCATAATGGCGGGTGCTGGCTTGCAGTTGTATGGGCGGCGTTTTTCTTGTTTCGGAAGGCTTTTTCAGATTTCCTATTGTTTCGGTAAAACAAATAGGGACGTAGGACAAGACCGATTTCCTCCAAATCCTTGCACATTTCAGCTTTTGTACTGTTTATGAAAACATAGCTCTTCACGGCGTTGATCCTTAATGTTCCTTCGATTCTTTTTAGATACTAAATTAACGTATAAACTGTCAGTAGCTCGGTACGTTATCATTTTCGTACGAGTCTTATTGAACGTCGGAAAATATTGCGTAAGCAGTCTGCAGTTCCTCCGCCAAAACATGGTGGAAGATAGATTCCGTCATCGCTGTAGAAATGTACACTCGTGACACGACAACCAGTGAAAACAAACTCACTTCAACAGCCTGTCCACTGGTGAATACAAACTACCGTCAGAGCTACAAGCAGACCTCGAACAGCGTACTAAGATTTCCTGTGTGTTTTGATGTTTTAAAAATTTACCTGTTCCTGTAAAGTTTACAGACTTTATAGCCTACTCTAATTGCATTGAGGCGACAAAAGTAATGGGACAGCGATGTGCAGATGGCGGTAGTAACGCGTACAGCACTTATGAAAGGGCAATGCCCTGGCATAGCTGTCATTGAATGCAGGTGATTCATGTGGAATTAAGGCGACACGACCGGAATTAACAGGCTTCGGTAGGTGGAGCTAGACACCTGGGATATTCCATTTCGTAAATCGTTGAGAAATTCGGCATTCCACAGTGTCAAGAGCGTGTAGAGAAATCAAAATTTCAAGCGTTGCCGATTATTATAATCTTAACGACCGAGAGCAGCCGCATCTGTGTATAGTTGTCAGTGCTAACTGACAAGCAGCACTCCGTACGTATCGGTTAACAGATGTCCTATCATCCTGTCCCTTATACTTGTAAGTGTTTTTCACATATTTCTTTCCTCTAAGATTCTACGCAGATCCCATCATTCATTACCTTAGCTTCCACATAATTTGGATTCCGTAGAAATGTTGGAACACGTGAGGCAATACTGACATTACGCCTTATCTTACAAGAAAGATTAAGGAAAGGCAAACCTACATTTATAGCATTTGTAGACTTAGAGAAAGCTTTTGACAATGTTGATTGGAATACTCTCTTTCAAATTCTAAAGGTGGCAGGGGTGAAATACAGGGAGCGAAAGGCTATTTACAATTTGTACAGAAACCAGATGGCAGTTATAAGAGTCGAGGGACATGAAAGGGAAGCAGCGGTTGGGAAGGGAGTGAGACATGGTTGTAGCCTCTCCCCGATGTTATTCAACTGTATACTGAGCAAGCAGTAAAGGAAACAAAAGAAAAATTTTGAGTAGGTATTAAATTCCATGGAGAAGAAATAAAAACTTTGAGGTTCACCGATAACATTATAATTCTGTCAGATACAGCAAAGGACTTGGAAGAGCAGTTGAATGGAATGGACAGTGTCTTGAATGGAGGATATAAGATGAACATCAACAAAAGCAAAACGAGGATAATGGAATGTATTCGAATTAAGTCGGGTGATGCTGAGGGAATTAGATTAGGAAATAAGACACTTATTGTAGTAAAGGAGTTTTGCTATTTGGGGAGCAAAATAACTGATGATGGTCGAAGTAGAGAGGATATAAAATGTAGACTGGCAATGGCAAGGAAAGCGTTTCTGAAGAAGAGAAATTTGTTAACATCGAGTATAGATTTAAGTGTCAGGAAGTCGTTTCTGAAAGTATTTGTATGGGGTGTAGCCATGTATGGAAGTGAAACATGGACAATAAATAGTTTGGACAATAAGAGAATAGAAGCTATCGAAATGTGGTGCTACAGAAGAATGTTGAAGATTAGGTGGGTAGATCACGTAACTAATGAGGAAGTATTGAATAGGATTGGGGAGAAGAGAAGTCTGTGGCACAACTTGACTAGAAGAAGGGATCGGTTTGTAGGACATGTCCTGAGGCATCAAGGGATCACAAATTTAGCATTGGAGGGCAGCGTGGAGGGTAAAAATCGTAGGGGGAGACCAAGAGATGAATACACTAAGCAGATTCAGAAGGATGTAGGTTGATGTAGGTACTGGGAGATGAAGCTTGCACAGGATAGAGTAGTATGGAGAGCTGCATCAAACCAGTCTCAGGATTGAAGACCACAACAAAAACAATTTGGATTATTGTATTTTGCTCCCGTTTCCCCACAGTCAGGGTTTCATTACCATACACTACTATGTTCCAAACGTACGTTTTCAGAAATTTCTTCCTCAAATTAAGAACTATGTTTAATACTAGTAGACTCCTCTAGGCAAGGAATGCCCTTTTTGCCAGTGTTGGTCTGCTTTGGATGCCATTCTTGTTCTGTCTGTCATTGCTTATTTTGCTGCTTAGGTAGCAGAATTCCTTAAGTTCATCTACATCGTGACCACCAATTCTGATGTAAACTTTCTCCCTGTTCTCACCTCTGCTAGTTCTCATTACTTTCATCTTTCTTCGATTTGCTCTCAATCCATATTCTGTACTCATTAGACCATTTCATTCAGAATATTCTCTGATTCTTCTTCACTTTCACTGAGGATGCAATGTCATCAGCAAATGTTGTCACTGGTTTCATTTCACCCTGAACTTAAATTCCACTGCTGGACCCTTCTTTCGATCCGTCATTGCTTCTTCGATGTAGTTTAGATTGAACAAAAGAGGCGAAAGACTGCAACCCAGTCTTACGTCCCTTCTAATCAGAGCACTTCGTTCTTGGGCTTCCAAACTTATTATGCGTTGTTGTCTCTTGTACATGTTATATACACTATTGGCAATTAAAATTGCAACACCTAGAAGAAATGCAGATGATAAACGGCTATTCATTGGACAAATATATTATACTAGAACTCATATGTGATTACATTTTCACGCAATTTGGGTGCATAGATACTGAGAAATTAGTACTCAGAACAACAACCTCTGATCGTAATAACGGCCTTGATACGCCTGGGCATTGAGTCAAACAGAGCTTGGATGGCGTGTACAGGTACAGCTGCCCATGCAGCTTCAACACGATACCACAGTTCATCAAGAGTAGTGACTGGCATATTGTGACGAGCGAGTTGCTCGGCCACCATTGACCAGACGGATTCAATTGGTGAGAGATTTGGAGAATGTGCTGGCCAGGGCAGCAATCGAACATTTTTCTGTATCCAGAAAGGCCAGTACAGGACCTGCAACATGCGGTCGTGCATTATCCTGCTGAAATGGTTTTGCAGGGATCGAATGAAGGGTAGAGCCAGGGGTCGTAACACATCTGAAATGAATCGTCCACTGTTCAAAGTGCCGTCAATGCGAACAAAAGGTGACCGAGACGTGTAACCAATGGCACCCCATACCATCACGCTGTGTGACACGCCAGTATGGCGATGACGAATACTCGCTTCCAATGTGCGTTCACCACGGTGTCACCAAAAGTGGATGCGACCATCATGGTGCTGTAAACAGAACTTGGATTCATCCGAAAAAATGACGCTTTGCTATTCGTGCACCCAGTTCTGAGTACACCAGCGCAAGCGCTCCTGTCTGTGATGCAGCGTAAAGGGTAACCGCATCTACATCTACATCTACATGATTACTCTGCAATTCACATTTAAGTGCTTGGCAGAGGGTTCATCGAACCACAATCATACTATCTCTCCAACATTCCACTCTCGAACAGGAAAAACGAACACCTAAACCTTTCTGTTCGAGCTCTGATTTCTCTTATTTTATTTTGATGATCATTCCTACCTATGTAGGTTGGGCTCAACAAAATATTTTCGCATTCAGAAGAGAAAGTTGGTGACTGAAATTTCGTGAATAGATCTCGCCACGACGAAACACGTCTTTGCTTTAATGACTTCCATCCCAACTCGCGTATCATATCTGCCACACTCTGATCCCACACCGCGCAACAATATTCTAATAGAGGACGAACGAGTGTAGTGTAAGCTGTCTCTTTAGTGGACTTGTTGCATCTTCTAAGTGTCCTTCTCGGCTACCCCACAATATTATGTATGTGGTCTTTCCAACTGAAGTTGTTTGTAATGTTAACACCCAGGTACTTAGTTGAATTGACAGCCTTGAGAATTGTACTATTTATCGAGTAATCGAATTCCAACGGATTTCTTTTGGAACTCATGTGGATCACCTCACACTTTTCGTTATTTAGCGTCAACTGCCACCTGCCACACCATACAGCAATCTTTTCTAAATCGCTTTGCAACTGATACTGGTCCTCGGATGACCTTACTAGGCGGTAAATTGCAGCAACATCTGCGAACAACCTAAGAGAACTGCTCAGATTGTCACCCAGGTCATTTATATAGATCAGGAACAGCAGAGGTCCCAGGACGCTTCCCTGGGGAACACCTGATATCACTTCAGTTTTATTCGATGATTTGCCGTCTATTACTGCGAACTGCGACCTTGCTGACAAGAAATCACGAATCCAGTCGCACAACTGAGACGATACGCCGTAGGCCCGCAGCTTGATTAGAAGTCGCTTGTGAGGAACGGTGTCAAAAGCTTTCCGGAAATCTAGAAATACGGAATCAACTTGAGATCCCCTGTCGATAGCGGCCATTACTTCGTGCGAATAAAGAGCTAGCTGAGTTGCACAAGAACGATGTTTTCTGAAACCATGCTTTGAGGTGATTCATAATGTTTGAATATAGTGTATGCTCCAAAACCCTACTGCAAACTGACGTCAATGATATAGGTCTGTAGTTCGATGGATTACTCCTACTACCCTTCTTAAACACTTGTGCGACCTACGCAATTTTCCAATCTGTAGGTACAGATCTATCGGTGAGCGAGCGGTTGTATATGATTGCTAAGTAGGGAGCTATTGTATGAGCGTAATCTGAAAGGAACCTAATCGGTATACAATCTGGTCCTGGAGACTTGCCCGTATCAAGCGATTTGAGTTGCTTCGCAACCCCTAAGGTATCTACTTCTAAGAAACTCATGCTAGCAGCTGTTCGTGTTTCAATTTCTGGAATATTCCATTCGTCTTCAATGGTGAAGGAATTTCGGAAAACTGCGTTCAATAACTCTGCTTTAGCGGCACAGTCGTCGGTAACAGTACCATCGGCACTGCGCAGCGAAGGTATTGACTGCGTCTTGCCACTTGTGTACTTTACATAGGACCAGAATTTCTTCTGATTTTCTACCAAATTTCGAGACAATGTTTCGTTGTGGAACCTATTAAAGGCATCTCGCACTGAAGTCCGTGCCAAATTTCACGCGTCTGTAAGTTTTAGCCAATCTTCGGGATTTCGCGTTCTTCTGAACTGTGCATGCTTTTTCCGTTGCCTCTGCAACAGCATTCGGACCTGTTTTGTGTACCAGGGGGGATCAGTTCCATCTCTTACCAGTATATGAGGTATGAATCTCTCAATTGCTGTTGCTACTATATCTTTGAATTTGAGCCACATCTCGTCTACATTTGCATAGTCAGTTCGGAAGGAATGGAGATTGTCTCTTAGGAAGGCTTCTAGTGACACTTTATCCGCTTTTTTAAATATTATTTTGCGTTTGTTTCTGGTGGATTTGGGAGAAACGATATTGAGCCTAGCTACAACGACCTTGTGATCACTAATCCCTGTATCAGTCATGATGCTCTTTATTAGCTCTGGATTGTTTGTGGCTAAGAGGTCAAGTGTGTTTTCGCAACCATTTACAATTGGCGTGGGTTCCTGGACTAACTGCTCGAAATAATTTTCGGAGAAAGCATTTAGGACAATCTCGGAAGATGTTTTCTGCCGACCACCGGTTTTGAACAAGTATTTTTGCCAACATATCGAGGGAAGGTTGAAGTCTCCACCAACTATAACCGTATGAGTGGGGTATTTATCTGTTACGAGACTCAAATTCTCTCTGAACTGTATATTAAATATAGACTTACTACATTTTGAATACACAGTGTGAAATAGTCACAGAAGGATTTGTTTCACAGTTCGTTATTAACTGGCTTTTGTCTGATACTTTACGGGTAGTCCACAAACACCAGTGAGACTTTGTAACTGTGTAACGATTGTTCCTCCAAGACGTGTGACATTTTACGACTATACAGGGTGAAAATTATTTAAGCCGGTATACTCTCGGAGGCTGCACGAGACACCGAAACAAATATTTTTCTCTAATGTTATATTTGCCTGTGAGGGCTTTTTCAACTTGTAGAGGGAATTTTCCCCGGGAAAATATTAATTAATCTAACAAACTCTGGGAGATTTTATGAGGAAGTGAAAATACTTTTCCTAATATGTGTTCCTATAAGTTCAAAAAGTAACCCAAACAAGTTATAGTTCATCCTTTCGAGCTGCAGCTCTTGTCTTTCTTCCCGTGTGTGCAGTCAAATTATTGAATACAGATTCCATATTTATGTAATAACACGGTTTTTTCTTGTTACCCAAACAGCTTTCAGCACCACTGTGCCATTGTCAGTGGGTTTTGTTTATTGAAAACTGTAAAAAGTGAACTTATTTTAGGTTGTAACTGATCTAATAAAGTGAGGCCTAAAGAAATATTTTGTTGATTTTTCTTATTACCATGACTTTACATCACATGTTTTTCAGGATTCTCTGTGTAGTGTCCTGCACTGATACCTTGTCATCTGTAAACAAAACGATGTAAATGTGAATTTCAATGGCGAGTTAACACATCATCTTCAGATTTATGCTCCACAGGCTGAACAGAGCACCCATCAGCAAACGGAATTACACACAGAAATAAAACAAAAGGTACCAGACGAACATGGTTACAAGCCCCATACGATAAAGAAATTAAACAATATATTTGGAAACAGAAAAGTAACGATCGCACAACACAAATTCAAAACCTTATACAACACACATCAACACAACGTACAAACAATGACCAAACGCAAGACATAACAGTGCAGCAAAACACAAACATCGCCGGCCGGGGTGGTCGAGCGGTTCTAGGCGCTACAGTCTGGAACCGGGCGACCGCTACGGTCGCAGGTTCGAATCTTGCCTCGGGCATGGCTGTGTGTGCTGTCCTTAGGTTAGTTAGGTTTAAGTACAGAGGTACAGAGGTATCCCTGAATCTGTAGAGAAACTGACTGAAAACCTTATACCTTTGCAACGAGAGTAAGAAACTTTGAAATCTATCCTTCAGCAGGTAATAATCCCAGTAGAGGATCTTTTCACCGATCACAGGACACGTACTCCAAGCGGAAAGAAGGGTATTATTGTAGTTCCGTAGAAGCCAACACCGACCTGTGATCGTCGAAGTGGGACTGTAATTCCTGTCATACAAAGCCCTCCAATCCCACGACGGAATCTAAAACAGACTTATTGGGAGACGTTTCGGACTCTCGGAGGGAGATCATTGAACCGTAGTCCTCCACTACCAGAGAACTATGACCAGTTCACTACTCTGATACATAAATCTGCGTTCAATAGTATTCCGTGCAGTGCGAGGAAAGAATAAACTCTGTGCTGGACGAGAGAGTCTTAAACAATATTCGAAGAATATCAGGAGACCGAAAACTGTGAGGTTGCAGAACAACTGGTTCATGTAGAGTTTCAAGAGATCAATAACACACTGGAGTGAAGGCTGACAAAGCAGCAGGTTTAGATGAAATCCTGCCAGAATTCCTTAAAAATATAGAACCAGCAGGATCAAACTGGCTAGCAAAACTCTTCTCTGAGTGCGTCAAATAGAACAAAATTCCTACTATATGGAAAGAAGCCAAGGTAGTCGCTGTCATGAAACCAGGAAAACTGGGGAAAACACCAAACATTTTAGACCAATTTCTCTTTCACGCACTGTCTATAAATTATTTGAGAGAATGAAACTTCCTGGAAGATTAAAACTGTGTGCCCGACCGAGACTCGTACTCGGGACCTTTGCCTTTCGCGGGCAAGTGCTATAAAAACTGAGCTACCGAAGCACGACTCACGCCCGGTCCTCACAGCTTTACTTCTGCCAGTATCTCGTCTCCTACCTTCCAAACTTTACAGAAGCTCTCCTGCGAACCTTGCAGAACTAGCACTCCTGAAAGAAAGGATATTGCGGAGACACGGCTTAGCCACAGCCTGGGGGATGTTTCCAGAACGTGATTTCACTCTAAAGCGGAGTGTGCGCTGATAGGAAACTTTCTTTCAGGAGTGCTAGTTCTGCAAGCTTCGCAGGAGAGCTTCTGTAAAGTTTGGAAGGTAGGAGACGAGATACTGGCAGAAGTAAAGCTGTGAGGACCGGGCGTGAGTCGTGCTTCGGTAGCTCAGTTGGTAGAGCACTTGCCAGCGAAAGGCAACGGTCCCGAGTTCGAGTCTCGGTCGGGCACACAGTTTTAATCTGCCAGGAAGTTTCATAGCAGCGCACACTCCGCTGCAGAGTGAAAATCTCATTCTGGAAACATGCCCCAGGCTGTGGCTAAGCCGTGTCTCCACAATATCCTTTCTTTCAGGAGTGCTAGTTCTGCAAGCTTCGCAGGAGAGCTTCTGTAAAGTTTGGAAGGTAGGAGACGAGATACTGGCAGAAGTAAAGCTGTGAGGACGGGGCGTGAGTCGTGCTTCGGTAGCTCAGTTGGTAGAGCACTTGCCCGCGAAAGGCAGAGGTCCCGAGTTCGAGTCTCGGTCGGGCACACAGTTTTAATCTGCCAGGAAGTTTCATATCAGCGCACACTCCGCTGCAGAGTGAAAATCTCATATTTGAGAGAATTCTGATGACCAGACTCGCCTCATACGTAGAACCCTCCCTACCAATAGAACAAACAAGTTTTAGGCCTAAAAGAAATTGCTGTGATCAAGACCCTACCCTGACAATCTTTATCGAAAAGAGCTATCAGGATAAGAAGAAAACCTGGCGTTGTCCTATTGGATCTAACCGCAGCATATGATACAGTGTGGAGGGATGCCCTACTTTATAAACTGATAGAAAAAACTCAGAGCAGCCTTATCTATAAACTTATAAAGAACATTTTAACTGGAAGAAAAATTAGAGTAACTCTTAATGGCAAAATCAGCAGACACGTAGTGCTCAACAATGGACTCACAAAGGGCTCGGTACTGGCCCCCTTATTGTCGAACTTGTACCCTGTGGATATCCCAGAAACAACGTCCCGTAAGTTTATATACGAGGACGATATGGCAGTAGCTTATCAAAGAAAACATTTTGAAAAAATAGAGCGGAAACTGAACCAAGACTTATACGTGTTGCACCTATAGTACACCAAATGGCATCTACAACCGAATCCATACAAAACAGTAAGTGTAAACATGTACCTCAATAACAGTGAAGCCAAGAGGAAGCTGAACATCTGCATGAATAACCAGACCATACATGAAGAAAATCCTTGGCACCTTGATGTAAGGCTCGACCGGTCCCTACCATGCTGAGTCCGTCAAGAGGATACAAAAGAAAAACTGAAAACTAGAAATGGCATTCTAGCCAAACTCACCGGAACCACTTAAGGATGTGATGCAAATACCTTGAGAGCTTCTGCCTTAACACTGGTAAACAGCGTGGCCGAGTATTGTGCACCTGTATGGCGTGCATGTATGAAAAATCGATATCCAGCTAAGAGAAACAATGAGAATAAATCGGGAGCACTTAACCCCACACCTATAAATTGGCTACCTGTACTGTCTAACATAGCACCAACTGGAATCAGAAGAAGTCGGATGCTATCAAGAGAACACAGAAAAGTACTGGCAAACGCAAACCTTCCCTTACACGAGGACCTGACACCAAAAAACCGCCTGAGATTAAAATCACCTCTATGGCAAAAAGGTGTAGAGGTGTTTCACTTCGACTCAGAAAATAAACGGGAAAGTGTATGGAATAGAAGCGCTGTAAAGAACAGGAAACTGGTTACTGACTCAAGCATACCAGTAGACAGCTTTAAACTTCGCAGAAGAGTGTGGACTACGCTGAACCGTGTGAGGACGGGTGTCGGAAGATGGAAGGAGATGACGACAACATGGGGCCTCGCGAACGACCCTCAGTGCGAATGTGGGCTCAACCAAACAGTGGCCCACTTGATCGAGTGTACTGTGCATGGTTTTAATGGTGAAGTGGAGGATATACATAACCTCACGGACAATGTCATTGAATGGCTTCAAAAAATAAGTGGTATTGTATAAAAGTTTGTATTTTGAATTATGTAATTAAGTGATGCTGAATATATCATTTTAATGCTGTAATGCCCCAGTTTTTTATTTCGCCTTGTAAATGCCGATCGAGTAAATAAATACAAACCATGAGAAATTTTATTATAGATTACCGATATTTAGAAATTGATGTACTTCCTGAGCCCCGTGAATACCCTGTCATGTTATGAATAGCAGTGATTTATTCTAGTCAAGTAATAAATCCACAGTCGCTTTCTGAATCTAAACCATGTTCGTGCTGCTCATTCTCATCCACAACTGCTTTCTGAATCTAAAACATGCTCATACAGAATATTCTCGATTCCCCCCTCCAACTCACATTCTATGCAACTCCCATTAAATTTGCCAGTATTAAGAGAGAAGCCAAATAATAAAAAACAAGTTGCTACAGTTCTCGTCACGTGTCTTTTGTGCGTCAACTTTTCGATTCCTCACACATCTATCGGAATGTCAGTTTTTATCATTCATGTTGACCGTTGCGCGTAGAAAATACTGGAATTACCTTGATCTAAGGGCCAGTTCTTGTACTCGAACCCATGTGAATGGCTAACGAGCAAGCTGTTCGGTAAAGCTCACTGATGCGGCTAAGTCTGGTTATTATTCCCCGATAATCGCACCCAGATTGGGGTCATTATTAATAGGAGTAGATACAGGCTATTTATATTGACCCCCTCTACCCCCTCCCCCGCCACCCTCCATCGCCCACACCTAATCCCCCGCCTCTCGCCCCACCAACGCTTTCAGTGTCATACTTAATATTGTTTGCACAGTGATTAAATGCACTCATAAATAATTATGCAATTAGTGAAATGCAGTCAAGTTACTAATTGTAGAATATAAATCTTAATTTTGAATCACGAGAAACTAATGTCGACCGTGACAGAAACTATTTGTGTTTATTGGAAATAAGGCACCGCTTTAAAACAACCTTCTATTTGCGTAGAATTCAGTCGTTTCAACCGAAATTATTCTAGTATGAGGTTTTAGAATTGATGATACAAAACAGCAAGTAACTGAATAAATTCTGTCGTTATTTAGTAATTAAAAGAATTTTCAGTTACAGTGGTGCCTCACGATGTGCTGTGGTACAGCTTAAATTCCAAAACGAGACTCCCAGTTTTTTAATAAGAGCTTCTCTGTAAAGTACGAAACAAAAACGACATTCTGTTAATTTTTTTCCAGCCTAACACGAACAATAGTGTAGGACCGGTTTCAGGAATTTTCCTGTAGTTTCGTTTCCGCTCTGTGCATTTTTCCTACAGAAGGCGCTTTGTTCTGTCTTATCACTGCAAGCATAAATACATTACACGCTACGCACTATTCTTTACCACTGGACGCTAGCTGCTAGTTTTACGCGTGCACGTCTGTGTGTATCATATTCTAAGTGCTATTTTTTTAAATAAAACTTAGTGTTTAACTGTGCAGGTGTTTTAGCAGATTTGGAAAGCGTATATCAAGCTAAATGGCATGATGACGGTTATACGTATACAGGGTTATGCGTATCGTACATAAAGTGTGTGTGTGTTTGTGAATATACCTCGTATTTCCAAATCCAGTAATGCCATTATCAAAGAGAGATTTGAAAGTACATGGATTTCTCTAATCCGTCAATAACGAGGTTTACTTACGTACGTATCAAATTTATCTGCATATTCTATGTTACTTTCTATGAAACCGTTTTTGCAACTCCTGTATAATTTAACAAAATGGAGTTACGAAATTTTCATTGCCTACTATCGACAAGCGGCCTTCACCATGGCCGTATTGCTATGGCTCGGCGAGGTGCCTGGGTACGAGTGTCTGTAGTGAGGGTCTACGAAAAGTGTTTGAAAACAAGAGGAACTGCAATTAGACGCGTGCTCCATTGATGAGCGTGATGGTGATCTCATCTCGCTGTCGTGGCGACCAGTTTCGCCTGATCTACACCTGATACAAGACGTCCAGAACGCCACCGGACAGCAGTTACCTGTCGACAAACCGCTGAACCGTATTTTACAGGAACTGTGTCCTGTAGGGATCTACATATTATCGCGAAATTCATACAGTGATACGAGCAGGTTGGATTGATTAGGATAACACCTACAATAAATGAGCCAGCGAGACACATAGTATAACCCAGTAAGAATAAATTCTCCTCTGTGTACACATTATTGTCGTCACTTGATTACATAGTGCTGGATAATATGGGACACGTTTAAATATAATGACACGAACAGAACCGTCCACATCAACCATTTTCTTGATAAAAATACCGATACATGACTTTTGAAATCCCACAATTATTAAGCCTGTAAATAAACAACAGCTTTCGTATTAAAATGTGTTTTCTTCAGCATTTTCGTCAGATGGAAATTTAACTCACTACATCTACATACGTACCCAGCAAGCCACCGCATAGTGTTGACCGTAGGGTACCGTATCTTTTGCCACCACTAGTCTTTCCTTTTCTGTTCCCTTGCAAATAGAGGAAGGGCGAAACTACTCTCCAAATTCCTCCGTACGAGTCATGATTTCTCCTATGTTCATGGTCCTTACGCGAAATGTACATTGACGGTAGCAGACTTATTGTGTGGTCAATTTCAGACGCTGGTTCTCCAACTTTCCTCGGTATATTTCACAATCCAAAGTCGTCCTCCCTCCACGGATTCCCCTCTATGTTCCCGAAGCATCTCGACAATAATCTCCTGTTGATCAATCCCACCGGTAAAGAATTTAACAGCCCATCTCCAGATTGCTTCAAGTCTTCCTCTAATCCGACGTGGTGGGAATCCCAAAGTCTCGAGCACTATTCTAGAATGGGTCGACTATTGTTCTACACGCTGTACTCTTTAGACGAACCACACTTCCCAAGAATTTTCTCAGTAAACCTCAGTTGACTATTCGCCTTCTCTACTGCCCTCTTTAAGTGCTTGTTCCATTTCATATTGCTTTGAAATATTACGCGTAGATATTTAATCGATGTTAGACATTTAATCGATGTGACTGTGTCACACAGCACAATACTAATGATGCTTTACGGAACTGTTTTCCGTTCCATCTGAGCTAACCCACATTTTTTCCATATTTGCAACATGCTCCCGTCTTGTGACTTCCTACAGGCACTCACCGATGACACCTTCCTGTACACCACAGCGTCATCAGCAAACAACCGTAGATTGCTGCTCACCTTGGCCGGCAGATCATTTATGTATATAGACAAAGGGAGCGGTCCTATCACACTTCCCTGGGGCACTCCTGAAGATACTTTAGTCTCTGATGATCATTCGACTGCGAGAACAGCGTACTGGGTTTTATTACTTATGCAGTCAAGGAGGACATCACATATCTGGGAACCCATTCCGTATGCTCGTACTTTCATTAACAGTCTGCATATGAGAGTAATAAACCCAATACAAAACAAGGCGAATTTTGACGGTGCATTACAGAAGCTTCAGCATAAGTCATGGATAAAAAATATCAACTTCTTATTTACTGAAGGATGGAAATCGTAATTCAAAGGCCCTAGAAGGAAGATGGATCTGGGTCAGAATATATAGCAAAAAATGCAAACCTACGTTTACTGAATTTGAAAATTTAAAAGTTCTTGATAATACTGAGTGAAATACTGTGTAAAAGCCTTTTTTTTTACATTGAGCAAGCAGTTAAGGACCAGGGACATATTTGGAAGAGAAGAAGAATTATGGAACGGAATGGACTGTGTCTTGAGACGAGGTTGTAAGATGAACATTAACAAATCTAAAACAAGAATATTGGAATGTAGTCGCATTAAGTCAAGTGATGTTGGAAGAATGAGATTTGGGAATAGAGATACAAAAAGTAATAAATCAGATTAACTGACTGGGTATCAAAACAACTATAGACGTAGTAGAGCGCTTGCACCAGCAAGAAAGGATTTTATGAAAAAAACCATGTTATCATGTAATGTCATTTTAAGTGTTACTTGTTTTCCGAAAATATTTGACTGGCATGTTACCTTACTCTACACCTGTACTGGATCCGTATTTTACCCCACACGATGTGATTGCTTGCCTTACCCTGAATCGCCCTACGTCGCCTGATGTCGTCCCTGTGATCTTTTCGTATTTCTATCAGTAAGTACCTGGTCGGAAAGAAGTCGCATTTGCGTTTCGGGGCTACCATGAGTGACTCAGGATGATTGTTTATGTCAGCCACCTAATAAGTGCTTATGTGTGGGCTAGAATTTGTAATGAGAAACTAGTTTACTTTAAAACTGAATTGTATCTAACAATAATATTAGCAGTTTACATGTTTAAAAAAGAAATCAAGAGATAAAGGTAACGTTTATTATACATTAAGTTGCTCATATACATCAGTCTAACATAGATCTAGCTGAGTTGGAGTGTTTTGCGTGCCTCAGGATACAGGCAGCAGTACTACGACAGAGGGGCATCTGTGAAGAGGCCATACAGACCTGTTTTTCTCCAAAAGGGGCAGCAGTATTTTCAGTAGTTGGAGGATCAACTGTGTGGATGATTGACGTATCTGGCCGTCTAACATTAAATAATGTGGGCTTGGTATGTTCGGACTTCGAACGTCTGAAAGCACACGAGAAATAGCCATTACTTTTCCCGAGGGCATGTCGTCCTCTTGTCGTGGAGAGCATCATTGTTCAAATGGCTCTGAGCACTATGGGACTTAACATCTGTGGTCATCAGTCCCCTAGATCTTAGAACTACTTAAATCTAACTAACCTAAGGACATCACACACATCCATGCCCGAGGCAGGATTCGAACCTGCGACCGTAGTGGTCACGCGGTTCCAGACTGAAGCGCCTAGAACCGAACGGCCACACCGGCCGGCGAGAGCATCATTAAACCAGTCTTTAGATTGAAGATCACAAAACTAACATACATAAATATAAAGGAAAATTAATAATTTACTTACCAAAAACTAAAAACAAGGCGTAATTCCTTCCGTAAAGCTGCAAATGAATTATGTCCGATATCGAGTAATTACGCAACCCTGGATTTAAGTAGGCAGTTTGCTGGACAGTTCGTATCATTTCCTAGGATATATAATTTTCATTGACAAAGGAAGCTGATTATTGTTAATAATCGGATGTAACTGGATATGGGTGAAGACTGTAACGAAAATGAATGGGACCCAGCGTATAAAACACCTACAAAAAATGGTTCAAATGGCTCTGAGCACTATGGGACTTAACTTCTAAGGTCATCAGTCCCCTAGAACTTAGAACTACTTAAACCTAACTAATCTGAGCACATCACACAAATCCATGCCCGAGGCAGGATTCGAACCTGCGGCCGCAGCGGTCGCGCGGTTCCAGACTTCAGCGCCTAGAACCGCTCGGCCACCTCGGCCGGCTAAAAAACCTACACTATTTTACTGTATGCAGATATGCAAATGACACGTATAACACTCTCTACTATTGTTTTACTACTGCATAACGCTATATTAGCAAAAGTATCCTGCTTTCAAATGCTTTTAAAATGCTTTTTTATTTCAGTCTCTGGTCACAATATGAATTCTTTAGATGATGACTTTCGGTCTGTATTGACTATCCTCAGATCTTTTTTACACCATATCCTAAAGTGATACGGCCATAATGGCATTGTCAAAACATATAAATATAATCTGCAAAGCATAGTCACCTGGATCTTTACATGATTAATTACCCCTAATTGTGAGTCTAAAAATTTAATGCAATCGGACTGTGAACTTTGTTTCCTGACATAGCTTGTATTAAACACAATGAAACAGCAAATGGGATTCTAACATAAGTTTCTGGTGTTGTTACCATACGCTACACCCATACTGGATCCGTATTTTACCCCACACGATGTGAAATGATTTCGTTACTCTATATCGCCCCATGTCGTCTGATGGCGCTCCTGTTAATTGTTGATATTGGTATCAGTAAAAGCTCGGTTGATAAGCAGTCGCAGTTGTGTTTAAGGGCTGTCATGAGTGACTCTGAGGATGATTTTTTGATGTTGGCCACTTAATAAGTGCTTATTTGTGGACTAGAATTTGCAATGCGAAACTACTTTAAAGCCAAAACAGAATCTAACGATAAAATTATCAATTAACATGTTTAAAAAAGAAATAAAGAGGTAAAGGTAACTTTATTATACATAAAGCTGCATTTTATATATCAATCAGTCATGGATGTAGCTGAAGCTGAGTGTCTAGAGTACCTCACGATACAGGCAGCAGTACCACAAAAGATGCCTTACAGACCCGCTTTCCCCGAAGAGGAGCAACAGTATTTTCAGTAGCTGGGGGTATCAACAGTGTGTGTGGATGAGTGACCGATCTCACCGTCTAACATTAATTAATGTGTCCTTGTTATGTTTGGACTATGAATGGCTAAAAACTCAAGAAACTATAGCCAGTATTTTTCCCGAGGGCATGCTGTTCTGTTGTCGTAGAAAGCAGCACTAAATCAGTCTTTGGAGTGAAGATCAGAAAACGAACATATATAATCTTCATCATCATCATCATCATCAGTGTTCTGCCAAAAGGCAGGCTTTCACATGGTAGTTCTCCAGGCTGGCCGGTCTTTTCCTCTTCCCTTTATGTCGACTATCATTTTGTATCTCATTCCTCTCAGTCTTTTCCCATAAACCAGTCCTTCCAAAGCATCAGCTAGCAAGCAATCCCTTCTCAATGATTGTCCCACCCAGTTCTTTTTACTTTCTCTTACAACCTTCAGCAGACGTCTTCTCTCACCAACCCTTTCCAATACTCTTTTATTGCTCACTCTTTCCATCCAGCTTATTCTCTCCATTCTCCTCCACATCCACATCTCAAATGCTTCTAACCTTTTTTAATCCTCTCGTCTCAGCCTCCATGTTTCTGCCCCATATGGTGCCACACTCACCTCCTGGTCACATCTCAAGTCTTCAGTTATTGTGCTTCCAAGATATTTAACTGCATTTACTTGCTAATCGTAGATTGTCCTATTTTAATATTGAACAGTCTGCATCTTGTACTGATGACCATACTCTTTGTTTTTGCTGTGTTTATTTGCATCCCATATTCCACACAAGCTTCATTCAGATCTTTCAGCCTGTTATTCACTGCCCGCTCGCTTTCTGCCGCTAATACTATGTCAGCGGCAAATCTTATACATTCTATTCTCTTTCCACCAATACGTATTCCTCTTTTCCCATCTAAGCCTTTCGCAATAATCTCTTCACGGTATGTGTTAACAAACAGTGGGGAAAGGCAACAACCTTGTCTAACACCTCGTCCAGTGTTGCTTCCTTCTGACATTTCATTTCCAATCCTTATCCTTACTTTCTGGTGTAAATATAGATTCATTATCAGTCGTCTCTCTTTCCAATCTAATCCCTTTCTTTTCAAAATATCCATCAGCTTGTTCCACTGAACTCTGTCAAAAGCCTTTTCTAAATCTATAAAAACAGCAAAGATTTCTCTACCTTTTTCCATATATCTTTCCGCTATAGTTCTTAACAGGCCAATAGCATCTCTTGTTCCTTTTCCTCTTCTAAATCTGAACTGCTCATCTCAATCCCTCTATCCAGCTTGCCATATAGCCTTCTATTCAACACTCTCAGCAAGACTTTAGCTGCATGAGAAATTAGAATGATGTTCCTATGCTTCTCATATTTTTTAGTGTTTCTCTTTTTCTCTATTGGTATCATAACTGTTGCAAGGAAGTCCTCAGGTCATACCCCTTGCCATATATCTCGTTACAGAGGAAGA
The DNA here is from genome assembly GCF_023864275.1 of Schistocerca cancellata. Classification (NCBI taxonomy): domain Eukaryota; kingdom Metazoa; phylum Arthropoda; class Insecta; order Orthoptera; family Acrididae; genus Schistocerca; species Schistocerca cancellata. Next base: position 498,245,327 of record NC_064631.1, read on the forward strand.
CTATTTCTTTTCTTGCCTTTTTTCCCAGACTCTTCAACAGTTCTGCTGGCATATCATCAATTTCACATGCCTTCTTATTCTTCACCTCCTTCAGCGCCTTTTCTACTTCTGCTTCCCAGATTGTGAATCCCTTTCCATCTTCCGGCACATATTGCTCCTCTTCAACCTTAATTTCGCTTTGTATTTCATCCCCCTTATACACACATTCAATATATTCTTGCCATCTGTTCAAAACCTACTGTGGTTCTTTGCTAGAGTACCATCCGCTCTTTCTGTTTCCATGTTATTCCTCTTTCTTTTGCGTTCAAAAATTATCTCACTAGCCACTCTATACATCATTTCATACTTTCCCTCTTTCTCCATTTTCTCTACTTTGTCGCATTTCTGTTTCATCCATTTTTCCCTTACTTCTTCTCTTCTTAATTCATTATTCAGTTTCCTGTAATTCTTTCTGCCTTCTTCAGTTTCTACATTTTTCCACTTTCTCCGCTCTTCCACCTTTTTCAACATGTTTTCTGTTATCCATTCTTTCCTGGTACTTTGGGATACTCTAATTCCTAGTACTTCTTTGGCAGAGTCCATGAGTCCTTACCTCGTTGTTATCCATTTGTCATTGATACTTTCATCAACACTACCTCTTTCCCATTTTTCCATAAATCTGTTCTCCAAATCTGATGCCTTTACTACCTCTTTGACCCTTGTTTAGTCTTTCCTTTGCTTTATCTCTCCGGACTTTTTTCAACTTCACTTGCATGTCTCCCATCACTAGGTTGTGGTCTGAATTTATATCCGCTCCTGGATAAGCTTTAGCATTCTCCAAACAGTTCCTAAACCTTTTTTGTATCAGGTTGTAGTCCAGCTGATATCTTTCCCTATTCAAATTTGGTATCCATGTGTAACGTCTCCTTTTGTGGTGTTCAAATAATGCGTTGCCCACTTCTAATGAATTTTCTTTGCGGAAACTAATTAATCGTTCACCTCTCTCATTTCTTATTCTTAATCCAAATTTTCCTACTTTATCTTCATCTCTTCCTTCACCCACCACTGCAGTCCAGTCCCCCATGATGATAACGCAGGTATTTCTATTTTCTTTCTCGATGAGTTCTTGTATTTTCTCGTAATACTCTTCCACTTCCTCATCTCTATGCTGGCTGGTTGGCTTATATACCTGTATTAACACTAAGTCTTTTAGTTACGCTTCAGTCGTATCATCGTCAGTCTTTCATCAATATATTGTACCTTCATTACTCTATTTTCAGCTTCTGCCCTATCAATATTCCTACTCCGTTTTCACCACTCTTGATTTCCCCTGAGTAAAATAGCTTATAATCTCCACTTCCTATCGCCCCATTCTCTCCCCATCTCATTTCACGCAAACCGAGGGCGTCTAATCTGTTCCTTTTCAACTCCTGCTTCTCATTCTCTAGATTTCCTGCTGGCAGTAGTGTCCTCACATTCCATGTTCCAATCCTTATCTTTCCTTCCTTCGCTGTCCCTTTCTTCCTTTCAAATATGTCTACTCTCAATGTGTTCCCCTTCTGGAGATCCGAATGAGGGAAGTTTCAACTCCGGAAACTCTTACATGGAGAGGCATTCCATGTACTGCTTGGGAATTTAATGTGGTAGTTTCCCGTTATTTTCCACATAGGCAGTAGGATGCTCAGCCTAAAATCAGCCGCTCACTATGAGTCAGACGCTGTCTGTAGCCGCCCCTCTGGGGTCCAGCCCCTATTTGTACTCTTTTTGTACCCAAAGAGAAAAGGTGCCTCTTCCGCCATCTCCGCCGTACCGAAGTCCATCTTCTCCGCCTTCGCTGCCGTTGAAGTCTTCACCGTATACCTGGCAAGGGGCCCTCACAAGGTACTATCACCCGGGCCAGGTGAACCAAGGTTATTTCCTATGATATATAATTTTCACTGACTTAGGAAGCTGATTATTGTGAAAAATCGATGCAACTGGTGATGGATGAGCACTGTAACGACAACAAATGGGACCCAGTGTATGATTCAACGCAATCGGACTGTGGAGTTTACTTCCTAACACATCGTTGTATTAAATACAATGAAACAGCAAATGGGTTTCTAAGCTAAGATTCTCAAGCGCTTGTAGCAGTTTCTGACCAAAGAAATAGAAACGAATCTCGGGGTAACTAGCAATAACTTTCAAACTTCAGAAATGAAATTTTAGCCTTTTAGTTTCTCCAAGTTCTGTGAGCAAAATTGAATTGGAATGATACGAGAACATCCTATCAGCGTCGATAATTTACTATCTGCAGATAATTGCCTACCGTTAACTTGTATAAAGCAAAACGAATTGTCTCAGTACAACGCTTACGAGCTGACCAGCTCAGCCGGCCGGAGTGGCCGAGCGGTTAAAGGCGCTACAGTCTGGAACCGCACGACCGCTACGGTCGCAGGTTCGAATCCTGCCTCGGGCATGGATGTGTGTGATGTCCTTAGGTTAGTTAGGTTTAAGTAGTTCTAAGTTATAGGGGACTTATGACCACGGCAGTTGAGTCCCATAGTGCTCAGAGCCATTTGAACCATTTTTTTGAGCTGACCAGTTTAATAAGCACAGCGTTCTATTACTGAGCAACGCAGTTTCCAACATATGGGAGGCCTAAAATGATATTCAACAACACTTTTGGAAACACATTTCTGTTCACTAATATATTCAATATAGATACCGTACACTTTTAAAAAAATGGTTCAGATGGCTCTGAGCACTATGGGACTTAACATCTGAGGTCATCAGTACCCTAGAACTTAGAACTACTTAAACCTAACTAACCTAAGGACATCACACACATCCATGCCCGAGGCAGGATTCGAACCTGCGACCGTAGTGGTCGCGCGGTTCCAGACTGTAGCGCCTAGAACGCTCGGTCACTCCGGCCGGCACACTTTAATGAAAGTCAGTTAGCAACTGAGTATGTGAGGAGTATTGCTGTCTTTGATGTTATGATGTAGTGATATTGTACTCCGTGCTTATTGCTGCGTGTGCCGTTTTCCTGAAGGGAGGGAGTATTGTCGTGTAACGTCAACAATGCCAGAGTGGTTCTTGTCACGCGCCGAGTAATAGTGCTGCTGCATGACTTGGCGCGGACGGCAGGCAATGACATCTGCTCACAGCGTGTGTCACAACCAGCATCTGAGGACGACAAAGGCAGGGCGCCGTTTGTAATACATTGCCACATCCGAACCTTAATCACAAAGTTCAAAGGGCGTAGTATGACAGCACTAATAAGTCATTTTGCGCCTCTTGCACTACAGAGTCATAACTCGCAATCACCGTGCTCAGTCGCTCCACGGCGTCCTAGCACGGCCGAGAAGTGTGAAGGTAAGAGGAACGGGCAATAAATGACGTAACACTTTGGGGACAAGTCAGCTGACACTTGCGGATAACGAGGGAAAATGACAAAATCGCCGGTTCCGACGATTGACAGCCTCGCTAGTTACAGAATTACCTGACTGCAGTTTACGCGATGCCGTAATTGAAGAAGTTGTGACCGAGCGTCGGTCTTAAGCTGGTGAAGGTCCATACCAAGCGACTGCAAACTTTCCCCTACAGCCTGTTGGGCATCATAACACCCGCGTGCTGCCTCCGTTGCTGTACTTCGCACCACCTCCCTGGCTGTACACTGTGTCGTCACTCTGGGTCCTGCACTACCATCTCCACCATACGCGCCGTCAGTGATATGCTTTCACCGCATGCTGAAGCGCACGTCCTTCTTTGAGAGCGCTGAGGCGAAGCCGCACTGGCAGTCACTAAGCCGCATTAGGCTTGTGCCTACAAGCTATTCTCCAGGCCAACTGTACTGCATCTCTACTAAAGACCTGAGTCACACGAAGGACACAACCGAGACAGCGCTGTGTCTGCATTCCTCATCGACGTGAGTATATCAACGCGCCTGGAGAAGACATTGTTGTTGTTGTTGTTGTTATGGTCTTCACTCCAGAGACTGGTTTGATGCACCTCTCCATGCTACTCTATCCTGTGCAAGCTTCTTCATCTCCCAGTACCTACTGCAACCTACATACTATTGAATCTGCTTAGTGTATTTCTCTTGGTCTCCCTCTACAGTTTTTACCCTCCACGCTGCCCTCCAATACTAAACTGGTGATCCCTTGATGCCTCAGAACAAGTCATACCAACCGATCCCTTCTTCTAGTCAACTTGTGCAACAAATTTCTCTTCTCCTCAATTCTATTCAATACCACCCCATTAGTTATGTGATCTACCCATCTAATATTCAGCATTCTTCTGTAGCACCACATTTCGAAAGCTTCTAGTCTCTTCTTGTCCAAATTAAATAGGTTGCGAAATCAGCAGTAATACACACTGTAAGTAGGCTATGTAAGTAGGCTGTTTATGTTTTCTTATTGGCAACGTTACGTAGCGCTCTGAACGAAAATCACTGGCTGTGCTGTGTGCAGTCTGTGGCTAGTTTGCATTGTTGTCTGCCATTGTAGTGTTGGGCAGCTGGACGTGAGCAGCGCGTAGCGTTGCGCAGTTGGAGGTGAGCCGCCAGCAGTGGTGGATGTGGGGAGAGAAATGGCGGAGATTTGAAATTTGTAAGACTGGATGGCATATATATTATGATTATTAAGGTAAATACATTGTTTGCTCTATTAAAATCTTTCATTTGCTAACTATGCCTATCAGTAGTTAGTGCCTTCAGTAGTTTGAATCTTTTATTTAGCTGGCAGTAGTGGCGCTAGCTGTATTGCAGTAGTTCGAGTAACGAAGATTTTTGGTGAGGTAAGTGATTTGTGAAACGTATAGGTTAATATTAGTCAGGGCCCTTCTTCTGTAGGGATTTCTGAAAGTCAGATTGCGTTGCGCTAAAAAATATTGTGTGTCAGTTTAAGCACAGTCCTGTATAAATGTTCAAAGGGGACGTTTCAACACCACTCCAGATAACGCTGCTGGACATATGACAGCAATCCACACCAGCAGTAGGTATTCTATGGGATTTCGAGCACAGTTCGTCATGACGCCACCGTGGTCATAGATGTCATCACTGATGAGTCATTCGATTTCCCCACCCTCACCATTCCCCTGTCTGACAAAAGCCAGTGGGACATTCAAAACTGTGGCAGGAAAATGAAAAAATAGCCCAAGTGAGCTGGTGTGTTTCGTGTGGAAGGAGGGTTATTGTTCTAAGTATAAAATGTGGGAAACTAAAAACGACTCATTGTCATGCTGGCTGATGTGGAATACTGGCTCTGGCTCTACGATGTCACAATCCTACTTGGAATATGAGCGCCGGTCTAAGACGTCAGAATTGAAGGTGGCTGAGGGAAAAAAAGATGGCGATTGAACATGAAAACTGAGGCCATTCTAGCGCAGCACTATGATGTCTCAGACCTGTCGGGCTATTTATAACAGTGTATAATTCCGGATTACTGACCCAGAATGGAGATACTGGTGCATACTGACCCATAGCTGGAATACTGGCCCTAGCTATATGACAGCAATCCAGCTCTGATCAACTGATTTATATTTTATAACAGTGTAGAATTTCAGCATACTGGCCCGGGTATGGCTACTATTTACTCTGAAGTATATGGTCACTGCATATGGTGTGTCTTTATTTAAACAAACTAGGCTTTCTGCCCCCATGACTATGCAGCAACGCTGCCCTGATCCGATGCCGACAACCCGCCACCGCCCGCTGTAACTATCAGGTCTCTGCCAGGCCGCCTCTTGGTCAGTGCCAGGTGCCGCGGATATCAGCGCCGCTCTGGGCCAGGCAACTGCAACTGTTAGACCCGCCCCCCTGAATTACCCATCCGCGTTAAAGTTCAAACTGTATGTTGTGTAGCAGGAACACTTCGCCTTTATTTTAACAAACACCTTGCCAGGAACAGCTCCCTATTCCGCTGTCCAGAGTTCATGATCACCAGACCTGTCGAGAAATCCGCCACCACCCAATCCGCGGTACCCCTGCTAAGAGGAAAATCGCCCTCGAGTCGCGCCAACATCTACCAGAGGCAGCTATGTCCAGAGAGACAACACAAACATACTATCGATTCGATAACCTATAGAGAAACAGAATATACCAGCTCCAGTTGTCAACACTAGTGCACTGAAGCGACAACAATGCACCCACACCCAAAGTCCCCATGACTCGAGTTAAAATGAGGGGCGAAATACGAAAAGTGTAGGAACCACACTTATACAAGGACAGGGAGTTGAGAAATCCACTGATCCAAGTTTTAAGTGATGGAAAGTCTGCCGGCTTTCAAACTGTAAAGCACTCGTCCTAACTTTAAAACTACAAAGCCTGAAGCCTGTAAGTTTCTCAGACCCTTGTTGTATGTAGGGGGGGGGGGGGGGAAGGGGGAAGGAGAATCAGACATATTCACTTCTATCTCTATTTGAACACCACAGCCTCCATACAGAGCCCCGCTGACAGCCCGTCGAGGCGCGGACGCCGCACCTAACTGTGCTGTGCCGAGCCGGGACGTGTGCGGCGCTGCATGCATCCTCTCAGGTTAACAGGCCGGCTGCACCGAGTCCGAACAAGTATTGTTCGATAAATTTCAGGCTTGCAGCCTCGTAAATTTCAACTCTACTTCTGATACACTACTGGTCACTAAAATTGCTACACCGCGAAGATGACGTGCTACAGACGCGAAATAAGCACAGGAAGAAGATTCTGTGATATGCAAATGATTAGCTTTTCAGAGCATTCACACAAGGTTGACGCCGGCGGTGACACCTACAACGTGCTGAGATGAGGAATGTTTCCAACCGATTTCTCATACACAAACAGCAGTTGACCGGCTTTGCCTGGTGAAATGTTGTTCTGATGCCTCGTGTTAAGGAGGAGAAATGCGTACCATCAAGTTTCCGACTTTGATAAAGGTCGGATTGTAGCCTATCGCGATTGCGGTTTATCGTATCCGTATCGCGACATTGCTGCTCGTGTTGGTCGAGATCCAAAGACTGTTAGCATAATATGTGTAAGTAGGCTGTTTAGATTTTTATATTGGTAATGCCACGTAGCGCTCTGTATGAAAATCACTGGCTCTGCTGTGTGCAGTCTGTGGCTAGTTTGCATTGTTGTCTGCCATTGTAGAGGGGCAGCTGGATGTTAACAGCGCGTAGCGTTGCGCAGTTGGAGGTGAGCCGCCAGCAGTGGTGGATGTGGGGAGAGAAATGGCAGAGATTTGAAATTTGTGCATGAACTGCTATATATATTATGACTATTAAGGTAAATACATTGTTTGTTCTCTATTAAAGTGGTGGATGTGGGGAGAGAAATGGCGGAGATTTGAAATTTGTGCATGAACTGCTATATATATTATGACTACTAAGGTAAATATATTGTTTGTTCTCTATTAAAATCTTTCATTTGCTAACTATGCCTATCAGTAGTTAGTGCCTTCCGTAGTTTGAATATTTTATTTAGCTGGCAGAAGTAGCACTCGCTGTATTGCAGTACTTCGAGTAACGGAGATTTTTGGTGAGGTAAGTGATTTGTGAAAGGTATAGATTAATGTTAGTCAGGGCCATTCTTTTGCAGGGATTTTTGAAAGTCTGATTGCGTTGCGCAAAAAAAATATTGTGTGTCAGTTTAAGCACAGCCTTGTACAATTGTTCTAAGGGGACGTTTCATATGGAATGGGTGGGTTCAGGAGCGTAATACGGAACGCCGTGCTGATTCCAACGGCCTCGTATCACTAGCAGTCGAGATGACAGGCATCTTATCCGCATGGCTGTAACGGATCGTGCAGCCACGTCTCGATCCCTGAATCAACAGATTGGGACGTTTGCAAGCCACAACCATCTGCACGAACAGCACGACGACGTTTGCAGCACCATGGACTATCAGCTCGGAGACCGTGGCTGTGGTTACTCTTGACGCTGCATCACAGACTGGAGCGCCTGTGATGGCGTACTCAACGACGAACCTAGGTGCAAGAATGGCAAAACGTCTTTTTTCGGATGAATCCAGGTTCTGTTTACACCAACATGATGGTCGCATTTGTGTTCGGCGACATCGCGGTAAACGCACATTCGACGCGTGTATTCGTCATCGCCATACTGGCGTATCACCCGGCGTGATGGTATGGGGTGCCATTGGTTACACGTCTCGGTCACCTCTTGTTCGCCTTGACAGCACTTTGAACAGTGAACGTTACATTTCAGATGTGTTACGATCCGTGGCTCTACTCTTCATTCGATCCCTGCAAAACCCTACATTTCGGCAGGATAATGCACTACCGCATGTTGCAGGTCCTGTACGGGCCTTTCTGGATACAGAAAATGTTCGACTACTGCCCTGGCCAGCACATTGTCCAGATCTCTCACCAATTGGCAACGTCTGGTCATTGGGGGCCTAGCAACTGGCTCTTCACAATACGCCAGTCACTACTGTTGATGAACTGTGGTATCGTGATGAAGCTGCATGTACACGCCATTCAAGCTATGTTAAGATATGCCCAGGCGTATCAAGGCCGTTATTACGGCCAGAGGTGGTTGTTCTGGGTACTGATTTCTCAGGATCTATGCACTCAAATTGCGTGAAAATGTAATCACAGGTGAGTTCTAGTATAATATATTTGTCCAATGAATACCCGTTTATCATGTGCATTTCTTCTTAGTGTAGCTATTTTAATGGCCAGTAGTGTATTTTGGCTATACACCGTCCAGCCATCTTCAGTGTGAGCCGAGTGACTGACGCTCCAGCAATGGCTCCGTCCTTTTAAACCCGCGAACCGCGCCAGGGCGCATGTGGTCACAGATACACTAGGCGCCAGAGATGTTGATCGGCGACAAATAGGTACAACATGTGCATAAAATTAAATCGATGGTTGCAGGATCGATCAACACGGTGATGTCGATGTATCACTGAGAGCTGCATTGTTGCGACGTCTTTGTGAGTTTATTACAGAAAGTGCCGGTTTCATGATGTGTCCAAGCAGAAGTCGCTATCTCTATTAGTTAAATTCTTCACGAACGGCATTTCAATTGAACAGTTTTTGCTGTTGCTGAGCGACAGTCATAAAATAATTTTTGCCCGCATCTCGTGGTCGTGCGGTAGCGTCCTCGCTTCCCACGCCCGGGTTCCCGGGTTCGATTCCCGGCGGGGTCAGGGATTTTCTCTGCCTCGTGATGGCTGGGTGTTGTGTGCTGTCCTTAGGTTAGTTAGGTTTAAGTAGTTCTAAGTTCTAGGGGACTTATGACCACAGCAGTTGAGTCCCATAGTGCTCAGAGCCATTTGAACCATTTTGAAAATAATTTTTAAATGAACACACCGCCATTTGACTGTATTGTTGTTTATTTAATTGCAATAAAGGTTTCGGCCTTTTATGTCATATGAGTCCCAGAATGATGAAGTCCAGGTTGAAATTTTACATTATCATACACCTTAGAGTGCCTAGTGTCAATATAGTGCCGATTTGTTAGGTTGTAAGAGCCGGGTGTACTTGCGGTGCTCTGTTCATTTCTCGTGGACAGTACGTGTCATCTGTCCGATGTATGTATGGCCACATTCATAGGGTAAGTCTTAAACCACAGGCTTCCGAAGCATCAAATCATCTTTAACAGAACCCTTCAGTGCTGTTGTCTTTGGTGGAGGGCGTAAAATCACTCTCGCTTTGTGTTTGCTGAGAATCCATCCTGTTTTTGACGATAAGCTTCCCACGTGTGGCAGAAAAGCCATGGATTGGAAACTTTCCATGTCTTCTTCTTCATTTCGTATGCCCACAGCTGGTTTAATTGAAGCCAACGGGTATTCTCCACAGCAGACACGTAAGGCACTGAATCGATCCTGCAGCCATAGATCCAATTTCAGGCGTATGTTGCACCTCTTTCCCGCCGATCAACGTCTCTGGTGCCTTGTGTATCTGTGGCCACGTTCACATTGGCATGGTCCACGGGTTTACAATGAAATAGCAAGTGCTGGAGCGCCAGTCACCCGGCTCACTCTGAAAATGGCTGCACGGTATACAGCCTAAATATCAGAAGAAGAAGTGAAATTTATGCGGCTGCACGTCAAAAATTTTATGGAACAATCATTGCGCCACTAGAATATGAAGATGCACAGAGCCGGTATCGTTCGGAACTCACAGTAAGTGACACGCTCCCGACTTCACTGCTACACAAAGGCTGCTGAAGGCACTATGTAAACCAGCAGCATATCTGTAACCCACTAAGACAGAGCGTCCTGACCACAGTCCCCATGCTTTCTGATACATTCCTATGACTACACATTTTACCTTTAAACATAGTGTAGTTTTAGAAAAGGAATACGTCCTGCTTTGTTAGACGAATGCGATGGAATGGTTCTTACATTCCATAGATGGAGCACCCTATAAGATCTCTGCACTCTGCTGACACCGCCACCCACAGAGAGATGGAATCCGCCGTCGCAAACCTGGAACGGCTACACAGCGTGTTTCCAGTTTGAAATTGAAAACAGACGATCCAGTAGACCGCGTGGTTTTGTGTTCATTTTCACATTCCCAGTACGATTGCAGAGCAGCAGGCGCATTTCGCCCAATACAGCCCTAGTGCGCCGCCCCAGTAGGTGCTCCCGATAATAGGAGGGAATAGATTTCAAGCACCTAGCGTAGATTCACGTTGTAAGTTTCTCTTCTCGAGAGCTCCAAACACAATGCTCGCAAGCTTTAAGAGGATGAACTACCACTTTGTACATGAAATACAACACCGATTCAGTCTGATACAAAACATTGATAGGCTTTTTAAGAGGAACATCAATCCTACACTACTTGTTTAATTTTTTTGATGGCGTTACAACCTTTGCCAGATGTGACCTAAGTTAAAATGCCAGTGAAATTTGAGAATGCGAGCATTGCACGTTTGCTTAAAACTACATGGACAAAAAGGTGACAATCTCAATAGGTCATCAATCATAAGAGCCGTTACAGTTGTAAACAAATTGTAGCAGATTTCATCATTGACAATGAATAACAGCTGCGGATGTCCAGTCTAGTGAAATTTGTGTCAGTGTAATGTAGAGCCCTCACCAGGAAATTTTTAAAATGAGAGTCTACTATTGATCGTACTAGAGTTTTCTATGCTATTCCCTTTATAGTATATGACAGTGCCACACCTCACATCAGCTAGGAAGAGATGAAACAATTTGGGCTATGTATACAGGCGTTCTTTTCACAATGCGTTATTGAGGGCGATTAGATATTAAACAGACACAGTCGACAGCTGCAGACAAGTAACGTTGCGTCACATTTGCTACAATTACAAACCGACCGAAAACAGCGACGCAGGAAGCAAGAATGCAATGCAACACATACCTTTTCGCTCATACAGGTACAACGCGTATCCTAGCCAAATCACTCAACTTTGTGCTTACACCGATGACAGATTTACCGAAAGAAGTCAATTTCGCATCGTACCGTTAAACTTTCGCCTGGACTATACGTAAATACAGGGCGAGGGAGTGAAACAGCACGGTTTTGAAATATCACCAATAATAAATTTACAAAAAGAGTATAATTATTTCAGCATGAATCTAAGTACATGAGTGGAAATGAATGTTTTTCCTTAAAAACAATCATTTTTTTGAATATGGTATCAGTAAGGTGGCGTCCTTGGTTTTGCACACATTGTCGGACTCTTAAGATGAAATCCGCCCATGACGTTCTGCAGCATCTGCAACGGAATGTTGTTAATTTCCTGCCGGACTCGCTCCTTCAGATGTTCTTTTGTTCTTGGCGGATTTTCCTCGAAGATGGCGCATTTAAGATAGCACCTAAAAAGAAGTCCGGGGCTGTCAAATCTGGCGACGGGCAGGCCAATGGATATCACCATTTTTGCTGATTAGCCGTCCTGAAAATGCGAATTTAAGCAAATCCATTGAGACATTAGCGGTATGGCTTGTTGCACCGTCTTGCTGGAAGACTACTTCTTCATATGGATCATACTGATCGATTTCAGGCAGACCAAAAGTCGTCAACACGTCAGCATAACATTCAGAGATCACCGTTATTGTGTTCCCATGTTCATCTTAAAAAAATAGGGTCCCACCAGTCCATGAGAAGATATTGCGCACCAAATTGTTACTTTTTGAAAATGGAGAGGTTTTTCATAAAGATCACGTGGGTTATTTTCGGACCAATACCGGAAGTTCTGCTTGTTGATGTAGCCACTAGGGTGAAAGTGGGCTTCATCTCTCATCCATAATTTATGCACTCCTATGTTTCTTCCGATAACATTAAGCATCGCTGGGTAAAAGCGTATGCGACGATTGTAACCATAAAGTTTTAGGGCTTGCACTATCTGCATTTTATATGGACGACACTATAGGTCATTCTTCAAACTGCGTCTCACTGACCGACAGCTGAGAGCAAGTTCAGCGCTGCGTCGACTTGCTGATTTTCGCGGACTTCGTGCTAATGCATCCCGCACATGATCATTGTTCTCTGGGGTCCGGATTGTTTTTTCACTTCCATCTATTTCGTCTTGTTTGCAGTGGCTTCGAAGTTTTTCGCCCACAGGAGGACAGCTTTCCTTGATGACACGGGAGTCTGTGGCGGTAGATTAAACTCACGACGGGAAGCGCGTTGGGCACCCACCACACCATACGTGTTTTTATTATATGCATTTTACAGCAAATGCACGTAGCGCTCTTGGCCAACGCTCCAAGGCTACTGAAATTTCCACCTGTCTAGACGCTCAAGGTCGTTTCCCCCACTCCCATAACCCTCAACTGCGCCCGTCAGCCGGAATCGAAATCGTGCCATTTCACTGCCTCACCCTGTATTATGATTCCAACAGTACGTCTATGATTTCGTTCGATGCCTGTTTGTCATTCACTCTTACAGTTCATCGTACTAGCGCCTTCCTTTAGAGAACATGCCATAAACGATATATATGTGTGTGTGTGTTTCTTGTAGGACAGAATGGGGTAAAGTGAAATTTAGCACAAGTAACTGCAATGTTCAACTCTCACGCAGTATTAGTGTTAACTGGATTGCAGCGTGTAAGAACCCTACAAGGACAGTAGAAAAAAAACATCACCAATAACAACATATTGACCGATGGTTTCAGAGTCGTGCCATCTCCTCGTTCAGTCGGTGTCACTTTGCGAAATGACGCATCAAACTGCCGGCGTCCGTCGCGACACATGCAGAAAGGTGTGGCGTAAGCGACGTGAGTTGGCACCACGATGCCTCTCACGGTCAGCGCAGTGTAGATGTAGTGGTGTTTAAACAAAGATGTTGGTGCATACCTCTCCTATTTGTTTCCTCGAACTACGTACGACAGTGACGAGTGTTTGACAACCACACTACCTCTATGAATAGTCTGTTAAGTTTTAAACTTGGGACAAGTGCTCTATGGTTTGACAGCCAGTAGACTCACCATTATTTTGTACTTAGGATAAGTGGATTTTCTCAGCATTTAAATTTGCGATAGCTGGTGTGGAAGAGCAAATTGTCTAAACTGTAATGGCAGATGGGATATGGATGTTTGATGGAGAAGCGAGCCAGCATGGAATAGAGAGGCCTTTCCCTCCTATATGTAGAAAATGTCATCAGTGAGAGAAAAAGTGCCAGTAAACAGTGTAATGGGCGTTCAGCTTAGTGAAGAGGAAATAGTCATACTACATTGCATGATAAAGGAGAGTCAAGAAAGAACTGCGAAGGAACCAAATTTAAGATTAAAGGAGGAAGTATAGGAAGCATTTAAATTTGTATTTAAGGAGGCTCAAAATGATGTCACGTAGATGTCTGAGAAGAGGGAAGAAGAGAAGAAACAGATGTATGTAATGCAGTGAAAAATGCACCTACTATTCTTTCATAGTGTTCATTCCAATGAAGTCACAATTAGAAACTACTTTGGATACCAATTTCTTAATTGAAATATCTACTACAGACCTTAGCGTCTCATGCAAAATGGACAAATACAGTAATCTTAGATGAAGAAACGACTAGTACATCCAGAGACGGTGACAGTACCGAGGTGGGTGCTAACATTCTCAGTATGGATTCAAATGTACTGTCAGTGGGTGAATAATGTAACGTGAAACAGAACACTTATCGAGATACAAAGATTATCGTTACAGAGATTCCGGAGCAGACTGTTAAGAAACAAAAAAATTTAGAAGTGTTGAAGGTCATTCGGTTATGACATGAGGTGATCTGTGTGAAGCAAGAACAGAACTTGTCGTAAGTAGACAGTCAAAAAACGCTTTTGGAAAAGTACTGGTCTAAAGGTATCAAAGATGAAAGTTTTGGATTTTCACATTAAAAATCAAGTGGTTCAAATGGCTCTGAGCACTATGGGACTTAACTTCTGAGGTCATCAATCCCCTAGAACTTAGAACTACTTAAGCCTAACTAACCTGAGGACATCACACACATCCATGCCGCAGGCAGGATTCGAACCTGCGACGTAGCGGTCGCGCGGTTCCAGACTGAAGCACCTGGAACTGCTCGGACACTACGGATGCTCAAAATAAAGGATTCAACTGGGGGATATAAAGAGTACTCCTATCTTTGACGTTATGGCGTAGCGATACTGTACTCCTTGATGGCGATATTTTACTCCTTACTCACCGCTGGGGTCTAGAATTTTCGCAGCTGAGCCCGCATTTCCTCTGGTGGCGAGCATTGTCTTGCTACACAACGTCAACAGTGATCCAGCTGTACTGGACACTCACCGAGTATTGGCGTGCGTGTCGAATTTGACTTCAGTGTGGAGCATAATTAGTTTGAGACTTTTGGTTGAAACAATACTGTGGTTGTGAGTAAGTAACTTGTGTGGAGGAATATAGTGATAATAGAAAGTAAATGAAAAGGCTTCCCTTAATGCGGAAAGATAACGTAGCAATGGTTTCTTCAGTACGATTCCAAAACATGCTTCACTGTTACAAGGCTGGACGAGTTTAGTCAGTGTCAGGAAAGTGTATTATACGCTACAGGGATAATAAAACAAATTATTGAACTTAAAAAAATATTATTTCAAATTAATGTTTTCCATTTTTCAACTGAACGACTTGACACGTACACGAATTAGGTCAGGTGTATCTTGTACCGAAGCCTGCTGTCTTAGTAAAGTTAAAAGACCTGAGTCTGATAGCCACAAAAATATGTTATAAAACTAAAGAAACAGGAAAAGACGTATTACAAGCAACATAATCCCTATAATATGGGGGCCCTAAGTCTGTTATGGCATTCATCACATATGTAGAACTTCTTTCAACGCATAACAACTTACACGTTATCAAATACACTTTTTATAGGTACTGAAAGCTAAATTAACTACATTTAAACCAACTGTTGTCTGCGGTTATACGTTTACCTGATTACTAAAGGCAATTTAAGCATTAACTAGGGGTTTTGAATACTATGTCAATTAAGACATTGCTTTCAGTTGTGTATACCCACGGGAACTTTCAAGACTACAAACATTGCCATAACACGGGTTACATGACTTACGTCAGTGATGTTCTTCTAAAGCACGTTCTTTAAAATTCACACGTATCCTGGATTCACTGCAATGAAGCAACTGATTCATGAACTAATATAGCTCCACAAAAAAATTCATTTTGCTTGGAGATATGGAAGGGACGATCTCCTATGACGACGGCTCTGAACAGGTTTAGGCAGTCGTGAAACCGCATACAGTTCGCTGCATAAAAATTCTTCTTCGAAACTTCACATAATTTGGAGATTCCACACACACGATTTAGAGATTCCATATATATATAATTTCCATGACCACAGACTGCTGAAGCGCAAATTTAGCACCCTTCCACCTTTTCCTTTGGTGTCAGCAAGAGAAACGCAACATATAAGAACAAATAGTAATCATAATTCGTTAATATTCACATGCTATCACATGTTAGTGTTGTAACATCAATGATATGAAGTATCGGCGTTGCAAGTGGGTGACAATAATACTCTGGCGATCTCACGCATTTCACAAAAAATTGTGTTTCCAATGTTTCAGTGACATTCCCCACGATTTTCTTTGATGATTTCATTTACTCCACTTAATGGAGTTGTATAACAGTAGGCAGCAAAATTAAGAGGAAGAAATAGTCATCAGCGTCTTGCTATTTTTGTTTTCTGCGAATCATGTTGACGTTCCTTTTCCCAACAATATTTTGAGGTTACGTCTGCGGCAAAATACTAGACCTAAACGTGACAGATTTCTGAACTCAAGTGTGTACATAATGAACCGCAGTGACTATGATCAGCATTTCATTCGTCAGACGGGATGATCGTTTCAAAAGGGTTCAAATGGCTCTGAGCACTATGGGACTTAACATTTGAGGTCATGATTCCCCTAGACTTAGAACTACTTAAACCTAACTAACCTAAGGACATCACACACATCCATGCCCGAGGCAGGGTTCGAACCTGCGACCGTAGCGGTCGCGCGGTTCCAGATTGAAGCGCCTAGAACCGCTCAGCCACAACGGCCGGCAGGATGATCGTTTCAAACATGTTTTATAGATAAAAAGTATTTCCGAATAAAATAGCTTTCGGCACACATTTTTGAGATGAAACGCACTTAAACGAACAAAAAACGGAATATGAAAGTGGATTTACAGCAATTACAGAAAGACTGATCGTGATGCTAGACATAAATAAAAACGTTAATAGCAAAATAGTGCTCATCGGTACCGATTTTGATTGAACAGTTCGGGTGTAATCAGAACGGATATTTTAACGTTTTTGAGAAGCTGCTCTAGTTAGCTGATAACTTGACATCGTGTTTTAAAATGTTGCGCAATTATATGCAGAAACAAGCTTTGTTAACAGCCTGTTCATTACGAATATTGTTTTATCTTCTCATATACTATCCGATATCTAATTATTACCAGATGTTGACCTCTTTTAGTACCGTAAGCTAACCTCCCAAATTTTTTTGTATGTTGTGTAACTTTGATTTTAAATGATGAATTTTATATTGTAACTAACCACACAATCGTGCTCTCTAGCAGAGGCACGGCGTTTTTAACTTTTTTCACCTTAAATAGCAACATTATTAAACTGGCAGAAATTTTAATGACTCAGTACTTGACTCCACAATTTGATTATTACATTCTGTAACGGTAATTAGTGGCGGGTTCTTTGTGGTTCAAAAATGGCTCTGAGCACTATGGGACTTAGCATCTGAGGTCATCAGTCCCCTAAAACAGAACTACTTAAACCTAACTAACCTAAGGACATCACACACATCCATGCCCGAGGCAGGATTCGTAGCGATCGCGTGGTTCCAGACTGCAGAACCTGGAACCGCTCGGTCACACCGGCCGGCGCTGGTCTTTGTGGTTTTTTCTGTTTATATTGTGCAGTGAAAGTGGTATCGCACAGGTGTTGAGTGGTAAGGTGCTGCGTCAGAACAGGATTATTCAAATTTAGACGAATCATTTTTATAAACAAGCAGGAATCTTCAAAAGCGTGAAACACGTCATGACTTATTCATATGACTTTACCAAAGGATACTGGTGGCAAAATTTACTAAAAAACTCAGCACGGTAATTTAATGACAGCAACATAAAGGAACTCTGCCAATCAGATTTACTGTTACAACGTAAGAAAGGCTACTGCTGGCAGAATTTGACCACATGATCAGTGAGAAAAACAGCAACTGTCAGCTGGAGGTACCATTAAAACTTAAGGAATGCGAGTGTTGGTATATTTCAATAAAATGATCAATAAACAAAACCGCTACTGCCACCAAAACGTACCGTTACCATTTTAGAAAAGCAACAGTTCGTAGAACTGAAAATGATCAATGAGTCTATAGTTAAGGGGCTCCGGAACGCCCTATACTTGCAATGTTAAAATAACGCTTATAAATTACATCTTTCCTCACAAAGTATTTGAGGTAGGAAGTTGAACATTTTACAGATTATTTATTGGAATATGGGCTACAACTTAACACAGGGATTTTACAAGATTTTAGTTCAGTTATTAAAGATGATTTTCTTTTCAATTGTAATGAAAATTCACAACATTTTTTTGCAATTTTTTATTTATATATTCAAAAACATACAGTTTTTTGGAAAAAGGCTGTGTTAAATTATGCAGAAGGTACTGTGTAACATTTACTGAAAGTTTGAAACAAATATGTTTGGAAGATCCTTAGAAAACATGTAATTAGTATGAGAAAATAAAAGTTTTGGGAATCGAGCGACAAAGATTGGATTAACTTTTTAGTGCATTCCAGGTCCATAGGATGGATTATCTTCATCCTCTGCAAACTCCTCCTCCAGCTTCCTCTTGTTCCTCCTCCTGTTTACTCTTGCTTGTATTTCTAGACTCTTTACAGCCCTGTCTGCAGCCCGAAGGCGTTCCTTGTCTAAAGCAAGTATCGCTCGTACCATGTTAGAATGTTATTATTTACAGTAATAACACATACCTTTGGCTTTCCAACATTTCTGCTTTTCTTAAAAGCCTTCAGAGGATTTCTAATAACTTTACTTTTATTCATTATTATACTTCAACAAAACAGAGACTCAAGAAACAGAATTAATTACGAATATTTTCGAGATAACGACAGAGTAAATAAACATGAAACAATCGCCAACCACACCAGCGATATATATTGAACCATCACAGGTTAGCCACAACACATACTTTATCTCACATCACTAAAATGTGCCTGATGAACACGGGCGTTAATAATAACACCATTTGACAGCAGTTTAACAGCGCCACAGTGGGTCACGCCCATGTAGAACACATTTCAAAAAAAATTAAAAATAGTTGTAGTCTTCGGAATAGAATAAATTATATATCTATTAAAAGGTAATAGTCTGCAGATTCAGAAAACGCAAAAAAGTAAAAATTGAACTTTTCATGGTTTTGAGCCTTTCCGGAGCCCCTTAAACAGCCACAGCCAACAGAGAACCATTAGAAAAAGAGAAAGAAAATATGCCATGGAGTAAATATAATTTAATATAGCACAGATAATTAAACTGAAACTTAAATCTTCTTTGGAGTTGATAATCGACCAAAATATGCGAGCAAATATGTATACTTGCACAGCCCCGGCAAGGGCTATTTAAGTAATGAAAAACAAACAGTACAGCCCTTCAATCAAAGTAACAATTTACATGAAGGTATTGAAAGATTTGCATGAGCAAAAACTCTACACCGTTATTTATACCCTGAAACAATACCGCTTTCTTAATATAGCTCCGTTAACGCAGATTATGGATAACGTCAAGTCTTTGGTAGCAAATCATTCATCGTTTCCAGTACTAACTGTATGCTGGCCCTGGTTCTGGAGTTAATGGATACACAAAATGAACAGACAGAGTTAAAAGATCCGCTTACTGTAACACACGAGGCACAGATGAACCATCAAAATAAATTTATGGACTTTACATTCTCATAACAGAACACCCTAAAATTAATGGACGGCTCGTCCACACAAGGTACAACTAAGAACAATAAATAAACTGTAACTACCAGGTCACAGCAGTGACTTAAATTACAGCGGCTTTACCATTTTGAATAGGGTCTATACTTGAAACGTCCGACTTTGCCTAAGGTCTCCAATTATACCGTAAGATCAATGCTAAACAATCGACAGGAGATTAATTAGTATCCAGCCCTACATAATTAGTTCACTGACTCCTCTGTGCTTCTGACAAGTTTTTGGGTAATCAGGACGGCGAGCACACAGACGGCCAGATCACAAAACGACATAACAATCGTAAAACAATTTTCTGGACGTAGTTTCTGAGAATCAATGAAGAAATCAACAGCAGCACCAAATAAGAAAGACTGCTAGCAAGCCGGTGCCTTTGCCGTACAGTTGTAGTTCAGGAACCAAGAGGCTGCAGTCCACAGACAGCCCACACGAAAAATGATCAGAACTGACAAACAGGTAGGAAATCCGCGATCACAGCTGACACAGGGTTGCTTCAGATATTCCAGTGCCGAGCACAAGCGAGGCTCCAGCTGCCACGTCGGAACAAGTTTCCCACAAGATGATATTCGTAGTCAGAACATCAGCAAACGGCACATTGGGACAACACATACTAACGTTTCAAGCGTAACTCCTTCCCCAATCTACCGCCGGCCACGAGGACAATATCCTTCCTCATAGCTCACTGCCCGCCCGGAATTGACAAATACACTCCTGGAAATTGAAATAAGAACACCGTGAATTCATTGTCCCAGGAAGGGGAAACTTTATTGACACATTCCTGGGGTCAGATACATCACATGATCACACTGACAGAACCACAGGCACATAGACACAGGCAACAGAGCATGCACAATGTCGGCACTAGTACAGTGTATATCCACCTTTCGCAGCAATGCAGGCTGCTATTCTCCCATGGAGACGATCGTAGAGATGCTGGATGTAGTCCTGTGGAACGGCTTGCCATGCCATTTCCACCTGGCGCCTCAGTTGGACCAGCGTTCGTGCTGGACGTGCAGACCGCGTGAGACGACGCTTCATCCAGTCCCAAACATGCTCAATGGGGGACAGATCCGGAGATCTTGCTGGCCAGGGTACTTGACTTACACCTTCTAGAGCACGTTGGGTGGCACGCGATACATGCGGACGTGCATTGTCCTGTTGGAACAGCAAGTTCCCTTGCCGGTCTAGGAATGGTAGAACGATGGGTTCGATGATGGTTTGGATGTACCGTGCACTATTCAATGTCCCCTCGACGATCACCAGTGGTGTACGGCCAGTGTAGGAAATCGCTCCCCACACCATGATGCTGGGTGTTTGCCCTGTGTGCCTCGGTCGTATGCAGTCCTGATTGTGGCGCTCACCAGCACGGCGCCAAACACGCATACGACCATCATTGGCACCAAGGCAGAAGCGACTCACATCGCTGACAACGACACGTCTCCATTCGTCCCTCCATTCACGCCTGTCGCGACACCACTGGAGGCGGGCTGCACGATGTTGGGGCGTGAGCGGAAGACGGCCTAACGGTGTGCGGGACCGTAGCCCAGCTTCATGGAGACGGTTGCGAATGGTCCTCGCCGATACCCCAGGAGCAACAGTGTCCCTAATTTGCTGGGAAGTGGCGGTGCGGTCCCCTACGGCATTGCGTAGGATCCTACGGTCTTGGCGTGCATCCGTGCGTCGCTGCGGTCCGGTCCCAGGTCGACGGGCACGTGCACCTTCCGCCAACCACTGGCGACAACATCGATGTACTGTGGAGACCTCACGCCCCACGTGTTGAGCAATTCGGCGGTACGTCCACCCGGCCTCCCGCATGCCCACTATACGCCCTCGCTCAAAGTCCGTCAACTGCACATACGGTTCACGTCCACGCTGTCGCGGCATGCTACCAGTGTTAAAGACTGCGATGGAGCTCCGTATGCCACGGCAAACTGGCTGACACTGACGGCGGCGGTGCACAAATGCTGCGCAGCTAGCGCCATTCGACGGCCAACACCGCGGTTCCTGGTGTGTCCGCTGTGCCGTGCGTGTGATCATTGCTTGTACAGCCCTCTCGCAGTGTCCGGAGCAAGTATGGTGGGTCTGACACACCGGTGTCAAAGTGTTCTTTTTTCCATTTCCAGGAGTGTATTTGCTTCAGACGACTGCCAAAAACATCGCACGCCACAAGATGTGGCCTTCCCTTTGGCCCACCACCAACAGTGCAGCGAACCTGAAGTAGCTATGAATAGTGTACGATAAGAAAAGGATATCCTGTTTGACACGTACGTATTATAACTAAGCAGAATTTCTTATGAACCATATATTTTCTGTCTACTTTATTTCTGGGCTCTTTAGCTAGCACAGTCAGAACCTGTGTTGTCAATTTATAAATTCGCGATCTAGACAAATAAATGCTATGAAGAAAATTTACATCGCTTTTCCACATTCTTTACCATCTTGAGCCTTAAAAGAAGTGTTAGCTTCGTTGATTAAATTAAATTATTAATTGATTAAATAACAATGTAATGAACATTGTAATTCACCCTTAATTAGGATAAGAGAATCGGAGTAAATTGTACATATACTCGTATGTCAAACTATGAAAAGTGTAGTTAAGAATTTTTTTCAGAAATGTAAACGAACGACAATCGTGTGGACCAGTTTGCCAGAAAGAAGGAGAAATGTTCTTCTTTGGCTCTGTCTGGCGCAGCAGGCAGCTCATGTGACTGACTCAGCAAAATGGTGTCATGAGTGGGGCTTCACAAGACGTGTTGGTAACTAAGTGTCTTAGCGCAAAAACAAGTATTCTTTGAGCTGACATTGCAGAAGACGTTGCCCAATCTGTGTGAAAAGGAAGAGGTACTACACATTATACCACCGTTATGGCTCCTGGAGGCGCTGATATGACTGTTGGGACAAATGATGCCGTGAGTGCCCAATGATTAAGCCTGGCGCCTCAGATTTAGAGGCCATGGTGCTACCATTTCAGAACAACTAGCTGACCAGACCTATATGTATACCAATTAAATGAAACGGGAGCTATGCACTCATCGCCGGCCACTAGCTGAGGTGAAGTCCATTTCAGCCATCAAGCAGGGATAAAGCAAGGTGCTTCCGCTGCACTGTGTCTTCAACAGCAGCAGTAACGTCTCCCATTGCTGTACTTTTTATGAAATAACGTGATTAGTCAACCAGTGCTAATGGCATGACATCACTGCCTGCCACCTTTGGTAAGTCTGGTTGCTGCTGACTTGGCGCCCTTCCACTGGTGGGTCACCTTCTGGGTGGTAGTCGTCTGCAGTTGGTCGCATTCCCTTGGTGGACCAGGGTTCATGCTGAACTACCTAGCTGTCGCAGTCCACCATCACCCTGTGCAAGCGCAGACCACCGTTATCAACCACGATCGGGGCTGCAGTTCGATTGCTGCCATGGCAGAGCTTGTTCAGAGTAACAGAGTGCTGCCAGCTACCTCGGATCATGCTCTGTCTATCTGACGTATGGCACCCAGCTCCATCCCTGATCCAGCATCACTGCCACCGTGCTGACAGCAGCGCATCGCCAGCTGCAAACATGGTCTGAGGCAAGACGTAGCCCACCCCTCTTCCAATAGGCCACTGCTCACATTAGCACTCTTTCGTCAGCCAAGCTACATACATCACAGTAACATCTCCCATTCCTGTACTTTTTATGAAATAACGTGATTATTCAACCAGTGATAACTGCATGACAGTTCACTGCCTGCCGCCACACTACTGTAGCAATGCCAAGGGTGGAGATTTGCAAACATCGTGACTATCACAGCCAATTCGACCGCCCAGCACGCCAGAGATCACTCTCCGACCTCTACATCAGCTGACAGATGTAGTTGCTACCCACTCAGCATCGGCAGTCACAGTTCACAGCGTCAACTTATAGTGAGGGCAGTGCACTCTTAGTTAATTAGTTGCTTTCATGTTTCGTCGATCATTTTGCACGATAAATCATCGTGACGTGGAACGAGCCATTTTACATTCACATTGCAAATTAATTTGTACATCTATTTGTAGTCTAAACATCACCATATAACTTTTTCTCGAAATGGAAACAAGATATACAGACTGAGATACCAATTCATAGCCGGCCGCTGTAGCCGAGCAGTTCTAGGCGCTTCAGTCTGGATCCGCGCTGCTGCTACGGTCGCAGGTTCCAAGCCTGCCTTGGGCATGGATGTGTGTGATGTCCTTAGGTTAATTAGATCTAAGTAATTCTAAGTATAGGGGACTGATGACCTCAGTTCTTAAGTCCCATAGTGCTTAGAGCCATTTGAACCAATTCCTACCCACCACCTTTTACAAATTACAAACATAGAAATTCTTCTACGGAATAGGATGAGTTTTTGAGGTAATGGGCGAGTTGTGGCGCCCTGGAAATATTCTAAGTTCGGAGTTGGCGTGGCCTCGCGGGGACCTCTCGGTGGGCAGCAGCCCGGCAGCAACCACGTGGTGGCGAACGTTAGCTGAGCATGAGGGGTAGCCTCAGCGCATGGTCCAGCCACGCGGCAGGGAATTCCATGGTGGCGTTGTGTCGATGAAGGAGACACGCCAGGGGTGCCAAAGACGGCGGACTTTGTGAAACCTTAATGGCAGACATTTCACAGTTCGTATAGAAATTAATAGTAGCCAGATGAATCATGATATCTCAAAAAGAAACTCGTAAATTACCATTATTTGCACGACAATTCTGATGATGTAATCAGATTTCCAATATCTATTAGTTTAAAGTTTAGTACCTGACTCTGAATTATCCACTCCTGGAAATGGAAAAAAGAACACTTTGACACCGGTGTGTCAGACCCACCATACTTGCTCCGGACACTGCGAGAGGGCTGTACAAGCAATGATCACACGCACGGCACAGCGGACACACCAGGAACCGCGGTGTTGGCCGTCGAATGGCGCTAGCTGCGCAGCATTTGTGCACCGCCGCCGTCAGTGTCAGCCAGTTTGCCGTGGCATACGGAGCTCCATCGCAGTCTTTAACACTGGTAGCATGCCGCGACAGCGTGGACGTGAACCGTATGTGCAGTTGACGGACTTTGAGCGAGGGCGTATAGTGGGCATGCGGGAGGCCGGGTGGACGTACCGCCGAATTGCTCAACACGTGGGGCGTGAGGTCTCCACAGTACATCGATGTTGTCGCCAGTGGTCGGCGGAAGGTGCACGTGCCCGTCGACCTGGGACCGGACCGCAGCGACGCACGGATGCACGCCAAGACCGTAGGGTCCTACGCAGTGCCGAAGGGGACCGCATCGCCACTTCCCAGCAAATTAGGGACACTGTTGCTCCTGGGGTATCGGCGAGGACCATTCGCAACCGTCTCCATGAAGCTGGGCTACGGTCCCTAGGCCGTCTTCCGCTCACGCCCCAACATCGTGCAGCCCGCCTCCAGTGGTGTCGCGACAGGCGTGAATGGAGGGACGAATGGAGACGTGTCGTCTTCAGCGATGAGAGTCGCTTCTGCCTTGGTGCCAATGATGGTCGTATGCGTGTTTGGCGCCGTGCTGGTGAGCGCCACAATCAGGACTGCATACGACCGAGGCACACAGGGCCAACACCCGGCATCATGGTGTGGGGAGCGATCTCCTACACTGGCCGTACACCACTGGTGATCGTCGAGGGGACACTGAATAGTGCACGGTACATCCAAACCGTCATCGAACCCATCGTTCTACCATTCCTAGACCGGCAAGGGAACTTGCTGTTCCAACAGGACAATGCACGTCCGCATGTATCCCGTGCCACCCAACGTGCTCTAGAAGGTGTAAGTCAACTACCCTGGCCAGCAAGATCTCCGGATCTGTCCCCCATTGAGCATGTTTGGGACTGGATGAAGCGTCGTCTCACGCGGTCTGCACGTCCAGCACGAACGCTGGTCCAACTGAGGCGCCAGGTGGAAATGGCATGGCAAGCCGTTCCACAGGACTACATCCAGCATCTCTACGATCGTCTCCATGGGAGAATAGCAGCCTGCATTGCTGCGAAAGGTGGATATATACTGTACTAGTGCCGACATTGTGCATGCTCTGTTGCCTGTGTCTATGTGCCTGTGGTTCTGTCAGTGTGATCATGTGATGTATCTGACCCCAGGAATGTGTCAATAATGTTTCCCCTTCCTGGGACAATGAATTCACGGTGTTCTTATTTCAATTTCCAGGAGTGTACAAGTAACACCCAGCAACGAATTTCCAAAATCTAAGCGGTTCATTCGATTGCGTCGGCAGACGTGTCTTTAGAAAGCTGTTAGTGTAATCCTAAATTGGTATAAATTACAGGCGTGTAACTTGAATAGTACTTGAGTTATTGGAGGTCAAAGTGGCCGATTACTATCGATCGCGTCAGGCCATAAGTACTCCACAGTTACATGAGAAAATGGTTGCAGCATGCTTATAAATATATTTATTCATCTATGTCTTTGTTTATATCCAATATATACTATTCATCAAGAAATTGGTTAAATATTTCCTGTGTTTTAGAAGGCACAGAGATATTAGGCTACAGGCCTACCTTTTGTTGCTAGTCCTTTGATATATGTTTACTTAATTTGTTTATGTATTTAATAATGTGTGTTAGAGCGTGTTTATGGTCTAGCCGTAGGAATATTTATTTAATTTTAAGTTATTTAAATGTAAATCCAGTATTTCGAATGTGTTTCTTTATGTTTTTGAATGTGCGTTGGCTTGAAGATATGGCAGGAGTGCTCTAGCCAGCCACAGTGCTCGTGAATGGGGAGACTGGATGGAATTAGGAGAGAGGACACGAGGGAGTTCTTAACAGGGCGGTGCGAGGGACAGTCGCACTGGACATGGGGAGTCCGGGACACTACGGCATGGTGCACACACGGTCGTGAGGGAGACTTAGAGAGTGTGGAGCGCTTTGAGCATAGTCGCGAGAGATAGAAAAACTTTGGAGTACCGACTTGTGAACTTGTGAGATTTCTAAGGTTTCTGCAGTGAAGAAGTGATTATCTCGTGAGCTATGTTGTCGTTCATAACTAATTACATGCACTAGGAATCTGTTGTTTCCCTGTTATTCAACTTATATTCTATTTAATTGTTGGGCCATCGACAGCAATAAGAGTTTTGCAGAAATATACCGCATTCTCAACAGTACTTCTACTATCGTACTAATCATTGAAAGTCGTTAAGATAGTACCTGCAGATTCTATATAATTGCAGTCTTTGATTTATGAATTTCTACGTTACATTCGCAATTGCCGAGTGATATGAATCTTTGACCATTCGAATCATGTGAATATTCGTATTGTTTACTGTAGACTCAGCAGTATTTGGCTTTTAATGCGGCAACTACGTATCCCAGCCCCTAGAGAACGAAACCAGGCAAAATTTCTAATATTTCAGCTCTGAGACTGCGGGTACGTAGTTGAGGGCCAGATCATTTCATTTTATTATAAGAAAGCCCACAAGTTGTCAAGTAGAAACTTTTTCAATTTACTTTCACTTTTACCTTGCTGTCTGTTAGACATTTTATATCACTGGGTAAGTGGTCAAAAATTTTTGTTACAGCGCTGTGCACCCCTTTCTCTGCTAAAGACAAGCTTTATGTTGAGTAATGGATGTTATGTTTTCTTCTAGTATTGTAATGATGTACCTCATTGTTCCTTTTCAACTGCTGTGTGTTATTGATGGCAAACTTCATTAGGAAGTAAATATACTGTGAAGCAGTAGTCAGAATGCCCAACTCCTTAAACATGTGTCTAAGATAATTGTGGGTGAGCACCCCATATTATCCCTGCAGCACATTTTTGGGCAATGAAATCCTTTTTTCTTAAAGAAGGATTACCCCAGAACATTATACCATATGACACCACTGAATGAAAATAAGCAAAATATGTCAACTTACTGATTTCTTTCTCCTCAGAGTTTGCTATGATTCTTGGTGCAAATGTGGCTGAACTAAGTTGTTTTAGTAGTCACAAAATGTGTTTCTTCCAATTTAAATTCTCGTCAATACAGACACCTGAGAATTTTGATGTTTCCATGCAATGTTTTATTTCATCACCATGTGTTATGCTTGCCACTGGCGCAATACCCCCAGAGGTGCAGGAGTGAATATGTGTCTATGTGAAATTCAGGGTAAGACCATTCACAGAAAACCAGTCAATCACAATTTTTTCCATTTCTGTATTTATACTGGGAGTGGTTACAATACTGGTGTCAACGGCAAAAAGAACTAATTCTGCTTGTTCTACATTAGATGGTAGATCATTTACATACATGAAAAACAGTTGTGGACCTAAGATTGAGCCTTAAGGAACCCCTTACGTGATTTCTCTCCAATTAGAAATACGTCCCTGGATTCTGTAGGTTGAATTACTACTAAGTACAACTTTATGCATTCTTTTGTTTGGACATGACGGGATCCATTGGTTGGTTCTACCACCAATCCTACAAAACATCAATTTATCTAGGAGTATACTATGAGTCACACAATCAAATGCCTTGGATAGGTCACAGAAAATACCTACCAGTGCTGCTCTGTTATTTAATTCTTGTAATATCTGGTGTGTGAATTTGTGAATAGAATTCCCAGTAAAGCCACTCTTCTTTTTTGCGACTGCTCTCATGGATGGTCGCTTGGTCTTATACCAGATGTTCAGTTGTGTTATTTTGCACAATACACAGAAGTGAACTCAAGCAGTGTTCTGACCATTGTAAAAATTTTCTTAGGTTGCAGTGTTTAGAATGGGCATTGTATTTTGTTGTTAGCAGTGAGTGTGGCTCATTCTTGCCAGTATGTAAACTAGTAAGCACAGTCAGACACTCAGGCTGACAAATGAAGTTGCAGTAAGAAGTGTTCCGTTAGAATTGTATTTAAGTGTCTTTCTCATCACACTACATAGTTCTCTAGTTATTTGTCATTTCTGTGTTTGATAATGGGTCAACCATGTGAGGGTCAGAACCACAAAGGACTTGCCTTGAGGAAACATTGCGAATTTTATCAGTTCAGTTAGCAGAGTAGAAAGTAAGTAATGGAGATACATCCAAGGAATTAAAGGCTGTGACAGTGAACAAGCCTGTGTCCCGTGTTCCTACACCTGCAATAGAAGCAACTGCCGTTGCCAGTGTTAAACCTGTAGACACTGTTAGTTAGTTAGTTATGTGTTCCACAGATCAGTCTCATGGTAACCAATACGATGTGAAATGTATCAAGTGCATAAGAAATGCACACAAAAAATTGTTCAAATGGCTCTGAGCACTATGGGACTTAACTGCTGAAGTCATCAGTCCCCTAGATCTTAGAACTACTTAAACCTAACTAAACTAAGGACATCACACACATCCATGCCCGAGGCAGGATGCGAACCTGCGACCGCAGCGGTCGTGCGGTTCCAGACTGTAGCGCCTAGAACAGCTCAGCCACTCCGGCTGGCGAAATGCACACTTGAATGAAGGTTCTGTTTCTTTCTTTAGCTTAAAATTTTTATTACCTGCCCCATTACCTTAAGAGCCAAAAGGCATATATTATACCTATAGCTTTATTTATTTCTATTCAAGAATTCATCTATGGTATAGAAGGAGTTATCAAAGTGATATCATTTCAATTTATTTTTGAAACCATTACTCCTGTTATCAGACGTTTTATTTCATCTGGTAATTTATAGAAAAGTTTTACAGCAGCATAGTTTACCCCTTTCTGTGTCAAAGGTGGGTTAAGTAGAGGACAGCGTAAGTCTTTCTTTCTTGTGGTATTCTGTTCATGAATGTCAGTGCTGTTTATAAACTGGTCCATGTTGTTGAGAACAAATTTCATTACTGAGTAAATGTACTGTGAGGCTGTTGTAATAATTTCTTACCTTTTAAATTGATGCCTACAAGATGTGTGACTATGAGCCCCACACATTAGTCTGACCCCTTTGTTTTGAGCAGTGAATACTTTTTGCCTAAATGTTGAGTTACCCCAAAATATTATTCCATATAACATCAGAGAGTGAATGTATGTAAAGTATGTTGGCTTACTAATTTCTATATCCTCAAAATTGGCAATAATTCCGATTGCAAAAGTTGCTGAACCTACTCGCTTCAGGAGATCCAAGAGATGAATTTTTCAATTAAGATTCTCATCGATTTGTACACCCAAAAAATTTGTATTCTCTACCCTGGCTACTGACTTCTGTTGATGTGTTATATTTATTGAAGGAACTGTACGCCTTGCAGTATTGGATGTACTGTGTTTTTTCAAAGTTCAGAGCAAGCACATTCGCAGAATACCAATTAATAACTTTTCCAAAAATATTGTTTCTTTCATTTTCTATTGGAGTTTCTTTTTCTGGATTAAAAATTATGCTTCTATCATCACAAAACAGTGTCAATTTAGCTACTTGTTTCAGATTAGAAGGGAGTTCATTCACATATATCAAGAACAGCAGTGGACCCATGATCGGACCCTGTGGAACACCTAATCTAATTTCATCCCCGTTAAATGAACTGACAAACTTTTTAAATCGTTTAAACCATACAAACAAACTTTTTGCTTCCTCATCTGTAGATATAACTTAAACCACTCATATGCTGCTGCATTTATACCATAAAATTGTAATTTATATGACTTAATGTCATGGTTCACACAATCAGATGCTTTGGATAGGTCACAGGAAATTGCTATTGGTGCTTTTTACTATTTAAAGATTCTTTGGGCAGTGTAATTGTATATCACTGTCTCATTGGAACAGCATTTTTGAAACCCAAACTGTGATTTAGTAAGTATCCCATTACTGTTGAGATGGCTAACACTCTTGAGTAGATTACTTTCTCAGCGATTTTTAAAAATGCTGTAAGCAAGGACATTGGCTGGTAATTATTGGATCTGTAGTGTCCTGTAACCTGTCTGAGAAAAGACCTTGAGTTAGTCATGCGTTATATATGTGACTCAGACCATCAGCTGTAACTTCTACACATTAGGTGAAAATTAAGCTCCTCAAAACTGACTTCCATGTATTACTTCTCTTTTTCTTTTGAACAATTTTTTCACCTACACTTAAGAAATGGTTTTAAATGCATTAGCTACTTGTGCACTGTTGGTTAAGTAGGTTTCGTTCCCTTCAATACTAATACTATCTGTCTCAGTTATTACTTTTCCTGTCTCTCTTATAACAGCATTCCACACTGATTTCATTTTATTGCATGAGTTGTTAATTTCATCTCTAACATACATATTTCTTGATTTTCTGGTAACTTCTCTCAGTCTCTTACAATAATTTTTATAGTGTAGGATTAATTCTGAGTCTTTACTAATTATTGCTGTCTCATATAGTTTTCTTTTTCTTCTTAAAGAAACTTTAATACCTGTAGTTATCAAAGGTTTCTTTGAAAACTATTGGTGTTACGTGTAGTAATTTTTTTGGGCAACAATTTTCAATAAATGACATAAATTTATGAATAAATACATTGCATTTTTCGTTAGCATTTGGCTCATTGTATACATCTCCACAATTAACATTTCTTAAACTTTTTCTGAAGTGCTCTATAGATACTGGATTGAGAAACCTTACACATTTACTTAATAGTTTCTGAACTGTACACCCTGCTAGATTTTGTAAGCTAATCAATTGTGCATCATGATCTGATAATCGATTTATCACAGGGAGAGCATGTGTTAGTTTTACATCCTTTTGCTGTACAAATACATTATCTATTTAGTGTGTTACTGCTATGAGCTATATGCGTAGGGAAATTGATCACCGATTCTAAGTTATATGTCATTAATAACGCTTCTAGTTTACTTTTCCTGGCAGAATTGCTTAGAATGTTTACAATGAAATCACCATAGATTATTAACTTCTTCTTTTTGTCCCACAGACAGCGTAATAGGGAGTCAAACTTTTTCATGAGTAACTCCCAACCTCCTAATGGAGATTTGTTCACTGTTGCTAATGCCAACACTACATTATCTAGCAGTAGTTCACATGCAAAATCTTTCAAGTGCTGATCGACACAAAATTTGCTTACTTCTACAGTTTTGTATTTGAATTCTTGTTTTGTGTAAATGGCAACTCCTCCTTTATCCATGCTAGATCTGCAAGTGTAAGATGTCTAATTATAGCCATTTATACTGACACTTCCCATCCTCACAGTTACGTAGTGTCCATAGAGACAAAATATATCAATCTCAGTCTTATTTCGGACTGGAGATACAGAAGATTTGCAAGAGAATGGCTACACGCTGGGAACAGACTGTTCAGCATTTACAAACCGCCGTTAGGCTTAAGGAAGTGTTTGAGAGATTGCAAAATGGTAGATATGGGTGGAAGCAGAAAGTTAGAAGTAAGAAGATAAAAGTGTGACTTTAATCACTGCAAAAAGTAGTAACGTTGTAGATACAAATGAAAGGAATGTGGGATAATCAACTCCAACACCTCGTGAAAATTCTGAGATTGGAACAGTTATGTTGCCAGACGAAGTAAATGTATGACATTCTGAAGTAAATGAGGGTGCAAATGGCAACATGGATTATACTGATTTAGGTGTAGTAGTATATACTCCATTAGGAGTTGTGAATAGGCCTTGCAGTCATGACCAGACGTGATGGGCTTGCGTGGGGAAGCAGATGTGCCAGTGATTTTTTTATTCTGCAGAGAGGTCTGAGGCTGTGCATGTGGTGAAGAGATAGCATCTCAAGCCTGTAATCAAAACGTCCTAAATCCTGGGTTCCAACCTGGCCGTAAGTTAAATATTGAATAAAAATGAACGGCAGGGGAATGTGAAGGATTCCAGCATAATATATCACCCTCGTTCTGCTGACAGCCTTGTCAAAGAGCAAGAACAAGCAGACAGAGATTCAGAGCACTTTCTTGCCCCTAGAAATTGGAAGAATCCAAAATGAGCAACGACATGCAGATGAACAAGGCAATGGAAATCACTGCAGGAAAGACACATAAGGAGTATCCACAGAACATGTGGACTGTAATTGAAAAAATGTCTTGATGATCTCTCCGTTGGCGGAAAATTCCGGATTTGTCTCCCATTCGGATCTACAGGAGATGACAGCCAAGCAGGAAGTGACCTTAAGAAAAAGATGGAATAGCCAACGATAGAAAAGTATTCTACGAATCGGATTGTGGAACGTCAGAATCTTGAACGCAGTAGGGAAGCTGTGAAGTTTGAAAAGATAAACGCAAATGCTCAGTGAGGCAGAGGATTCCGTGAACTGACATGGAAATAAAATAAGATTTTCTTGTAAGACGAATGTGGCATAATATCAACGGCTGCAGGAAATGATATAACGATTTTAAGGTTCGTTAGTTAGCTACTTTTACTTTCCACTTGGCATGCACATCCCTAATTAATTTGTAAATATGGGTAGGTAGTGAACATACACAAACGCGCGTGCGCAAATTCAGCCTATCACCTTCTTCATATTGTAGTAATAGTAATTCTTCTATGAAATAGGACTTGTCGTTAAGGAGAATTTGTTTTCAAATTTTAATTTTCTGTCTGCCAGACATTTTACATCACTGGGTAAGTGAACAAAAATTTTAATTGCAGCTTTGTGCAAGATATTATGTGTTATCGACAACCATAATGTATAGTAATGACAGTCGTATTTTTCTTATTGTGTTGTAATTATAGACATCATTGTTCCTTCTGAACTGTCGTGTGTTACTGCCAACAAATTTCATTAGAAAGTAAGTATACTGTGAAGCAGTAGTCAGGATGCCCAACTCCTTACATTGATGTCTACAAGATAATGGTGGGTGAGCATCACATATTATTTTAACAGCACATTTTAGAGCAATAAAGACTTTCTATCTTAAAGATAAGTTACCCCAGAACATTATTCCATATGACATTACTGAACAAAAATATTAACATACGTTAACTTAGTGATTTGTCGCTCCCCAACATTTTCAATGATTCTACGTGCGGATGTGATTGAACTAAGTTGTTTTAGGAGTTGCAAAACGCGCTTTTTCCAGTTTAAATTCAGATCAGTAAGAACACCTAAGAATTTTGAAGTTTCCACACTATCTATTATTTCCTTACCACCCATTACACTTATCATTGGTGCAGTACTTCTACATGTGCAGAACTGAAATATCTGTGCATTTTTAATATTGAAGGCGAAACCGTTCGCAGAAAACCTGTCAATCATACTTTTAAGAACATTGTCTACCATTTCTTCTGTTTCCAAATGCATGCTTGGAGTGATTACAAAACAAATGTCATCTGCAAAAAGAATCTTCTGCAGAATTTACTAATTCTGTTTGTTGTATATTAGACAGAAGATCGTTTACATATTTGAGGAGCAATATTGGAGCTAAGTTTAAGCCTCGGGAACCAAATACGTGATTCCTCCCTAGGCAATATAATGTCCCCTGACTACACTGGATGAATTACTAAGTACAACTTCACGATTTTTTGACTAGATATGACATTGTCCATTGTTTGGGTACACTATCAATCCCACAATACTTCAATTTATCTAGAATAATACTGTGATTCATGCAGTCAGATGTCGCAGAAATTACAGACTATAGCTGTTTTATTATTTAATGCTGCTAAAAGTTGGTTAGTAGTTCTCAGAAGAACAACTTTTCCTAAATCCAGACTTCGATTTGCTGAGGATATTATTATTGCTCAGGTGATATAATATTCTAGAATATATCAAAACCGTCGTACATAATGCGTTAGATGAGTATGTGCCAAGCAAGATCGTAAGAGATGGAAAAGAGCCACCGTGGTACAACAACCGAGTTAGAAAACTGCTGCGGAAGCAAAGGGAACTTCACAGCAAACATAAACATAGCCAAAGCCTTGCAGACAAACAAAAATTACGCGAAGCGAAATGTAGTGTGAGGAGGGCTATGCGAGAGGCGTTCAATGAATTCGAAAGTAAAGTTCTATGTACTGACTTGGCAGAAAATCCTAAGAAATTTTGGTCTTATGTCAAAGCGGTAGGTGGATCAAAACAAAATGTCCAGACACTCTGTGATCAAAATGGTACTGAAACAGAGGATGACAGACTAAAGGCCGAAATACTAAATGTCTTTTTCCAAAGTTGTTTCACAGAGGAAGATTGCACTGTAGTTCCTTCTCTAGATTGTCGCACAGATGACAAAATGGTAGATATCGAAATAGACGACAGAGGTATAGAGAAACAATTAAAACCGCTCAAAAGAGGAAAGGTCTCTGGACCTGATGGGATACCAGTTCAATTTTACACAAAGTACGCGAAGCAACTTGCCCCCCTTCTTGCAGCGGTGTACCGTAGGTCTCTAGAAGAGCGTAGCGTTCCAAAGGATTGGAAAAGGGCACAGGTCATCCCCGTTTTCAAGAAGCGACGTCGAACAGATGTGCTGAACTATAGACCTATATCTCTAACGTCGATCAGTTGCAGAATTTTGGAACACGTATTGTGTTCGAGTATAATGACTTTTCTGGAGACTAGAAATCTACTCTGTAGGAATCAGCATGGGTTTCGAAAAAGACGGTCATGTGAAACCCAGCTCGCGCTATTCGTCCACGAGACTCAGTGGGCCATAGACACGGGTTCACAGGTAGATTCCGTGTTTCTTGACTTCCGCAAGGCGTTCGATACAGTTCCCCACAGTCGTTTAATGAACAAAGTAAGAGCATATGGACTATCAGACCAATTGTGTGATTGGATTGAGGAGTTCCTAGATAACAGGACGCAGCATGTATTCTCAATGGAGAGAAGTCTTCCGAAGTAAGAGTGATTTCAGGAGTGCCGCAGGGGAATGTCATAGGGCCGTTGCTATTCACAATATACATAAATGACCTGGTGGATGACATCGGAAGTTCACTGAGGCTTTTTGCAGATGATGCTGTGGTGTATCGTGAGGTTGTAACGATGGAAAATTGTACTGAAAAGCAGGAGGATCTACAGCGAATTGACGCATGGTGCAGGGAATGGCAATTGAATCTCAATGTAGACAAGTGTAATGTGCTGCGAATACACAGAAAGATAGATCCTTTATCATTTAGCTACAAAATAGCAGGTCAGCAACTGGAAGCAGATAATACCATAAATTATCTGGGAGTACGCATTAGGAGTGATTTAAAATGGAATGATCATATAATGTTGATCGTCGGTAAAGCAGATGCCAGACTGAGATTCATTGGAAGAATCCTAAGGAAATGCAATCCGAAAACAAAGGAAGTAGGTTACAGTACGCTTGTTCGCCCACTGCTTGAATACTGCTCAGCAGTGTGGGATCCGTACCAGATAGGGTTGATAGAAGATATAGAGAAGATCCAACGGAGAGCAGCGCGCTTCGTTACAGGATCATTTAGTAATCGCGAAAGCGTTACGGAGTTGATAGATAAACTCCAGTGGAAGACTCTGCAGGAGAGACGCTCAGTAGCTCGGTACGGACTTTTGTCAAAGTTTCGAGAACATACCTTCACCGAAGAGTCAAGCAGTATATTGCTCCCTCCTACGTATATCTCGCGAAGAGACCATGAGGATAAAATCAGAGAGATTAGAGCCCACACAGAGGCATACCGACAATCCTTCTTTCCACGAACAATACGAGACTGGAATAGAAGGGAGAACCGATAGAGGTACTCAAGGTACCCTCCGCCACACACCGTCAGGTGGCTTGCGGAGTATGGATGTAGATGTAGATGTTCTAAAAATTGTGAAAAAAAATCACAAGTGAAAAAGGTCGGTAAGTATTGTCATCTTTCCTATCACCCGTCTTAAACAGAGATTTGATAACGGCATATTCCAGTCTCTCTACAATGGGAAGGAAGGACAGACAATGTGTCACTGTTTACAGTTCAGAAATAGGGTTGTTCTCACAACATTCGACATGAAACCAACACTGACAACAAGAGTTAAAATTTACATGCCACCATCGCTAGAAGAAGATGATGAGATAACGCACATAAGAATACGGTAAAAATTAATTAAAAGCAGTTTTCACTACAGTTGACGTTCGTGGAGTCACAACACGTGATCTGTACACCACCACCACCTACCATCATGGTGCAAATGATGTGAAGATGGTCACATTCTGACCAAAAACGGTAACCATTGTAAATATATACATTAGAATACTGAAGGCGTAATTCAGTATGTAAAGCGAGATTAAAATCTAGTAGATATGGGAGACTAGAATGCGGTTGTAGGGGAAGCTATAGGAAAAGAGGTACAGCAGAACATAAGCTTCGT
The DNA here is from genome assembly GCF_023864275.1 of Schistocerca cancellata. Lineage (NCBI taxonomy): Eukaryota > Metazoa > Arthropoda > Insecta > Orthoptera > Acrididae > Schistocerca > Schistocerca cancellata. Next base: position 498,281,893 of record NC_064631.1, read on the forward strand.
AGAAAAATTGAAAGAGGAGAAAGAATAAATGTGTGCCACAATACATTTAAGTTTATAATAACACTGCTCAAAACCGTAGAGAGGAGGAAATATACTTGAAATAGGACTGCAGATACGGGAAGACCCCAGCTGCATTGTATCATGGTCAGATAGATATACCGAAATCAGATACGTGATTGTAAGGCGTACCATGTAGCAGATATAGACTCAGATCACAATTTACTAATGATAAAGAGTTGTCATGAAGTTCAAGAGAACTGACCGGAAGAATCAGTGTTGTAGGATATTGTATACTGAAGTAGTGAGGAAGGGTAAGACGCTTTTGAAAATCGCTAAAGATGTGTATATTGCAATAACACAGCAGACAGTTCGTTTGAAGCGATGCGAACACTTCTAAAAAGAGCAATAACAGATGCTGGGAAGACCAATAGGTACAAGTAACGTGACTGCGAAGAAAACTTGCATAATAGGAGGAATACTTTAAATGATCAATGAAAGAAGAAAGTAACTGTGTTCATGGAAAGATATGAATACAGTAATATAAACCTCTCAGGAATTAAATAAATAGGAAGTCAAGCCGATATCGCTGCAGGGAAAATGTGAGAAAGTAGAAAAAGAAATTATTTGTAAAACAACTGTCAATTATTCTGCAATATCAGTTGCACATTTTAACTAAATCATGTGTTTCGATCCCTCTGGATCATCTTCCGATCTAAGTAGTTGCACCAGCAACCCTCCTTGTCTGTGTCAAAACTTCATGTTCATGTTACATCCAGTATTTTCGTAAATCTAAGGATCTATGAGTGTGTTTAAGTTTTCAAAGAATGTTTTGTAAGGATATTTGTATAATGTTTTGTTGCTTTAGATGAGTTTTGTCTTAAAATATATTAAAATCATTTGTTGATGACTACTGTCATGTGGTATCACTGATGGCGAGAGGAGGTGGAGCTTCAGAGAGGGGTGGCGACGGTAGATGGCCTCAGGACCCCCGGTGGACTGGCATAGACCTGGCTGACGCATATTCCGGTGGAAGACAGATTTGTGTAATTCCATAGGAATGGAAGGAAGCTCCTCAGCGGGGTACATGAAACGTTCATACAGCAGTATCAGCGATATGTAATATTTAGCTTAATCTGTGCGGTTCTCAAATAGAGATCTATTATTAACTTCAAAATTCCGTGAAACACAACATAAATGATTGATTGATTATGCATATTGGAATGATCTGTGTTAAAATGGGGGACTATCTTCTCTGCTCCTTTTGAATGTAATGTGTCAAAGCAGCTGTCTTTCACTGTCTTTGGACTATTGTATAGTACATTTGCACGTTTTTATGAATTTCAATGTTCGTTACATGTAACTCTGAAGTGCTTGTCGTTAATTGTCTCATCACTACAGAGTGTTTCAGAAAGAACTCTACAACCTTAAAAATTCACATAAATTTATTCAAAGAAGATATAGAGCCTGGAAACATATCAAGATTTTTATCCTTAAACTAAAGATGTTTTATGTGGCGTCCTTTGGTTATCCTGGATACATCCCATCGGAAGTAAGTCAGTTTCTTCCCAAACTCGGTCTAGCATTGCAGGTGTAACTTCATCAATGACGGCGTAAATTCTTGCGCTAAGTTCAGGTTGAGAAGCTGACACAGGAGGTACAAACACGATATCCCCATTAAAGAAATCAAGTTGGGTCACGTCTGCGGATGAGGGGGGGATACGCAATTGGCGCATCACAGACAATCCATTGACCTGGAAAGCGGTCACTGAGAAAATCCGGGACGTCAGCCAGGTAGTGGGGTGGTGAACCATCTTGCATGAAGTAAACATTTCGTTCTTGGTCATCCTCATCGATCTGTGGTATCAAAAATTGTTGTAACACATCCAGGTACACCATCCTGTTCATGGAAAAGAAAGGGGTCGTAAACTTTGTTCTTGCTCATTGCACAAAAAACGTTCAGTTTAGGGCTATCAAGAACGTGTTGCAATGTTTGATGTGGGTTATCGCTGCACCAAATCTTACAGTTATGTGTGTTAAACTTGCCACTTAAGTGAAAAATCGACTCGTCAGAAAAGATGATTTTGTTCAAGAAATGTCTATCCTCATGTAATAGATTTAACAAATATGCACAGAAGTTCTTGTAAGCAATTTTATCAGTGTATTTTATTGCTTGTACGATCGTCAATCTGTACGATATGAAACGCAAACAATTTATCAACACACGCCAAACAGTCGTATGTGAGATTTGCAGTTCGCGAGATGCACACCGGTTCGATTTCGTAATTCTGTTGACAAAACGTTTTCTCACTCTCTAAACGACGTCGTCAGATGTGCTTGGAAGATCTGATGGTTCCCCTTGTCTTATTAAGCACCCTGCTTCTACAAAACATTTATGCCACTCATAAATAGTAGGTCTACTAAGAGTACCCTTAGCGTACTTGGTACGGACATTACATTGAACTGTTGTCGCAGACTTCGATTCTTCAAACCAGAACACACAGCTAACATGCTCGGGTCCAGTGAAGGAAACCATCCTTAACGCAACTGCCGCTAGCGCTCCTTACGGTGCGATTCGGCACTAGCGAACTATGCGAGAAAAAACTTGATGTATTTCCCTACAAATTGACATTACAATCACCTCTGTAGGTACAATGAATTAATGTATACGAATTTTTAAAAATTGTTAAGTCCTTTTGGAAAACTCTTTATTTTTGAACATTGTTTTCAGTTCAACGTAATGCCCGAGCATCACACTGCGCTCCTTTCTCTCGGGAATGGTTACAGGTATCGAGTGGAAATTTATGTCACGTACTAACGTATCCGTTCTCAGCGTTCTGTACAAAATATAAACTTCTACGTCAGTGTAATCAAGAAGTACGGCATATAATGGATTAGGTTTTGGTTATCGAAAATTCACTTATTGACCGTTTTAGGTGCCATGCTGTTGACCTTGGACCGTAATATTTGGCAAGATACGAGGTGTAGCAGCAACACTAACGAGAAAACCCGAAAAGTATTAATTTGTAATGAAATATTAAGAAAACGTTCCGCTCTGTCATTTGTTTTCGTACATGCGTACAGTTTACGAGATGAAAGTTACGTGTAACGCAGTCGTGTTGTCACGATTCGCGATGGCGACGGTTGAGTTCATTTACTGCGTTACTTGTGATCTCGTGTGCACCAGAGCTCGTGCGTCACATCGTAAGCAGGGTTTATCACTGGATTAATCACGTGACTACGCTGCATGCAGAGCTTGAATAAGGTAAGCAGATATTTCACTATTCACTTCCTTCTATTCAACGTTTACCGATTAGTCAACTTGCTTATATCTTGCATGATACCACCTCGACTGTCCAGCTCAGTAAACAAAGGCACGGTCACTTTAGAAGTGGGATCAATCTCCCGTATGGTATGTTTCAATTCACTTTTCGTACTTTCATTTTATATGGGGACCAATAATGTCTCTTTTGCGACCGCGAATGTTTTTGTGAAAAAACTTATTTACATTATTCACTATACTGAAGCGCTATGTTTATCATTATATTTGATTTTTTTACTCTTACTATTATTGCTTTTATCATAATTTATACACTCCTGGAAATTGAAATAAGAACACCGTGAATTCATTGTCCCAGGAAGGGGAAACTTTATTGACACATTCCTGGGGTCAGATACATCACATGATCACACTGACAGAACCACAGGCACATAGACACAGGCAACAGAGCATGCACAATGTCGGCACTAGTACAGTGTATATCCACCTTTCGCAGCAATGCAGGCTGCTATTCTCCCATGGAGACGATCGTAGAGATGCTGGATGTAGTCCTGTGGAACGGCTTGCCATGCCATTCCCACCTGGCGACTCAGTTGGACCAGCGTTCGTGCTGGACGTGCAGACCGCGTGAGACGACGCTTCATCCAGTCCCAAACATGCTCAATGGGGGACAGATCCGGAGATCTTGCTGGCCAGGGTAGTTGACTTACACCTTCTAGAGCACGTTGGGTGGCACGGGATACATGCGGACGTGCATTGTCCTGTTGGAACAGCAAGTTCCCTTGCCGGTCTAGGAATGGTAGAACGATGGGTTCGATGACGGTTTGGATGTACCGTGCACTATTCAGTGTCCCCTCGACGATCACCAGTGGTGTACGGCCAGTGTAGGAGATCGCTCCCCACACCATGATGCCGGGTGTTGGCCCTGTGTGCCTCGGTCGTATGCAGTCCTGATTGTGGCGCTCACCTGCACGGCGCCAAACACGCATACGACCATCATTGGCACCAAGGCAGAAGCGACTCTCATCGCTGAAGACGACACGTCTCCATTCGTCCCTCCATTCACGCCTGTCGCGACACCACTGGAGGCGGGCTGCACGATGTTGGGGCGTGAGCGGAAGACGGCCTAACGGTGTGCGGGACCGTAGCCCAGCTTCATGGAGACGGTTGCGAATGGTCCTCGCCGATACCCCAGGAGCAACAGTGTCCCTAATTTGCTGGGAAGTGGCGGTGCGGTCCCCTACGGCACTGCGTAGGATCCTACGGTCTTGGCGTGCATCCGTGCGTCGCTGCGGTCCGGTCCCAGGTCGACGGGCACGTGCACCTTCCGCCGACCACTGGCGACAACATCGATGTACTGTGGAGACCTCACGCCCCACGTATTGAGCAATTCGGCGGTACGTCCACCCGGCCTCCCGCATGCCCACTATACGCCCTCGCTCAAAGTCCGTCAACTGCACATACGGTTCACGTCCACGCTGTCGCGGCATGCTACCAGTGTTAAAGACTGCGATGGAGCTCCGTATGCCACGGCAAACTGGCTGACACTGACGGCGGCGGTGCACAAATGCTGCGCAGCTAGCGCCATTCGACGGCCAACACCGCGGTTCCTGGTGTGTCCGCTGTGCCGTGCGTGTGATCATTGCTTGTACAGCCCTCTCGCAGTGTCCGGAGCAAGTATGGTGGGTCTGACACACCGGTGTCAATGTGTTCTTTTTTCCATTTCCAGGAGTGTATGTATAGCACCTGTTGTAAAAATACTGCCAGTACTTACTTTATTAGGTCTTAGTCATTACTCTTTATTCATATTGTGACTAGAGTAATCTAATTTTCTTATTTAAACTATTGTCATGGTGTAACTCTGACGTGTGAAACACTGGTCCGATGTAAGAGAGGGCCTGAGGGCCCAAATCTGATCAGGTTAAATAAATAAATAAATAAATAAACTGGTGTGGGCATGTGTATTGAAATACAGAGTTATGTAAACAGGCAGAATACGACGCCGCAGTCAGCAACGCCTATATGAGACAACAAGTGTTGTTAGATCGGTTACTGATGCAACAATGGCAGGTTATCAAGATTTAAATGAGTTCTAACGTGGTTTTATAGACGGAGCACGAGCGATGGGACACAGCATCTTCGTGGTAGCGATGAAGTGGTGATTTTCCTGTACGGTCATTTCTCAAGTGTACCGTGAATATCAGGAAACCGTTAAAACATCAAATCTCAGACATCGTCAAGGCCGGGGAAATATCCTGCAAGAACTGGACCAACGACGACCTGCGACAATCGTTCTACGTGACAGAAGTAACACACTTCCGCAAATTGCTGCAGATTTCAAAGCTGGTCCATCAACAAGTGTTAGCGTGTGAACCATTCAAGGAAACATCATCGCTATGGGCTTTCGGAGCCGAAGGCCCACTCGTGTACCCCTGATGACTGCACGACACAAAATCTTACGCCTCGCCTGGGACCGTGAACACCGACATTGGACTGTAGATGACTGGAAACATGTTGCCTGGTCGGACGAGTCTCATTTCAACTTGTGTCGAGCAGATGGATGTGTACGGGTACGGAGACAACATCATGAACCCATGGACCCTGCATGTCAGCAGGGGACTGTTCAAGCTGCTGAAGGGTCCGTAATGGTATGGGGCGTGTGGAGTTCGACTGATACGGGACCCTTGATAGGTCTAGATACACTCTGACAGGTGACACGTATGTAAGCATACTGTCTGATCTCCTGCATCCATTCATATCCATTGTATATTCCGAGGGACAATGCGACACCCCATACGTCCATAATTACTACAGCGTGGCTCCAGGAACACTCTTCTGAATTGAAACACTTCTGCTGCCCACCAAACTCCCCAGACAAGAACATTATTCAGCACATCTGGAATGCCTTGCAACATGCTGTTCAGAAAAGATCTCCATCCACTCGTACTCTTACGGATTTATGGACAGCCCTGCATGATTCATGGTGTCAGTTCCCTCCAGCACTACTTCAGACATTAATCGTGTCTATGCCAAGTCGTGTTGCGGCACTTCTGAGTTCTTGCAGGGCCCTACACGATATTATGCAGATGTACCAACTTCTTTGGCTCTTCTGTGCAGATTTTTTTGAATAAACAAATATTCTTCATTTTTCGATCTAAATGGCCGTATTGTTTTATTTGTATGATCTTTGTACTAATAGTTAACAGATTCCACTACTTGTCTGAGCTTTAGAAATATATGCATTAATACTTGGAACATCATTGCTTTCATCTCACCAGTAACAAATTCTGAGTCGTCTTACTACTAATGGAACGCGAAATGAGATATCCACAACTATATTACGTCACACCAGTCCCGTCTTGTGCAGTGTATAGCACCAAATAATACGGCAATACTCATCGAAACCAGTCGTGCTAGTAAAATATCGTTCACAACTAAAGCGAATTTTTCAGTCTTATCTCTATGAACCCTCGTTGTGCTGACCACCAAACCAAACTTCATATTTTATTATGTCCATAAATGGGGTGCAGTCCTCCAACTTAAATCGGCAACAGTCGCACCTAGTTACTGTTATTCTAACACGATATTTCTAGACATATATCACTCAAGTACTTTTTAAAGTTACAATATTTGTACATATGAAGCCTATTACACATTAAAACAAGAAAAAGGACCATTAGAAATAAGTGTTTCTGTAAAGTACATTCTTATCTGCTTAACATCGTAGAAGTGTGGAGAGGTATTTTGGATTCCTTGGTGTCAAACAATAGGCCAAGGCATCATTTCTTCCGCTTAAAATTTTCTATCCACGATATTCCGCGAACAGAGAACCCAAAGAAACAAAAGAAAACTTTAACTGTATCGACCAATCAGTGATGTTTAACTTTCTGAGATCGACAACCACGGCAAAAAATTATTGTGGATGTCAGTATTTTTCATTATTGCTATTGCGATTTCGTGCATGCGTCATATTGAAAGAACTGAAAGTATACCAAACATTGGTTACATGCAGAATCTCATCAAAGGAAAGACGAGATACATTCAAAAACTTGTGCTTGAACTCACTTTTTCTTTGTATATCAACAAAGTAATACATGCATTGATTGTGATATAACCTCAAAATACAACATCCGTAATTACTGTTCACTTTTACAGCCTGTTCCAAACAACTTAACGCAAAAGTTCTAAATATTTCATTCTGCCTTCAAACAGCCAATTATCTGTTTCATTTTACCTGTTATTTTTACTGACAGCAATTGTTCCTGCATGGAGAACTGAGTGAATACAAATACATCTTCCTCAATATTTTCGCTTTCTATCACGGAGAGTAAATCCGACAGGCATTGTTAACACTTTATTTTCATTTCACCCAATGAAATGACGATTTAGAACGTTAAACGATATCGGCCCACCTTTCCCATCCTCAGAACGTAAAATGAAAGCAGCAAACTGTGACCGCGACACCCAGTACTTTGTCACCGTCAGAATCAAAAGCAAGGGGAAGGGTTAACGCTTTGACGACGGGGTGAAAAGCTCGTGGAAATGAAGTTAGAGAGGTTTTCTGGCACTGATAAGTCTGTCGTGGACAACAGTCAAAATTGTGGTTGTGATGAACAATTAAGTAAGAAAAAACGCTTAGCTACAATGTTATAAGGCGATGACAATGTTCACACTGTTGTATAGATTTAAAACCCGCGTTTCCCTGAAAACGAAAATCAATTACACGATTTTATAGCGATCGGCAGTTATATTTCGAGATACAGCTGATTGCGGAGTTCCTGCTATAAAATATACTACCACAGCTGCGGATAACCCATCGACAGATTCGTTTGTAAATACACAAATGTTTGAAGAGAAGTTCCAGAATAAAGTGAGAGACAGCGCTCAACTATGTAGGTATTAGAATGAGTTCTAATAGACGTGTTGAATATATCATAAGTAAATAATATAACAGACTGATGTAGTTGTAAATGAAAAAGCAGCCTAGAAGACACAGATGACAACTTTCATATGGATAGGGTCTATGACTGCAGTGTGCGGTTACTGGCTGGGTTGGGACCCTTCGCTCACAGATGATAAAACCTGTATGATGCAGCTCCTTCGGTTCCTATAGCAGAGCAGTTCAGTGTCAGTTAGATGGTCAGAAAGGGAATACCTGTCGCACGTCCAGCTTTCGTTTGTGAATTATTTTTACGAACTCGAAACAAGTATGATTTGTTTTCAATTCCCTGAGTGGTTACTAGATTAATTCTCAAATTTATTCCATATTTTTATGCTTAGTAGGAACAGTTCAGCATTTTAATAACTGTGTAGGCTAGAGTTTTGCCGATGTGGGTATGGACAGAGACTGTGATCATTGTATTCGGATGCAGGCTGAGTTGGTAACCCTTCGCTCACAGCTCCTGGTGGTACTGACTATGCTGACGGAGCTTGAGAGATTGAGTCTATTGCCAATGCACATCACTGGAGGAGGGGGGGGGGGGGGACATACCTGGGGATCCAAGGAACATGTGTAGTGGTCCTCCGTGAACAAGAAACATGCGTTTATGGTTGGCAAGAAATGTTTACGTAATAAAACGAACTCTTACTCAGTGTACAAAAGAGTACATGAGATGGTCAGAAAGGCAACACCTATCGCACGTCCAGCTTTCGTTTGTGAATTATTTTTACGAACTCGAAACAAGCATGATTTGTTTTCAATTCCCTGTGATGTATATGGGGTGATTTTTTCCTCCACGTACAAACTCTAGGGATTGGTCGATGAGAGGAAATGGAACAAAAAATTTCTAATGAACTTATGTCCGGCCATGCATGGTTTCAATGCTAGAGACCATTTACGAGTAATCTACCATACATTGTTACAGAGAATGATGTCTAATACGCGCCGTACCGTGCAGCCACAGTTACATATGTGTTGAAAATGGTTACCATGTCCCTTAATGCAGACGTGTATGTGCCATACAATGTTCTGTCTCCCACGTTCACATTGGCCATGCTGCATCCGAACAGTGTCAAAGACGCTGTTCCGGTGCCTTCACATCTGGAATGGACTCTGCATACACGATGCTCTTGAGATGTCCCCACAACTAGAAATCACAACTGGACCCCCTCGTCCCATCCGTTAGTCAGGGAAGACACGACTGAGATGCGTATGGACGTTAATGGTGAAGTGGGCTGGAGCACCACCACGTAGCAGCCATGTAAAACTTCGGATCATCAGTGGCACTTCTTCCAGCAGGGGAGGCAAAGTCACCCGCAAGAAACACCTCAGTTCCGACCTGTTAGACTAGGTGGAAGAATGACTGGTCCAAAAATACGATCACTGATGATTTTCTGTCACCATACCCAAGGGGTAGCCCGCCCGGTTAGCCCTGCAGTCCAACGCACTGCTTTCCAGGCGGGAAGGCGTGCCGGTCCACGAAACGAATCCGCCTGGCGGATTAGTGTCGAGGTCCGGTGTGCCGGCCAGTCTGTTGATGGTTTCTAAGGAGGTTTTCCATCTGCCTCGGCGAATGCTGGCTTGTTCCCCTTATTCCGCCTCAGTTACACTATGTCGGCGATTGCTGCACAAACACTGCCTCCACATATGTGTATACCATAATTACTCTACCATGCAAACATTTGGGGTTACAGTCGTCTGGTGCGAGACGTTCCGGCGGGGGGGGGGGGGGGGGAGGAGGGGGGGAGGGGAGGGTGCACTGTGGGCCGAACCGCACAGCAACCCTGGGTTCCGTGTGGGGCGCCGGTGGGGTGAGTGGACTGGTGTAGCCTGTTGTGGGGTTGTGAACCACTGAGAGCTACGGAGAGGACGAAGCCTCTCTGTCGTTTCTACATCCCCAGTTCAATACAATACAACAGAATACCCTAGGGGTTGTGCATAACATCCTACAGATGGCTGTTATGAAAGTTAAAGATACCACTCCGCGTAAAGGTGGCCTCATATGTGAGCAGATGGATGACACAAATCCCAGAATCGTGGTTGCCTGGAGAAGCAACCAGTGAAAAAACTGCTCCAGATGTGGAAAGTTTGTCGCTAATATGCCCTGCACACGCCGTAAGTGATAAGGTAGCAACAACTGTCATGGAGAATGTTCCCACACGGTCGTCTGGCTTACCCTGTACTGGCAGGGCAACTACCTGGTACTGACACAGCGGTCGCCTTCCACAGTGTTAATCACATTTTCATCGAAGTCCTGTGTCCGAACGTTTCAGATACGTCCTTCATGATTTTCTGCGTCCTGAAACCACCCTGTCTCAGAAAAACGGCGAAACACTGTTACAAACAATGAATGCTGTGGTTGTTGGCGGGGATTGGTCTCCTGATACAACCGTTGCCATTTGCCTTTCCGTAAGTAAACTCCAGATTGGCAAGCTCTCGATTCGCATATGGAACCATTGTGTACAATGCTGTATCACATCCACTACAACGCGAATTAGCAAGAGAAGTGAATCGGACAACATTAACTATTACTATGCCAGGAGAGGGCAGTAGGGCACGATGTAAGAGTAAACCATGCACACTGTAACTGTAGCTACACGGTACAGCAAGTATTAGACCGCAGTCTCTGTAACAAAGTATGATTGAATAAATGGTCTCTAGCATGGAAACCATGCATTTCAGGACATAAGAACATTGGACCTTTTTTGTTCCATTTCCTCTCATCGATAAATCATAAGAGTTCGACAACGGTGGAAAAAACACCCTGTATAAAAAACAGTATCGATATTTAATGATAATCTATGTTTTTCAGTAAAGATACTGATAACAATGAAAACAATACAAATAGATTTTCATAATCTTTTAAGCTGTTTCCAGTCTTCCTAAGAGACAGGCGAGGATGGTGACATATGTGTCTTGTAACGTATTTCTTGTAAATATATGCTGTTATTGATAACTAATAGACTTATTTCAGTAGCATTAGCATCAATACATGTATGAAAAATCAACTGTATATTTTTCAGAGATTAATAACATGCAGTACAGAGCGATTTGTAACTAGTATATATCGCCATTTGCAAGACGGCAGACAATTTTTCAAATGATTATAATATTACGTGGCGTAAAGCCAAAAGGAGATGGATTATAGCTAATTTCTTGAATAAACAGACTAAAGTCAAGTTAATTTCACATATTTTGCAAAGAGTAGTATCGATATGAAAACAGGTTCTTTTGGTTACCGCTACCCGGCTATGTTCTGTTCAAGTGACGAGATTTTCCACAGTTCAAGTGCTCAGCTTTGAATTAATAGTAAGTGTACCACGCAAAAGTTGATTCTCCAGACCGAACTGCACCTAATTCATTTTACGCCTATACAGGCACTCCAAAGTGATTTACTTATCAGGCACTTTAATATAGAGAGTCTTAACAATATAAAAGATACAATTTCATGGACATGGAATGAAATAGTAATGAATATGTTGTACACAGCCTCAGGAGTGATCTTAGGATGTGTTATTAACAACATAACTCACACGTATTATTCAGTAATTCGTACCCGCACACGACACGTAAAGAGACGTAAAAACACTACACTGACGCTACATCCAATCTGCACACCCATATATACACAAAAATATCTTCACGTAAGTCCCACGTGTACCCCGATCATTGCACAACTTTTGATGCTCCAGTTACTGCCTGCACTGAGATTCACCTCCCAGCGGTAATCGAGTGGGAGGTCGTTCCAAGCAGTACTAGACAGCGAAGGACTTTCTGAGGTGGCGATCCAAGGGCCTCCCCAATTCGTCAGACAAACAGGATACGGCGCTATCTGTGGCTGCTAAGATCCAGAGTTAGATGCTTGTTTTGTTTCAGAGGAGGGCTCTCAGCCTGCAAGACCAGGGCAGTCACGGAGGGTGGGATTATTGGTAGTTGGAAGCTCCAGTATTAGACGCATAACGGGCCCCTTAGGAACATGGACGGTAAGGAGGGTAGGAAATCCACCGTACACTCTGTGTGCTTAGCGGGGGAGTCACGCGAGATGCGAAAAGGGGCCTTCCGGTTGGCATGAAGCACATGGCGTGCAGCCGACTGCAGGAAATGGCTCATGTCGGCTCTAATGATGTGTGTCGCTTTGAGTCGGAAGAGATTCTCTCTGATTTCAGGAGACTACCTAAATTGAATAAGACTACCAGTCTTGCATTCGAGATGAAGGCAGAGGTTACTATCTGTATCTTAGTCGACAATACCGACTGGGGACCTTTGGCACTGAGCAGAGTGGTGGGTCTGAATCAGAGACTCAGACTGTTCTGCGACCGTGTAGGTTGCAGATTCTTCGGCTTTTGCCATAGAGTGGTGCGCTATCGGGTCCCGCATAACAGTTAGGGGTGCACTACAGTCAGTAAGTGGCTACACGGGTAGTGGGGGTTTTGTGGAGGGCACTGGGCAGTATTTCAGATTACAGGGACTCGGGAAAAAACAAACAGAGTTTGTATCTGAAAGTATGCAGGTCAAATACAGGACAAGGATGGGGTTAACTTTGGAACCATAGCCGCTATAGTATTAAATAGTCGTAGCTGTGTGCTGTTTGAGGCTTTCCCGGCGCTGCATCTGCTTGATAGGTTCCCGTGAATTACGCCGGATAATATTGTAGAAACCGCACAATATTTCAGCGAGACAACTGCCCGCCATCTTCAGGTGCTACTATCGCGTCGCTGAGAAGTTCGCCAATTTATATGCCGGCTTTCTAGAACAGCGCAGGCACCAGGGGTGCATAACGTCATCGAAGACCAATCGTAGACAGCGTCGAATACGAGAGCCCTCTGCTGGAGAATCGGGTCGCGGTCTGCGGAGGCGCGCCGCGGCGCGGGAAATGCGGCCGGGAGCGATGGACCCCGTTCGCGCGCGCGAGTGTTGGCGCGCGATTTAAGCATCTGCGCTAAGGCTTCCCATCTGCGTTGACTCGGTGCGGTTGCTAATCTGTGGCTGACGATTCCTTAGTGCCGCCAAGGCTGGCTCCCAGGCTTTGCTCAGGTGAAACTACGTGTCTCTGTTTATTAGGTCACTGCTTATTCGTGTTTCGACCGCCTCTTTGATGATTGAGTCCCAGTATGTGGAAACATGCGAGAGGATCTTGGTTTCTACATAATTAATGCCGTGCCCCGTGTCAAGTCAGTGTTCAGCAACCGCAGATTTCTCTGGCTGACCCAACCTCGTGTGACGTTTATGTTCGTCGCATCTGTCTTTGACCGTACAACACGTCTGGCCAATATAAGATTTCCCACATTGGCACGGGGTTTTGTATATTCCTGGTCTCCTCAGGCCGAGGTTGTCTTTAACAGAGCCCAGCATTGATTGCACTTGCCGGAAAACACATTTAATCCGGTATTTCTTGAAAATTCTGCCCATCTTAAAAGACAAGCCACCGACACACGGTATAAAAACCAACCCCGTAGTGTTCTCTGCTTCTTCAGGCTGTTCTTGAGGTTTGGACCGTGCTGGTCGAAATGCGTTCCGGATCTGCTTCTCGGAGTACCCGTTCTGGGCAAACACAGAGCGGATATGGCTAAGCTCTGCCGATAAGCTGTCCTGATCTGAGATGGCTCTAGCCCTATGCACTAGCGTCCGTAATACACCGCTGCGCTGTGAGGGATGATAACAGCTCGTAGCTTCTAAATACAAGTCTGTGTGCGTAGGCTTCCGGAACACACTGTGACCCAAGGAGCCGTCTCCTTTTCTACGAACCAAAACATCCAGAAACGTGAGCTCACCATCTTTTTCTACCTCCATGGTAAAGCAGATTCTTGGATGGAGGGAGTTCAGATGTTCCAGGAGAGAAGGAAGCGTTGCTGTCCCATGTGCCCATACCTCAAACGTATCATCTACATATCTCCAAAAACATTTGGGTTTCAGAACCGCCGTCTGAGTTATGAGGAAACATCCCCCAGGCTGTGGCTAAGCCATGTCTCCGCAATATCCTTTCTTCCAGGAGTGCTAGTTCTGCTAAGTTCGCAGGAGAGCTTCCATGAAGTTTGGAAGGTAGGAGATGAGGTACTGGCGGAATTAAAGCTGTGAGAAGAGTGGGTGAGTCATGCTTGGGTGGCTCAGTCGGTAGAGCACTTGCCCGCGAAAGGCAAAGGTCCCGAGTTCGAGTCTCGGTCCGGCACACAGTTTTAATCTGCCAGGAAGTTTCACATCAGTGCACACTCCGCTGTAGAGTGAAAATTTCATTCTATTATCGAACAGGCGGTTCATACTGTAACTCTATCCAATTCCGTCACAGCTGTGGCGTCTCCCGTCTCTAGTCTTTCTTTCGTCGTCGTCGTGTGCGCGTACCTTGTACTCGCAATCTGTTGCTTCTTCTAGTTCGTTGTTTAATTGTATCTCAGGTACGTGATTGCTACACAGATATCTTGCCAAAGGAGACTTCACAAGACCAACCTAGTTAAGAATCCTCATACGCGGTTCTCAGTTAACCTTTTGTTAAGTTCGAGTCTGGTAAGTGATGGATATTCTTATATGTCGAGAGAAACCACACTGTCACTTTTACATAATGTTGTGGCTTTATCACAGTTGGCAGAAAATGTTCATATTAATATTCTCTATCTTTGGCTAAAATATCCACTCTTACATATTATGTGAATACAACTGTCATATGCGTCAGTTGGTTTGTTTTTATTTTCCGGGAGGTTTTCAACAGAACAATCCAGTCTAGAGAGATCGTAGCCTGATTTGAATGCAGTCGTTATTACTCAGACAATTGACTGTAGCACCGCCGCGTATCATACGATACCGTGTTAATTCTTTACAAAAAACTTTTAAAAATCTGTCTCAGTGGAAAAACACTTCACTTGCTCTTCTTTACGGAATCCATCCACATCACTTGAGTATTTGATTGGGTACATCTCATTCATATACACAAATCAAGAACACTAAATACACACTTTGTAAATTAAATGCTGAAACTTCTTTTTTCAGCACAATATCGTACATCAATGCTCACCCTAGTCGACATGAACACCTCGAAACAAAGCAAACGCCAGACAGAGAACAAAACAAAAGATTCCAGGCTATTTATAATATTATAAAAGCAAAAAACAGTACTTATTTTAGTTTCTGTTTGTTATAATAATTACTCTGTATTAAAAATATTTAAGAAACTTATTTGTAATCAATAATTCATCAGAATGTTCATTGATTTTCGTTAACTGAACGGTTTAAGACAGACTAAGAGTGGTTTCAGAGTACATGTACGACATCGAGGGAGTAAATTCCTTTTTCTGCAAATTGATCAGTAAATTTACAATTGAGGAAGTGGACGCCACAACTGCAGTGCACGAAAGAATTTCAACATTCATCTACGCTGCGTTGGTTGTCTTGGTCAGAGGCATCCCAAAGCAAAGAATCAGAAGCCATTCTCCTTTTCTCCTCTATGGCCTGAAAGCGGAAAGACCCATTGTTGGTGCGTCATGGACACAGCACTTAACAAGCTAAGAGCCTCTTCAGAAAATGAGGTAATATCCGCTGCAGGAAAGTTCCGCTCACAGGCGACGAAAAGGGTCTGCGCTCAAGGGCAAACACAACTTTCTTAACAGCAGTTAATGAAGGCGAAAGAGAAAAACTAAGGCTTGATGGACGCTTTCACCACAATTTACTGACGTCAAAGACGGAAAACAACAACATCATTAATAGACTTCAGACAAAAATTCAAAGCCGGCCGGTGTGGCCGAGCGGTTCTAGGCGCTACAGTCTGGAACCGCGGGACCACTACGGTCTCAGGTTCGAATCCTGCCTCGGGCATGGATTGGTGTGATGTCCTTAGGTTAGTTAGGTTTAAGTAGTTCTAAGTTTTAGGGGAATGATGACCTCCAATGTTGTCCTATAGTGCTCAGAACCATTTGAACCATTTTTGAACCAAAAAAATCCAAACAATCTACAGATTTTGACGAACAAATGTATGATTTGAGCATTTTTCATCTTTTATCAAACAAATTTATGCTGGAACTGGATTGTACGAAAACCATTTCTACACAGTAAGCTTTCAGAATAAGATAAAATGTGTCTGTGCTGTATGTTTCGTTGGTCTACATGATACCGGCACCCGTCCTTATAACGATCTGCCATTGCTTGTCGCATGATTCACATGTTCTCTTGGCGATTGAAAGTGCTCTCACCTAAACCAGTACTTCGGGGTTATCTGTCACTGGCAAACCTGACTGAAAATCTGCAAACTAGATGTCATAATATGCAGGTGAGCGGTGCGCGGCTCGTTTTCATGCCGTTTCTTGCTTGACAGCTTCTCTTTACGCAACTCTCGCCTCGTTTCTTATTCGATTTACTGGAGTCACTAAGCTGCCGGCTTGCCTGCCCGTGAGTGGCAGCAGCAGCGTGTATCGATAAGAGCACTGTCGTATTTGTAGGTAGTTCAGTCGGGACGTAGCGCCAGTGAGGTGCGGACAGCCAGTACTCGCCGACCGCTTGTGGCACACATTCACTGTCCGACGGAAGGAGACTCGATCGGAACCGACCGTTGGTTAGTCGTTCGGTCGGTCGTCCCATCGGGCCACGTGTATTTCGTCTTTTGACCGTTTCTGGGCCTCGTCAGTTGGTCATCTTGCCGGACGTGGGTGCGTTCCTTCCTTGTGCAGAGATGTCGGGTGGCCAATAGGCATGTGTTACCTCTGCATGGTTGTGTCGACACCCCCGGGATAACAAGGCCGCCCAGCAGTGTTAGTGACGTCACACTAAGCGGCCCATAGCCGACGCAGCAGTCCACGGACACCTCCGTACAGACGCGCCTGATGCTAACGATCCTCTGTCCGTCATACAGAAAGGAGCGAACTATAATTCGAACCAAATACCAAATTATATATATTCTTATAAAACGGCATAAAGGTTCATAACGAAATACCGATTACATATACGGGCAGGAATAGGTTCTAGAACTCCTCTGAAAAGTGTTTATCTTCAGTTCCAGAATGAACATCAAATTGTCAGGTTTTCTAAATAGAAAAGCACTTTGTTAGTAACATACAGCAATAATGAGACTTGCAGTTGGTGATTTCTATGTGGAAAAGGAAATAAGCTGTAGAGAGATTGAAAATGGTAAGTAAAGAGAGCCTCAGCCTTTTGCTCCATTCTTACCTGTAATGCACTTGGTTGTTTTTCATTTCCTTACCTTTCATAACATTTTTAATATTGTTTAAAGAAGAGTATCTTCAATAACAGAGTGAACTTCAAATTGTCAGGCTTTTCTTAAAGGAAAGAGCAGTCCCTTAGTATCACAGTGCAAGACAGAATCTTGTGTTCAGTGATGTCTATGTTAAAAGGAGAATATTTGATATCTATCTTTTGTTTCCATTCTTTATTACTGGGGATACACTTGTAAAAATTCTTGAAAAGAGCTGTCACCATGAACATATGAGTAAATTCACAATAGTCATCAGTTTTATGATATAAAGCGAACTCTTGTTACCTTATTGTAAACAAAAGTTGTGAGGATTTTGCTATGTATGACAGTGTTTAAGATAATTTACTTTCAGTGTAATAGCTTGAAAATGTTAAGTCCTGCTGTCAGTTGGCATTTGTCACCACCTGTATGCGAGTTTTAAAGCTAAATAGTGTTCTGACAATTATAAAATAGTGGCAAAGTTCCTCAATCGATTAAACTTATTCCCGCCGTTATATGTAATCGGTATTTCGTTATGAACCTTTATGCTGTTTACACGAATATATATAATTTGGTCTTTGGTTCTTATTATAGTTCGCTCCTTTCTGTATGACGGATAGAAGATGGTTAGCATCAGGCGCGTCTGTACGGAGGTGTCCGTGGACTGCTGCGTCGGCTATGGGCCGCTTAGTGTGACGTCACTAACACTGCTGGGAGGCCTTGTTATCCCGGGGGTGTCGGTTGTGTCCGAGCCGGGGTCTCCGGGTCACCGTGTCTCCGAGTTCCGAACGGACATGGAGTTGAGTCGGGATGGAGCTCCAGTGAGGTCTGCACAGCCAGTACTCGCCCGACCGCTGGCGACACACATGCGCTGTCCAACGGTAGGAGACAGCAGGGACGACCGTGGTTGGTCGCTCGGGCGGTCGTGTTATCGGACGACGTGTATTTAGTCACCGACCGCTTCGGGTTCTCTGTGTGTGTCGACTTGTCATTCGTCCTGGTTGTTCCACAGTGATTACTTTTACGATTGTTTGAGTTCTTGCGGAAGTGTTTTCGTGGAACTGTGTCTAGCTTGTGTAATTTCGACTGAGCAGTTATGTTAATGTTGTCTGCGTACTGGAGTAGGCAGTCGATCGGCTTGGACAGTGCAGCGAGGAAGTCTCCGCGGCGAGGCCATTAGCGTAGTGTTCCGCAGTGTGTTTTTCCTCGCCGTGTTGATGCTGTCCGTACCGCGTGTAATTTGACAGCCTTTGGTGTTGTTCATATTTTTGAGTAGTTATTGTGTCTAGACTGTATTGAGACGCCAGTTTTCGAGACGTAGTGCTGCTGGTATCTTCGTCCTCGCTGATTTTTCCGCTGTCGTGCTGTTGGTCGGGCGGAAGGGAATTGATTAGGTCGTTGGTCGGTCCTTCAGCCGTCCCTGGGTCGGGTTGCCATCCGAGTATCTAGTATTACGCTTGGCTGTCTGTCTCACCTAAACTGAGGCAGCCAAGCGTTAGAGTTACTCCTCAGGCCGACCCTTGGAGCACTTCTGAGCACCACTGTTCTGTTGTTTTAGGTTGTGATTTTCTTTTAGTCTAAAGTACTGTGCGAGGCCTTCAGCCGTCTATTAATTTAGTTTATTTTAATGTTAAGATAAGGCTTTCAGCCGCCTTAAATTAAAATTTGAAAAATGACTTGTTTCAAACTTTGAAAATATTTTTCTCTATCTGAAATTCTTGTTACCCAAGCCTTAAGCCTGGAGTTGTTCTATCTCCAGTGTGTCGCTTTCAGCCGAGTTTTTAAGTAAAATTTTGTAACTAAGGCCTTCAGCCGTGTGTATTCCTTAACGCAATTTAAATAGCTTGTGTTCGGGCATTTGTGATCAAATGGCCGGCCGCGGTGGTCTCGCGGTTCTAGGCGCTCAGTCAGGAACCGTGCGACTGCTACGTCGCAGGTTCGAATCCTGCCTCGGGCATGGATGTGTGTGATGTCCTTAGGTTAGTTAGGTTTAAGTAGTTCTAAGTTCTAGGGGACTGATGACCTAAGATGTTAAGTCCCATAGTGCTCAGAACCATTTGAACCATTTTTTTATCAAATGTTTTAGGAAAATAACGTTTATATGTTTTGTGCAACTGACAGTAACTGATTTTGGCTCCTTTCCACAACTATAACTTGACCCGCTCTGTCCTGCGAATCCAGATTCCAGCAGGGGATGCCTACTGATCGCACTTCTGGCCAGGTCGATAATACCGGTCGCAACATCTGTATGGGCTGCCATTTAAAATGTTGAATTCTTTTAAGATTCACATGTTTTTCTTTAAATGTTGTGCCATATATCGGTCACCAACGAACGTAGCTTCGCTTGGCCAGAGCCTACCGCAGCTTTATGCGCCACCTTGGTCTGCCTCTGATCCTCTTACAAGCTGCCACTTCCATCCACCGTACATCACTACAAAAAATAATAATTCCTGTCTATTTCGACTCGTTTTTCTCTCTAAACTCCCACACTGTAACACGAATGTTCAGTAGCTGGTAGCAGGTACCTCCTGTAGCCAACAGGGGTAATTACGTTACATGCTTATAGAATACATCCGTCACTTTTGCTCTCTAATGAAACCATAATCAATTATACAATTTTTTAAAATTTTTTTTCGGCTTTGGACAAATGTGCTGTCAGTTTATCAGATTCATATAAACGGCAAATCTGAAAATCACATGTCCACGTCAGCATTTACTGCTTGAAGTGTGGCGAATAGTGTTCATAAGAATTGGGAACATGTGGCAAATGCGCAATGAAAGTTGACCCGTACCTGGTGAAGTCAGGTGAGGGCGGTTGGGGGGGAGGGGGTTGGAGTGAGGGAGAGGGAGGGTGGGGAAGGGGGCGAGGAGTAAGCTGGTAACACTTTTATCGATTAGACGTAAGTTTATATAATGTAACAGTGTATCTGAAATTATGGAGTGTATATTCTTTGTTATTTAAAGTCACTGATTTGTAACAGAGAATTTACAGATTTGGAATGTATATATCAAAAAAAGAAAAACGATTTGATGAAATAAATTTTTTATAATATGTGTATGTTTACAAGAAGGACAATGTTTATTGGAAGTTATTTCATGCTTATGGCTCTTGTATTTGTTATAAATGGAAGATGTAGTGAAGTCCCTCCGCAACGGAAGTAACATGGCGCTATGTAAAAGGTGGTTTTGGCGGTCGAACTGGGTGGCTTCTTTGTGTGAACGATACGAAGTATGTGGCTAGCCGTAGTACGGTACGCTTCGACGGTGCCAAGAGAGGCAATTGGAAGATGCTTCGCAAAGGAATTGTGCCTCAGATGTGGATCTGGATATTATTTGGTATTCTCGGCAAAAAGGAATGGCTCTAATGTGTTCAAAATCAGACGCCAAGAAGAGATTTTATAGAGCATTCGAACATCAAGAGATGTGAGTACAGTTAGTCGCCAAGTCGCTTGCCACCAAAACTTTGCCACTGCTTTACTAACATCATACATCCAGACGTGCAGGGACCAGTTAATTTATGTGTGTGGTTTTAATAATAATCCAAATGCTACAAATCTGTGTTAGGAACCATATCTTCTATTCTAATCACTAACCTATGCAGGGTACTCTCCTAAGAGCTACTAAAACCCAGTATCCTGTTTTAAATGAACAATATTTGCATTCAGGTGTTTCAAAGTGTTTTTTTTGTTTTTTTGTTTTTTTTTATTTTGCAAATGTAAAAGGAGTAGCAAAAGTTAAAGATAAAACCATAAAAGTGAAGTTAGATAGGAGTTTTCTAAAGTTGTTGTTGTTGTGGTCTTCAGTCCTGAGACTGGTTTGATGCAGCTCTCCATGCTACCCTATCCTGTGCAAGCTTCTTCAACTCCCAGTACTTACTGCAACCCACATCCTTCTGAATTGCTTAGTGTATTCATCTCTTGGTCTCCCTCTACGATTTTTACCCTCCACGCTGCCCTCCAATGCTAAATTTGTGATCCCTTGATGCCTCAGAATATGTCCTACTAACCGGTCCCTTCTTATTGTCAAGTTGTGCCACATACTCCTCTTCTCCCCAATTCTATTCAATACTTCATCACTAGTTATGTGATCTACCCGTCTAATCTTCAGCATTCTTCTGTAGCACCACATTTCGAAAGCTTCTATTCTCTTCTTGTCCAAACTATTTATCGTCCATGTTTCACTTCCATACATGGCTACACTCCATACAAACACTTTCAGAAACGACTTCCTGACACTTAAATCTATACTCGATGTTCACAAATTTCTCTTCTTTAGAATCGCTTTCCTTGCCATTGCCAGTCTACATTTTATATCTTCTCTACTTCGACCATCATCAGTTATTTTGCTCCACAAACAGCAAAACTCCTTTACTACT
This sequence comes from Schistocerca cancellata, assembly GCF_023864275.1. Taxonomy (NCBI): domain Eukaryota; kingdom Metazoa; phylum Arthropoda; class Insecta; order Orthoptera; family Acrididae; genus Schistocerca; species Schistocerca cancellata. The sequence goes on from NC_064631.1 coordinate 498,303,653, forward strand.
TCAAGTGTCTTATTTCCGAATCTAATTCCCTCAGCATCACCCGACTTAATTCGACTACATTCCACTATCCTCGTTTTGCTTTTGTTGATGTTCATCTTATATCCTCCTTTCAAGACACTGTCCATTCCGTTCAACTGCTCTTCCAAGTCCTTTGCTATCTCTGATAGAATTACAATGTCATCGGCGAACCTGAAAGTTTTTATTTCTTCTCCATGGATTTTAATACCTTGTACAGGATGGGCGTATGGGCAGGCGGTGGGCGTTATGGAATAATAGGTAATTTTTAGAGAAAGGCCATTTATTGGTTAAAGCATGTTGAAAGGGGATACATAGGCCTAGGGAGGTGAGGGTGAGCCAGAGCTTACAATTTGGCGAACATTGTTCGCGAAGCTACCGAAAGTGGTTGTCTGCCAAAACTAAGTCCACAGTGCCGCAGCACCGGGAGAAGCGGGAGATGTTCAATGCTACAGGGCGCGCATCCGACTCGCGGGTGAGCAAGAATACAAGAGGGCGGGTCCGGCGACGGGCGGCCGGGTATATTCGACGCACCACGCGGCTTCCTCCGCCCTGATTGGTCAGGACCGAGCAAACCGTGTGGGCGGCATGGAACTTTCCAGAGCGTTGCCTGCTAAGCGACGCCTGGGGCGGCGTTACCTCGTAAGCACATGAAAGAAGCGCGTGATCAAGGTGCCCTTCCTCGGTGCTGACTTCCTGTTGCTAGACCGTGGGATGAAAGAATTTACAGGCAGCTAACACTGCCGGCCGTGACTTGGCCGCAATGGAAAAATGAAGTTCCCGGTTGGAGGCTCATATAATAAAGTAAAATGCCATATTGTCTGGCTCATCCTTTACAACCTACTCCGAATTTTTCTTTTGTTTCCTTTACTGCTTGCTCAATATACAGATTGAATAACATCGGGGAGAGGCTAAAACCCTGTCTCACTCCCTTCCCAACCACTGCTTCCCTTCCATGCCCCTCGACTCTTATAACTGCCATCTGGTTTCTGTACAAATTGTAAATAACCTTTCGCTCCCTGTATTTTATTCCTGCCACCTTTAGAATTTGAAAGAGAGTATTCCAGTCAATATTGTCAAAAGTTTTCTCTAAGTCTATAAATGCTAGAAACGTAGGTTTGCCTTTCCTTAATCTTTCTTCTAATATAAGTCGTAAGGTCAGTATTGCCTCACGTGTTCCAATATTTCTACGGAATCCATACTGATCTTCTCCGAGGTCGGCTTCTACCAGTTTTTCCTTTCGTCTGTAAAGAATTCGCGTTAGTATTTTGCAGCTGTGACTTATTAAACTGATAGTTCGGTAATTTTCACAACTGTCAACACCTGCTTTCTTTGGGATTGGATTTATTATATTCTTCTTGAAATCTGAGGGTATTTCGCCTGTCTCATACATCTTGCTCACCAGGTGGTAGAGTTTTGTCAGGACTGGCTCTCCCAAGGCCATCAGTAGTTCTAATGGAATGTTGTCTACTCCCGGGGCCTTGTTTCGACTCAGGTCTTTCAGTGCTCTGTCAAACTCTTCACGCAGTATCGTATCTCCCATTTCATCTTCATCTACATCCTCTTCCATTTCCATAATATTGTCCTCAAGTACATCGCCCTTGTATAGACCCTCTATATACTCCTTCCACCTTTCTCCTTTCCCCTCTTTGCTTAGAACTGGGTTTCCATCTGAGCTCTTGATATTCATACAAGTGGTTCTCTTTTCTCCAAAGGTCTCTTGAATTTTCCTGTAGGCAAATCCTATCTGACCCCTAGTGAGATAAGCCTCTGCACGCTTACATTTGTCCTCTAGCCATCCCTGCTTAGCCATTTTGCGCTTCCTGTCGATTTCATTTTTGAGACGTCTGTATTCCTTTTTACCTACTTCATTTACTGCATTTTTATATTTTCTCCTTTCATCAATTAAGTTCAATATTTGTTCTGTTACCAAAGGAGTTCTACTAGCCCTCGTCTTTTTGCCTTCTTGATCCTCTGCTGCCTTCACTACTTCGTCCCTCAGAGCTACACATTCATTTTCTACTGTATTTCTTTCCCCCATTCCTGTCAATTGTTCCCTTATGCTCTCCCTGAAACTCTCTACAACCTCTGGTTCTTTCAGTTTATCCAGATCCCATCTCCTTAAATTCCCACCTTTTTGCAGTTTCTTCAGTTTTAATCTACATTTCATAACCATTAGATTGTGGTCAGAGTCCACATCTGCCCCTGGAAATGTCTTACAATTTGAAACCTGGTTCCTAAATCTCTGTCTTACCATTATATAATCTATCTGATACCTTCTAGTATCTCCAGGATTCTTCCACGTATACAACCTTCTTTTATGATTCTTGAACCAAGTGTTAGCTCTGATTAAGTTATGCTCTGTGCAAAACTCTACCAGGCGGCTTCCTCTTCCATTTATTAGCCCCAATCCATATTCATCAACTATGTTTCCTTCTCCCCCTTCTCCTATTCTCGAATTCCAGTCACCCATGACTATTAAATTTTCGTCTCCCTTCACTACCTCAATAATTTCTTTTATCTCATAATATTCTATTTCTTCATCATCTGCAGAGCTAGTTGACATATAAACTTGTACTACTGTAGTAGGCGTGGGCTTCGTGTCTATCGTGGCCACAATAATGCGTTCACTAAGCTGTTTGTAGTAGCTTACCCGCACTCCTATATTTTTATTCATTATTAAACCTCCTCCTGCATTACCCCTATTTGATTTTGTGTTTATAACTTTGTATTCACCTGACCACAAGTCTTGTTCCTCCTGCCACCGAACTTCACTAATTCCCACTATGTCTAACTTTAACCTATCCATTTCCCTTTTTAAATTTTCTAATCTACCTGCCCGGTTAAGAGATCTGACATTCCACGCTCCGATCCGTAGAACGCCAGTTTTCTTTTTCCTGATAACGACGTCCTCCTGAGTAGTCCCCATCCGGAGATCCGAATGGGGGACTATTTTACCTCCGGAATATTTTACCGAAGAGGACGCCATCATCATGTATCCATACAGTAAAGCTGCATGCCCTCGGAAAAATTTACGGCCGTAGTTTCCCATTGTTTTCAGCCGTTCGCAGTACCAGCACAGCAAGGCCGTTTTGGGTAATGTTGCAAGGCCAGGTCAGTCAGTCATCCAGACTGTTGCCCCTGCAAGTACTGAAAAGGTTGCTGCCCCTCTTCAGGAAACACACGTTTGTCTGGCCTCTCAACAAATACCCCTCCGTTGTGGTTGCACCTACGGTACGGTCATCTGTATCGCTGAGGCACGCAATCCTCCCCAGCAACGGCAAGGTCCATGGTTTATGGGGAAGGAAGTACTCTCAGTTTATTGCAAAGTTGAGTTATGCAGGACTAAAGTGCCAGATTGTGTAAATGTCATTGTCTAAAATACCTGCTTCACGGAGGGTAAGAGATGGTTGTTGTTGTTGTTGGTCGTTTTTTGGGGAAGGAGACCAGACAGCGAGGTCATCGCTCTCATCGGATTAGGGAAGGACGGGGAAGGAAGTTGGCCGTGCCCTTTGAAAGGAACCATCCCGGCATTTGCCTGGAGCGATTTAGGGAAATCACGGAAAACCCAAATCAGGATGGCCGGACGCGGGATTGAACCGTCGTCCTCCCGAATGCGAGTCCAGTGTCTAACCACTGCGCCAGAGGGTAAGAGAGACAAATAAGTTAAGCTTATTTCAAGAATAGTGGTGTCTTGATTTCTGTCATGAATTATTTCTTTTTCGAAGTTAATGAAGCTCAGTGTTGATTCTTTTTTTTTTTTTTTTTTTTTTTTTTTGCAAAGTGAATTATGAACTGCTCCAAGTGAAATGATGGATTGGCTTTGTTTGACGTAGTCCTTTCTACTGAAATTATCATAGAGCTTGACTAGTGCACTATACTAGCTTATGATGATGATGATGATTGGTTTGTGGGACGCTCAACTGCGCGGTTATCAGCGCCCGTACAAATTCCCAACCTTTGCGCACTCCAGTCTCGCCACTTTCATGAATGATGATAAAATGATGAGGACAACATAAACACCCAGTCATGTTGAGGCAGGTGAAAATGCCTGACCCCGCCGAGAAATGAACCCGGGACCTCGTGCTCGGGAAGCGAGTACGCGAGCGCGAGACCACGAGTTGCGGACACTAGTTTAAGCGTCACCATCATATTCTCCCAATATTTCAAAGATAATTGGGCTATTACTGTTGGTAATGAAAACTGTTGCACCCGTGGCCCTAGGGGTAGCATCTTTGATTCATAATCAAAACATTTTCGGTCCCGGGTTCGAATGTCGCCGCTGTTTAAGTTTTGAGCAATAATCAGCATTGGCGGCCGATGACTTCCGGCATAAGAAGTCACCCTCATTCTGTCAACGGCCTTGTCAAAGAGAGCAGAGGAGCGGACAGAGATTCAGGGCAGTCTCTTGTCCTAGGGGTGGGAAACTGCCTCTAAAGGCGGAAGAGTCAGAATGATCAACGGCACGAGGATGCAGAAGGCAATGGAAACCATTGAATTAAGAGACACGTAACGTGTGTCCGCACGGCATGTGGCATGTAATTGAAGAAGTGTCATGGTCTCATTGGCAAAAGATTCCAGAATATTCCCCCATTCGGATCTCCGGGGGGGACTGCTCAGAGGGAGCTTACCATGGGAAAACTATTGAATAATCAACGAAATAATGAAGTTCTACGAGTCGGGGCGTGGAATGTCAGAATCTTGAACGAGGTAGGGAAACTAGAAAATCTGAAAAGGGAAATGCAAAGGCTCACTCTACATATAGTGTCAACCAGTGAAATGAAACGGAGAGAAGACTAGGATTTATGGGTAGATGAGCGTAGGGTAATATCAGTTACAGCAGGAGTAGGATTCGTTATGAATAGGAAGGTAGGACAGAGAGAGTGTTTCTGTGAACAGTTCAGTAACAGGGTCGTTCTTATCAGAATCGACAGCATACTAACACTGACAACGATAGTTCAGGGACACATGCCGACGTCGCAAGCTGAAGATGACGAGGTAGAGAAAGTGTGTGAGTATATTGAAAGGCTAATTTCGTATGTAAAGGGAGATCAAAATCTAAAAGTCATGGGAGGCTGGAATGAAGTTGTAGGGGAAGGAGTAGAAGAAAAGGTTACCAGATAATATGGGCTTGGGACAAGGAATGAGAGAGGAGAAAACTAATGGAGTTCTGTAACACGTTTCAGCTAGTAATAGCGAACACCCTGTTCAAGGATCACAAGAGAAGGAGGTATACTTGGAAAATGACGGGTGATATGGGAAGATTTCAGTAGATTACATCATGGTCAGACAGAGATTCCGAAATCAGATACTGGATTGTAAGGCGTACCCAGGAGCAAATGTAGACTCAGATCACAGTACAGAAGTGATGAAGAGTAGACAGAAGTTTAAGACATTAGTCAGAAAGAATCTATACCCAAAAAAGTGGGATACGGAAGTACTAAGGAATGACGAGATACGCTTGAAGTTCTCTAAGGCTATAGATACAGCAATAAGGAATAGCACGTAGGCAGTACAGTTGAAGAGGAATGGCATCTCTAAAAAGGGCCATCCAAGAAATTAGAAAGGAAAATGTAGGTACAAAGATGGTAACTGCGAAGAAACCATGGGTAACAGAAGAAATACTTCAGTTGATTGATGAAAGGAGGAAGAACAAAATGTTCATGGAAGCTCAGGATTACAGAAATACAAGTCGCTGAGGAATGAAATAAATAGGAAGTGCAGAGAAGCTAAGACGAAATGGCTGCAGGAGTCTATTTAGAAGAGATAGGGGATCCAGTATTAGAATCAAAATTTAAAAGAGCTTTGGAGGACTTAAGATCAATTAAGGCAGAAGGGATTGATAATATTCCATCAGAATTTTTAAAATCATTGGGGGAAGTGGCAACAAAACAACTATTCACGTTGATGTGTATAATGTATTTCACGTTGATGTGTAGAATGTATGAGTCTGGTGACATACCATCTTATTTCGGAAAAGCATCATCCACACAATTCCGAAGACGGCAAGAGCTGACAAGTGCGAGAATTATCGCACAATCAGGTTAACAGTTGTTGAATCCAAGTTGCTTACAAGAATAACGTACAGAAGAGTGGAAAAGAAAATTGTGTATGCGCTAGATGACGATCCGTTTGGCTTTGGGAAAGGTGAAGGCACGAAAGAGGCTATTCTGACCTTGCTGTTAATAATGGAAGCAAGACTAAACAAAACTCAAGATACGTTCATAGGATTTGTAGACCTGGAAAAAGCGTTCAACAATTTAAAATGGTGCAAGATGTTCGAAATTCTGAGGAAAGTAAGAGTAAGCTATAGGGAGAGACGGGTCATACACAATATGTACAACAGCCAAGATGGAATAATAAGAGTGGACGATCAAGGACGAAGTGCTTGCATTAAAAACGATGCAAGACAAGGATGTAGCCTTTCGCCCATGGTGTTCAATCTGTATATCGAGGAAGCAATGATGGAAAGAAAGAAAAGTTCAGGAGTGGAATTAAAATTAATGGTGAAAGGATATCAATGATACGATTCGCTGATCCATTGCTTTCCTGAATGAGAGTGAAGAAGGATTACATGATCTGCTGAGCGGAATGAACGGTCTAACGAGTACACAGAGTAAATCGAAAAAAGTCGAAGGTAATGAGAAGTAGTAGAAAGAGAACAGAGAGAAACTTAACATCAGGACTGATGGTCACTAAGTAGATGAAGTTAAGGAATTGTGCTACCTAGGCAGTAAAATAACCAATGACGAACGGAGGAAGGAGGACATCAAAAGGAGACTAGCTATGGCAAAAAGGCATTCCTGGCCAAATGAAGTCTACTAATATCAAATATCGGACTTAATTTGAGGAAAAAACTTCTGAGAATGTACGTCTGAAGTCCAGCATTGTATGGTAGTGAAACATGGACTGTGAGAAAACCGAAACAGAAGAGAAACGAAGCATTTGAGGTGTGTTGCTACAGACGAATGTTGAAAATTTGATGGACTGATAAGGTAAGGAATGAGGAGGTTCTATGCAGAATCGGAGAGGAGAGGATTATGTGGAAAACACTGATAAGGAGAAGGGACAGGATTATTGGACCTCTGTTAAGACGTGAGGGAATGACTTCCATGGTATTAGAGGGAGCTGTAGATGGCAAAAACTGTAGAGGAAGAAGGAGATTGGAATACATCCAGTAAATAAATGAGGAAGTAGGTTGCAAGTGCTACTCTGAGATGAAGAGGTTGGCACAGGAGTGGAATTCGTGGCGGGCTGTATCAACCCAGTCAGAAGATAGATGACAAAAAAAATGAAAACTGATATATGTATAGGATTATAAACAGTGTATTTATGACATTATTTATATTTATTTGTGTTATCTTTTCATGTCAGTTAAGATAGAAGCCCCCCATTTCCAAATTTAGTTCTGCACTTCATGCAGTAATATTTCAGTATTGTTTTAATTAATGATCTTGAATGTAGCTGTTATTAGTATGAGCTGTCGCGAATTTCCTTTCCATAATTACTGGTGTGTGCGTTATTGATAACTGCTGCTACACACAGCTCAGAGTGGCATGTGTCACTTTGTATCCTGTGCGCTATTCAAAGGGAAATATCAAAAAAGTAACTTTAATAACCAATAGTCAATTTTCTTAAACACACATTTCCAAATTAATGTGCCTAATTGGGCTGGCGACCGTTCATTTTTTCATTCACATACGATTTTTAACATTTTCATTAGTTCCCAAGTTTAAAATCCGTTTAGTTTTTTTTGTTAATTTCACTTTCTTGAAAATTATAATCCGATACCTTTGTCCATTAGATACATGCGTGGTCACAACTCAAAATCCTCTCAGAGGGTAACGTTAGTTGCTTTCATGGTACGATTATGCATCATACGTAACAAGATAGCGTTATACGTGGCAAGGTAACGTTATACGCTCATGTATATGTAGACTGGGTTCCCTAACTATTCTGACATTTTGTGTTGTTGGTAAGGCTGGCCGGGGTTGCCCGAGCGGTTCTAGGAGCTACAGTCTGGAACCGCGCGGCCACTGCGGTCGCTGGTTCGAATCCTGCCTGGGGGAAGGGTTTGTGTGATGTCCTTAGGTTAGTTAGGTTTAATTAGTTCTAAATTCTTGGGGACTGATGACCTCAGAAGTTAAGTCCCATAGTGCTCAGAGCCATTTAAACCATTTTTTATTGTTGATAAACAAACACTAGCACGTCACTGGACAGACACCTGTATCGGCCAAGAGAGAGAGGTGGTGGGAGAAGCACGAGGACTTCCATGTTATATCAAGCAAATACCATCTACATCAGCTGCCTGAACTGTAGCAGGGTCGTTTTGATCGTTGTGGAGAAGTTTTGGAACCGTCTATTTTTGTCACAAGATACACCATCCTTCTCTGGCACCGAGCGAGATGGCGCAGTGGTTAGCACACTGGACTCATATCTGGGAGGAGGACGGTTCAAATCCGCGTCCGGCCATCCTTATTTACGTTGTCCGTGATTTCCCTAAATCGCTTACGGGCAAATGCTGGGATGGTTCCTTTAAAATGGCACGGCTGACATCCTTTCGTATTCCAATGGGACCGATGACTTCGCTGTTTGGTTCCTTCATCCATATCAACCAACCAACTAATCAACCTTCTCTGGCTCCATGGCACGCACAGTCGAATGTTCTGTTAAGTATGAACCGTTACTTCCTCTAAAATGAGCCGGGAACATACATCTGTATCTACATGACTATCCTGCAGTTCTCGTTTAACTGCCTGGCAGAGGGCTTATCGAACTACTTTCATTCCGTTTCTCTACCGTTTCACTCTCGACCAGCGCATAGGCAAAAAGGAACACCTACATCTTTCAGTGAGAACTCGGATTTCTCTTATTTTACTACAATGATAACTTCTCCCTATGCAGATTGGTGTCAGTAACGTATTTTCTCATCCGGTGGAGATCGCTGCAGTTTGAAATTTCGTGAAAAATTCTCGCCGCAATGAAAAATGCTTTTGTTTTAATAATTGGCACCCAAATTCGCATATCATATCCCTGACACTCTTTCCCCTATTTCACGATAATACAAAACGAGCTATCCTGCTTTGAACTTTTCCGATGCCTTCCATCAATTACACCTGATATGGGGTCCCATTGCGCACAGCAATCTTCAAGCAGAGGGCGGACAAGTGTTGTGTAGGCAGTATTTAGTTGAACTGACAGTTGTGCTTCACAACGTAGTCGAGTTGTAACGGATTTCTTTTAGTACTCATGCAGATGGCCTCACACTTTTCATTATTCATGGTCGATAGCCACATTTCGCACCATACAGTTTTATTGCCCAATGATTTTGCAACATTCTGATGACATTACAAGATAGTACCTTCTACATACAGTCTAAGATGGCTGCTCAGATTATCTCCTAAATAATTTAAATACATTAGGAACAGCAACTTTTGAATAATACTGGTGAGAAGAAGAAAGCACAAGATGATACGATGTGTGTTACGGCATCAGGGATTAATCTCTATGGCTCTAAAGCAAACCGAACGAGGTGGCGCAGTGGTTAGCACACTGGACTCGCATTCGGGAGGACGACGGTTCAATCCCGCGTCCGGCCATCCTGATTTAGGTTTTCCGTGTTTTCCCTGAAATCGCTCCAGGCAAATGCCGGGATGGTTCCTTTGAAAGGGCACGCCCGATTTCCTTCCCCGTCCTTCCCTAATCCGATGAGACCGATGACCTCGCTGTTTGGTCTCTTTCCCCAGCACAACACAACCCTCTAAAGCAAACTGCAGAAGTTAAAACTTGTAGGGAAAGGCAGAGATTGGAACTCATCCAGCAAGTAATTGAGAACAAACATTGCAAGAGCTTCTCCCAAATGGAGAGGTTCACGCAAGGGAGGAATTCATGGCGGAAGACTGATGGCTGAAAAAAAAAGTGCTTTCGCTGGTTTCATTAAATACTTCTCTCTCAGCACATTAACACAATACCTGATGCAGCGTCAGATATCAGAGGAGCACTCTGTGAAGTAATAATAAACTTAGTCCGCAGCTCGTGGTCGTGCGGTAGCGTTCTCGCTTCCCACACGCGGGTCCCCAGGTTCGATTCCCGGCGGGGTCAGGGATTTTCTCTACCTCGTGATGACTGGGTGTTGTGTGCTGTCCTTAGGTTAGTTAGGTTTAAGTAGTTCTAAGTTCTAGGGGACTTATGACCATAGCTGTTAAGTCCCATAGTGCTCAGAGCCAATAATAAACTTAGACAAAATTCAACGTTGTGAAAAAGTGCAGTTTACCGAAATGGAGTGGTATCATTTACGTAGCATGATAAAATACATCGAGGTTCTGATGACAGAGTATAAGGCTACTCCAAAGATCGAAACCTTACGATGATATTGTGAACTATATATGTGAATATAGTGTGCACGAGGAGCTAGATCAATGTATAAATGCATGTACTTGTACAGAACTGAAGTCTGATACTATTACACCTAATAGGTAATAAATTCGTAAAATCAAAATTTCGAAATGGATTACCAGCTATCTTGTCACTCCTACTGATTGATACAATCTCTCTGCAATATAAGAAAAACAATCATTCCGTCCTAAACGTATAGGAAATGTTCAGAAGAAAAAGAAGTGCTTTTTCTTCACCCGTGCAAGATATGTGGAGCCACAGTGGCTTAACGAAGTCTTCAGGCCGTTCTTCACCCCAAAGAAAATCATGCAGTAGCTTTTTAATATATAACAAACATTAATACGTCCATTTATGCACATAAATTTCAGAAAAAACGCAAACACTACTATTTATTCGTATGTGTCACTGCGACATCTTCCGCCAACTCCTCCTCCTCCTCTGAAAAGTGAAATGTCTAATAAATAATCCCGATTGTGTGTTAGAAAACAAAGCCCTATTTCTTCCACAAAGTTTACCCTCTAAAGCTCCCTCTAGTACCATGGAAATAGTCCCGTGATGTCTTAACAGATGACCTATCAGCCTGTTCCTTCTTCTTGCTAGTGTTTACCATTCCTCTACTCGCTGATTCTTCGTTCCTTATCTTATCAATCCGCCTAATTTTCAACGTTCCTCAGTAGCACCACATGTCAAACGCCACTATTCTCTTCTAATTTGTTTTTCCCACAGTCTGTGTCTCACTGCCATAAAATGCTGTGTTCCAACCGTATATTCTCAGAAATTTCTTCCTCAAATTAAGGCCTACGTTTGATACAAGTAGACTTCTCTTGGCCAGGAATGCCGTTTTTTGCAATCCTAGTCTGCTTTTGATGTCCTTCTTGCTCCGTCAGTCATTGGTTATTTTGATGCCTAAGTACTAGAATTCCTCAAATTTATCTACTTCACGACCATCAATCCTGATGTTAAGTTTCTCGCTGTTCTCATTTCTACCACTTCTCGTAAACTTCCTCTTTCTTCCATTTACTTTCAATCCATATTCTGCATTCATTAGACTGTTCATTCCATTCAACAGGTTCTGTAATTCATCACTTTCACCAATGACAGCAACCTCATCATCTAATCTTAACACTGATACTTTTTCGCCCTGAATTTTATCCCACTCATGAATCTTTCTTTTGTTTTAGTCACTGCTTCTTCGACATGTAGATTATACAATAGGGACGAAGGACTACATCCCTGTCTTATATCCTTTTCAATCTGTGCACTTCGGTCATGGTCTTCCACCCTCATTGTTCCTCCTTGGTTCTTGTCCATATTGTGTATCCCTGTAGCTTACCTCTATTTTTCTTAGGATTCTGAACATATTTTACATTGTCGAAAGCTTTTACCAGGTCGGCAAATTCTATGAACATGTCTTGATTTTTCTTCAGTCTTGCTTCCATCATCAACCGCAACATCAGAACTGCCTCTCTCGTGCCTTTACCTTCCCTAAAGCAAAACTGGTCGTCACCTAAGAGATCCTACTGCGTAAAAGAAATGCTTGCGGAGTAACTTCATTCTTTGCATTTCTGAGATTCTTTCTTGCTGCCTGTGCCTTGCATGGATGTCAATGACGGGCATTCTTCAGTGGTCCCCTTTCACCTTCATATGATGCCTGGTGGTCTATCTGAAATGTATCGTTTATTTGGCAGTTTTATTTGTAACATGGCAGTCTAGCTTTGTAACATGAAAACGTTAACATCTCCTTTAAAACATTGTCTATAGTCCTATTCCTCATCTGGCTGCAATACTTCTCTTCAAAACGGTAAATGCACATCACTTCCATATGAAACGATATAGTGACATTACGTACCGTACTATCTCGTATGCCATTTCACACAAATATTATATTTTACTTGAAATGTACGAAAGTAACTCACTGCAGTATTGTCAGGTGTTTTTATCGTCTAGAATCAATTGAAACATGAATCTGCAGATCACAATAGGCCACTCACAAAACGTAATGGACTTAGATCATTATGTTACAATTCGCGTCTCAGATGTACTCTGATCGGTCAAGAGAAATGTAATCCCTATGATATGATGCGGTACCTTACTGTGACAGATTTTTGTTGAAGCTGAGAAAATCAATGTGTAACTCAAACATGTCACCATTTAACACTGTCCACTTTTTTTACATAAGCGTCTTAATGCAGAGATATGCTCGCTCGCCACATCGATAACGAATGCAGGGTATGAGAAATTCCCAGTTGCGTGACACAACGAATTTTCCATTTCCGACGATAGGAGTTCTCCCCGATGCAGTGGCTGCCACTAATTCAAGTGCATTGCAGTCGAATGATTAAAACTTTGCAGTATATTTTAATGTTGTTTTAACTATTTACTTAAGCAGTGTGCCGATATTTCGTGAAACGTTTCATATGAAAAAGAAGATTATAAAGACACATTTGAAAACGGGGAATGATGAGGTCACAGCAAATGCACTACTGGCCATTAAAATCGCTAAACCAAGAATAAATGCAGATGATAAAGAGGTATTCATTGAACAAATATATTATACTAGAACCGACATGTGATTACATTTTCACACAATTTGGTTGAATAGATTCTGAGAAATCAGTACCAAGAACTACCACCTCTGGCCGTAATAACAGCCTTGATACGCCTGGGCATTGAGTCAAATACAGCTTGGATGGCGTGCACAGGTACAGCTGCCCATGCAGCTTCAACACGATACCACAGTTCATCAAGAGTAGTGACTGGCGTATTGTGACGAGCCAGCTGCTCGGCCACCATTGACCAGACGTTTTCAATTGGTGAGAGATCTGGAGAATGTGCTGGCCAGGGCAGCAGTCGAACATTTTCTGTATCCAGAAAGGCCCGTACAGGACCTGCAACAAGCAGTCGTGCATTATCCTGCTGAAATGTAGGGTTTCGCAGGGATCGAATGGAGAGTAGAGCCACGGGTCGTAACACATCTGAAATGTTGCGTCCACTGTTCAAAGTGCCGTCAATGCGAACAGGAGGTGACCGAGACGTGTAACCAATGGCACCCCATACCATCACGCCGGGTGATACGCCAGTATGGCGATGACGAATACACGCTTCCAATGTGCATTCACTGCGATGTCGCCAAACACGGATGCGACCAATATGATGCTGTAAACAGAACCTGGATTCATCCGAAAAAATGAACTTTTGCCGTTCGTGCACCCAGCTTCGTCGTTGAGTACACCATCGCAGGCGCTCCTGTCTGTGATGCGGCGTCAACGGTAACCGCAGCCATGGTGTCCGAGCTGATAGTCCATGCTGCTGCCAACGACGTCGAAGTGTTCGTGCAGATGGTTGTTGCCTTACAAACCTCCCCATCTGTTAACTCAGGGATCGAGACGTGGCTGTATGATTCGTTACAGCCATGCGGATAAGATGCCTTTTATCTCGACTGATAGTGATACGAGGCATTTGGAATCCAGCACGGCGTTCCGTGTTACCCCCATGAACCCACCGATTCCATATTCTGCTAACAGTCATTGGATCTCAACGAACGCGAGCAGCAATGTCGCGATACGATAAACCGCAATCCCGATTGGCTACAATCTGATCTTTATCAAAATCGGAAACGTGATGGTACGCATTTCTCCTCCTTACACGAGGCATCACAACAACGTTTCACCAGGCAACGGCAGTCAATTGCTGTTTGTGTATGAGAAATCAGTTGGAAACTTTACTCATGTCAGCACGTTGTAGGTGTCGCCACCGGCGCCAACCTTGCGTGAATGCTCTGAAAAGCTAATCATTTGCATATCACAGCATCTTCTTCCTGTCGGTTAATTTTCGCGTCTGTAGTACGTCATCTTCGTGGTGCAGAAATTTTAGTGGCCAGTAGTGTAGTAACGTGTAGTGTCCAGGCTGAAGCGGACTGATTGGTAAGATAGGAGTTGTTATGAAGTATTCGATAGTTTGATTTTTTGGGCGAGTCAAGAATGGAAGCTGAAGTTTTACTATATCAGAGACCTTCAAGTTTATTATTGGATTGGGTAGACAGAAATATGCAGGCAAAATGTTTGCAGAACCAATACCCAGAGAGGATGGATGGGTTAAGTTCTAAACAACTTCAATTAGAAAGGCGAACAGAGGAGAGAGACGTAGCGGTAGAGTATGGTGTTTCTGTTATTGTTGCTAGGTAAATCGCTAGATGCCAGGATCTAGTAATTTTTCATAATAGTAGGAACGGGATTCTACGTAAACAGAAATCTGTGGGCAGCGATATTAAGTTTTATTGCAACCTTAATGCCATAGGACATTAATTAGTAAGTGGGATTGGCGACTCTGAAGCTGCGCACAGAAAGAAAGAAAATTTAGCCAAGATATTTAATTTTGAAACATCTTGGCAGATTAAAACTGTGTGCCGGACCGAGACTCGAACTCAGAACCTTCGCCTTTCGCGGGCAAGTGGTCTCAATCTGGATATTTAATTTTTCTTTGGACCTGGCAGTAGGTTTCTAGCCATACCCGATCTCGAGAAATGCAAGTCATGCTCACGCACATCTCCGAAGGCACCCGCTCGAGAATGAAATATTCGAAACATACCTCTTATGTCGTAAACTGTTCGAGATATCGATACGAGGTTTTGGTAAGTGATAACCACACAAAGACGAGAATATTTTGCTATATAGTTAACATACGGAATTTTTTTATCTAAAGCGATACATCAGAAGTCATAGTTTTTATTTTATTTTTGAAATCCAGTACTGTAATTTTTTAAGAGTCGTCGACAGCTATTGAAAAGAGGATTTGCTAGTATGAAAATAAACGCGAAATATCGTATACGCTAGCAAACCGACACAATGAGGTTTTCTGTAAGTTACTGCTCCCCAATTGATTGTTTAATAAGACACTGTTTGAACACTGTGCCGCAATAACTATCGTAAGGAAATTTTCTGGTATTTGTTTTGTGCTTTGGCAAAAAAAAAGCAAAATTAACGTAGGCGTTTCTCATAACTGATGAAGCTTTTGCAAATGAGAAATGGTCAACAATCTGGACAAACATAAATCGCCAATTCTCTTGCAGTTCTGATGGAATCCTGTAACCCACCGTATTTTTAATAATGCGCTACTGGAATGGAAACGTATCAAAGGATGTCCTGCTTATGTTTTATTCATGTACAGCGTACACAGAGTACATGGAGCCAAAGGACATTTACAATTTTTACAGAAACCAGATGGCAGTTGTAGCAGTAGAGAATCATGAAAGGGAATCAGTGGTTGGGAAGGGAGTGAGACAGGGTTGTAGCCTATGCCCGATGTTGTTCAATCTGTATATTGAGCAAGCAGTAAACGAAACGAAAGAAAAATTCATAGGAATTGAAACCCGATGAGAAGAAATAGAAACTGAGGTTTGGCGATGACATTTTAATTCTGTCAGAGACAGCAAATGACCTGGAAGAGTAGTTTAATGGAATGGACAGTGTCTTGAAAGGAGGATACAGGATGAACATCAACAAGAACAAAACGAGGATAATGGAATGTAGTCGAAATAAATCAGATGATGGTGAGGGAATTATATTAGGAAGTGAGACACATAAAGTAGTAGACGAGTTCTGCTGTATGGGCAGCAAAATAATTGATGATGGTCGAAGTGGGAGAATATACACACATCAAAAAAAGTTTTCTATCACCTCGGTTCCGAGAGTTCCGGAACCTGTACAGAAAATTGGAAAGGAGGTCAACATAAACATCAGTTCAGCCCTTCTTATTGCTCATGAAAACCACACACTGCATGTTGTACCACCAAACAGCAAGACCTTTAGAGGTGGTGGTCCAGATTGCTATACACACCAGTACCTCTAATACCCAGCAGCACGTCCTCTTGCATTGAGGCTTGCCTGTATTCGTCGTGGCATACTATCCACAAGGCACTGTTGGTCCAGATTGTCCCACTCCTCACCGGCGATTCGGCGTAGATGCCACAGAGTGGTTGGTGGGTAACGTCGTCCATAAGCAGCCCTTTTCAATCTATCTCAGGTACGTTCGGTAGGTTTTATGTCTGGAAAACATGCTGGCCACTGTAGTTGAGCGATGCTGTTATCCTGAAGGAAGTCATTCACAAGATGTGCACGGTGTGGGCGTGAATTGTCGTCCATGAAGACGAATGCCTCGCAAGTATGCTGCCGATATGGTTGCACTACCTATCGGAGGATGGCAATCACATATCGTACTGCCGTTACGGCGCCTTCCGTGACCAATAGCGGCGTGCGTCTGTTCCACATAATGCCACCGCAAAAGGGCAGGGAACCCCTACCTTGCTGCTCTCGCTAGACAGTGTGACTAAGGCGTTCAACCTGATCGGACTGCCTCTAAACACGTCTCCGACGATTGTCTGGTTGAAGGCATATGCGACACTCATCGGTGAAGAGAACGTGATGTCAATCCTAGCGGTCCATTCGGCGTGTTGTTGGCCCCATCTGTACTACGCTGCATGGTGTCGTGGTTGCAAAGATGGAGCTCGCCATGGACGTCGGGAGTGAATTTGCGCATCATGCAGCATATTGTGCACAGTTTGAGTCGTAACACGACGTCTTGTGGTTGCACGAAAAATATTATTCAACATGGTGGCCTTGCTGTCAGGTTCCTCCGAGCCATAACCCGTAGGTAGCGGTTATCCACAGCAGTAGTAGCCCTTGGGCGGTCTGAGAGAGGCATGTCATCGACAGTTCCTGTCTATCTGTATCTCCTCCATGTCCGAACAACATCGCTTTGGTTCACTCCGAGACGCCTGCACACTTCCGTTGTTGAGAGCCCTTCCTGGCGCAAAGTAACAATGCGCACGCGATCAAACCGCGGTACTGACAGGCTAGGCTTGGTTGAACTGCAGACAATACGAGTCGTGTACCTCCCTCCTGGTGGAATGACTGGAACTGATCGGCTGTCGGACCCTCTCCGTCTAATAGACGCTGCTCATGCATGTTTGTTTACATCTTTTGGCGGGTTTCGTGACATCTCTGAACAGAAGGGACTGTGCCTGTGATACAATATCCATAGTCAACATCTATCTTCAGGAGTTCTGACAACCGGGGTGATGCAAAATTTTTTTTAATGTTTGTAAAATGTAGACTGGAAGCGGCATGGAAAGTGTTTCTGAAGAAAAGAAATTTGTTAACATCGAGTATTGAGTTAAGGGTCAGGAAGTCTTTTCTGAAAGAATTTGTACGGATTGTAGCCACGTATGGAGGTGAAACATGGACGATAAATAGTTTAGACAAGAAGAGAATAGAAGCTTTCGAAATATGGTGCTATGGAAGAATGCTGAAGATTAGATGGGTACATCATGTAACTAATGAGGAGGTACTGAATAGAATTGGGGAGAAGAGGAATTTGTGGTACAACTCGACAAGAAGAAGGGACTGGTTGGTACGACACGTTCTGAGGCATTAAGGGAACACCAATTTAGTATTGGAGGGAAGCTTGGAGGGTAAAAATAGTAGAGGGAGACCAAGGGATGAATATACTAAGCAGATTCAGAAGGATGTGGATCGCAATAGTTACTCGGAGATGAAGGACCTTGCACAGGATACAGTAGCATAGAGAGCTGCATCATATCAGTCTCTGGTCTGAAGAACACAACAACAAAAACAACAACAACAGCGCATCTCTAAAATGAGTAAGATCATTGAAACAAAAATATTGTGCAACGCAAGCTGTTTTCTTTGCTGTTTCAACATGATTACGAACTACATTCAGATCTTCATTTGAGGGCACAATAGTGCACTTCTCACTCTTTTGACGTTGACGACTCCTGCTTTATCTTGCACGTTTCACCTCCTGAATCTTCTAACATCTCTATAACGTCGTTCCAGCAAGAGCGTACTATAACATCTATTAATCTTGTGTGAATCAATGGCTGGAAATGAAAAAGAATTAAGCGGGACAGTGTGCACTGCTGTCCAACAAACGCTTGGCAATGCGAGTCCAGTTGGCAACGCGGGGCGTGGTCGGTCGTCTGCATTCGCTCTTTCGCTTATCGAAACTCCAGCCACCTCGATATACTTCCTTCCGACGACCCTTCACTCTGTAGCAGCAGATACGTGCTAGGCACTGTAAAGCAGCGTTGATGAAACCCCATCTAATACCTACCACACAGAGGCCGAGTAACTCGAGTTGGAAGTTCCTGTTCATTTTTAAAAATCAGGCGTTTGGAGGACGGAGTTTACTTGCAGAAAGCAATTAAGATTGAATCTAATGAAAGCGCTATCAAGTCCGTATTTACTATGGTAATACCATATGATTCAAAGTTCACTTTCTGTACAACATAGTTTCACTCGAAAAGCAGCCAGAATTTTTGGAAGTCCGACCCGACCAATTTTCACGTTCTAATAGTCACAGACCCACAACTACACGCGAGCTAAACATTCGGTCGTTTTAGTGGTCTTCTTCGAAAGAAGTGCTCGCCGAAGTATTCCGTACAGAGCACGAAACATGCCACGCGGAATTGTTACTACGACCAGAAAGTTCACACACTCATAAGTCTCAAACTATTTAATTTAGAAACACCAAACTGTCATTAAAATATTCGTAACGCCAGTCGCTTCAGTTACGAGGTATTCGAACCGTTATTAAGTCACTATTTCTTCATTTTTCAGAGTAATCTAACAGGGTGTTATCCGTAAGCCGGTTAGCAAGCGACTATCTCTAACTATTTCACTCACTGCGCACTCCACTATATTCGCTCGGGAGCAGCTTAATCCTGATTAGCTGTTGATCTAAACTACCTATCACAATGTTCCTTCCAGATTATTCTCGCTGCAAAACTTGCCTTATCCAATCAATAATCCGATAGTAATTAACGTCATTAAAACTTCAATTTCTAGTATATTGTTTAATAAAACTAAGTGAAGTACGAATTATTCTCTAAATTGATAAATAAACTTATTACATTTCTAACTTTCATTCTGGCTACTTTTATAGAACAGCAAGCACGCATGGACATATGTCACCTGAATCGTGGTTGCACCATAACTTTCCCACGGTGTGTTTGTACAAGGTTTTACGAAAAATGCCACATTAAGTTTTAACGTATGTCTCACATACACTCTCTCAATCATTCTCACGCACTCATGCAATAAATATAATCAAATAATAATTTTGACCGATTTTTGTATTATGTAATGCATACTGACTAACGTGTTAGAAAAGAAAATTCTAATTAATTGATTTTATGCACTGATAAATTTGTATTGGCTTCACATGATAATGAAAGTCAATCTGTATTAATTCCTGACTTGGTTTTGAAAAATCAAGCGTCGGTTTTAGGACTTTTAGGTAATTTTCTCTATCTCCGGAACTATAATAAATAAAAATCTTAAATTTTTAACAGCATCATTCCATTAATAACAAAAGACTGTGTAACAAATTTGAACAAAATCGGATAACAACTAATATGGATTATTTAAATTCGCAGAGGGTATGAATCTTCGGATCGACAGAATAATCTACACAGTTCTCACGGCAGGCAGCATCAGCTGCGCTATGAGCAAAGCGGAGAAAAATACATCTTGCAGCCACCGTACCAAGCGGCTGTGTGACTTAACTGCCAAGAGTGTCATCTCGTAGTAACTTGCTACGTTACACAGTGTGCTAACAACTGCGCCACATCGCTCGGTCAATAGTGTAGAAATTACGTTACGATTAGAAGGGCACGCCTCTGATAGAGCTTGTACTGTTGACGCCACGTAAACATAAGTGCGAGAGAACAGCAGCATCGCCACCAGAGAGACACATGCGAAGAGATACGGGGACCTCTGTAAGCACACCGACCGTCAGCGAGGCACTTGTGGAAATTGCTATCTGCAGCTATTTTTGAAAGCAGACGATGGACACACATACGGATGTGTACCGAACTCCCGATGCCGCACAACTGGTACTTCGCTTTGAGCGGTGCAAACCCCAGCATCGGTGGTGATGCAGATTCTGTCTGATGTCTTTCAAATTGCGGAACGAGAGGACAGAAATTAGAAAGGGAGTAGGTACGATTCAACGGGACTAAAAACCTGAGGATAACAGTCCAAAGATAAACTGAATAGGCTACGGGTTGCCGACAGCCCGGAAGAAATGTCAGTCGCGGCTCACCTGTCGGGCCACCACCGACTGTCCGGAGGGAAGAAACCTGCTGCGCTTCAGTTGAACACGGTGACACTCGTCGCCTCCGCGTGGCCACAATGGGAGCAGAGTGCGAGGGCTGGTATACAAACTTTTACTTTAAACGATAGCTGCACTAACAAACCTCCGATCACAAGCCTGCACACAACAGCTCGCTCACGAAACTTCACTCTAGCTCACAGCCCACGTCGCAAGAAAACATGTGAAATGATATCAAAAGTGAATAATAGAAAATAAAAAGCAGAGAAAAGTGTACGGGTCCATGTGGACGATAAACAGACAGTATACAAGGTAGCAAACAGCTACAAAACATCACCAAGAACAAGAGCGGCAGGTTCGTGAACAAATGCATATTCAATAAGTTGCCGTTCGTTCATGTCATAACATTGATTCTGTGGACGTAATAAAGAATATTACCTCCCCACACATTATGAATAGGAGAAAAATGGATTTGCATTAATATTTCTTTCTTTTTTATTTTTGATTATGAAACCTACGACATGGAGAATTTTGCTTTGCTGCGTATACATTTATTGTTTGACTGTACACTTTTATTAGGAAAATCTTTTCATTGATCCACTACGCGTGTACATTGGCCTGGTAGAATTTTATAGGGATGCATAAGAAATGTTTCATTTCACATAGCTCTGTCTCCACGTATTGTCTGACTGTACATATTCATTAGTAAGATATTTTACACTGATGTACCATACAGTGATATGTCTGAAGTCGTGGGGCAGCAATATGCGCGTGTACAGATGACGGAGGATCACGTACACAAGGTATAAAAGGGCGTAGGTGGACCTGTCTTTTGCACTGAGATGAGTGATATGAAAAGGTTTCCGACGTGATTTTTCTGACGTGATTGTTCTCACACGACGGGAATTCACAGACTTTGAAAGCGGAATGGTAGTTGGAGCTAGACGAATGAGACATTCCATTTAGGAAATCATTACGGAATTCAATATTATGACATCCACAGAGGTAAGAGTGTGCAGAGAACATCAAATTTCAGGTATTACCTCTCACCACAGGCAGTGGAGTGGCCGACGGATTTCACTTACAGACAGGCAGCAGCGGCGAGCGCGTAGAGTTGTTAGTGCTAACAGACAAGCAAAAATGCGTGAAATAGCCGCAGAAATCAATGTAGAGCGTACGACGAATATATCCATCAGGACAGGCGTTAATGGGCTATGGCAGAAGACGCAGCGCCCGTCCTGAGCTCGTGACAATATGGATTGATTGGATCCTAGACGATTGGAAAATCTTGGTCTCGTCAGATGGGCCCCGATTTCGGTTGGAAAGAGCAGATGGTCGGGTTCGAGTGTGGCGCACACCCCAGTAAGTCACGGGACCATGTTGCCAAGAAGGCACTGTGCAAGATGGTCATAGTTGCACAAAGGTGTGGGCTGTGTAAGAGTGGACTCAGTCCTCTGCTGAAACGGAATCGATCACCGACTGAAACGTTTTGTTCGGCTACGAGGCCATCTGCAGCCATTCGCGGACTTCATGTTTCCAAACAGCGATGCAGTTTTTATGGATGACAAAGCCCAATGTCACCAGGCAACAATTGTTCGTGATTGGTTCGAAGAACATTCTGGGCGATTCGAGAGACTGATTTGGCCACCCAGATCTCCCAGCATGAATCCAATCAAATATTTATGGGACATAATTGAGGGGGCAGTTTGTGCACAAAATTTTCTACCGGCAACACTCGAACTTGTGGCTATAAAGGCAGCATAGATCAGTATTTCTGTAGGGCACTTCTAAGGACTTATTGAGCCCACTCCACGTGAAGAGCCGGCTGCGGTGGCCGAGCGGATCTAGGTGCTTCAGTCCGGAACCGCACGACCGCTACGGTCGCAGATTCGAATCCTGCCTCGGGCATGGATGTGTGTGATGTCCTTAGGCTAGTTAGGTTTAAGTATTTCTATGTTCTAGGGGAATGACGACCTCAGATGTTAAGTCCCATAGTGCTGAGAGCCATTTGAACCATTTGAATCCACGTGAAGTTACGGCACTATGCCGGAGGTCCGACACGATATTAGGAGGAATACCACAACTTTTGTCACCTCTGTTATGCCTATGGTAGGTCCAGGTGCATCTTCCAAATCTTGATTTGTCGTGCCTTCTAGTTAAGGAAACAGATTTGATAAGAAATACTCTTACGGGCACACATTTGGATTATTCTTTAACGTATAAAATGTATTATCTTGGTCAAATATATGTATGTGTATATTAAGAAGACACCGAAGTTTTTTAATGGAACCTAACCTGTGGCGCTTGTAGTCAACCTTACCTCAGAATTATGTTCGCAACACTGGTTTCTCACAGTTTCAGATACAATGAAAATTCTGATTTCACAGGATAGGATATATTGCATGGTCTGCCTGTCGGCGGATATTAGTATTTAAAAAAAATTAGGAACACCAAGCAGTAGAAAACCCATTAATTCATGTAACTGGCCTTTCGTGAAGTTCACATCAGCTATAGAACGAAGAGAAGGATTGTCACTGAAACAGGTACTTTCAGAATATTTCAGGACAAGGGTGTTATGTAATAGGACACACGGCAGAGCTTAGAGTAGGTGGAGTACATGACTAGTGGATCTTGGTGGAAAGGGAGTACAATGGGACAGCACGCAGGCACCGTTCCGCGTGCTTCTTCTGCAGATATTACAGTTGTGGGACACTACCCGCAGCCCTAGCGGGGAGATCACGAGATTGCATATGTTGAAATGATGTGTACAATGA
The DNA here is from genome assembly GCF_023864275.1 of Schistocerca cancellata. NCBI lineage: Eukaryota > Metazoa > Arthropoda > Insecta > Orthoptera > Acrididae > Schistocerca > Schistocerca cancellata. The sequence goes on from NC_064631.1 coordinate 498,326,968, forward strand.
GTGAGCTGACTTAATGATTAACAAAACAGATAGCTAAAGACAGGGATAATTAAGAGGCATAGGTTACGAGTATTGTTGTTGTTGTTGTTGTGGTCTTCAGTCCTGAGACTGGTTTGATGCAGCTCTCCATGCTAATCTATCCTGTGCAAGCTCCATCTCCCAGTACCTACTGCAACCTACATCCTTCTGAATCTGCTTAGTGTATTCATCTCTTGGTCTCCCTCTACGATTTTTACCCTCCACGCTGCCCTCCAATGCTAAATTTGTGATCCCTTGATGCCTCAGGACATGTCCTACCTACCGAGCCCTTCTTCTAGTCAAAATGTGCCACAAACTCCTCTGCTCCCCAATTATATTCAATACTACATCACTAGTTATGTGATCTACCCATCTAATCTTCAGCATTCTTCTGTAGCACCACATTTCGAAAGCTTCTATTCTCTTCTTGTCCAAACTATTTATCGTCCATGTTTCACTTCCATACATGGCTACACTCCATACAAATACTTTCAGAAACGACTTCCTGACACTTAAGTCTATACTCGATGTTAACAAATTTCTCTTCTTTAGAAACGCTTTCCTTGCCATTGCCAGTCTACATTTTATATCCTCTCTACTTCGACCATCATCAGTTATTTTGCTCCGTCAATAACAAAACTCCTTTACTACTTTAAGCGCCTCATTTCCTAATCTAATTCCCTCAGAATCACCTGACTTAATTCTACTACATTCCATTATCCTCGTTTTGCTTTTCTTGATGTTCATTTGATATCCTCCTTTCAAGACACTGTCCATTCCGTTCAACTGCTCTTCCAAGTCCTTTGCAGTCTCTGATAGAATTACAATATCATCGACGAACCTCAAAGTTTTTATTTCTTCTACCTGGATTTTAAAATCTACTCCAAATTTTTCTTTTGTTTCCTTTACTGCTTGCTCAATATACAGATTGAATAACATCGGGGAGAGGCTACAAACCTGTCTCACTCCCTTCACAACCACTGCTTCCTTTTCATGCCCCTCGACTCTTATAACTGCCATCTGGTTTCTGCACAAATTGCAAATAGCCTTTCGCTCCCTGTATTTTACCCCTGCCACCTTAAGAATTTGAAAGAGAGAATTCACGTCAACATTGTCAAAAGTTTTCTCTAAGTCTACAAATGCTAGAAACGTAGGTTTGCCTTTCCTTAATCTTTCTTCTAAGATAAGTCGTAAGGTCAGTATTGCCTCACGTGTTCCAATATTTCTACGGAATCCAAACTGATCTTCCCCGAGGTCGGCTTCTATCAGTTTTTCCATTCGTCTGTAAAAAATACACGTTAGTATTTTGCAGCTGTGACTTATTAAACTGATAGTTCGGTAATTTTCACATCTGTCAACACCTGCTTTCTTTGGGGTTGGAATTATTATATTCTTCTTGAAGTCTGAGAGTATTTCGCCTGTCTCATACATCTTGCTCACCAGATGGTAGAGTTTTGTCAGGACTGGCTCTCCCAAGGCCGTCGGTAGCTCTTATGGAATGTTGTCTACTCCCGGGGCCTTGTTTCGACTCAGGTCTTTCAGTGCTCTGTCAAACTCTTCACGCAGTATCGTATCTCCCATTTCATCTTTATCTACATCCTCTTCCATTTCCATAATATTGTCCTCAAGTACTTCGCCCTTGTATAGACCCTCTATATACTCCTTCCACCTTTCTGCTATCCCCTCTTTGCTTAGAACTGGGTCTCCATCTGAACTCTTGATATTCATGCAAGTGGCTCTCTTTCCTCCAAAGGTCTCTCTAATTTTCCTGTAGGCTGTATCTATCTTACCCCTAGTGAGATAAGCCTCCACATCCTTGCATTTGTCCTCTAGCCATGCCTGCTTAGACATTTTGCACTTCCTGTCGATCTCATTTTTGAGACGTTTGTATTCCTTTTTGCCTGCTTCATATACTGCTTTTTTATATTTTCTCCTTTCGTCAATTAAATTCAATATTTGTTCTGTTACCGAAGTATTTCTACTAGCCCTCGTCTTTTTACCTACTTGATCCTCTGCTGCCTTCACTACTTCATCCCTCAGAGCTACCCATTCTTCTTCCACTGTATTTCTTTCCCCCATTCCTGTCAATTGTGCACTTATGCTCTCCCTGAAACTCTGTACAACCTCAGGTTTAGTCAGTTTATCCATATCCCATCTCCTTCATTTCACACCTTTTTGCAATTTCTTCAGTTTTAATCTACAGTTCATAACCAACAGATTGTGGTCAGAGTCCACATCTGCCCCTGTTACGAGTATTAAGGGTTAAGTTAATATCAAGTATAGTGCAATGGAAAGATTGCTAGAAAGTGATTCCCGTTGGTCGGTTTCAAAGTTGGACAGACAGAGGTGATAGGGACTAGAGTCTGCTCAGAAACGGGAGTACTTCGTTCTCTCTCCAAGTATTCAGGAGGCAAGGCGGTCGTGCCTCAGGAGCGCCAGGATTTCTAGTAATTATTATGTTCCATGGACACGTAAACTTAACTGCATATATATTTCTTTATTGCGATGAAAATTGTTTAGTGATTTGTGCTGTGTTCAAATACCCATTGATATCATGGGAATAAATACAGACTTTTTATTAGTAAATGATCTTTCAATGTGCCAGACACCACGCAAAACTTAAGTCTGAAAGCCATTTAAGCTTTCCTTTCATATTTTCTAGGTAGTGGAGTCTCTTGGCGACCGTTTTGTACAATAGCTACATTATTTCAGCAGCACCAGTTGTCTCGCAACAGACCCAAAGAAACTCATGTGTGGCAATGAAGTGAGGGAAGACACGGATAGAGCCGCACAGGGTGAACTTTTAACAGTGGAGAGAATGGCAGACACAAGTTACAGTAGAGGCAGGGGCTCATGGCCTGTGACATTTGCCCTGGAAGACAACTAAAACTGAGGAGACGGTATTTCAGACGCGTCTGTCCGAGGGCAACCGCGGGAAGCAGTCACGTGGCCTCTCTGCCACGCCCCCTGGTTGGTTATTAGTGACGCTGAGCTGTGCTGCGTGTTAGTGCAGGCTCTGTACTGCCCTTGAACGCGTATAGTGACCGTTTAGCTCGCTGTAACGACTGTTTACCGAACGTAAAATGTTAACGAGACGGGAAGACAATAGAATTTATGAACTTATTAGCGTTCACGACAACACTGTCAAATGGAGTTCTACAGCTTGAATATCTTCGTTCAGGAAGTGGATCAGATAACTCGTAACTTACGATTCGGATCACGACTCTCGGACAGTACGCGCGCGGATATTTCAGACGTCACACTAGAATCGCAACTTGAGAGTACAATTGGAAGGGTGGCTGTGATACTGGGGGCGGCGAAGCGAGTGATAGATCCCGCGTTTGGGGCAGATGCCTGCTGGTCTGAGAAAGCCGACAGACGAAGAGGCAGCACGGTCTTACGGATAAGTCTGCTATAACGAAACATCAGCTGTTCACAAGACTAAACATAGCTTTGAAGTACATATTACGCTTCCGCAGTTCTGTTGTCAAAACCTCGCTGATATTTACTAGTGTAATATGAGAATCCTTGTCGTCCAACTTCATAAATAACTCCAAGTTTTGAGTTGGCTTCCACCTCCGCCAGCTCAAATATTTCAGAATGTTTTTACCAGAATGAGGATTGTATTCCTATATTGGTGTTTGGAGCGGCGCAACGGAGGATGTGGACCGACTGAATTTTTTTAAAAATGTACTCTAGATAGGCGATTTGCTAATCGCTTTGCCGTATAATAACTGATATGAAAACTCGGACATTTTCTCTGACTGACTGCAGGTTCCACCCACGCAGTCCGCGAAAGTGAACATTGCAAGATAGTATGAAATCATGCCAATGGCGTATCGGTGCACATCGAAGTGTTGCGTCTTTTATGCAAAAAATGTTGAAAACTAGAACTCGTAATACAATAAATACTCATATAAACATGTCATCTGGTTGATTAATAAGAAAGAAATACATAAATAATTCAAAATAAGTTCGCATATTATGAAATCATTTATAGTTACGGTGCACGATGATTGCACTGCGATAGCTGAAAGCAGAAACACAAGTGCGAACAGCCAAGGCTTCCCCTAGCTAGTCTCAAAAAACTTTGGAGGCTGCGCCTTCTTTCATTGCTCAAGCATTTACATATAAAATCGTTGAAAATTATAACGATACAAAGACTGCTCCACACATAAAGAAAATACATTTTTAGAAAGGGGTATTACAAGGTTCACGCACCAGAAACTTTCGATCACTGACATACTGGCAATAAAAATAAGAAGGTCGAAGAACAAGAGAGACATGGATCAGATGCCGCTGCCTCTGAAAGGTCTGAAGTCAATGATTATGGTGGCGGCACATAAGCCTACAGACTGGGCTGTTGTTCATGGTGAATAGGCCATTGCGTGAAATATTGCTTCATCTACCAGAACGATCTACCCTTTGTTCGTGAACCCCATTATCGTGATCGACTATAGGAAATCTGAAGAATTGTAGGAGATCTAAAATTACAACTCCGTCATTGCCGGTCCCGAGCCCAGGGCCCCATCTCGCAAGTCATGGGGAAGGAGGAGGGGGAGGGGGAGGAGTAACAAACTTGTAAAAAACCTGGGTTCATCTGGCTCCGGATGGTAGCACCCAGTTAGGGCCCCTACATAGGGTTACAGGCGAACCCCGGCCAACGGTCTCGAAGGCGGAACAGGAACGTCACTTCCCAACGACAGAGAGAGTGGAAGTGACACTGAAACATATCAGGTAGCGGCTGTACTCCATGTTAGGGGCGGCTACCAAAGGCGTCTGTGTCCCCATTTCAGGGGCGGCCTGAACACATCTTCTGGGGCTAGCAACTTCAGTCATATAACTGGACGGACACGAGCCGTCCAACTAAAACAAAGAAAGAGAGAGAGAGAAAATTATTAGCTCATGCAATGGATCGCACTATGGAATCGAGATTACCCCAGGGGACAATCCCTCGTTGACCAAGGTCGACGCAAGCAGGCAGTCGGAATCTGGGGGACCTGCCAAAAAGTGCATAAGGGAAGAGTCGGAGCTCCCAAGAACCTCAAAGAAGATTAAAAGTAAAAATACTTTCAGAATTGGAACCATAAATGTACAGACAATGATTAAGACTGGTAAACTTAAACAGGTAATAGATGAGATGAAAGAGAGAAGCGTTGGAATGTTAGCGATGCAAGAAACAAGATACGCTGACGAAGATACAGTGGAGTCAGAACGCTTCATAACACTGAAGGGGAAACCTGGAGTTAGAGCGGGAAAGGAAAGACATGCACCTAGGAGCTTTGGTACAGCGTTCATAGTAGACAAGAGATACGAGGATGGCATAACTGAAATGAAGAGCAGGTCAGAAAGAATATCAACACTGACATTTCAAGCATAGAACACAAAGTATGCGATAATAAATGGACATGCACCTACAAATGACAAGAACAGGAAAGACAAGAGAGTTGCAGATAGTTTCTGGGAGGGGCTAGGTGATACACTGAAAAACATGCCATATAGACATGTAATGATACTCATGATGATGATGATGATGATTAGGTCCCATACTCCGAGGAGCGTAGTGGACGACGCGGGAGACCCGCAACGCCGTACTAGGCAAGGTCCTAGCGGAGGTGGTTTGCCATTGCCTTCCTCCGACCGTAATGAGGAAGATCCTCGTAGGAGATTATAATGCACAGATTGGAAGAGAGAAGCAACATAAAGGAGTAGTGCGCGAGTACACTGCACACCAGCGGACAAACAAAAATAGAGGAAGACTAATTGAACTGTGTCGAGAACACAAAATGAGACTGATGACAACACACTTCAGGGCCAGACCGTGTAAGAAAAAGACATGGGGAATTCCAAATTGACCACACAGCAGCAGCTAGACAAACGTTAAAGAGATCATGAACACAAAGCTCAGGAAAACACTAGAATCCGACCACTATCTTACAGAAGTTAAGTGCCTTTGGATTCCAAACATTAACAGACTGCCACATACGAATAGAAGAACAGAAAACATAAAGGTAGACAGAGACAAATTAACACACAATCGATCCAGATATGAGGAAGGAACTGAATCATTCAATGAATGGGACGACATGGAGCAAAATATGGCGAAACAGGCTGAACTATGGGAAAAGGAAGAAAAGAAACGGAAGCACTGGTGGTGGAACAAGGAATGTGAGGAAGCGGTAGAGACTCGCAGGAAAGCCTGGAGAGAGTGGAGCAGCAAGAAGGACCCGGAAAAATGGGAAGTTTTCTTAAGAACAAGAAAGGAAGCGGTCCGAACAATAAGATGGACCAGAAGACAGAAGATGAAGCACGAATTGGACGAGATTGAGACGAACTTCAGGAAAAACAATAGCAGACACTTTTTTGGGAAATTAAAAAAGAGTCTGATTGGATACAAGAGCAGAGAACTGTTTACGAGAGATAAGAAATGGGAGCTGGCTGTTAGTGCGAAGGAGAACTGTCGGATTTTTACAGAGCACTTTCAGGACCTGCTGAACTGTGAGCCACCTGAAGACGAGCTGGAACTGGGGACTAACACAGAAGAGAGAGAGAGCCATGCCCTCCAACAAGGGATGAAGTCGCACATGCCATAAGCGATCTAAAGATTAATTAGGCAACTGGAGAAGATGGTATGGCAGCCGAGATGATAAAGTGGGGATGCAACAAAGCAATAGATAACATGACCAACATAATCCACCAGATCTGGAGAACAAAGAAGTTGCCAAAAGGATGGAAGAATGCAATTGTAGTACCAATACATAAGAAGGGGGACAAGAGCGATGCAAACAATTACAGAGGAATATCGCTACTAGAGGTCGGATTCAAGATGCTGTCAAAACTATTGCTCAAGAGGGTAGAAGAACAGGTAGAACGTACAGTTGGCGACTACCAAGAGGGATTCAGGAAGGGAATAGGTTGTATAGAACAGATATTTATCCTGAAGCAACTGATAGAACATAGGGCCTTAAAAAACAAAAAGACAGTAATAACCTTCGTGGACTTCACAAAGGCGTATGACTCCATCGACAGACAGACTCTTGTTAGGATTCTGAAGAACAGAGGACTTGATGGAACTACACAAGAACTCATAAAAGAAATTCTGACAGACACAAAAGCAAGGGTGAGATTCAGAGGAGCACTGTCAGAAGAATTTGAGATCAATATGGTGTGAAACAGGCAGATGGATTGTCACCATTGTTGTTCAGTATAGCACTGGACGAAGTGATCAGGTAGTGGAGAGCAATAAACGAGGAAATGGGAATACCAAAGACCCATGTGGGGGACAAAACGGACAACAGGGTTCAAGTGGACTGCCAAGGCTTAGCAACGACATAGCAATAGTGATACAGAAGAAGACGCAAAGACACGACAATTTAAGTAACGTAGCCAGAAAGGTAGGACTTCGGATCGCCTATAACAAGACAAAGACATTAAATACCACTGCCGACTGGGAAACACAGGAAGGCACTGGGAGAATTTATAACAGGAAGGAACAGGAGCAAGGAGGGAATAACAGAGAGGATAAAGAAGATGAGGTCTGCCTTCTGCCAGACGAGAGAGATATACAAGAAAAATAATATATCCACAGAGGCAAAGATAAGCCACTACAAGGCAACGGTGAGGAATGCAGTATTATATGCTGCTGAGACGATGACACTAGGAATAAATGAGGCAGAACAACTAGAGAAAGAAGAGAGAAACATACTGAGAAAAATACTAGGTTCAAATGGTTCAAATGGCTCTGAGCACTATGCGACTTAACTTCTGAGGTCATCAGTCGCCTAGAACTTAGATCTAATTAAACCTAACTAACCTAAGGACATCACACACATCCATGGCCGAGGCAGGATTCGAACCTGCGACCGTAGTGGTCGCTCGGTTCCAGACTGTAGCGCCTAGAACCGCACGGCCACTCCGGCCGGTAAAAATACTGGGTCCCAAAAGAGGTGGAGAGAGGTGGATGCGAAGGCCTAGGGAAGAATTGTACCGGAACATGAGAACCATAGCGGGGGAAATCAGACTCAAAAGGGCAAGGTTTGCAGGACATGTAGTTAGGATGAGTATGGACAGAATGACGAAGAGAGTGTGAGAAACAACAGGAAGGACAAGGGGAGAGACGGGAACCAAGTGGGTTGTTGAACTTCGGAAGGACTTGTTGGCACTGGGGATCAAGATCGAAGGAAAGAAAAGCTGGAGGAACAAATATACACCGACCAATATGCCCGAGATCAATGACAGAGAAGAATACAGGAAAAGATTAGAGTGTCACCAGTGGAGCCGACAGGAGAAACGGACACTGAAGATCTCGGAAGAAGAGCGGGAGAGAAGAAGAGAAAAAATGAAGAGGTTCTGGGGGAAGAAGAGGAAAATGCAGTCCACGAAGGGGCTACCCGTGGTCCTACAGAGGTCGTAAGGCAAGAAGAAGAAGAAGATCTGAAGTTACACCGTACGTTCATGATGTCAGATTATGTTTATTCATGAGAATGATATGTGTTGCATTTCATTAATCTAAAAAACAAATGTCCGTGGCTTTCGACGATATGAAATTACGACCACACTGTTGCTTCCATACACATCAAGCATCATGTATTTGTTACATGTAGCACAGTTGAATGTGATGCGCAATTTGGTGCTGCCGTATAATTTGCAGAGTAAATATTAATCTTCAGTCTTATAATACCGTACTGCACGCTTTCTAGATAGTTTCAGCTGTGGTTACAGTTTTGGGATGTCTTTCGCATGTAATACCTTCGCAAGAAGTACGGCGCCGCTTTAATTCAGCCGATCATTTTTGTCTGTGAAATTCTGCTGCGAATGAGCTTTTCAAAACAAACAAAAACATTACAGCGGCCCGGTATAGCAGTTTATTTAATGGAATGATAGCCATACAACACAAGTACTTGAAAAATGTGAACTAACGAAAACATTGGCAGAAAAACTCGATACGTAATTTTTGTTTTGCGTAGTCTGTGCAAACAAAATTGAAACTGTTTAATACCAATTTCATCACCGTGACAGGTCCGGATTTTTTTTCCTCCACTGCGCACACACTTTTTTAAACAAAGTAATTAATTCATTCATATATTATTTGGTTTTTTTTTAATCTTTATTCTTCAAATATATATATGATACATAACAACCCACTACCTTATGCAATTAGTGGGTCCTAGTTGATACAATTCAAGTGTACTACAGCTTACTCTATGTTAGTTTTCTTTTGCTCTCACTATGGGCACTACTGTTATGTCTTTCTATGTTATTTTATTCTACTTATGCTAATCTACTTCTACCTGCAGCGCTACAGACGTGCCAGCGTTGTATAAACCTGTGTTGTTGGCCCTGTTCACCGAGCTAATCCCGGTGAACGTGCCCCTGGCACCGGGCTGGCCAGAGTTGTTGATCGCTGCAGCACTATAGCAATGTTGTTATCCTAGCGTATCCTACATCTAACATAACTTAACCTAGTGTCGAAATCGGTGAATGTCTTAGATCGGTAATTGGGCGCACCCTCCCCCTAATCCCAGACGTGGCGGATTCCAGCCGTGAGGCGGCTGGCCAAGTCCACGCCTCGGCGGAAATAGGACAGGTGCGTGGAGTCAGATTGGATGTAATGAGATCTTAGTCATTGTTCCTAATATTTTCCCTTATCACTTTGAGTGAGATCTCATTTGCTAACTTGTTCAAGATTGAGAAATGGTCCTCATGCCTGAGCAGGTGATACGTGTCGCGGTTGGGTAGCTGCTGGCGTAGTTGCGCCGCTACGTCGTCGAAGAGGTGGCACTCATACACCATATGTTCTGGGGTGCCTGGTGTGGCCCCACAGTCACACGCTGGTGTAGCCCGTTTCCCGACCTGTGAGGAAGTGCAGCAGTCCTCGTGACGATGTAAAGTGTTTTAACTGCAATCTTTCCCTGATATTGGGCAGCAGTTCGTATGTTCTGCGATCGGTTTCTTCATTGTCCCATTGTTTTTGCCAGAGTTCTTCCCCCCTACGTTTGATTTATATTTTGCTTCCCACATGAATCCCCATTAGATCAACTATTTTATCCCTGTTACCCTTTTTAACCCAATACCATGTTGCTTGCTCTCTGATTTTTATGTCAAGCGGACAGAGCCCCATTAGTACTATTAGGGCTCCTCCCGGTGTTGTTCCGTATGCCCCTACTGATCTGAGAAGCATGTTCCGCTGCACTCTTCTCACAGCCATGGCAGGCATAACCCTCGTGAGTCTGTGAGCCCAGACTCCTGACCCATATCCTACAATTGATGTCAGTATGCTGTTGTGGTATAATTTGATTAATTCTGGTGGCAGGTGGAACCGCTTGTGACCAATCGCTATTAGATTATTTAGTGTTTCTAACGATCTCTGTGTGATGGTGTCAATATGTGATGCATAAGTCCACCTGTCATCGACGACTACGCCCAGGTTTCGCGCCTCATGGCGTCGAAGAACTGATGAGCCATCTCTTCTTACAGTCGGATTCCTAACTAATTGTCCTTTAAGGAGTAGCTACGTAGACGTAGTTGGTGAAATCTTCATTTTGGTCATGTGGCACCATGTACTCAGGATTGATATGCCACTTTCAATTTTCGGCTCTAAGTCTTCGCGGCTACGGCCGCCAACCAGCAGGAGGAGGTCGTCCGCATAGGCTATGCCCTCTAGCACATCGTCGCTGTTCTGTAGTTTGTCCAAGAGGGGTTCCATGTTAATATCCCAGAAGAGTGGCCCCAGGACAGATCCCTGTGGACACCCCTTGGTGATCTTTTTGCTTATTCTCGCTCTAGGGGACGATAGCCAAACCTCCCTATTCTCACAATAGCTCCTGAGACAGCCATATAGCGACCCCGGGCACTCCTTCTCTCGCAAGCGGGAGAAGAACGAGGGCCACCACAGGCGGTCAAAGGCGCCAATGATGTCCACCATGATGCCGACCACGTATTTGTGCGGGGTAGAGGCACAGACCTCCGCAACCAGGGCGATGGCGTCAGGCGCCGATCTCCCGACCCTGAAGCCGAATTGTCTGTCACTCATCCCGCACAAAACTCGGTGTGCTGCCAGTCTGTCTCCCAGCAACCTCTCAAAAAGTTTCCCCAGTGTGTCTAGTAAACAGATGGGCCTGTAGAACTTAGCTTCTTGTGGATCTTTGTCTGGGCTTTTCTTGATTATTACTACTGTGGCCTTTTTCATATTTGGGTGAATTTCCCGAGCCGCGAGCACTTGTTGTATAACTTTGTGAGAGGTGCTACCAACGGGGGGGCCAGGAATTGCACCACCTCTGCAGTGATGCCGTCTGGGCCAGGGGCCTTGCCTCTTTTAAGGGCATCTATCTGAGCGGCTACTTCTTCTTCGAAGAAGGGATATACCATGTTGTTGTTCCGGTATTCCTCTTGATCTTGTCTCCGAATCTGCTGTTGTGCCTCAGATTCATCATTCTCGCCATCGTCAGGCACCAGGACACGGAGGAGGACCTCAGCAGTTTCCTGCCAGGTTTCCGTCATCCTGCCCTGATCCCTGTAGGTGGACAGCACCATGGGAGACCTAATCTTTTCCCATACTAACTTGCACGGTACGCCCCATGGGTCTGTAGCTAATTGTGTCTGTACATACTTCTCCCAGCTCTGTAGCCTTACTGCTTTAAGCTCCTGTTGGAAGGGCTCCTTTGCCTCTCTGTATCTTTGCAACCAGCGTTGCTTTTCCTCCCAGACGACACTCCGCTGGTAGTACCTCCAAGGCCCTCCAAACGGACTGGCGCATTATTACAATACCAACGAAAATTTTTTGTAAATGTTATATTCATAGGATTTTGTTTCTACACATTTGCAACGCAAATTCTTAACCTGTGAAATATTTTTATATGAGACTGTCACTGTAGTGGAAACTGCTGTCGTAAATATTTCTGTAAGAAAGTTAAGTGACCACCTGCACGTAATGTGTCGTGGTCACCCAGCTGTGTCAGACGCCTGGAGAACAAGCCATTAGTGTGTGCCTTTTCAGAGGCACAGGTGAAAAAAAAACTGTAATTACTATTATGATGAATGATCAGGACTATCTTTATGGACTGTGAGAAAATTTTAGCTTTTGACCAACATTGTATCAATAAGTGTGTGCATTTGATTTCTTTGTTATTGTAATTACGGTTATGAAAAATTTTAACAAATATGTATTGCCCAGTGCCCAAAACAATTTGTAAAATTTTTTGTGGGGAGCATGGGGGAGATGTGAGTAGGTTGTTTAGGTTCTTATATTGGTAACGCCGCCGCCACATAGCGCTCTCTGTATAAAAATAACTGGCTGTGCTGTGTGCAGTCTGTGGCTAGTTTGCATTTTTGTCTGCCATTGTAGCGTTGGGCAGCTGGACGTGAACAGCGCGTAGCGTTGCGCAGTTGGAGGTGAGCCGCCGGCAGTGGTGGATGTGGGGAGAGAGATGCGGAGTTTTGAAATTTGTAATACTGGATATTATGAACTGCTATGTATATTATGATTTTTCAACACTATTAAGGTAAATACATTGTTTGTTCTCTATCAAAATCTTTCATTTGCTAACTATGCCTATCAGTAGTTAGTGCCTTCCGTAGTTTGAATCTTTTATTTAGCTGGCAGTAGTGGCGCTCGCTGTATTGCAGTAGTTCGAGTAACCAAGATTTTTGTGAGGTAAGCGATTTGTGAAACGCATAGGTTAATGTTAGTCAGGGCCATTCTTTTGTTGGGATTTCTGAAAGTCAGATTGCGTTGCGCTAAAAATATTGTGTGTCAGTTTAAGCACAGTCATGTATAATTGTTTTAAGGGGACGTTTCAAGTGTCCTCGGAGGGGGAAGTCATGTTGGTGTAGCAGTGCATCACAGATGGTGTACTCTGTAGATTGTGTACACAGACGTAAAGATTGAACACAAAGGCACGGAAGCTACTGGTTTGAGACAGCGACATTATGTCAGACTGTCGATGAGCGAATGTGGCGTACTTTTTGATCTCATCAGCGGCCTTCACAACTCTCTATTTCCCAAGAATGGCTTTTAGGACTTTATCTTGTCGACTTTCTGCCATAACAGCAGGCTGATGGGTTTTCTTGTGAAACTTCCACTCTCTCTGACGAAATAAAGCTGAGCTGTTACAATGACGTGATGACTTGTTTCCGCTTAGGTCATGTTGCTGAGTTTACAATTCAAGATTCTCTCTCACGCGAGGTGAGGCAGTATCTTTCGGGTTTGGTCTTCAAAATGGTTCAAATGGCTGTGAGCACTATGGGACTTAACGTATGAGGTCAACAGTCCCCTAGAACTTAGAACTACTTAAACCTAACTAACCTAAGGACATCACACACATTCATGCCCGAGGCAGGATTCGAACCTGCGACCGTAGCGGTCGCGCGATTCCAAACTGTAGCGCCTAGAACCGCTCGGCCACACTGGCCGGCGGGGTTTGGTGCGTTTCCTGCAATGTCGGCTTTGTACCTGTTTGTCGTTTTGATTGCGACGTGAGGCGTTCGTCTGTATTGCCCTCGCTTGTTGCTGGGTGGAGAGGGATTTCAGGAAATTTTGGTTTTCACTATAATACCTTTCTGCTGTGTAGCATTCCCACGTCCCTAAAAAATTCGTCCGGAATTTTTCTTAGATCGTATCTGGAACAATCTCATAAAAGGTATGTTGCGTAAATGATGATTCGCCGTATAGTTTCCTGTTTTTCACACAAAACAGAAAATGGCTCAAATGGCTCTGAGCACTATGGGACTTAACTTCTGAGGCCATCAGTCCCCTAGAACTTAGAAATACTTAAACCTACCTAACCTAAGGACATCAAACACATCCATGCCCGAGGTAGGATTCGAACCTGCGACCGTAGCGGTCAAAACAGTGTGCACAAACTGTTAGTAGAACCATGGTAGTACTGGCAGTGAAAGAGCTTATGGTCGTGATGTTATGTCGTTGTTTACCTCTATAGTTCTCAATATGCTGGTATGGCTCGTCCGTGTTTTGACGCTGTCATCTCCTTTAGCGAGTGCCATAGGTCAGGAATGTTAGGTTTCCTGTGGGTAACACTTCTGACGGTATTTTCGGGCAGTACAACGTAGGTTGTGAGAACTACATCGTGGTCGTACCTGTGTTAGTAGCTGAAGGACGAAATTTTGCTCCTGCTGTATCGCATTTGTATCGTTTCTTAATATTCCATTGTATCGTTGTTCTACTGTGGTCATAGCCGTGGGTTTCCATTTTAATAACAGTTTACGATGACACCTTCTAGTGTGAAAATCGAGTACATCCAACATGGTCCTTCTCTCTGAAAAGGTGGTTGTGGTGCTCTTTGACACTCTGATACTTCGATTTTCCCTAATAACCACTCCACATCCCATACATGTGAGATAGTCTGTATCGCTCTGGCTGGACAAATAATGATGCATTCTCTTGTACAGTCTTGTATTTCTACTAATGACACGAGGACGTAGGCTTCTCTATGTTCTGAAATTAGTCGTACTTCTTGCGTTTGTATTTGGATCACTTGTTTAAATTTTGTCATTTCGCGGGATAATGGTGAACGGTAAAATACTGACAATGTGCATTCCTGACCACTCTCGGAAACTGAATGTATACATGTAGTTTTGATCTATCTGAAGTAACTTTAACAAATGATACGTAGTCGATTAAGGCTAGGTTTCTCTCGGTTAGCGTTATAACTTGTTGTAGTTCTAAGGGGAAATTCTTTTTGTGTCTAGGGTAAACTTGCTCGGAATTATGGTGGAGACAACGTTGAGGAACTCTAATGTCCGTGCACTGCATGGTACACTGGTCTTGCAGCGTTGCTGCTTCTTGTGTCGTGTCACCCCCAGCTACCTGCTGGTGCGCGAAACAGTCTGGCTTAGCTCATTCTCCCGCCTAAGGTTCTGAATCGTGTCTGAAGTCTTTCCGGCTGGTCCCGGCGGAGGTTCGAGTCCTCCCTCGGGCTTGGGTGTGTGTGTTTGTCCTTAGGATAATTTAGGTTAAGTAGTGTGTAAGCTTAGGGACTAATGACCTTAGCAGTTAAGTCCCATAAGATTTCACACACATTTGAACTTTTTTTTTTTTTTTAAGTCTGTCCAGGCTGTTATTCATTGTCCGCACCATACCTTTTGTATACTGTGCTAATTCTGTAGTCAATTCTCTTACCATTCTCATGTTCTTAAACATATCCAGCTCCATGTTTATCAACTGCGTTGTATGTCATTCTACTGTTGGTCTACTGATAACCACTGTTTCCCGCGTTTGTTCCGGAATGTTATTTAGATTTGGTACAACTTCACTGTAGGCCTTACTGAATACGATTTTCAATAACTTCTGTCCTTCATTCACCTATCGTCTTCTCTTTCTGATTAAAGTCTGTTGTACTGTTTCTGTCAGTTGGTTAACTGTGCTCTCCTGTTCTCATATCAAAGTCGTGGCTCATCATATTCGTTTTGTGTTTCCTGCAAAACATTCCCTTTCAGCGCTTCTGCGTGTAATTCCGTGAGTACATTCTGTAGTGTTTGAGCCTCATCTCGTATTTCCTACATGTCGGGGGCTAATCTTAAAGTCCACTGATGACTATCAATAACACGTCCGGCTGTCTGGAGAACAGTATCCCAGAATTGAGCTAATGGTTCCGAACCGTATTTGGTACTCCTTCCAGGACGAAGTGAAGCGTCATTAGGTCTACGATAACGTTCCTGTGCGTCGATAGTTGTAAATACGCAAAAGAAAAGACTACCCTACTCAATACAAACTTCGGAACACCAACATACATGATACATAGCAATCATTTACACAACGAATGTACAGCAAACTCTAAAACAATATACAAAATCTGATCATAATTTCTCATTTCCTGGTCTATTACAGCAGGCATATTGTGTATCTCTTGCTCGTCGATAGAACCACGTTTCCTATTGATTTTGGACGCTTCTTTCGAGAGTAGTGCAACTGATGGGACTTGTGGTAAGACGTCAGTAGCTCCTTTCAGTTGTTTCAATCTGCTTATGTCAACAGTAGATGTTTTCGTTGTCAGCTGCAATTTAACGTTCGCCGGTGGCGTGGTTCTGTCCGTGATACCCACACAAAAACTTTTTGATGTTGCCGTTCGCAGTATATGGGCTGATTAATAGTATCCACGGACCAACTCTGCACTGTGGCACTTTCCCTATCCGTCTGCACTTTATCCGTAAGCAAAGTAAATCATCGTGCATCACGAACTCCGGCTGCAGTTTAAAGGCCTGGCACGTGCATGTACCTTCCGCCATTCAGCTAAACTTTTACCTGTTGTTTGCAGTACTCTGATTTTTCTGCTTAATGTGTCCACATTTGTATGCTTCTTCCCTTGATTATGATGTTTGCGGTAACGATGACGTAAACTATCAGCTAATTTTCTTGATTGTTCCTGCCTGGCTAAGTACCTCATGACATACTGCATGTCCTTTAGCTTCGTCCATTAATCTGAGTTGGAAATACGCGGATATGTGTCATTCCTACAACTGCACAACTCGGTGTCAGCTAGTACATCTCTAATGAACACAATTACACCTTCCGGTATTTTATCGGAAAAAGGGGTTATTAAATTCACGGACTGAGAGGAGGGGAGGGTGTACTTAACACGATCTTAGATTCTCCTGACACTCATTTCAGTTGCTATACTGCAGCGTCTAATGTTTCAACTTGCTTTCACACTCGTACATTTTAATCCTCTCTGTTAAAGCAGTGCCAGTTTCACCTGCAGTAGTAGCAACTGGTTCTTAAATTCTGCGGGTTCTACTACTACCTTTACAATAGAAAGATATGGGAGAAGTGCATCCACACTACACACAACAGTACAACAAACTAATTCCCAGACTGGATCACAACCTAACATGATCTTAACAGTCCTGCTCCAACTATCCAAACTTTCAACAAATTTTACACATAGGTGGTACTGACTTAGTACATGGCAATTCATGACCTGATCGATTGAAAGTTTCACATCTCTCTGACGATAAATACATTTCCCTTGTAGTACCTCTAAACAATGAAAAGTCTACAGGTTACTACAGTTTCCCAAATGACACTGTAAGATATAAGCATACGCTCCCGCAGCCGTTGTCACTGTCGATAAAATTCTTCTGGGCTGTTGATGCATTGTCAATGCACAAAATTGTCGGACGTTTCAGCCACTATTGCAAATGGTCTTCCTCAGGGCTTTATGCTGAACTCAGCGCCATACGTAAATAATGTAAACAACAGCCATGCACTTATTTATCCACCAATGACAAGGAATAACATAAAAACCAATAAAGAACGCCTTATCAAATTACTTAATCAGCTTCCGTCGCTAATATATAAGTTCTGAAGTCTCTCTCATTCAGCAGTCAGCTCAGCAACGAGATCTGAGGAAGGCCACTTGCAATAGTGGCCGAAACGTCGGACAGTTTTACATATTGACAGTATTATCAACAGCCTAGAAGAATTTTATTGGAACTGTAAGAGGTGAACTAATATTCAAAATTGACCCTAAACAAGAACTCTGAAGGGCGAAGACAAAATTGCACACTCACCCCATTGCGTTGTTTCGGGATGGAAGTCCTGAAAATGAGGACGACGACAATGCTATAGATGCGGTTCTGTTGTGTTCACGTTATGGTAACGTAGACGCTTCAGACGCCAGTTTTTTAGTTGTCTGGGATGAGATGTCTACTTTAGTTACTGTCGAGTGCGGTGGAGTAGGTTGTTCAGAGCACTGGGTGCTAATGACACAACATTAGCGGAAGTATAATTGATTCAATAAAGTTTCCAGTCATATATTCTCTGTGCCTGCTCCCAGGCCAGCAACGCTACAGCGTCATGGCCTTGGAACTTGCTGATGCTGTCTCGGCGAACTTCAGCGGGCTGTATCCTCAGCGTTCCTAAATTTACGTGGCTCGCCTCACGTTACCAAGGTGTCGTGCGGGTGGCAGCCCTCGGAGGGGCCTGTCATAGGTCATACGATAAGCAGGTCTGACCAGGATGGAGACTGTGAAAAACCAAAGCCGTGTCGTCGAAGGGGTTATGCGTGGATGACCTCTCAGCAGTTCTGCATGGTGTGGAGATGGACCGCAGCATAGTCCTATTAGTGCATGAAGCACCATCAGTTCGGCTCAGCTAGCCATAAGTAAAAGCCAGGTCGTCTCACACGAGTGAAGAGAGACTTACGAAAATATATGAGTCACTCAACCGCATTCCCTCCAAACGACGTAAGAAATCTGCTGAGTTCCTGATAAGATGTTAACACCGACCAACTTTTGGGCTTAATAGATAAGCAAGATACTTGGCTACACGATATGTCGGAGCACCGATATTACTCACTATAGGACGGAAAGGAACGCCTTCGTTGTGTACCTTCGGAAGGCCGTATAACCTAGGGGAACAGCACTACAGGTGTTGAGACTCTTGATAATGTTCTGCGACAAATCACTTTATTCAGGAGGCTGTTGGTCTTTCTCTCAACACTTAACATCTACAGTGCTATTCCCCTAGGTTATATGGCCTTCCGAAGGTACACAACGAAGGGGTTCCTTTCCGTCCTATAGTGAGCAAAATCGGCGCTTCGACATATCGTGTAGCCAAGCATATTGCTTCTCTATTAAGCCAAAAAATTGGTCTGTATAAACATCATATGAGGAACTCAGCTGATTTCTTACGTCGTTTGGAGGGAATGCGGTTGAGTGACTCATGTATTTTCGTAAGTTTTGATGTGGTCTCTCTCTTCACTCGGTTCCTCTCTCTGATTCATTGCAGTTAATTGAGGTTAGGTTTGGTGTTGAATGAACTAATCTCTTTCGACATCCACTTAATTTTTATTCAGTGACCAGTATTGTGAGCAGACAGATGGAGTTGCGATGGGTAGCCGTTGTCTCCTGTTATTGCAAATTTGTTTTTGGAAGACTTCGAGTCGACGCCTTGGAAACCTGCCCGTTCCTTCATATATGTTGATGTTACTTTTATTGTTTGGCCCCATGGTAGGGAGAATTTAAATGCCTTTTTAGAACATCTGACCTCGTTCCACACGAACATTCGTTTCAAGATGGAGGTGGAAGAGGATGGTTGCCTTCCCCTTCTTGACGTTTTGGTTAGGAGGAAGGCTGATGGATCATTGGGACATGCTGTTCACGGGAAACGTACTCACACTGGCTTGTATTTACAGGCTGGAAATTGTCACCATTCGACTCAGGGTGAAGGGGTACTTCGCACCTTGGTATACAGGGCACATGTCATTTCCGACGCTGAGACTTTGCCAGCTGAGCTGGCCTATCTTGAAGCTACATTTCGTCAGAATGGTTATAGTTAAAGACAGATTGAACGTGCGTTGCGCTATCGACCAACCGTGCATCGGGTGACTGATGATAATACTGAGTCGAGATCTAAATCTATTGCCATTTTGCCTTCCCACGAAGCACGTCCAACAAGATCGGTCGTATTTTACGGAAATACGATGTGAAATGAGTTTTCCGATCTCCATCTAAAATTATAGTGCTTTTGGGTTCTGTTAGGGATGATCTTGGTTTGCGGAAGGTGGGCTTATATCGCATTCCTTGTAGCTGTGGCAGGGCATACATTGGTCAGGCTATGAGGACTGTGGAGGACCGATGTACTGAGCATAAACGGCACACACGATTACAGCAGTCAAGTAGATTTGCTATTGCCGAACATTGTTTCGATACTGGTCACCCTATGTTATATAACAATACCGATTTACTGGTAATCACGTCCAGCTATTGCGGCAGTGATATTAAGGAGGCTGTTGAGATGAAATTAGCGAGCAACCTTGTAAACAGGGATTTAGATTTTTGTTTAAACTCTGCTTAGGGACCTGCTCTTTCTCTTGTCAAAATACAGAAGGAAGAGTCGATGTTACTTCACCCGCTAGTTCGTAGTCTCTCACTGTCGATACCTCTGACTTTGGTGGCACTATTGTTCAGTGTATGTGAATTACTCCAAGAATGGTGATTTTAAATTTGCTTGTTAATCGCTTGTCCGTTGTAGTTTGTGCCTTGAAAATGGCGGGGTGTACTCCCGCCGAAATATCAGCGGTTTCTGTGAGTATTTCTTGGCTGAATTTCCGTAAGTTGTTTGAAAAGTGGTCCTGCTATGAAACGAAATTACACCCCAGACCATCACTCCTGGTTTTCTTGCCTCATTGTGTGCGACAGTCAGGCTGGCATCCCACTGCTGTCTGAGGCATGTCCAGGCACGTCTTTACTGGTCATCGGGGCTCGGTTCGAAGCGGGACTCTACTCCAGTCAACGCGTTTCCAGGCCGAATAGCAGCGACACCGCTGCAAACCGGCTTGCTAGTGTACAGTGGTCAATGGTAGTCAGTGCAAGCGGCACCGTGAGATCAGCCCGCTTTCAGTGAGCCTCCAATTAATGGTCCTTGTGGTCACTGATATACTAGTTGCACGTCGGAACGTGATTGTGACGAATTCTCAGTGCATCTCTGACGACTGCTCGGTCTCTCGTTCTACCGCCTCTCTCTCTCTCTCTCTCTACGTCGACCGCTTCCTTGTTGGCGGTGTTCGGCCATGGTTCGCCTACTCCTGCTAACGCCGTCGAATAGTTGCATTGCTTCTATTCAAATGTCGAGCGAATCGCCGATTACTCCCACCGGGTTCTTTGAGCCCACCTAAATGTAACTGCTCTTCAAATTAAGAACAATATTATCAGGTTTATTTTCATATAGGGGAGAGGTGATCGATTATAGCGGTAATAATTAACAGCATTGAAAGAGTTGTAATTAAATTTATCCGTATTTAATCTCTCATCAGAATAACGCCCGCACCAAAGTGTCGCTTCAGGTAAATCAAAGAGGGTTTAACGCGGCTACTTTTGTTCTTAAATCCTACTATATGAATCATGCGCGGGTACTGTTACTACTCTTCTGCTCTCTGAATAAGTCTACGTAGCTGCGGCGTGCGATATAGCGGGTATATCCGTGTGATACGCTACGGAATGGATCAGGCCACTTTTGTTAAACTGCAAGAAAATTGAGGATAGTTAATTTATATGGGACAGATTTTTGCCATAAGGTTACGGACTAAGAATATCTGAGGAGCTGTGTGCACGAAGAAAAGCAGCGCTCAGTACTAAATTCTATTAAACGCCGAATAACCGATACTAACAGGATCTGTGGACTATACGAAAGGACGTTAAACTGGAAATAAGAACGGAACTGGACAGTTAGCTTTGTGAAAGTAAAAGCGTACGAAGTTTGAATGGCTGTATCGAAGTATAGTAATGGACTATAGACCTTGCTACAATATCTTTGAGTGACGAACTATAAAAGTCACTGACATTTTAGTTGCCTTAATTGCTGAGAATAATTGTAGGATCACCACTCCTTTTCGCTCCATACAAATCGTAATCGTAATCATTCATGATCATTTAATTATTATTGAATACTGTTAATGAAAAGCTAAAGTGATATCCATAATTATACATATGTTAGTAAATAATAACTAACATCCAAAGATGTTATTAACAACCTTGTCTTCGGTAACGCAGCAATAAATGAAGGGTGATCGACTGAGCTAAAAGTTAAGATTAATTATTAGTATTAAAAGCAGAAATTTAAGTGGCGTTATAGTGAAGATATTTGTGGCTTCTCCATCTGATGTGTACATATAACGAAAAGTCGGGCATATACAGTACATAATAACATCAACATCTTAGGTCAGAGAAGGTCGACGGGGGGCGGCTACAATATCCTCTCTTCAAATGCTGCATCTGCGTACATTGTTCACAAGCATGCCTGCGAAGCATTGTTACTGTCTGACTCAGGACACGGAATGAAATTCGAAAAGACGGTATGGCCTAATGTCGAAATGTCCCCTCTTTACTATGCTTGGCAGCTACGAGGTGAAATTTCGCTGCAACGTCAAAGTTTAGAATTTTGCTTTTCCGTAGATACCTGTATGAGTATCAATTTTTGAACACTTTGCGTAACTCCTTTGTGGCACGACTTTTTTTGGATTAGAGTGTACGTGCATTTTGTGCTTTTTTATGTACCCCAATGTCAATATACGACGTGTGTGAGAAAAGTAATGACCCTGAAAACATTGCAAACGATCTGACACCGCTCTGTTGTTACGCTAGTCTAGACGGCTGTCTTCATCTCTTCCAGATTCTCAGTACGAGTTTCTTGCTTCGTACAGCAGTAACGTGATTTTTGAGTGCGCCAACAACGAAGTTGTGTGTTTTTTGTGTGTTACGAAAATGGAATAGCGGAATTTAGAGTAACGTTAGGGCGTCAAGTTAAGCGTTAAAATTGGGAATCCGCAAGTGTGATATTTGAAAAGATTAACAGGCTTTGGGGAACATTCCTTATCAAGAGCACAAGTTTCACGGAGAAACAAATAATGTTTGGAAGGCCGAAAACCTGTTGAAGATTAACCTCGCTCACGGTGACCGTCAACTACAAAAGCCAACGATAACGTAGAACGTGTGAGCGGTTTTGCGAGATCAGACCCACGTTTAACAATAAGGATGATGGGCCCCTTCATAAACTTAAATACATTCACCGTACATCAAATTTTGACCGAAGATTTGCACATGCGGAATAGTGCAGGAAACATTTCACAGCTTAGCTGGACAATCGAAAATGTATGTGTGTTAATTTTCTTGAGGAGATTGCCAATGACAACGAATAGTTCCGTCGTGTAGTCTGAGGTGATACGATCCTGAGACAATGAGGCAAAGTGACGAGAGGCACACTGAGACATCTTCTCGATCGAGAAAAGCTCGAATGAGCAAATCAAAGATCAAAACAACGCTAATTTGCTGTTTTAACATTAGGGTATCGTGTATAAAGAATTTGTTTTTACAGGAAAATTGTCAAACAAGTGTTCGACGAAGGTGTCCTGAAAAGACTCAGGAAAGGGGTGAATCGAGTGAGACCGGATATTGCAGACACGTGGATGCTGCATCACGACAACACCTCATGTGATGCGGCTACTTCCATAAGGAAATTTTTGGCCTCAAAAGACATTTGTGCTGTTTCACAGCCCCCCTATTCCCTTGAGGGCTTGTGCGACGCGGCACGTTGCTTTTTACCGCCCTGCCAGTGTCCAGCAATGTTCATTTGTCCAGCTAAGAGCTGTAGTAGAAAATACAAGACCACTACTGTCTATTGCAGGTCGCAACATAAATAGAATTGTCCGGTAGCTACTGAAATAAAAGTTTTAACTTGGCAATGTAAATTTTCAGCTGTGTTTTTACGATAAAGAGCACAGTTAATACTGTCAAGTCCGTACTAAGTGGAAACACAATGTAAAGTTCACACGCACACCACAATCACACACATAGCCAGCTTATGGTATTTACACCCGTTACCGAAGTTAATAGAGTTCGCCGTATCGTTTAGTTATGAAAATGCTCGCTCAAATGTTATGCACTCTGCTCTACACGTAATACCTGTTCCAGTCTTAGATCGCACTACACGCCACGTAGCTTTAACTAACAGTCAAAAGCAATAATTTGGATATTCCGTCCGAAATTCCACACGATTTCCACTATACCGTTCACTTAAATACACTTTGTACCACTTCGCGAACTCGTAATCAGCATTTTTCCGCGATTTTGCAGTACTTTCGTCGGAGCTGCTTTCAGTGAGATGTTATTAGTTCGAACCCTCAGCCCCGACCGAACCTAGATCACACCAAAGGCTTTGTTCCGAGCATAACAGGTGTACCGGTATGAAATGAGCGTTGTAATGGAACATATTAAATGCTTTACTTTACCGAAGTATGCAATACCCTCCAAATGCAACCAGTTTAACAAGTATTTATGATTATAGAAAAGTTATTGTGTATGTTAACAATGTTTGCATAACATGTTTCCATAAACAGTCAACCCATTAGATTATACTGAATAACTGACCCACACAAAAGTTAATATCACTTGATCACTGATACAGCAAATGTCATCATGTAAAAACACGAAGTTCATCTTAAATAATTAATATGAAGTACGAAATATATTGGCCAACTTAGGTATTTTGGATCTCCTTAAATAAAAATCACCCAGTGGAACCTATTTGTTCACTAGGAGCGTTTTCACTCAGTATTCACGTAATCAATCCTATTTTAGACGAAAACCAATGTAATTCTTAATAATTCATGTTATTTACTTATTTATGCAAATTAGAGAAGTCAATTGACAAACTTCTAAAACACGGCCTTTTTGTAACAAAGAATTATTCTGTCAAGTCAACAAATCTGTCCGTCATTTTAATAACATGTTAAATTATGTCACTCGATGCAAATTAATAACTTTTCTGCACAATTTATGATAACAGATGTACATGTGACTTATAAACTATATCTCTTTTTTAGTAGTTCTTTGACAAGGTTATAAATACGAGCAGCGAGAAGGGTTGGGGCACAGTCGGAATGTCACTTTGGTAAAGTGTGTTTGTGTGTTATTGTTTGAGGTGGATAAACAATGCAAAGAACATGTAAAGGAAGTACTACTTTGTGTTGTGTCATGGTCTTTGGTGGACAGTGGAATTAAGATGGCCACCAGAGTAATAAATATTTGAAGTTTACATATTTGTTGGTTTCGCTCGTTCTTTATCATCAAAAGCACATAAAAAACACGGGACCTCATGTTTTTAACCCTAGACAACCAGATTTAGAGCCAGCATCAGCATTGAGACACAGCAGCGATCCAGCAAGTAGCAGCAATTACCACAACACAATGCATTGTAATGGTGCCAACCTAACATCAAGTGCTAACAAGCTCTGTAAATGGGAGTGCAATAGAGCGATTATAGCAATTAGCAATTTCTACGACTAGGTGATCATTACTGCATTAAGATACAAATGTGTCGATAGGGAACATTTGTTATGAACGAGCTTTAATTTTTTTTTTGTCTGGTTGGTATGACATCTGTCAAAGATATTTAGTATACATCAAGTCATGGAAAAAACAACATCATATGTTTTCATCGTTTTAACAATGTCGAATTTTGTACCAGAAAGTGATGATTTGCGGGAAGCATTAATTTTTTGTTTTCATTTGAAAAAAAGTGCTTCAGAGTCACATCGAATGCTTGTCGATGCATATGGTGATCATGCTCTATCAGAAGCAACATGCAAAAGATGGTTTCAACGGTTCAGAAATAATGATTTTGATGTAAGAAATGAAGAACGTGGAAGACCACCAAAAAGGTTCGAAGACGCCGAATTGCAAAAGTGATATTGGATGAAGATGATACTTTGAGTCATAAGCAAATGGCAGCAATGCTAAATGTTGCACAACAAACAATTTCTGACCGTTTGAAAGCTATGGAAAAGATCCAAAAGTGTGGAAAATGGGTGCCACATGAATTGAATGAAAGACAGATGGAAAACCGAAAAACCATTTGTCAAATTTTGCTTCAAAGACATGAAAGAAAATCAATTTTGTATCGAATTGTTACTGGCGATGAGAAATGGATTTATTTGAAGAATCCTAAACGGGAAAATCATGGGTTAATTGATTCGGCAAGAAGACAATTCTCCGTGTTTGGTGGGATCAGAAAGGTGTGGTGTATCATGAGCTTATAAAACCCGGTGAAATTGTGAATACTAGTCGCTACAGACAACAAATGATCAATTTGGACTATGCATTGATCGCGAAAAGACCAGAATGGGCCAGAAGACATGGCAAAGTAATTTTTTTACACGACAATGCACTTACACACAAAGCAAAACTGGTTCAGGATACAATCAAAATACTTGGCTGGGAGCTGCTATCCCACCCGCCGTATTCACCAGACTTGGCCCCTTCCGACTACCATTTGTTTTCGTCAATGGGACACGCATTGGCTAAGGAACACTTCGATTCCTACGAAGAAGTCGAAAATTGGGTGTCTGATTGGTTTCCTTCAAAAGACGAACATTTCTATTGGCGTGGAGTCCACAAATTGCCAGAAAGGTGGTCAAAATGTATAGAAAGCAATAGTCAATACTTTGAATGAAATGTTTTTACTTCTCAATACAGAATTAGTGTTTCATTTTCACAAAAAAAACGCTCATTTCATACCGGTACACCTGGTAGATTTGCGCGAGCCTGCATTTTTCTGATAGGCTGATATCACAAACAGCAAATCAGGTTGCATTATTATCCCGCTCTAACCTGCGCTTTACTTCAATGACCAAACATAGTAAAACATTTCTTTCTATGGCAATTGCTAAATAAATAAATTTAGAAAAGTATCAAATATAAAATTACTCCTTCTGAAATTAACAATTAATTTGTGTTCTACTAACGATTTATTAGTACCATAAACTGACTGCACATTTAATTATAGTAAATCCCCTGTATAGTTTAACTGGTACTTCGTGAATAAACGAAACAATTTTCATTTACTTCTGTTCTTCTTCACTCATACAACACTCACACTGCTAATTACTACACATATAAAACAATTATAATTATGCAAATACACTAAATATTAACCAAACATAACTTTACAACATTGTTTTGACTACGACTGCTAGCACTGTCTGTCAACTGCTGACCTCTGCCGCCTACTAGTACAACTACGTGCAGCTCTGTAACTCAGGTCCATGTCACCTGATGACATCTGTCGATGACTCATGCATATAACGAATCGTCCTAACAAGTGACAGGAGCGATGCGAAGGCACTACGCCTCACTTGCGATTCTATTCTTCTGACGAAATTGAAAAGTTTCTTAGAAGGAGGTCATTTTGGGACTCTGAAGAATTTTCAAAAGAATATCACCGACAAAGGCCTTGCCAGTTGCAGCCTTTCAGCGTTGCTACCAACTGTGAGAACTACGCTTCCGAGTTCCGAAGGTGTATAGCTGCCGAAGGAAACTAGTCTAAAGGAGACATCATTGTTGTTTGAAAACATAAAAACTTTGGTAGATACGAAATAACTCTCACTATTCTCACACACCTCGTACTTCACATTTATATGGCACTAATGTAATAACTGATAAAGGAGAATGAGTTAATTTTATTACCCCTGACACTGTCTCTTTGTGATAAAGCCGATGTAGGGTATTTGCAATTGGTTTCTCTGACGTCCATTCGGAAATAGTTAACAGTATGCCTCAGAACCATACGAGATGGCTTTCCTGATGGGAAACATGCCCTGAATTTCTTGTTGCGGACTCATAAAATGAGTCTGAATGAGGGATTCTGCATCTCTGTTAATTGCCCCATTTCTTATTACTCTAATCATATGCATGCCTGGCCTGGTGTTCTAGGAGTAAAGCGCTTGCGGAAACCGATACGTCGTGACATGTTTTACCCTGCTTTTCACCTGTCCTTTACCTATCAGTGATGTGCAGTTTCATTTCGAACGACAGGTGGTTTGGATTTCATGTTAAACTGGTGCAAGGTAGGGACACGAATATCGCCGAAATAACATCCAATTGAAAGATACGCACCAGATTGTTGAGCCACTTAGAATTATTGTTATTATTATCATTATCATTATCAAACGGCTCTTCGTTAAAAAACAGTGCAGTGGTTGGTTACATTAAGTCCCACGTAGCAGACGTCAGTTGAGCAGCCTGATTCACCTCTCTCTTATTTCCAACTTCGCCATTAAAAGGGACAAGATTACGACATTTCCTAAGTTTTCAATAAATATTATTGTTTATGTCAAATTAAATACCTTGGAGGGTGAAGGGGGGGGGGGCGGCTGAAGGACCATAGACGTTGTATAAAAATGTCAAATATTTCGTAGATTATAATCATTATGCCCCAGTAACCTATCTTTTATCTCAGAAATGGAGAAAATTTAAGTAGGATCTCTCATACAAAAATACATAACCACATAACTGCTCAAAAATCAGCTTACTAGTGTGAGATTGTTCTACAAACGTCAAGAATCTGCTACCATACCAACCGCCATCGGATGTGTTCCCCGAAATCGTATTTGGGAGAAAAATTCAGAATGGATTACATGCATGCAGATACCACACAAACACTGCAACAGCTATCACAGTGGATGACAGTTCATTTGCGTAAATGAAATGTAAACACGTTCCGTATCTATCTGTGTAATTAGTGTACAATAACGTTCAGTGTGTTTGAGCTACTCAGCTGGAGGATTGTATTTACTTTGGTGGTTCCTTCCCCTCCAAAGCTTCCCCTCCCTCTCATCTAACCCCCCTACTCCCACCTCCCCTCCTCCCTCCTCCCCTTTGTGGGTACACTGAAAAATCCGCGGCCGGTACGGCCCGTTTGTTCGGCTTCACTGAAAGGAAGAAAAATTAGAGCCATTTACGTTTGCAATCAGGCGGCGCATTCTTTGTCCGTTCTCCTTGCGCGGGCTCCCTTTAAATCGCAAGGCTCGCACCAATTTTTCCTTTCTTCCGTCTCAGTTCAAAGCTTCCCTGTAGAATTCCACTGTTAAGCCTCCAACAGTAATTAACGGTTATTCATTCGATGGCACACTCGTTTGTTTTGATGGGAAGTCTTCTGGCCTCTGTCACAGGCCACCAAAGCGTTTGCACTACATGTGCGGGAAGAAGCAGAGTTCCAGCTCCTCTGTCACATAAGTAACGTTAAACAGACACACAGCCTTCACATCATCTGAAGAGAGAAAAGAGCACATTCATGTATTACTCTCTTATCTACAATTCTAATATCTCTTCTCTCAGTTCAGTAACACCAACAAGCTTACAAGTAACATCCGTTTCATGTAGTCTTAGACTGCAGTAGGTACCGCCAGAGCACACTAACGAACAAAATTCTTTTTTCTACCCCTCTTTGACTCTTCGATATTCAACTTGCTCAACAACAAAATTCGTACGATTCCACAAACAGTTATCTAGAGCGCCTTTTACACAGCTCAAATAATTCGTTCAGTAGTGTTTCTGGGTTCCCACGGATTCCACGAAAACTTAATTAAAACAGAACGGATATTGCTATCTGATAATAAGGCGTTTGATCATCTAACAAACAAACAAGTAGACTTTAGCAGAGGAAACTCATAAACGCTAGGCATGTATTGCAATCAGACTCTATAACAGAGTAGCTGCTAAGTGAAATGGGGAAGAGAAGAAAAGTCGAAGTTAAAGTGTTGCTTCATTTTCCCAATCTAATAAACTCATGCATCTCCAGTGTATAGACATCTCGCTTCCTTAACAGACAGACACAATTTTAGCATGTGCGTTTCCTCATAGGCGTACACACATCACACATAGTAGACACAATTTCCTGTTCTTGTGGACAAAAAAACAACAAAGATCACATCATCTTCACTTACTTAAGATGATATGCATCTAAACCTCTCACAGTAAATCTTGAAGCGTGCCGATGCACTGCGAACCAGTGTGATGGCATTTCAACACTCTTCATAACATGTAAACTTATTGTGAGCTCACCTGTCGCTGCAGACATCCATATGTTACACGGATGTTGTCCAAATATGTGCTTTGAGCAAAAGAGCCTTGGACAACACAAAGGCATGTAATACAGTACTCTACTAGCAGTTCGCGCTAAGGGAAAAAATGAAAGTTCCAGAGACGGAGTAAAAATGGATCGAAAGAAGTTCTAACAATGTATCTCGTGATTAGGCACCAGTATTTGTAAAATATGTGTTCAACGTGCAGCGAGCAATTTGAATTTGAATACCCGACATAAACTACTGACTGTGTTTTTACTTAGCTATACGGTGTGATTGTTTATGATCTGCAGCACTATCAGAAGTCAATGTTGAGTACGATTGATCGACCATCATATCAACCTTTGAGGTATGGGGCAAAATGGCGGTGCCCGGTCACATGACAAGACTCGTAATTTTGCTGTGATTACCCAGATAAACTAGAGGAACCATATTTAGTGTCACGACCGACTAGACAGCTAATGGGATTAGCTTGTCTTGCAATAGTGAAACAAAACCTAAACTCAGTGTCAGAGCTGTGATTGGGGGGAGGATGGAGGAGGGAGGAGGGTGCCAGCTTGGAGGAAATTGTTATCTCTATTTAAGAAGTTTGCAGCCATGAATGTGACTGTGCAGTTCACAGGAACACAGCGTAAAGGAAAACAGTAAGCGGTATCTGAATTAAGAAAACTTTCAGGGTAGAGATGGTATCGCTGAACCTATTGGTAAGCAGCTATATGGAAAGAT
Organism: Schistocerca cancellata; assembly: GCF_023864275.1. Taxonomy (NCBI): domain Eukaryota; kingdom Metazoa; phylum Arthropoda; class Insecta; order Orthoptera; family Acrididae; genus Schistocerca; species Schistocerca cancellata. Next base: position 498,357,084 of record NC_064631.1, read on the forward strand.
GTTTCCATAAGGAAAGGGTCATAAAACTTCCTTTCTTGAGCAATGGAAATATGTTTAGGATTTCGATGGTTCTTCTTAAGCTACTCTCTGCCTCAGGAGTTTCTAGTCTGTAGATAACACGAAATGAAGTGTACACTCCTCGATGTCTTCTTCCATCTTTGAAGCCAGTTGGAACTTTTGCAATGGTAGGCACACATTTATGATCACACTGAAGTAAACTTAAGTGATACTTTCTACGTAATCATTATACATTCAGCTACACAAATCCCACGGTGTTTTTCGTTGCAAGATAAGAAGCTTCCGTGTAACAAGAGTAGTTTGAAGAAAGAGACCCTGAAATCGTGACATTTAACACTTTTACAGTAAAACCAAAAACATAAATTAACAACGTGTTATCCTTCACTAGCAAATTTCAAGAATTTGGAAGAAGGTTTAGCGAGTAACTGCTTAATATACCATTGGAGATCCATTTCGATTTTTGTGAGCCCATAACCTCGAGGATTACGATTTATTTTGTCGATGTGAAAGGCACGAGAAGCTATGAATCCTAATTTCTTGAAAGGGAGTGAAGTGGCGTACTAATAAGAAAATGGCCTCGAATTCCAGAGTGCTGTCGTTGAAAATCCTGTCTGGCCAAAGTGATATGAATCTCCGAAAAATCGTCATGTGCATTTTCTCTACTGTTTCAGCAAATATTTGCAATTTTTTGTGCAATGTGTAGCTGGAGTCGGCTCAAGTAAATATTACTCAAGTCTTTCATGCGACGCCCAGTGCTGGCAGAAACTGTAGGTTTGTTTCCCGTTACCAGCAAAATTATTTTTAAAGCCGTATGTGATGTGCCCAGTCCCAAATTAGCCTAGTGCGAAATTCGTTTTATTGATCTGTATTAACAGCGACAGTGAAACACTGATGAAATCCAGTACTCCAGTAGTAACAGTTACTGAGGAGCACTGGTGGGTAGCGGCAACAGTCAGCTCGGGTCTGGGCGATGATATCGGTGCTGGAGTGCTGGTCAATCTTCGTGTTTTACTGTCGCTGTTAATACATGCCGCTAAAACGAATTTCGTACTTAACTATTTTTGAACTGCCCAATCGAATGGGCTCGTAAAATACCGTTTAAGAGTCTTTTTGTTTGTAACGGAAAATAAACTGACGTTGGTTCTTTTGGCACTGGGCACTTCATGAAAGAATTGGACGTCTACGCATTACGAATGGTGTCTTTCACATCCACAAAGTAAACCATAATCCTCGTGGCCATGGGCTCACTGTAATCAGTGGGATGCTACCCAGTTACTCGCTAAAAGCTGTTCCAAAATCTTGAGATTTGCTAGACGATAGGAACCGGCTGCTTGTATACGGGGTGATTCGCGAAGATATGCAAATATTTTAACATATTATTATACAAGTAAAATTAAAAGAAAAAGTTCAGATAAACGCAGGTCCGCAAATGTTTAGTTACAGTGTTACGGCTAATAAAAGACTTCGCCTACAATTTAGCAACTTCGCTAAAACGTGTCCCAGACGTGTATCTGCAGTAATTTTCCAGAACATCCAGAGAAGCAAAGAAGTAATTTCGAAAAAATTTAATTTTTCAACTACTTGGCCCAATTTGTTTTTTAAATTCCAGACAACTGCACAAAGTTTTCAACAGAAGTTGTAGAGAATTTAATTTTGAAGAAATGATGCTAATAACATTAACTGAAGCTGTATGAATGTGTCAGAGAATCTGCTTTTATTAATACCGTAGCACACATGAAATCATGTTAAACTGGAAAAAACAAAGCTCATTGTTAAGGGAGTTGTACAGTGTACATAAAATTTCTCAGTACATTCACAATAAATGTTCAAAAATGTCTCTACCGAGTTTAATGCATTTGGCTGCACGTGTATGAACAGATTTTGTTGGTCGTTTCAGTCTCACAGGGTTGTTCATTTCGGCCGTTGCATTACTTTCTCAGCGAAATCGAACAAAGTAGTAAGCTGTTGCCGTACGGTTTCTGATTTGAGGAAGAATTATATAGCGCATACCTTGTTCAGAAACCGTATTTGAATGTTGCTTGTTTGGGTGAAGATCGTATAAAGCCTCGCGTGAGAAGCAGACACATCTACCAGCGTGTATCGCAGTTCAAGAGCGGCAGTAACGTCACCTATCAAGACTGTGATTTCCATATGATCCTCCGACTATCATGCAAACATGGAATCGATGAATTTACGACGGCCATAATCAGTGTTCATACAGGATCTCAACGACCTAACGCAACTAGCGGCCGAGAGGACACATATACACTCCTGGAAATTGAAATAAGAACACCGTGAATTCATTGTCCCAGGTAGGGGAAACTTTATTGACACATTCCTGGGGTCAGATACATCACATGATCACACTGACAGAACCACAGGCACATAGACACAGGCAACAGAGCATGCACAATGTCGGCACTAGTACAGTGTATATCCACCTTTCGCAGCAATGCAGGCTGCTATTCTCCCATGGAGACGATCGTAGAGATGCTGGATGTAGTCCTGTGGAACGGCTTGCCATGCACTTTCCACCTGGCGCCTCAGTTGGACCAGCGTTCGTGCTGGACGTGCAGACCGCGTGAGACGACGCTTCATCCAGTCCCAAACATGCTCAATGGGGGACAGATCCGGAGATCTTGCTGGCCAGGGTAGTTGACTTACACCTTCTAGAGCACGTTGGGTGGCACGGGATACATGCGGACGTGCATTGTCCTGTTGGAACAGCAAGTTCCCTTGCCGGTCTAGGAATGGTAGAACGATGGGTTCGATGACGGTTTGGATGTACCGTGCACTATTCAGTGTCCCCTCGACGATCACCAGTGGTGTACGACCAGTGTAGGAGATCGATCCCCACACCATGATGCCGGGTGTTGGCCTTGTGTGCCTCGGTCGTATGCAGTCCTGATTGTGGCGCTCACCTGCACGGCGCCAAACACGCATACGACCATCATTGGCACCAAGGCAGAAGCGACTCTCATCGCTGAAGACGACACGTCTCCATTCGTCCCTCCATTCACGCCTGTCGCGACACCACTGGAGGCGGGCTGCACGATGTTGGGGCGTGAGCGGAAGACGACCTAACGGTGTGCGGGACCGTAGCCCAGCTTCGTGGAGACGGTTGCGAATGGTCCTCGCCGATACCCCAGGAGCAACAGTGTCCCTAATTTGCTGGGAAGTGGCGGTGCGGTCCCCTACGGCACTGCGTAGGATCCTACGGTCTTGGCGTGCATCCGTGCGTCGCTGCGGTCCGGTCCCAGGTCGACGGGCACGTGCACCTTCCGCCAACCACTGGCGAAAACATCGATGTACTGTGGAGACCTCACGCCCCACGTGTTGAGCAATTCGGCGGTACGTCCACCCGGCCTCCCGCATGCCCACTATACGCCCTCGCTCAAAGTCCGTCAACTGCACATACGGTTCACGTCCACGCTGTCGCGGCATGCTACCAGTGTTAAAGACTGCGATGGCGGTGCACAAATGCTGCGCAGCTAGCGCCATTCGACGGCCAACACCGCGGTTCCTGGTGTGTCCGCTGTGCCGTGCGTGTGATCATTGCTTGTACAGCCCTCTCGCAGTGTCCGGAGCAAGTATGGTGGGTCTGACACACCGGTGTCAATGTGTTCTTTTTTCCATTTCCAGGAGTGTAGTTTGGTCGGCCGTGCTGTACCGTGCAGTCTCGTCACGTACTGTACTCTTGAGTCAAGAAAGGGTCTTGTTCACATCAGGAGAAGTATCCGCTGGGACAGAGTGGCCAACTGTCATCATGGCGAGCATTGTTGCGGCTCCGTTGACGAGGCAGCACGGAGAAGTGCGCCGACAGTGTTTCGTCCAACGACAACACTTTGCACAATACCGGCGCCAGTCCGTCTTTTCGTGCGATTCACATGACGTGCCCGTGTGTGGATACAACCAACTTGCACTTTCTCCTTCTCTTTATTACTCTTACACTGGCACTGTCTCCTACACTATTTATCCAGCACTGTTCTGCCATTGCCAGTTATGTTCCACTGCGACTGTGTCCCTCTTTCTGTCAAACTGTAATTGTCTCCTTCGCTGTACTATCTGCGGTCCCAAACTGGATTCGTCGTCGTCATACGGGTCTAGGACTTGATGTGATGGAAAAGGGTGCCATTCGGACACAAGACGGCAGCTTCTTCTTCGCGCAGTCGGTAACTAGCAGAAAAATGCTCCTATCAGAGCACAAAAAGACACATATGCTCGTGATTAAGACTTTGAAAATTGTAGTACCAGCTGCCTCATTCTACGACTACCTTCCTCTGCACCTTTAAAAATTTTCCTAAAACTTTGGGCATGCGAACATCCTCGCGCTCGTTTTACATGCATCTCACCTCTTACCCCTACAAGCTCCCATAACTTCAGCTCGCTCACAATAATCCATGGCTATAAGGCGCTAATATACATCCACTCACACTTGCGCATTCTCAGTCATTTATCCGGTCCGGCTCTTTGTCTTTTTCTCTTTACGTCTCTCTGTCACTGTCTCACAGCCACAGTCTCCTTCTTTCTGTCCTACTCCTAATGTCTCCTCACACTGTCTCCCTCTTTCTCTTTAATTCATTATGTCCCATTGCTGCTGTACGTTCTCACCTTCTCAGTGTCATTATCTCTTTCTTCCTCTTTGTCATTGTCATATACTCTGTCTCTCATTATCACTGATTCTCACTCACTTCCACTTTCTCCTTCTCTTTATGCGTCTCACACTGGCACTGTTTCCATCACCCTTTTCCTAACACTGTTCTCTCACTGTCAATTATGTTCCACTGTCACTATGTCCCTCTTTTTCATTCAAGCTGTCAACGTCTGCTTCGCTCTTTCTATACCACGACCACTGTCTACTGTCTTACAGTACAAATTACTTCTCCATCTCTTACCTGCTGCCACTGCCTCCTTCTCTCCGCATAAAAAAGTGCGTATATTTTCGCAAGGCAAAATTTTTGAGAAAATTTTTAAAGGTGCTGAGAAAGGTGGAATGAAGTAGGCGGTATCCTGCTTTTCTGTCAGATTCTTTTTAAACTGGAGCATATTCGCCTATTTTTGTGCTCCAATAGCAGCATTTTTACTCTGGTTCCGTTCTTTCCGATGCCACAGCAGCGCAAATCATTCATATGAAAATTTTATAGATTATTAAAATTTTAATAGCTTCTTATGTGAAAATGAAATAACGCTTAACCGATTTTACACCTGAGACCGGATTTTCCCCGCAAAGGAATTTTTATCTGCTTTAGTACAACAATATTGGGTTTTCATGCCCATCTGATGATAACAGAGACACTTTATAGCATATTTCTCTGGGCTTAGTCACTTTATAAACTATGTTTCCTCCTGATATCGGATTTTATGTATGTATTTTACGTGTACAGCAATACCAAGAAAATTTTCAAGACTGTTCGAGATTGAAGGTCTTATGAATATATAGTAAAGATTACACCCATTTGCTGTGCATAGCCGTCTTGGAATCCGTGGCTCGGTTTTGGTACGAAAAAATGATAAAACGTCCTCTTTTGTGATTTTCTAATGAATCGTCCCTGAACTAGTGATGCCCCCACAACGACCTCAAGGCCCACTGTAGACAACATAAAATGCAAAATGAACCAGTCGATTTACGCCATTTCCCTAAACAGGAGTAAATGAGTAAATATTCATACTTTGATCTTGTGCTGCAGGGTAATGAAGCTAAGTCGATCCTTCCGTTGGCTATAAAAATTGTCCCTATCCCAAGGGCTATCCAAAACATTTCATGGTGCCTTTCTGTCAGCAACAGAAACCGAAGTATGAGCCCTGGAAGAACTTCGTTTGTATGAGCGGTGGTTTGCAGTGTGTTAGACAGCGTATGTTGTAGCATGCGTATCGAGTAAGACAAAAAAATGGCTCTGAGCACTATGCGACTTAACTTCTGAGGTCATCAGTCGCCTAGAACTTAGAACTAATTAAACCTAACTAACCTAAGGACATCACACACATCCATGCCCGAGGCAGGATTCGAACCTGCGACCGTGGCGGTCACGCGATTCCAGACTGAAGCGCCTTTAATCGCACGGCCACACCGGCCGGCGAGTAAGACAGCAACCATTACATTTCTGATGTGTTAAACGCAGTGACTCTGTCTTCTTTTCGAGGTCTCTGAGACGTTACCTTTCAACAAGACAACGCAAGACCGCATGTCTCCCGTGGTGTTCCGACCTATCTCGATGAAAAATTTGGTCTACTGTTGTCTTGGCCATCACGTTGTTCAAATCTCTCACCCAATAAAAAGTCTGGTCATGGGGACACCACGCACACTACAACTTGCCTACCAGTACGACTGACGACATCTGGCATAGAGAAGCATCATGGAATGACGTAACCGTGTCCTTCATCCAAGCTCAGTACGACTCGATGCCCAGTCGGATTACGGCTATTGCGGTGGTCGCTCTGTGTACTTATTTCGCACCCTGTACTGCTGAAACCACTTAAAAATTAAATATATTTTCTTCCTATTATATTATGTACTCACAATAAGCTTTTCTGTTGTTCTTTACGCAAATATTAATTGCCAACAACGTATTAGTTTTATGTGTAGAGATCTCACGTTAAGACGTTACAGAGTCTCCTGTAACAACAAAACGTTGTGCCATCAAAAAACGTATTGTGGTTTCACAATTGTCTGTCCATAAAAATATTTTTTCACTGTTTGCATTAATGTTGGACATTCTTCATGTGTTGTTTACGTACGAATTAATGTGTGTCCTTCCACTGGTCCATACATGGACTCCATAGACTCCATATGTATTGCTAGGGGAAGGAAAAGCTGAAGGGGAGCCTTTTGTGTATGTGAAGCGGTCAGCGCACACAAGTAACAGGCGTCAGGCGTGTAGTGGGCGCTCCAAGAGAGAATCGGCAGTAAAGAATTGTATTAGGGCAATGTTTATGATCAAGCGTTCTTGGTGAGATACTAGCCAACGCCATCACATCGCAACTCAACTTTTCGTCGCCTCCAGGAAAATTAAATAGAGACTTTACTATTAAAATGTTTGTGAATGTACAGAAAGTAAATCTCTTACGTTGAACTAACTATTCTATTGTTGTTAAAGTTTATATAATTTGATAAGGGCAGAAACATTACATTAGCAGAAATAAGTTACTTATCGTACTACGGCTGTATCCTTGTATAGAGCGTCGGTTCCTGCTTATGCTTTCCAATTAATAGGTCCAAACCCTTTGTTTCAGTAAAGGACATTCGAATATTGTTGCTTTTTGACATCATCAGTATTTATTCATAAATTGTCGATACTTTCTACAACACCACGTGTTAAGGAAATGCATTCCGTAACATCTCATCGCAACAAGAGAAAGTTTGAGAATTACACTGACAAATCACGCCAAAAATTGAAGCTATTAGGTCGTGTTTGACCCCAATAAAATTATCAGGAGCAGTTTTACAGCTTCGGTCCTGAACTCTCAGAAGATCCGAACACGGGCACCTTGGCAGCTAAGATAGCGACCATTAACCTTGTGGTCAACCACGACAGTGGAAAACTGCCGGAAACCAAACTGCCGTCAGGAATGACACAAGCCAGCAGATCGTACTCAGCTACAAGAGACTAAAATTCTTAGTAAACAATTTGTAACTTAGAAGATTGAACAATTTCATATTAAGGGATTAAAGACCAATTCAGTTCAAAGGGAACCATAATTACGTTTCTGGATTAGCTCGTACGAGCAGCATCTTTACAATACTAAGAAATCTTGAGGAGTTATGCCATAAGGAATGATAAAATTTTTAACAAGGTCAGGTGAATAGACTCGTTTCCGAATATTAGTAATGTCTACCAAACTTAACGGTGCAATAACAGACTTACACACAGACTACAAGTAACCTAACAGTTACCATCATACAACATTTCCATCAGAAAAAGTAGTCTTGTCCCAGAAACACTGCATATATCGAGGGCCAGCTCATAACGCCACAAGTCCTTGCCCCAGGCTCTACTACGACTTCAAACGGAGAGCCAGAAATTCGCTTTTGCATACACAAAACATGGGCTTATCAGAGAAATGCCTACCAGATTCAGAAGCAGAAATTGGCCACTTGTGATCTACAGTAAGTCTTGGATGGTAAGGCAGAACGTGAAGGCTGCCCTTCTTCCCGCCTGTCCAGTGAGCAAACACAACAGACGCCAACACGGAGTCCTCAGCTGACTGACAGCAATGCAGCGCCTCTCCCCGCGTCGGCTGTCACTTCAGAAAGAACTTCTCTTCACGGCGAGGAGCTCCCTCCAGCTGCCAGCGGCCTCTCTCTCTTCGCCACTTCTCGTACGTCTCTTCTCCTACGTCTCGCAACCTCTGCCGAGCTGCTGTTCGCTCCTTGCCCAGCCGAACTCCACCAAAGATCGCAGACTAGCCGATGAGCGATACCTCCCATTCGAGAGCCTCGTCTCACTGTCCTTACCTGAGAGAAATGTTGGGAAGCTCCGTTATACCTAATGAATTTAAAAGGCTTAAAACTAATAAGACTTGTTTCAAAACGTCATCTTCGATTTGGAATTTTGGCTATGTTTTTATATAGCTACCAATAAATACAACTGATAAAGAAAGCCCTGTTTAAATACTGCATTGCAAACTGTACTCCCCGGTATAAAATAATGCTGTGCTTTGGAGACGAAATCAATAGACCAGTTGCTTAAAACTCACTAGTTACACGATCACAGTCTTAAATTCTTAATATTGTAAGTAGTACGTACTGTAGTAAAGAAGTCTATTAATGTGAATACATAAAACTGCAACCAGTCACTCGTTTAGAAACAGTTATTATTCCATGAACCAGTTTTCGAACCATTTCATGGTCATCTTCAGATGGTTTTCTGGAAGTTTCATATCTTTTTCAAGCATAATGCTAGATGCTGGCTCTATGACAAGAAGACGGGACACGCTTTAATGAGTCGCCGTGAGTGTCGTTTATCTGCCGATTTGGATCAATATTTAGTTTTGTACTTACTGCGACAATATGGGTGACGTTTTTATTTATTTGTTTTTGTTCGTATCCATCTGTTTGCTTCCATTGTGATGGCCACATGGCACCACATAACATACTGTTACACGATATGTACGCATATACACTGTGATAGTGGACCATAGCCATCATCCAGCATATGATATACAGCTGTTATTTGTTACACAAAGATATGACATAGGTCTTCTTTGCTCGGAGATAGTATTTGTTTTGATTTGCATGTATTAAAATCGATATATGGGCAAATACTTTAATCAAAACTAGCGTTAATGTGAGAGCCCAAAATAAATAAATAAATAAATTACTACAAGAACAAATTTCAAGTGATCTAATGTATTACTTTTATTCGTATATTAACGTATAATACAGTCAATTTATGAGCAAATACTTCAATGAAGATTGGGATTAACATATATGCAGAAGAATGTAAATGTACTGCTTTTCTTTACGATGAACGTTCCTATCAATTTTAGTTACTACCATTTGGGTTTAACGTATTTGTAGAGGAGTTTGACAGGGCATTAGATTTGGCATTGGGAGATTCACTACTACAGAAATTGTTTGTATACGTAGGCGATGTTTTAATGGTGTCAAAAACTTGGGAGGAACGTATAAAATTGTTTGAGGAAGTGTTACAACGTTTATCGTATAAGGGAGTTAGAATTAAGTTCGCAAAATCTCATTTTCGCTGTAGCGAAATAAAGCTTTTGGGACTGGGGAGTCAGCAGGGAAATCGTCCTGATACAAAAACGTTAGAAGCTATTAAGAACTGTCCACCAAAGGGAAATAAGAAGCGACTGGAATCCTTTCTAAGGCTTGTTCGTTCTACAGGAGGTATGTCCCTGGTCATGTTATGAATTATTTTAACCTAAATGTTTTACTAAAACTGAAAGACTAAAACTGAAAGCCCAACGGTTACGGTGTAATAAGTGTCAGCAGGAATCGAACGACATTAAAAGAGAACTGTGTAATGCAAAACTATTAGGACATCCGGAAATGACTAGAGAATCTGTTGTTGCTGTTGACGCTTCCGGAGATGGTATCGGATGTGAGATCCATAAACAGCATTAAGATGGCGAGCTGAGCCATGTAATGTTAGCGTTCGCAAGTCGAATGCTAAGAGCTTGTGAGAGAAAATACTCAACCACAGAAAAGGAAATTTTGGCTGTTGTCTCTGCCATTAAAGATTTTAGATATTTGTTATATGGGCATAAAACTGTCGTGTATTCCGAGGAGAGGGCGTTAAAATTTCTGATGAAGAGCTGATTGTTACAAAGCCGATTGATTTGAATGGCGTTGTTCCTTCAGAACTATGTCTTAGAAATAAGGTATACACGAGGAGAGGAAAATAAAGTACCTGATGCTTCATAGAGATTACCTTTAGCGACGAAAGAAGGGGTGAATTGCATGGAAATAAGTAGCAAATCACTGTTTACAAGACAAATTGTTTAGAGCACGACAAAGAAGTGAAAAGGCTAATGGCGCACATCAAGGAAGCAAAACAGAGAGACAGTCGGATAAACAAGGTGAGAACACGATTAGCATTATCCGTAGGGAATGAGAACTGAAAGTAGCAGTGGAAGCTGTATAAGAGAGTTCTATTTAGTAAGAGTAAGAAAGGTTTAATGAGATGTGCATTCCACATAAATTTGTTCATCAAGTGGTGTGGTGTATTCATTGGGTATACAGATATTTTGGAGTAAAAATGTGCTTGGTCCATATCCAAAATTATTACTATAAAGGGATTAGTAGGACTTTCAGAAAAGAGTTAAGAACCTGTATAGTTTTCCAGCGAAATAAATATATTAACGAGAGATGTAAAGTACAATCGTGTCCTATTACTACCGCTCACTTATGGGAGTTAGCGTTTTCGGGCCTTTAACCCATGGTAATATACGAATGATTTATGTAGTGTCATACTGGAAGCCTGGTTCAAATTTTTAAAGCTCTGTCCAGTCGGAGCCGCGACAAGTAAATCTATAATTAGGATATTTGAAAGGGATTACTTATCCAGTGGGGGTAAACCTAAACGACTGATTTCAGATAATGGTACCCAATTTACAACAAAGGAGTTCACATGGTTTTTACAGAATAACTGGATAAAGCATTTATTAACTGCACAATTTCCAACCCAGGGCAATAGCAGTGAAAAGATAATGAGGGAGTTAGGACGTTTAGGTGGGACGTACTGTAATCAGAATCACATCAAACGGCAGCGTATCTTAAAGAGTTTGAGAGAATCCTAAACGACCTACCTCACGATTGTACAGATGTCACCCCTGGAGAAAACTGGATAGCTGGCCAGAGTGGCCGAGCGGTTCTAGGCGCTTCAGTCTGGAAGTGCGCAGCCTCTACGGTCGCAGGTTCGAATCCTGCCTCGGGCATGGATGTGTGTGATGTTCTTATGTTAGCGAAGTTTAAGTAGTTCTAAGTTCTAGGGGACTGATGACCTCAGATGTGAAATCCCATAGTGCTCAGAGCCATTTGAACCTTTTTTTTTTTAACCAAACTGGATACAAACAGCACTCATGGCGATGCATTAAAACATGTTCCTTCTTCTTGTCACAGAGCAAACACACAGCATTATGCTTGAAATAGATATGTAACTTCGAGAAAACCATCTGAAGATTAGCCCGGAAAGCTTCGAAAGTTGGTTCATGGAATAATACTTAATATCTACTTCAAAAATATTGACTGGTTGCGGTTCTATGTACTTACATTACACGGGTTCTAAAACATCCTTAATGGATAGGATTAATCTAAAAAAAGTGTTTTACATGCTACTTGTGGATATGTTTGGTGGTCAGTATACAGGGCGTTTCGAAATGAAAATACCGGTTTCAAGGTGTTGTAACATCTATTATATTCAACTTACAATTGTAAATAATATGCCAAATGAAAGAGCAACTCAAACATTTTTGTTGGTATACCAGGGCGCAATGGGAAGAGTATGGAATGGCAAAGAGTGACTGAAAAACAGGTTGAACGAGTGCGAGTCTTTCACGCGGAATGTTTGTGGACCTTTCTTTTTCGGTGAATCAACTGTAACTGATGTTTCATAACTTGTTGTGCTACAGCTATGGTCCGTGCCTCAATGGGAAGAAGCTGAACAACACATCTTTGTTTGGGAGCAAGATGGTGCGCCTCACTGGCATAACTCAGTACGCGACTGGTTAGATGACGTTGTATCCGACCGGTGGATTGGGCCCAAGGGGCCGGTTGACACAGCATTTTATGCATGACCTCCCCGTTCAAGCACGATCTGACGCGATCTTGTGTGCGTGCCTCCAATACCAGCTGATCTATGCGAGTTTATAAACAGTGTTATTGCACCAGTTACTCTTCACACATTAATCAACGTTTCAGAACAACTCGCCTATCTACTCGATGTGTGATCAGTGTTCACACTGAATAATTGTAAGAAAACCCGTTTGTGTTTCTCTGTCATTATGTGTATTATTTATAATTGTAAGGTGAATGTAATATGTGGTACAAAGCCTTAAAACCCGTATATTCATTTTGAAACACCTTGTATTAAAAGATTAAACATTTCCTGTTATTGTCACAATGGTTCGTCCTCCGCTGCGAAAGTTGCATGATTTATGAGCGACCATTCGTTCTCCACGTTTCCGAGATGAAAACTTCCAAGAAAATAATACTTCGCAGCTACTCGTGTAAAGCTGTGAAGCGTTGGTGGCGGTTTGCTGGAAAGTAGTTTTTCGGAGGTAAGCTATAAGAAGGCTTTTATATTTACGCTATTCTCGGCGCCTCGGAAATAACAGCAGCGGAGATCCCGGGACTGGGGGAAGACAGATTGTGCTGTCACTCAGCGCGGGCCGTAATTAGCCGAGACGAGGCGAGTCACAACGGAAGCCCTGAGGCTTCGCTGCGCAGCCGAAGAAGTACGGTGCACCGCCGCGGCGGGGTGTCAGACGCGCACCGGCTGTCTGCCAGCGCCCCGCTAATTGGTTGCTATTAACAACGCCACACCGGCTACAATGGTCGCAGACAGCTTCATCCCTTACGGCGGAAATCGTGACTTACAAATAAAGCTCCTCTGCAGTCATTAAATTGTCTGTTTCGTTCTTACACTTCGCCTTTACTGTCCCCTACCCCCTCCCCCAACACTCTCACTTTCTCTCTCCCTCCCTCTCTCTCTCTCTCTCTCTCTATCTATCTCTCCCTATCCAGCGAGATGGGGCAGTGGTTGGCACATTGGACCTCGCATGGGAGGACAGTGATTCAAACCCGCGTCTGGACATCCTGATTTAGGTTTTCCGTGATTCAACTAAATCGCTTCAGGCCAATCCCGGGATGGTTCCTTTGAAAGGACACGGCCGACTTCCTTCCCCATCCTTCACCGATCCGATGGGACCGATGACCTAGCTGTTCGGTCCCTTCCCTTGAATCAACCAACACTGCTTGAACTCTCCTCTTTGTCTCTAATCTATTTAGAATGGTCAGGTTGTATACTGTATGCCTGTATATACGTTTAGCCAGTGTTTATCGATTCAACAAATGTCAAGAAACGTATTTTTTTCAAAATGACACGAGAGGTGGACCCGCCAGTACAAAAGTAAATGAAATGTATTCGCAGTTGCGAATATGAACCAAGTGCATCTGTCTACTGAAATGACGACAGTGAAAATGTGCGCCAGACCGGGAAGCGAACCAGGATTTCTTACTTTACGCAAGCGGTCATCTTAGCCGCTTCGGACAAATCCAGCCTTCCTTGCACGCATGTCCGAAGAATGATTGCATCGTACTTCTTGACAACACAGCCACAGCATCTTCGCATTTGACTGGGCCTGCGACTTTTACAAATAAACTGTCTGCCCTCTACGGGAATAACATTAATGGGATGTATGAGTACAGGTATGGCACATGAAGGACTGATTATGGCAGTCTTGATGTGGCCATGTGTCGTGCTCCTATAGTCGAAGTTGTTTAAAAAAACTGCTCGCGTAAGCTGGAAAATTCGTGTTCGAATCCCGGTCGATATAAATTTTCACTGTCGTCATTCCAATTCACAGCTGCAGGTGGTTCATATTCGAAACTGCGAATACATTTAATGTGTTTCATAGCGGCTGCAGTCGCCGCAGTGCCTGTTCCTTCAGAGATGAATGAGTGTCCGCAGGAATATTGCATCGTACTTTTCACAACAGAGGCACAGAAATTTCGTGGTATAAGAGCAGGTGAGGAGTACTGTGTTGACGCTATAAAAGCAGTAGCAGTAGACTAAGTCGGTCTCCAACCGTGGGCTGTTCATTGGATGTCATCTGAGTGACAAAACACACCAGAGACGTTGAAACCCTTCCGAAGCTGCCCGAGTCGACTGCTGGCGATGCGATTCCCAAGTGGAAACGTGGAGGAACATCCACAGGTAACCAGGACTTGACACACCTCGCATAATGACGAACAGGGTCCGTGGGGGATGTTCATGTGTAGGCCTTCACGGCCGACGTCTTTATTAGTTAAAACGTCCGGGCAGAGAGGCCGTCGACGATCTGTGAAACGTCTTCTTCATGACGTTTCGTTGCCAACTGCGGGCAGCATCTTCCGAGGTCAGCCAACGACTGGCTGCCAGGTTTTTTTTCTTTATTGTCATTTTCACACCTCATACGGGTAGGCCAGCAGCGCCATACTACGTCGCTCTTCGGCCGCAGATTTGACTAATGATACAAAAGGAGACAATCGAAAAACAGACATGGTGGATATACAAACGTAGACATACAAAATTAAAACACATGGAACCGTTCACTCAGGCAGTGTCCAAAATAAAAACGTTCAGAAACGTGGACACGTACAGAGATGACAGAGACGACACACATGAACGATGGAGCAGAAACGATGAAACACTGGAACACTGGAAACGAACACGACGGCACACACAAACACTAGGCGATGATCTCCGGCGCGCGAAAGTTCACTATTCGTGTATGAGTCTGGGGACCTGCTGAAAAGGGGAAAAGGTGGGGGAGGCGGAAGAGGGGAGGGTGTAGATGCCAGTGGCAGAGGAGATGGGAGGGGGGGGGAAAGATGGTTAGGGGGTGAGGGAAGCCTGGAGGGGAGGAGGGAGGGAGGAAGGGAGAGGGAGAGAACGAAGAGAGGGTGCCCTTGGGAAAAAGCACAGGGTGTGGTAGAGGAGGATCAAAGTTGGTAGGAGGGGTAGATGGAGGGAGTGAAGGCATCATCAGGGAGGGGGAGTTGCTGGAAGCTACCTTGGGCGAGGGTATGGAGAGTGGAGAGATGGAGAGCAGGTGGGATGTGGGAATGCAGGCGTGGCAGCGGACTGGGGTAGGAGAGGATGGGAGAGACAAGCAGGTGAGGGGGATCAAGTGTGCAGGAGGTGTAGAGGATCCGTATCCATTCGAGGAAAAGGAGGAGGTACTAGAACGGGCTGAGGTCATATAGGATCCTCATGGGGTATGGGAGACGGATGCAATAGGCGAGGAGGAGCGCATGGCGTTCTAGGATTTGAAGGGGTTTGTGGAAGGTAGAAGGGGCGGAGATCTAGGCGGGATGGGCGTAGCAGAGGATAGGGTGGATAAGGTATTTATAGGTGTGGAGGATGGTGGAGGGGTCCAGACCCCATGTGCAGCCAGAAACCAACTTGAAGAGACGAAGTCGGGAGTGTGCCTTGGCTTGGATAGTCCGGAGATGTGGGGTCCAGGAGAGGTGACGGTCAAGGGTGACGCCAAGATACTTGAGGGTGGGATTGTGGGTGATCGGACGGCCGTAAATGGTGATATAGCAGTCGAGGAGATGGGAGGAAGAGGTGGTTTTGCCTATAATGATCGCCTGGCTGCAAGGCTGTGGAGGTCCCTTTTATATAGAGCGCATAAATGGCACCACCATACGTCACGTGGGGCCGACTGTAAGTCTATCTCTGACTAATGTCATTATTCTCAATTGCAGGTAATCGATTGTCACATCGTTGGTGCAAAGTCGACAGCCATATCTTATCTAACTTTAAGCCTTCCTCTTTTCTATTAAAACTATTGTGGTGTTTCTGGATCTCTATAGCATCACTATACATTCGTGTATAATAATGCGATCTCCTGGGTAGCACGCCCGTCCCACTAAATTTTATTTCATGATCACCGTCTTTAAAAACATTTTCTGCTACAACTGATTTGTCGGTTTGGCCCAGTCGACAGTTCCTTTTGACTTCTGTTAAGCGAGTATTGTCACTTCTTTGCTTCTAATATTGCGAATAACTAGAATAAACACTTTTCTAGCTGACAGTTGTTGTTGCTGAATGTTATCAGACACTTTTCTTCTGGGATGGAGTACTCGATCTATCTCGCCGTCAGCGTATCCATGTTTCTTAAAAGCCGTTCGCAAATGATTTAGTTCATCTTGCAAATACACTGGCTCACAGATCTTATTACCTCTGTCCACCATTCTTTTAATAACACCTCTCTTCTGCCTGGGATGATGGTTCGAATCCTTATGGGGGTAACGGTCGATTTGTAGATCTTTTCTATACGCTTTATGCCCTAGACTCCCATCTGACACATACAAAAAATTAAGTTGTCCATTACTCTCTTTCTCCATAGTAAATCGTATCTCTGGATTGATACTATTCAGTTGCACCAAGATACCATACAATTCCTCTTCACCGTGATTCCATACCACGGAAGTGTCATCTACATACCGGTAGCTCTTCAAAGGGCTTTCACTGGCAAACTGCAACGCCTGCTATAAAAAAATATAAATAAATAAATAAAAAAAAATTAAATAAATAAATAAACCATGAATTGATTAGCAACAGCTGGACTCAGGGGGCTGCCCATGGCCACTCTTTCGGTTTGTTCGTAAAACTTACAGGGTGTTTCAAAAATGACCGGTATATTTGAAACGGCAATAAAAACTAAACGAGCAGTGATAGAAATACACCGTTTGTTGCAATATGCTTGGGAAAACAGTACATTTTCAGGCGGACAAACTTTCGAAATTACATTAGTTACAATTTTCAACAACAGATGGCGCTGCAAGTGATATGAAAGATATAGAAGACAACGCAGTCTGTGGGTGCTCCCTTCTGTACGTCGTCTTTCTGCTGTAAGCATGTGCTGTTCACAACGTGCAAGTGTGCTGTAGACAACATGGTTTATTCCTTAGAACAGAGGATTTTTCTGGTGTTGGAATTCCACCGCCTAGAACACAGTGTTGTTGCAACAAGACGAAGTTTTCAACGGAGGTTTAATGTAACCAAAGGACCGAAAAGCGATACAATAAAGGATCTGTTTGAAAAATTTCAACGGACTGGGAACGTGACGGATGAACGTGCTGGAAAGGTAGGGCGACCGCGTACGGCAACCACAGAGGGCAACGCGCAGCTAGTGCAGCAGGTGATCCAACAGCGGCCTCGGGTTTCCGTTCGCCGTGTTGCAGCTGCGGTCCAAATGACGCCAACGTCCACGTATCGTCTCATGCGCCAGAGTTTACACCTCTATCCATACAAAATTCAAACGCGGCAACCCCTCAGCGCCGCTACCATTGCTACACGAGAGACATTCGCTAACGATATAGTGCACAGGATTGATGACGGCGATATGCATGTGGGCAGCATTTGGTTTACTGACGAAGCTTATTTTTACCTGGACGGCTTCGTCAATAAACAGAACTGGCGCATATGGGGAACCGAAAAGCCCCATGTTGCAGTCCCATCGTCCCTGCATCCTCAAAAAGTACTGGTCTGGGCCGCCATTTCTTCCAAAGGAATCATTGGCCCATTTTTCAGATCCGAAACGATTACTGCGTCACACTATCTGGACATTCTTCGTGAATTTGTGGCGGTACAAACTGCCTTAGACGACACTGCGAACACCTCGTGGTTTATGCACGATGGTGCCCGGCCACATCGCACGGCCGACGTCTTTAATTTCCTGAATGAATATTTCGATGATCGTGTGATTGCTTTGGGCTATCCGAAACATACAGGAGGCGGCGTGGATTGGCCTCCCTATTCGCCAGACATGAACCCTGTAACTTCTTTCTGTGGGGACACTTGAAAGACCAGGTGTACCGCCAGAATCCAGAAACAATGGAACAGCTGAAGCAGTACATCTCATCTGCATGTGAAGCCATTCCGCCAGACACGTTGTCAAAGGTTTCGGGTAATTTCATTCAGAGACTACGCCATATTATTGCTACGCATGGTGGATATGTGGAAAATATCGTACTATAGAGTTTCCCAGACCGCAGCGCCATCTGTTGTTGAAAAGTGTAACTACTGTAATTTCGAAAGTTTGTCTGCCTGAAAATGTACTGTTGTCCCAAGCATATTGCAACAAACGGTGTATTTCTATCGCTGCTCGTTTAGTTTTTATTGCCGTTTCAAATATACCGGTCATTTTTGAAACACCCTGTATTATCATAGTGGAAATGAGTCGTAGAGAGGCAATGTTGAAACAGAACTACTATATCAGTGGGAAACATATCTGCCATGTATGAAAGAGCTTCGTCAACAGGAAAAGAGGGATACCACATCAAAACTAACAAGGATATCACCTGGGATGGAGATTACTGTCAGCCAGATACGCCACGATAATTCAGTACAAAAGAGGAACGCTTAAAGTTGGATATGATATGGGTGTCGACTTTGCACCAACGATGTGACGATCGACAACCTCCAATCGAGATAAACTTACAGTCGGCCCCACGTGGCGCATTGTGGTGCCTCCATGCGCTCTATATAAACGGGACCTCCACGGCCTGGCAGTCAGTCGTTGACTGGCCTCGGAAGATGTTGCTCGCAGTTGGCAACGAACCGTCAGGAAGAAGAAGTTTTACAGATCGACTACGGCCACTCAGCCCGGAAGTTTTAACTAATGATTGTGGGGGATGGTTGTCAAAAATAGTATGAAATCAATGGAAATGCGCTCCAGAGTGCTACCAGTAAGCCACCTACAGTAGTACAATGACTGTGCATACGGAGTTAAGAACACTGGGGTGTAATGGTTGGAACAGCGCTTAGTGACTTGAGAGGTTTAAAGAGCGAAGTCACTGGACACTGGATAACTGGAGGCAAATGAATTGTAGTTCCAAACTATGACCTGTTGTAATCTGAGGGAAGGGACTGGGTTTGTTGACTGCCTGGAGAATGTTACCTGTCTTTATTTGTAGTTCCAATAGTGAAGCAAGGAGGAGGTGGCGTTGCACTATATGGAGTGTTTGTCGTGGTTAGGGTGTGGTATCATCATTGCGCTTAAGAAAACACTAAATGCGGAAAGGTGTAAACTCACTTTAAAGCATTGTGTACTGTGTGCAGTAGAGAAACAGTCCGGAGACGATGACTGTATCCGCCTGACAGTGTATCCTCTCTTAAAGCAGCATCTGTGATGACAGTTAACAAAGATAATAAAATAGTTCGTGATGCTGCAGAGGAGAAAGACATTTAAGAGGACTACATTATTACCTCTTTTCAGATGTTGAGATCTCTAGGAACGATAATCCAATAGGTTTTCCAGTTATGAAAGAAAAAGCCGAGGAAGCTTGTAACGTTCTTTATAAAAAAGATTTTGGTTTGTGTTTGTTAATGAATACACAATGCGCAATGTTTGTCTGACGTTAATTTACTGTGTAATGTTTTTATGAGCAAATGCTGTGCTTAATCTATTTTACTGTAATCTAGAAAAATTAAAGAACTTAATCTGGAAAACCAATACGCAGTTTTCATAACGAAATCAATCCCTCTGAAATTTACCCACTCATGTGAGCACTGAGTTCATTTTTTTTTTTTTTTTTTTGGTCATCAGTCTACTGACTGGTTTGATGCGGCCCGGCACGAATTCCTTTCCTGTGCTAACCTCTTCATCTCAGAGTAGCACTTGCAACCTACGTCCTCAATTATTTGCTTGACGTATTTCAATCTATCTTCCTCTACAGTTTTTGCCCTCTACAGCTCCCTCTAGTACCATGGAAGTCATTCCCTCATGTCTTAGCAGATGTCCTATCATCCTGTCCCTTCTCCTTATCAGTGTTTTCCACATATTCCTTTCCTCTCCGATTCTGCGTAGAATCTCCTCATTCCTTACCTTATCAGTCCACCTAATTTTCAACGTTCGTCTATAGCACCACATCTCAAATGCTTCGATTCTCTTCTGTTCCGGTTTTCCCACAGTCCGTGTTTCACTACCATACAATGCTGTATTCCAGACGTACATCCTCAGAAATTTCTTCCTCAAATTAAGGCCGGTATTTGATATTAGTAGACTACTCTTGGCCAGAAATGCCTTTTCTGCCATCTTCTTTTGATGTCCTCTTTGCTCCGTCCGTCACTGGTTATTTTACTGCCTAGGTAGCAGAATTCCTTACCTTCATTGACTTCGTGACCATCAATCCTGATGTTTAGTTTCTCACTGTTCTCATTTCTACTACTTCTCATTACCTTCTTCTTTCTCCGATTTACTCTCAAACCATACTGTGTACTCATTAGACTGTTCATTCCGTTCAGCAGATCATTTAATTCTTCTTCACTTTCACTCAGGATAGCAATGTCATCAGCGAATCATATCATTGATATCCTTTCACCTTATATTTTAATTCCACTCCTGAACCTTTCTTTTATTTCCGTCATTGCTTCCTCGATGTACAAATTGAAGAGTAGGGGCGAAAGGCTACAGCCTTGTCTTACACCCTTCTTAATACGAGCACTTCGTTCTTGATCGCCCACTCTTATTATTCCCTCTTGGTTGTTGTACATATTGTATATGACCCGTCTCTCCCTATAGCTTAACCCTACTTTTTTCAAAATCTCGAACAGCTTGCACCATTTATACTGTCGAACGCTTTTTCCAGGTCGACAAATCCTATGAAAGTGTCTTGATTTTCCTTTAGCCTTGCTTCCATTGTTAGCCGTAACGTCAGAATTGCCTCTGTCGTCCCTTTACTTTTCCTAAAGCCAAACTGATCGTCACCTAGCGCATTCTCAATTTTCTTTTCCATTCTTCTGTATATTATTCTTGTAAGCAGCTTCGATGCATGAGCGGTTAAGCCGATTGTGCGATAATTCTCGCACTTGTCAGCTCTTGCCGTCTTCGGAATTGTGTGGATGATGCTTTTCCGAAAGTCAGATGGTATGTCGCCAGACTCATATATTCTACACACCAACGTGAATAGTCGTTTTGTTGCCACTTCCCCCAATGATTTTAGAAATTCTGATGGAATGTTATCTATCCCTTCTGCTTTATTTGACCGTAAGTCCTCCAAAGATCTTTTAAATTCCGATTCTAATACTGGATTCCCTATCTCTTCTAAATCGACTCCTGTTTCTTCTTCTATCACATCTTCACCCTCATAGAGGCTTTCAATGTATTCTTCCCACCTATCTGCTCTCTCCTCTGCATTTAACAGTGGAATACCCGTTGCACTCTTAATGTTACCACCGTTGCTTTTAATGTCACCAAAGGTTGTTTTGACTTTCCTGTATGCTGAGTCTGTCCTTCCAACAATCATATCTTTTTCGATGTCTTCACATTTTTCCTGCAGCCATTTCATCTTAACTATCCTGCACTTCCTATTTATTTCATTCCTCAGCAACTTGTATTTCTGTATTCCTGATTTTCCCGGAACATGTTTGTACTTCCTCCTTTCATCAATCAACTGAAGTATTTCTTCTGTTACTCATGGTTTCTTCGCAGCTACCTTCTTTGTACCTATGTTTTCCTTCCCAGCTTCTGTGATGGCCCTTTTTAGAAATGTCCATTCCTCTTCAACTGTACTGCCTACTGCGCTATTCCTTATTGCTGTATCTAGAGCGTTAGAGAACTTCAAACGTATCTCGTCATTCCTTAGTACTTCCGTATCCCACTTCTTTGCGTATTGATTCTTCCTGATTAATGTCTTGAACTTCAACCTACTCTTCATCACTACTATATTGTGATCTGAGTCTATATCTGCTCCTGGGTACGCCTTACAAACCAGTATCTGATTTCGGAATCTCTGTCTGAGCATGATGTAATCTAATTGAAATCTTCCCGTATCTCCCGGCCTTTTCCAAGTATACCTCCTCCTCTTGTGATTCTTGAACAGGGTATTCGCTATTACTAGCTGAAACTTGTTACAGAACTCAATTAGTCTTTCTCCTCTTTCATTCCTTGTCCCAAGCCCATATTCTCCTGTAACCTTTTCTTCTACTACTTCCCCTACAACTGCATTCCCGTCACCCATGACTGTTAGATTTTCGTCCCCCTTTACTTACTGCATTATCCTTTCGATATCCTCATACACTTTCTCTATCTGTTCATCTTCAGCTTGCGACGTCGCCATGTATACCTGAACTATCGTTGTCGGTGTTGGTCTGTTGTCGATTCTAATTAGAACAACCCGGTCACTGAACTGTTCACAGTAACACACCCTCTGCCCTGCCTTCCTATTCATAACGAATCCTACACCTGTTATACGATTTTCTGCTGCTCTTTGATATTACCCAATACTCATCTGACCAGAAATCCTTGTCTTCCTTCCACTTCACCTCACTGACCCCTACTATATCTAGATTGAGCCTTTGCATTTCCCTTTTCAGATTTTCTAGTTTCCCTACCACGTTCAAGCTTCTGACATTCAACGCCCCGACTCGTAGAACGTTATCCTTTCGTTGATTATTCAATCTTTTTCTCGTGGTAACCTCCCCCTTGGCAGTCCCCTCCTGGAGATCCGAAGGGGGGACTATTCCGGAATCTTTTGCCAATGGAGAGATCATCATGACACTTCTTCAAATACAGGCCACATGTCCTGTGGATACACGTTACGTGTCTTTAATGCAGTGGTTTCCATTGCCTTCTGCATCCTCATGTCGTTGATCATTGCTGATTCTTCCGCCTTTAGGGGCAATTTCCCACCCCTAGGACAATAAAGTGCCCTGAACCTGTGTCCGCTCCTCCGCCCTCTTTGACAAGGCCGTTGGCAGAATGAGGCTGACTTCTTATGCCGGAAGTCTTCGGCCGCCAATGCCGATTATTTATCAAAATTTAGGCATTGGCGGGGATCGAACCCGGGACCGAAGACTTTTTTTTATGAATCAAAGACGCTAACCCTAGACCACGGGCCCCTATGCAAATAAACACTAAAATAATTTTTTCTTAGCTCTTGAGCCGCAACAGATGTGATCTTAGTATTCTGTTCTCTCCTCAGTAGGCACAGAAAATATCTAATCTTGGCTCAGTGAAGTGCAATGCCTGCGGTAAAATAGAATCATACAAATAATGTCAGTAGATTAGTTGATAAATGAATAACCTTGCAAATGTTGACTGATAATTTTGGAAATTGGCCAGCAGTGTGCAATGCTGCCCGCATAGAAACTGTTACAAACGTTAATATTTTTTCTGATTCTGGCATATTAATATTTTTCTGACTCTGATTGAAAAATCATTTCTTTTCAAAAGTATTCATTGGATATAAACAAACACGACTTGGAAAACGATACTAAGACCGAATGCTTCAGTTTGAAAATTGCATTCAAAATAAAGTTCCTCCTTCACAAAATCTGATATGAAACATTTTACATTAACTTCAAAATCACTGCGCTTCTCAACTGCTCTACAATTCTCATCTACTGTCGTAATTAAAAATACTTAGACGAAAGGTCTGACACGTTTGGCAACATAGGTTCCAAAATTTAACTTCCCTGTATCAGGTTTACAAAACAGACAAAATATTACAAAAATTGGGTATGCCCAGTTAACCTATGCATTAAATCTGATGACAAATACTTGGTTCTTACATTCAAGGGTAGTAGTAGTTAGAATTAGCAAAATCCACATAGTGTTGCTGCATACTTAAAACTAAATATACAAAATTTCATCACCTCACAAAACTGTACTATGCTGCATCCATAGGCCAACAGCTAAATTCTCACAGCCAGCCACTAGCTTTAAGTCTCACAAGAGTAGCATGGAGAGCTGTATCAATCCAGTCTCAGGACTGAAGACCACAACAACAACAACAACAACCCTACCTGTAACAGAGTGCAACGGCAGCTGCTACTGCGCTCGCGCGCCCCTACTTACATTCGATTCTGCCACTCAGACAACATCTTTGGCTCAGTGGTGTCAAAGATATAACCTCTTCTACATGTGATAACCATTTCATGTCTTTTTTCGTTAAATATATTACAAAATCGGGCTCCACATTCAAGTGGAGCCTCACAACCTACACGAAACCCAAAAACCAATAAAGCAACAGGATACTAATAGAAGTCCAGTGGAACTCATTAACGTTCTTGATGAAGAAGATATTGGAGTTTTACACAAACTTTTCAACAAACCTTACGATACAGGTCGTTACCCTGCTCAGTGTCTGCTATCGACTTTCATTCTCACGAAAATGGGAATATCATAGACTCATAAATCTTAAGCCATTCCTTGAAAATATTTCTGAAGGTTACTTATCAGATGTTGTCATCCGTCATCGGTCCCTAGACTTACGCACTACTGGAACAAACTTCATCTAACTTACGCTAAGCACAACACACACATCCATGCCTGAGGGAGGACTCGAACCTCCGGTGGTAGGGGCCGCACAATCCGTGACACAGTGCCTCAAGCCGCGCAGCCAACGCACGAGGCTAAACGTTGTAAGAAATAAAACGTCCACTTTGAGAAATTTATGATTGACTGTGCTGATAAACCTCTTACATTATTTGCTTTTCAAACAGCTGAGCAAAACTGAATGTACTCAGACATTACTCTCTTTACTTATTCTGATCAACACTAAACTGACACACAATATTTTTAGCGCAACGCAATCTGACTTTTAATAATCCCTAAAAAAGAATGGCCCTGACTAACAATAACCTAAACCTTTCATGAATCACTTACCTCACAAAAATTTTCGTTACTAAAACTACTGCGATACAGCGAGCGCCAATACTGCCAGCTAAATAAAACAGTCTAACTACTGAAGTGACTAACTACTGATAGGCATAGTTAGCAAATGAAAGATTTTGATAGAGAACAAACAATGTATTTACCTTAATAGTGTTCAAAAGTCATTATATATATATATGGATATATATATATATATCCATATATATATATATATATATATATATATATATATATATATATATATATATATATATATATATCAGTTCATGACATCCAGTCTTACAAATTTACTGTCTTTGTCCAGATCATCCGCTCTCAAAACTCCGCCATCTCACTCCCTACATCCACCACTGCTGGCGGCTCACCTCCAACTGCACAACGCTACGCGCTGTTAACAGCCAACTGCCCAACACTACAATAGCAATATTGCAACAATGCAGACCAGCCACAGACTTCACACAGCACAGTCAGTGATTTTCATATAGAGCGCTATGTGGTGTTACCAACATAAAAACCTAAACAGCCTACTTACAGAAAAAAGTGAGAAATTTATTGGTGAGACACAGTTTGAGTTGAGGTAAGTTTTAGGTATAAGAGAAGCAATAGTTGCACTATAAATTCTAGCGCAGTGCTGTTGTGATCGTGATAAAAATCAGGCCTTCGTTTTCTTACGAGAAAGTCTTCGTTAAAAGACAACAACATAAGCTTATGGAAATTCTGAAAAGAATGGCTACAGATCATAACGACTATATAGATAATTTATGTTGCAATCTGACAGCACAGCTTAAACTTGATAGTAAGGTAACTGACTGGGTCAATATCTGTAGAGAAGTCCGAGAACGATGCATACGTTACTCCAGTTATTCAATTCGGACTCAGATAGTATATTTCAGGAAGCCCTTGGTGATACAGAAAAAGCATAAAGGTTAATGGAATTATCGACATCATCATCATCATCATCATTAAGAAAAACAGCATACGCTGTACTGATGTTACAGTATTGATTGGTGATAGTTTACCTGTCCCTCAACAACTCTCCAACACAGTACGAGGTCACAGCAGTAATCTAGGTCTTAATATCAATAACAAAAAGTCGCATTTTACGACTGTCACACAATAGCTCGACTCCTTTACCCATGCAATTCAATGGCCTCTTAATATAAATAGTGGATTTGTTCAAGTGTCATGGTATGACGTTCTGTGAATACTGAAGATCACAATTCAAGACAAAATGTCACAGAAAGAACACCCATAACTCTTTCATAAAATCCAGAAAATACTCACGATTGCTATCCTAGACCAAAACTTTAGATCTCGGTTTGTATGTCCCATGTGTACTTCAATATGCTTCAGAAAGATGGAAACAATATACGCCAAAAGCACAGAAGATCGAGGACTTTGAAATGTAGATTCACTGCAGAATACTTAAAATACCATGGTTTGTAAGAATAACGAACACAGAATTGTTGTGAAGAATACACAAAAAGTGAGAAATATTAACACCTTTTCAAAAACGAGGAAATGCATACCTAGGACACATCTCGCGAAAAATCTTATTTTGTGTTCCTATAGGTGATAACAGAAAGCATGATCGATAGTAAAACAAGATAAGGGTGAATAAGGACTTCGAGGTTAAATGTAAACTAGTAGTCAGGATTGTTGCTGTGGTCGCTACCATCCATTATTCGAGAGGTTTCAGGGGCGTAAGTGGAAATATTTCTATTTATGACTGAGGGCAGTGTGCTGAACAACATTAAATCGGCATTTACTTCAATTGCAGATTAATAATTATAGCTATTACGAGTATAATGTTTTTAGGTTGGTTAGTATCTCTAAGAACATGGGCACAAGCATGCCATTAAGTTTATTTTCCCCTGGGAATCAGGTCAGGAATTGAAAGTGGACGCTTGGATACAAAACGGAAAGTCTATACTG
This sequence comes from Schistocerca cancellata, assembly GCF_023864275.1. Taxonomy (NCBI): domain Eukaryota; kingdom Metazoa; phylum Arthropoda; class Insecta; order Orthoptera; family Acrididae; genus Schistocerca; species Schistocerca cancellata. Next base: position 498,383,886 of record NC_064631.1, read on the forward strand.
ACAGGCACAGTCCATGCATCTGTACAGTTGTGTCTGCACAATAAACATCAGAAAATAAATTATGTCATGTTTTTGTGGGAAGACAGACTCACAGAAGAAACAACTAACACACTGTCATAGGTGTCTATTAGGGTTTGAACTATCGAGATATCTATATGAAACTGGTATCTGTACAAATATCATTGGTGATCTTGCAGCTCTCGAAGAATAAAGTTCTAATGAAATCTAGACCTTTCGCTGCTTACAATCGGATAAAGCATCTGCCATGCAAACAGGAAGTCTCGGGTTCGAGTCCCGTTCGGGTCACACATTTTTCAACTGTCCCCATTGATATTTATCAACGTCTGTAAGCATCTAAAGGTCTGTATTTCATTATAACTTCATTCATCAATATATCTGTACCTATATGTATAATGGCATGGACAGCCAAAGGTTTCAACACAAAATTATTGTGAAGAATAGACACTCATACATAATATATAAGCAGCAGGTATTATGTATGACGTATTTCCTCCCAAACTTCTGGATCGATTTCAGCCAGATAAGGCACACACACAGCAAACTTCATGAGTGTCACACATTGTGGGTTATGTAACTTTCTAGTCCCACCAGGGGTGGGGTTACGGCAAAAAACATGTTTTCTCAGCCCCTTTTATACCGGCTTCCCTGCACCATAGGAGTGTTGAATTTGTGTACTATTGGCCAGAGGAAAAGGAGGTACTCAGAGATGGGAAGGAGGAGAAGGTAAACAAGGAATAGTGGGAAGGAGGAGTGTGAAGAACAAAAGACAGTTCGAAGATAGAGAGGGGTAGTGGGCAAGTGGAAATAGTAGATGAGGAGAGGAATAAATGGACAGAGAGAGGAAAAAGGAGGAGGAGGAGGAGATGGACTGAGAGAGAGAGGGAGGTGGAGATGGTCAGAGAGGTGGAAGCTGAGTGGAAAAAGAGAGAAAGGGAGGGGCTGGACGAAGGGGAAAAGGAAGAATGGAATTGGAGATGGTCAGAGCCCACCAAACTCTCCAGACATGAACATTAATGAGCATACCTGGGATGCCTTGCCACGTGCTGTTCATAAGAGATCTACACTCCCTCGTACTATTACAGATTTATGGACAATCCTACGGGATTCATGGTGTCAATTCTCTCTAGCCCTATATCAGACATTAGTCGAGTCCATGTGCTGTGATCTCGATGCCCCTACACAATATCAGGCAGATGTACCAGTTTCTTTAGCTTTCCAGTATATATACGAATCCTGTAGGATTGTCCATAAGTCCATAGGAGTAAGAGCGAGTGGAGATCTCTTCTGAACAAGGCAATGCATCCCAGGTATGCTCAGTAATCTTCATGTCTGGGGAGTTTGGTGGGCATCAGAATTGTTTGAACTCAGAAGAATGTGTACCAGTTCCGACGTGTAGGGTGTCGCATTATCCTGCTGGAATTGGCCAAGTCCCTTGAAATGACAATGGACGTGAATGGACGCAGGTGATCAGTCAGGATGTTTATATACGTGTCACCTGTCAGAATATTATCTTGATGTATCAGGGGTCACAAATCACTCCAACTGCATACGCCCCACACCATTACAGAGCCTCAACTAACTTGAACAGTCCTCTGTCGATATGTAGGGTTCATGGCTTCGTGAGGTTGTCTCTGTACCCGTACACGTCCATCCGGTCGATACTATTAGAAACGAGAGTCATCCGACCAGGTAACATGTTTCCAGTCAACAACAGTCGAATGTCGGTGTTGTGAGGTCCAGGCGAGCCGTAAAACTTTGTGTCGTGCTGTCATCAAGGGTACATGGGTGGGCCTTCAGTTCCGAAAACCCATATAGATGATGTTTCGTTGAATGGTTCGCACGCTGACACTTGTTGATGGTCCAGCATGGAAATCTACACCAATTTACGAAGGGTTGACTTCTGTCTCGATGAACGATTCTCTTCAGTCTTAGGTTGGTGCCGTTCTTGCAGGAACTTTTTCCGGCCAGAGCGATATCGGAGATGTGATGTTGTACCGGTTTTCTGATAGTCACGGTGGACTCGTGAAATGTCACCTGGGGAAAATACCAACTTCATCGCTACCTCGGAGATGATGTATCCCATCGCTCGTGCGCCGACTATAACACCACGTTGGAACTCACTTAAATTTTGAGAATCTTCCATAGCAGCAGCAGTAACCGATCCTACAACTGCGCCAGACACTTGTTTTCTTATATATTCCGCCTTTGCAAATTTGGAATGCTGGTACATTAATAACTAGCGTAACCGCAATAGTGTTGAATGCAAGCATGCATGCTGGTTGTGGATGACGCTGGAGTTACCGTCCGATGTTGACCAACATGTGCTTGGTTGGAGACATATCTGGTGACTGGAATGTGGAAAACGCCTGATAGAGTGCTGTTCATGAATGGCAGCACAACAAGTCTGAAGGTTGACACGCAAATGTGCAGTCAGTGTGTATGGAATAACCGCGAGAGTGCTCCTGCAGCCATACAAACTCGCATGCCAGATTGCAGCTCTCGTTGTATGTTCAGGGTGTCTAGCACGCAGACAGGTTGGTTGGTGGTCCTCCACTGGCCTCCTTCTAAGGAACAATCGAGGCAGAACCAGAATTCATCAGATACAGTGAGCTCTCGATTGACACCACTAAAGTCGTAAATGGCGGTGTTTTTTGGGTCTGTGGAATGCACGCTACAGGGCGTCTGGCTCGGAGCTGTCCTTCAAGTAAACAATTTACAACAGTTCATTGTGTCACTGTAGTGCCGAATGCTGCTCAAATTATTGCTGCAGACATAGCACCATGCGCCAGAGCCATACACCGAACATGATGTTCTTCACTCTCATGTGACCACCAGAGCCCAGTCTTCTCATGACCATACATTCTCTTGATCACTGCTACATTCCTACCAAGTCCCTCTGCACTATCGCAGAGGGAACAACCAGCTTCTGGTAGCCAATTACACGACCTCATTCTAACTCTTGTGTTGATCATCAGGTTTTCACTATGGTGTCCATTTCGCGACCGATGGGAACGTACTTTCTGGACAACCCTCGTATAATCCGAGAAAAAGATCACGACTCTCTTCCCAGAATCCAAATGACCGCATTTGGTCAACACATTGCTGTCTGAGAGTAAGGGGAAACGACAGTCGTTACTTTTACTGGGAGCATCTAGCTCCTGTGTAGAGCACGATGATGATGAGGATGATGATGACGGCGTATCCTCGGGTTAAAATAGTCGCAAATGGAACCTCGGGGTAGGACTGATTATAAGAATGCCATCAAGAAAAACAGAAATGGAGTTGTACTGGTGGAAGGATGCAATGTTGGGTTTTTAATCAGATAGACAGGTTAGAGAATTTAAAAAGGGTAATGGATAAGTTGAATTTATATACAGCGGGAATTAGTAAAGTGTGGTGGTGGGAGAAACAGGACTTCTGTTGTACACAAAATAAAATAAGGGTAATTCAGGCGCAGGTCTAATAATGAAGAAGAAACTAAGTGTCCATGAGTAACTTACTACGAATAGTAGAGTCAATGCATTATCATAGAAAAGCTAGACAATAGTAAAGTAGTTCCAATTATCTGTCCACATACTGAAAAGTTTGAAAGAATCTGTCATGAGGAAGTTATTTAAATAGTTAAGGGAGATGGAAATTTCATTGTGATGGGTGACTAGAATTCGATAGCAGGAAAAGGAGGAGAAAGAAAATCAGTCCTAGTCTGCTTTTTTTGCCCTCCTTGATCCGTCCATTATGGGTTATTTTGCTGGCTAGATAGAAGAATTCCTTAACTTTGTCTACTTCGTGATCACCAATTCACATGTTAAGTTCCTCGCTGTTCTAATTTCTGATACTTCTCATTACTTTCGTCTTTCTTCGATTTAATCTCAATCCATATTCTGTAGTCATTAGGCTATCCATTCCATTTGACACATATTGAAATTTTTCAAGGACAGCATTGTCATCAGCGAATCTTATCATTTATATTCTTTCTCCCTGAATTTTAATACAACTATTGAGCCTTCCTTTTGTTTCCGTCATTACTTCCTCAGTGTATATTTTGAACAGTAGGGGTGAAAGGCTGCATTCCCGTCTCTTTTAATCCATTTTTATCCGATCATTTCGTTCTTGCTTGGTCTTGGTTCTTGTACATGTTGTGCATTACCCTCTTTCCCTGTAGCTTATCCCTTTTTCCTCAGAATTTCGAACATCTTGCACTATTTTATACTGTCGAACGCTTTTTCCAGGTCGACAGGTTCTCTTAATATGTTTTGATTTTTCTGCATTCTTGCTGTATTTTCAACTGCAACGTCGGGACAGCCTGTCCGGTGCCTTTACGTTCCCTAAAGCAAATTAATCGTCATCTAACAGGTTCTCAACTTTCCATTCTTTTGTATACTGTTCTTGTTACCAGCCTGGATGCATGAGAAGTCAAGTTGATTGTTCAATAATTCTCGCAACTGCCGTCCCTTGCTATTTTCGGAATGCTGGATAACGTTTTTTTCTGAAAGTCTGATGGTATATCGTCAGTCTCATACATTCTACACATCAACCAGTTTCACCAATGATTTTAGATATTCTAATGAAATGTTATCTATTCCTTCTGCCTTATTTCATCTGAAATCGTCCATAGCTCTTTTAATACATGACTCATACTAGATCCCCTACTTCTTTCCTGTCGATCCTGTTTCTTCAAGTATGTCATCAGATAAATCCTCTCCCTCATAGAGGTCTTCAGTATATTCTTTACATCTATCCGCTCGCTCCTCTACATTTAACAGTGGAATTCCGATTCAACTCTTAATGTTACTATCCTGATTTTAATATCACCGATGGTTGCTTTAACGTTTCTATATGCTGAGGCTGTTCTTCTGACAGTTAGCTCTTTTTGATTTCTTCACGTTTTTCATGTAGCCATTTCGTCTTTGCTTCCCTGCATTTCCTATATATTTCATTCGTAAGAGAATTGTATTTCGGTATTCCTGAACTTCCCTGAACGTTTTTGTACTTCTTTCTTACCGTACGTCTGTGATTTCACGTCTAGAGATATCCATTTCTCTTCATTGATATGTCAGCTGAGCTATTCATTATCGAAAGATATATAGCCTCAGAGCATTTCAAGTTTATTTCTCCATTTGTTGGCACTTCCGTACCCACTTCGTTGCGCATTTATTTTTCGTGACTACTCTCATAAACTTCAGCAATATTTCATTTTGGAATTTCTGCCCAACTATGATCTAATGTAACTGGGATCTTCTCGTATCTCCCGACCTTTTCCTGTGTCCGTCCTCCTATGGTGATTCTTGAATATAGTATTTGCTATTACTAGCTGAAATACGTTGCAGAACCCAAAATTAGTCTGTCTTCTCCCTCATTCCTACTACCAACCCTGCAACAACTCTTCCCTTTACTCCTTCCCCTGCAACCGAGTTCCAGTCTCAAATAGCTGTTAGACTTCCTTTCCCCTTTATGTACTGAAGTAACTTCTCAGTTATCTCTTCATCTTCTACTCGTGACGTTGGCGTGTATACCTGAAGTATCGTTGCCAGTGTTGGTTTCCTGTCGATTCTGATGAGTAAACATCTATCACTAAACCATTCACAGTGACTCGCTCTCTGCTCAACCTTCCTTTTCATAACGAATCCTACTTCTATTATATCATTTTGTGCTGCTGGTATTATCCTACACTTGTCTAACCAGAAATCGTCATCTTCTTTCTGAATTCACTGACCCCCTTCCCTACCTAATATATAGATTAACTCTTAACTTGTTTCTTTCAAGATTTTCTAGTTTCCTATTACATTCCAACTTCTGACTTTCCACACCCCGACTCATATTAGATTACCCTTCGTTGGTTATTCAGTCTTTTTCTCGTCGTCATCTCCACCTTGGCAGTACCCTCCCTAAGATCCAAATGGGTCTCTAGTCCAGAGGTTTTCCAATGGAGAGATCATCACGACGCTTATTCAGATACGTGCCACATGTCTTATGCATACACATTATACGTCTTTAATGCGGTGGCTTCCATTAGGTTCTGCAGCCTCATGAAGTTGACCGTTGCTGATACCTCTGCCTTTTACAGGGATTTTCCCACCCCAAGGACAAGGGAGTGAACCACTGCCCGCTCCTCCGCCCTTTTTGACGAGGTTGTCGGCAGAACGGGGGTGACTTCTTATGCCAAGCTTCTTCGGTGGCCATTGCTCGTGATTTGTTGCTCAGAATTAACCAATGGCGAAGTCCGAACCCGGGACCTAGTACGTTTCGATTACTAGTCAAGGACGCTGCCCCTAGACCATGGGTCATACATTTTGAAACCAGCTTTTAAACTGTTTAAAATGAGGTGTGGACTTTCATTATAATTTATTGATTATGAACAACATTTTAAACTGGAAGCAATTCCAAAAAGTTAGCAACTGAAGGAGATGGGATTTGGGTAAACAGAAACAACCAAAAGTTTTTGCGCGTTTCAGAGAAAGCATTAGACAACACTAAACTGAAACAGCTGAAAGGAATACATCAAAAGATAAATGGATAGCTTCGATATGTCTCCCCAACTGAGAACGTTTGGAGCATAATGGGCAGCTCGGGATTTTGATGTACTAACGCGCCGATTGGACATAATATGGCACGATATCTCCCAGTAGATCATCCAACAACTCTGTTAATCAGTATCAAGTAGAATAAGTGCTTGCCCGAGGTGGACCACCTCGTTAATGACTTGCTCTATTTGTGAAGCTCTTTCTTTGAATAAATCATCCAAGTTTTCTCAAATTGGAATCATTTGTTTTTCTGTAGATCCATATCACATCTACCGATTCCCGTTCCTCTCGATAGTTTCTTCATGGTGCGTCCTTCTTTTGTCTTATAGAATCTATCTGCTTAAAAAGCAGATAAAAGCTGCGTTGATGTCATATTAACAGACAGAATGCACTCTTTCCATACTAACCACGTAAGCGTAGACCAGACGTGGCTTAAATTGAAAGAAATATTATGAACAGCAGTTGAGAGATTTATATCAAATAAATTAATAAGACACGGAACTGATCCCCCACGACACAAAACACGTCAGAACACTGTTTCTGATGCAAATAAAAAAAATCATGCGAGAGATAAAAGAATGGAAATTCAGCCTGGAGTTAAATGTGAGATGCTTTGAATAGTATTCAAAACGAAACACTGTCTCGAAATCTGGTAGAAAATCCAAGGAGATTGTGGTCGTATGTAAAGTACACCAGCGACAAGTCATAATCACTACCTACACTGTGTGATAGCATTGATAATGTTACCGATAACAGTGCCACAAAAGCGGAGTTACTAAACACAGTTTTCTGGAATTCATTCACTAAAGAAGACGATGTAAACATAAATTATTATTTTCGAAAAAGAAATGTTTCTCTATTTTGTATGGCGCTCTGTAGTGGTAATTGAAGAATAAATTTTGACGAGAGGAAATTAACTGGAGTGCCTTTAATTAAAAGAATCAGCGAAGTAAAAATACATTAAGTTTAAATTATCACACGGCACCAATAAATTTGTCACTAAGAGAGAGAAAATTAATAATTCAAGGTTTTGTCTAATCTGCTTTGATACCGTGGAGTGGACTGACCGCACACACAGTTTGTTGGCCGAATGCCGATCATTACCATGACGCGTTATGCACAGAAGTGCTGCCCGGAAACTGCGTTTGCAGAGCGTGTAATGGTCACCTTTTCTTTGATATTGCTATAATCGCACTATTTCACTCCCATTTACGGAGCTTGTTAGCACTTGATGTTAGGATGGCGCCATTAAAATGCATTGTGGTAATCGCTGCTGCTCGCTGGATCGCTGCTGTGTCTCGATGCTGATGCTGGCTCTAAATCTGGTTGTCTAGGGATAAAAAGATGAGGTCCCGTGTTTTTGATGTGCTTTTGATGATAAATAACGAGCGAAACCACCAAATATTTAAACTTCAAATATTTATTACTCTGGTGGCCATCTTAATTCCATTGTTCACCAAAGACAATGACACAACACAAAGTAGTATTTCTTTTACATGTTCTTTGCATTGTTTATCCACCTCAAACAATAACACACAAACGCACTTTACCAATGTGACACGCCGACTGCGCTCCCAACCCTTCTTTCTGCTTGTATTTATAACCTTGTCAAAGAACTACTAAAAAGAGATACAGTTTATAAGTCACATGTACATCTGTTATCGTAATTTGTGCGGAAAAGTTATTAATTTATTTCAAATGACATAATTTAACATGTTATTAAAATGACAGATTTGTTGACTTGACAGAATAATTCTTCGTTACAAAAAGGCCGTTTTTTAGAAGTTTGTCAATTGACTTCTCTAATTTTCATAAATAAGTAAATAACATGAACTATTAAGAATTATATTGGTTTTTGTCTAAAATAGGAGTGTTTACGTGAGTACTCCCTCCCACCCATGAGCCATGGACCTTGCCATTGGTGGGGAGGCTTGCATGCCTCTGCGATACAGATGGCCGTAGGTGCAACCACAACGGTGGGGTATCTGTCGAGAGACCAAACAAACGTGTTCCTGCAGAGGGCAGCAGCCTTTTCAGTAGCTGCAGGGGCAACACTCTGGATGATTGACTGATCTGGCCTTGTAACACTAACCAAAACGGCCTTGCAGTGCTGGTACTGCGAACGGCTGAAAGCAAGGGGAAACTACAGCCGTAATTTTTCCCGAGGGCATGCAGCTTTACTGTATGGTTAAATGATGATGGTGTCCTCTTGGGTAAAATATTCCGGAGGTAAAATAGACCCCCCATTGGATCTCCAGGCGGGGACTACTCAGGAGGACATCTTTATCAGGAGAAAGAAAACTGGCGTTATACGGATCAGAGCGTGGAATGTCAGATCCCTTAATCGTGCAGGTAGGTTAAAAAATTTAAAAAGGGAAATGGATAGGTTAAAGTTGGATATAGTGGGAATTAGTGAAGGTCGGTGGCAGGAGGAACAAGACTTTTGGTCAGATGAATATAGGGTTATAATTACAAAATCGAATAGAGGTAATGCAGGAGTAGGTTTGATAATGAATAAAAAAAATTGGAGTGCGGGTAGGCTACTACAAACAGCATAGTGAACGCATTATTGTGGCTAAGATAGACACCAATCCCATACCTACTACAGTAGTACAAGTTTATATGCCAACTAGCTCTGCAGATGACGAAGAAATTGAAGAAATGTATAATGAAATAAAAGAAATTATTCAGGTAGTGAAGGGAGGCGAAAATTTAAGTCACGGGTGACTGGAATTCGAGAGTAGGAAAAGGGACAGAAGGAAACATAGTAGGTGAATATGGATTGGGGTTAAGAAATGAAAGGGGAAGCCGTCTGGTAGAATTTTGCACAGAGCATAACTTAAGCATAGCTAACACTTGGTTCAAGAATCATAAAAGAAGGTTGTGTACATGGAAGAATCCTGGAGATACTAGTAGGTATCAGATAGATTGTATAATGGTTAGACAGAGATTTAAGAACCAGGTTTTAAATTGTAAGACATTTCCAGGGGCAGATCTGGACTCAGACCACAATCTATTGGTTATGAACTGTACATTAAAACTGAAGAAACTGCAAAAAGGTGGGAATTTAAGGAGATGGGGTCTGGATAAACTGACTAAACCAGAGGTTGTACAGAGTTTCAGGGAGAGCATAAGGGTGCAATTGACAGGAATGGGGGAAACAAATACAGTAGAAGAAGAATGGGTAGCTCTGAGGGATAAAGTAGTGAATGCAGCAGAGGATCAAGTAGGTAAAAAGACGAGGGCTTGTAGAAATCCTTGGGTAACAGAAGAAATATTGAATTTAATTGATGAAAGGAGAAAATATAAAAATGCACTAAATGAAACAGGCAAAAAGGAATACAAACATCTCAAAAAAGAGATCTACAGGAAGTGCAAAATGGCTAAGCAGGGATGGCTAGAGGACAAATGTAAGGATGTAGAGGCTTATCTTACTAGGGGAAAGATAGATACTGCCTACAGGAAAATTGAAGAGACCTTTGGAGATAAGAGAACCACTTGTATGAATATCAAGAGTTCAGATGGAAACCCAGTTCTATGCAAAGAAGCGAAAGCAGAAAGGTGGAAGGAGTATATGGAAGGTCTATACAAGGGCGATGTACTTGAGGATAATATTATGGAAATGAAAGAGGATGTAGATGAAGATGAAATGGGAGATACGATACTGCATGAAGAGTTTGACAGAGCACTGAATGACCTGAATCGAAACAAGGCCCCAGGAGTAGACAACATTCAATGAGAACTACTGACAGCCTTGGGAGAGCCAGTCCTGACAAAACTCTACAATCTGGTGAGGAAGATGTATGAGACAGGCGAAATACCCTCAGACTTCAAGAAGAATATAATAATTCCAATTCTAAAGAAAGCAGGTGTTGACAGGTGTGAAAATTACCGAACTATCAGTTTAATAAGTCGCAGCTGCAAAATACTAACTCGAATTCTTTACAGACGAATGGAAGAACTGGTAGAAGCTGACCTTGGGGAAGATCAGTTTGGGTTCTGTAGAAATATTGGAACACGTGAGGCAATACTGACCCTACGACTTATTTTAGAAGCTAGATTAAGAAAAGGCAAACCTACATTTCTAGCATTTGTAGACTTACAGAAAGCTTTTGATAATGTTGACTGGAATACTCTCTTTCAAATTCTAAAGGTGGCAGGGGTAAAATACAGGGAGCGAAAGGCTATTTACAATCTGTACAGAAACCAGATGGCAGTTATAAGAGTCGACGGACATGAAAGGCAAGCAGTGGTTGGGAAGGGAGTGATACAGGGTTGTACCCTCTCTCCGATGTTATTCAATCTGTATATTGAGCAAGCAGTGAAGGAAACAAAAGAAAAATTTGGAGTAGATATTAAAATCCATGGAGAAGAAATAAAAACTTTGAGGATCGTAAATGACATTGTAATTCTGTGAAAGACAGCAAAGGACTTGGAAGAGCAGTTGAACAGAATGGACAGTGTCTTGAAAGGAGGATATATGATGACCATCAACAGAAGCAAAACGAGGATAATGGAATGTAGTCGAATTAAGTTGGGTGATGCTGAGGGAATTAGATTAGGAAGTGAGACACTTAAAGTAGTAAAGGAATTTTGTTATTTGGGGAGCAAAATAACTGATGATGGTCGAAGTAGAGAACATAAAATGTAGACTGGCAATGGCAAGGAAAGCGTTTCTGAAGAAGAGAAATTTGTTAACATCGAGTAGAGATTTAAGTGTCATGAAGTCGTTTCTGGAAGTATTTGTATTGATCGTAGCCATGTATGGGAGTGAAACATGGACGATAAATAGTTTGCACAAGAAGAGAATAGAAGGTATCGAAATGTGGTGCTACAGAAGAATGCTGAAGATTAGATGGGTAGATCACATAACTAATGAGGAGGTATTGAATAGAATTGGGGAAAAGAGGAGTTTGTGGCACAACTTGACAACAAGAAGGGACCGGTTGGTAGGACATGTTCTGAGGCATCAGGTGATCACAAATTTAGCATTGGAGGGCAGTGTGGAGAGTAAAAATCGAAGACGGAGAGCAAGAGAGGAATACACTAAGCAGATTCAGAAGAATGTAGGTTGCAGTAAGTACTGGGAGATGAAGAAGCTTGCACAGGTTAGAATAGCATGGAGAGCTTCATCAAACCAGTCTCAGGACTGAAGACCACAACAACAACAACAACACGTGAATACTGAGAGAAAATGCTCCTAGTGAACAAATAGCTTTTACTGGGTGATTTTTATTTAAGAAGATCCAAAATACATGAGTTGGCCACTATTTTTCGTACTTCATATTAATTATTTAAGATGAACTTAGTGTTTTTGCATGATGACATTTGCTGTATCAGTGATCAAGTGATATTAACTTTTGTGTGGGTCAGTTATTCAGTATAATCTAATGGGCTGACTGTTTATGGAGACATGTTATGCAATCATTGTTAACATACACAATAACTTTTCTATAATCATAAGTACTCATTAAACTGGTTGAATTTGGAGGGTATCACATACTTTGGTAAAGTAAAGCCTTTAATAGCTTGTGTTACAATACCCCCCTCGGGTAATATCGTTTACAGAATGTTAATGATATTAGCTGACTAGGACAAATGTGTCAAATGGCTAAAATTTGGTTAAGTTCTACTTCAATAAATTTTTTGTTTTACTAGGCATAATGTGTATGTAATGACCGTTACACCATTTGAAAATGACTTTTTCCTGCAAATATTTTAGTTGTGTTGTTTCAAATGTACTTTGTGTTATGACTCTCAGTATGACAGCATAATAAAAATATTTAGTAATATATGAAGGTAAAAAAAATTGTATAATCTTTGCTCCCAGTGAACCACATGGAAAATGATCAGAAACAGACACAAATATATCACATGCGATGTTAAGATATATAAAAAATATATGTAAATTATTTCAAAGTCAGCTCTCGTTAAGTCACAGAATAGTCAAGATAATATAAGGAACATAAATATATTACATAGATGGACAGTTCATATGTCCATAAGAAGATATTGCAACTGTCTGCTCTTTTTGAGCCACATAATGGAAATGTATCCAAAGAACATAATTATAAGTATGGACATGATATATACACACAAACACTAGACAAGTCACATGTATGAATATAATATGCATTTGAAAAAAAGTTTTTTAAATATTGTCTCCCATTGAGACACATAGTCAAGATAGTACAAGAACATATTAATACCAAAATTGCACACTTAAATTGGTCACAATATAACACAAACATCAAACTTGGTGAACATCTGATTAGCTGTAGAAAATTGTACACAAAACTTATGCCTAAGAAAAGAATAGTAACAAAATGATGGGGCTTGCACAGCAATTTTTACATTGTCTTTTATATTTGGTGCAAGTATATCCCATATTCAACAAAACAAAAAAGAACATAATAAATGTTTGTCATCTCTTTGGGTGCATGGTTAAACTTGCCTATTGCAAGAAAAGAAGATGTCTCAAAATTTAATATTCAATAGTGACAATAAAAATATAAAAACATTCTCTCAGAGATCTGGAACTTTTCCAGGGTCTATAGGATGAGTGGTAGTTGCTATTTGTCACACCCAGTAAAAATCTTTGCTGGTAAAATGCTTTACGGAAATTGGGTAAGTAACTGTATTCAAAAAGGGAAATGTGGTTTCAATTCAGTGATGTTTCTTAATCCAAATAACCTTCTTGATATGGGAAAGATAAGTCTATACGCATTAGGATGTGGGCTTTCTTTTATTTCAAATGGACCAATGTAAATATCGAAAAACTTCTTAAGTTCGGCTGACAATAATTTTGATTTCTCTTGTGTCTTGACGAGTACAATGTCCCCTGGTTTGAACTGTGTAGCTTTTCCTTTGGCTGCATGTCGCCTTTTTTTTTTTTTTTTTTTTTTTGATTCCTCTTGTTTTTCATGGTTTACCGTACACAGTCTTCTCTTTCTTGGGGTGACATAGTTTTGCAAGGAGGGTATGTTTTCAGTGAAGAAACAACTGGGGTATTGGTTGTACATTATTTCATGTGGGGAAAATCCAGTGGAAGAGTCCTGTGAGCTGTTCATTATTTCTTCAAAACTATTTATCTACTCTAACCAATTAGTGTGGTTCTGGCTTCAGTAGGTTCTGCACAGTCTTCCAATCTCTCTCATGTATCTCCCAGCTGGGTTTTCCAGTATTTAGAGGTGAACTGAGTCCCATTGTCTGAAAGTATTGCCTTTGGTTTTCCCACAGTGTTGAAATAATTACTTGTAATTTTTGAAACTATCTGTTTGCTGGTAGCTTTCTTTAAGGGATAAAGCTTTATAAATTTGGAGAAGATATCTACCATGACATAAATATAACTGTAACCCCCCCTTGGTTTGGGTAACAGTCTGTAGATGTCAGTTGCAATGAGATCGAGTTTATTTGTGGGTAATATGTCCTGCATTATTCCCCTGGTTGTTTGGTTAGTCACTTTTACCCTCTGACATCTGTCACATGTTGATAACCTTTTCTTTACTCTTCTGCTAATGTTGTAAAAATAAATGTTCTCCTATATTTTCTGAATACACTTAGTGGTGCCACAGTGGCCAAAGCTTTCATGTACATAAGTAATGAGTCTATCAATTTGTTGCTCAGGCCAACACAGTTTCCAATAGTCTAAATCCGGTTTAGGTCTTCTGAATGGTATCGACACTTGTGTAGTTTATAGTATGCTTCTATCTTTCTTCCCCAGTTTTTCCTATGTAACTTTTGTCTAGTTTCCAGTTTTCATCGTGGTTCTGAAACCTCCTAATGTCATTACAGATTTTTTGTATTTCCTTTTCTTCTTTAATGCCCTTTAGAAACATAATTTTGAAAATTCTCTCCTCCTCCCCACTACTTCCTTCCAAATCACTTCCCAAAGGTAGTCTTGATAAAGCGTCTGCTACCACATTTTATTTTCCCTGAATGTACCGCACTTCGTAATCAAACTGCTGGAGAAACATGGTCCATCTGGTGAGTCTATTACGGTATAACCTGCACACTTGGAGATAGCTTAATGCTTTGTGGTCTGTCTGTACTATTACTTTATGTCCCAAGAGGTAATTTCTAAATTTTGTAAAACCCCAGTGTATAGCTAGTAATTCCTTTTCTGTAACTGTGTAGTGTTTTTCATGTTCTTGCAGAATTCTGCTCGCAAATGCGGTTGTTCGGTGTTCCATTCTTCCATTTACTTCCTTTTCTGGATTAAATGTACTCCTAGCCCTGCATCGCTGCTATCAGTAGCTAGCCAGAAAGGACTTGACATGTCTGGTCTATGTAGAAGTTGGCTGTTACATAGTTGCGTTTTGATTTTGTTAAAAGCATCTTCACATTCTGGTGTCCAAGCAAGTTATACAAACAAACTGCATTTAATGCTTGATTACTGATGAATTTTCTATAAAATCCTGTGAAGCCGAAAAATGGTTTGAGTTGCTTCTTGTTTCTAGGTGTTGGAAAATTTTCTATGGTTTTTATTTTGTCTTTGTCTGGTTGAATCCTTTGTTCTGTAATGATGTGTCCCAAAAATGTTAACTCCTCTAGCCCAAATTTACATTTTTCTAATTTTAATGTCATTCCTCCCTTTCTGAGTTTCATAAATACCTCCCTTAATAATTCAAGGTGTTTTTCCCAAGTTTTCCCAGTCATTAAAATGTCATCTACATAAATGGTTAATTTTGAACTAGTTTCATGACCAGGTACAAAACCTAATGCTCTGATGAATTCTGCAACTGATACATTGAGACCAAATGGCACGACTGTATACTGATAACATTTACCCTTATATAGAAAGGCTGCATATTTTCTCGAATCAGGACTAAGTTCAACTTGATGAAAACCAGCAGTGAGATCTAGGCTTGTCATATATTTGACACACTCAAATTTACCTAACAGCTCATCTATACTTTCTGGGTGGTCGTTTTCTCTGATGAGATACTTGTTCAGATGTCTGGAGTCTAATACAATCCTAACATTATTGTCTCCCTTTTTTACAATGACCAACGGGTTGTTATAGGCACTGCAACTTCTTTCTATAACTTCCCAATTTTCCATTTTTTGTATTTCTTTTTCCACAGCATCTCTTTTTGCAAATGGTATTCCATACGGTTTTATAAAGAAAGTTTCATGAGGTTTTAACTGTAATTTATATTGATAATATTTCACTCTACCAGGTCTGTCATCAAACACATCTTGGAATTCCCATTATAACTGTTTTAATTTTTCCTTCTGTGTATTATTTAGGCTTTCAGCTTCCCCCAGTTTTTTCTCTACTAACTTATCAAACTCTCGAGCTGGGTAATAAACACCCTCATTTTCATGATACACTGATTGAATGTGGTTACAGCAGTCACCACAGTTGAAAATTAACAAATTCACTACACAGCTTTGTTGCGTAACAGGTTCTATAATATACATTTGTTTTGCTGCAAAATTAAAACCAGCATTCACTTTTAATATCCAATCCATACCTAAAATGAAATTTTCATTCAGGTCATCTATTACTAAGCATCCATGATCAAAATTTAGATTATCAATTTTAAAAGTAAGTAACACTTTTTTTGTAACTACCTTACTGGCTCTGCCTGTAGCTCCTTTCACTTTTACACCAACAACTGGCATCTCAGGAAAATGTTGAGAATTTCTGAGCTTATCTGTAAGTCTAGAAGTGATGGCAGAAGCAGGACTTTCTGTGTCTACTAACATCTTCCTTCCCACTTGTCAATGTTTACTTTAACATATGGACAACCTAGCTCAACATCATTGTCTATTTCAGTATTTTCAAACAATAGATCATTTTCAATTTCTTTAGTTCCTAAGTCCAATGGCTCTTTCCTACACTTAGACACATCCCTCTCTGTTAGCAAAGCATTGACATTTAAATATAAACCTTTGTTTTCATCTGTTCCTCTAACACTGTGTTGCCACTTAACAAACCAATGTTTTCACCCCATTTTTTATGAAGTCCACTACAGATTCTTATCCACCATGTAGGATACAAGGTTGCACCTACCTTTGCTAATTCTTTCCAAAAGGCATCTTTGTTTATACAGTTTCCATAGTTGTTCCACAAAACTTCTAAAAACTTTTCCCCTTTTTCCTGAAAACACACATTTACATTCCATCCCTTTATATTTTCTTTAATATTTTTATTATTACCATTCTCATAGATTAGTGTTTCATAGTTCAGAATAGGCAATAGCTTGTCATCAGGTACATATTCCCTAGCCTGCATTTCTCTTAAATTAACCCCATTATTACCCATATTTGCCACATCACCTACCTTTACCTCATCATCACTTTTCAGTTCTACAATTACTTTTTTTCTTCCTCCACACTCTCATCAATAACATCACTTAACTTAGGATCATTATTTAAATGTCCCTCTATTACTTCTTCCTCCTTCTCCACAACAACCCCATCTTCAGTTTCCCCCCTATGTATCTGAATCTCAGCAATTGAGTCTTTGGCTCCATTAAACACTTCATCATCCCCCTTCTTATCAAATAAACCCCCCAAAATAGATTCTATTTGTGGTGTGTCTGACTTGTTATTAACACCAGTATCTAAAAGCCCAGCTATGGAACTGCGCAATACCTTCAACTTCTGCACTTTCACTAAGTACCTGTGCTTGAACACTGTTTTTATTAACTGTATCACTTTTACTCCTAGTATCCCAAAACCTCTTATTAAATTATAATTTATTCATTCTAACAACATCAGTATTTTCATGGTACTTCTTTACATTGTATCCTCTCCCTTTCCAGTTTCGGTTGTGTGTTGTCCTGTCATAATATTGTCTAGCCCCAAAACTACGGAAATCTAGTGGGGCTGTCCACCATTTCCCAGCTGGTTCCCTCGGTCTGTCCGTTTGTAGTTGTCGTTTTGTTCACTAGTTTCAGCAAACCCCCTTCTATTTTGTTCTCTTCCCCAATACCTATTTCTATCATTCCTGTTATCTCTCCTCCATCCTCCCTCATATGTATCGTTTCTGAAATCATTCTCATATCTCCTATCTCCCTATTTGGAGCATTATTTCCAGAATTTTCAAAGTCTCTCCTCCCATAATAATCTCTATTTACATTCCTGTTCCACCCCCAATACTGGTTGTTGCCAGAACCAAAACTTTGGTTATTTTCTCTTTCCAAGGCCCTATCTAATCTATCTACAAATTTCAGGAACTCTTCCACTGAATCGTCTGGTCCATGGACCAATTCCCACTGCAGTCTCTCTGGTAACCTTCTTTTTAAAACATCAATTTGTGTCATAATATCAAAAGAGCTATTCAAGTGAGCAAGTTTTTTCAATTGATCTATGCAAAATTTTTGCATTCACCCTACTTTCCCTCTACAGGGTGTTACAAAAAGGTAAGACCAAAATTTCAGGAAAGATTCCTCACACACAAATAAAGAAAAGATGTTATGTGGACATGTGTCCGGAAATGCTTAATTTCCATGTTAGAGCTCATTTTAGTTTCGTCAGTATGTACTGTATTTCCTCGATTCACCACCATGATTTCATACAGGATACTCTACCTGTGCTGCTAGAACATGTGCCCTTACAAGTACGACACAACATGTGGTTCATGCACGATGGAGCTCTTGCACATTTCAGTCGAAGTGTTCATACGCTTCTCAACAACAGATTCGGTGACTGATGGATTGGTAGAGGCGGACCAATTCCATGGCCTCCACGCTCTCCTGACCTCAACCCTCTTGACTTTCATTTATAGGGGCATTTGAAAGCTCTTGTCTACGCAACCCCAGTACCAAATGTAGAGACTCTTCGTGCTCGTATTGTGGATGGCTGTGATACAATACGCCATTCTCCAGGGCTGAATCAGCGCATCAGGGATTCCATGCGACAGAGGGTGGATGCATGTATCCTAGCTAAAGGCAGAGATTTTGAACATTTCCTGTAACAAAGTGTTTGAAGTCACGCTGGTACATTCTGTTGCTGTGTGTTTCCATTCCATGATTAATGTGATTTGAAGAGAAGTAATAAAATGAGCTCTAACATGGAAAGTAAGCGTTTCCAGACACATGTCCATATAACATATTTTCTTTCTTTGCGTGTGAGGAATGTTTCCTGATGGCCATACCTTTTTGTAACACACTGTATACACTGGCCCATTTAGAAATTCTGACTTTAATCTGGCTTGTATGGATTGTGACCAAAATTTACAAATAAATTTTGCTTCAAACTCTTCAAAAGTATTCCAAGAATCATTATTCTCATTTGCCCAGGATAGGGCTTCCCTTCTAGAAACCTTCTTACTAACTAAATTTTTTTGTTATCTGACATTCCTACAGCAAATATATCCTTACATTGGTGAATAAAGTCAATTGGGTGCAGATTTTCACCAGGAAAGCATTTCACTTAGATGTGCCCATTCATTGTATTTTGATTGTAAATCATTTGTTTGGACATCAATGCGTCCTCCAATTGTGTATATTTAGTGTGTGTATTTTCTACTTTTGTATCTACATTTGTGGTATACAGGTTGTATTCTTGTTTAAGGATTTCTGATGTTTTGTCTATTCTCTGATCTAATCTTTCTACTTCAGTATCTACTCTGTTGTTGATGACAGCAATGCTGTCTGTGTTAGCTTGTATGTTTCCATTTGAACTTTCAACTTTAACCTGAAATTCTTTTCTGAAGTGTATCAACTGTTCTCTAGTGTCCTTACTGAAGGTGCCTCGAGATGACTGGGTGTTTGTGTTGTCCTCATCATTTCATCATCATCCAGGAAAGTGGCGAAATTGGACTGAGCAAAGATTGGGTAATTGTACTGGCGCTGATAACCACGCAGTTGAGCGCCCCACAAACCAAACATCATCATCATCATCACCTTACTGAAGGTAGTTTTAATTTCCTCCACTTCGCATTGAGATAAGTACTTAATAGATCAAAATTCAAACTTAACTTATCCAGTCTATCTGTGTTTTCTGTAAGTTTCAAATTTACTTGTTCACTCGATTGTTTAAGTTGCGAGATTATTTGAGTTGCAAAGTCTGTTAGCCACTCTGTTAAGTTTAGTTGTTCACCATCCCCTGGTTCAACTTTTACATTTCCTACCATCTCATCACACTCAGATACAGACATGTTAACTACCAATTTTTTTTCACCACAACAACAACAAAATACCTTGCTTCTTTTTTGTAGCTCTCCTATGATGTCGTGGTCGGTGTTCCTTGTTGGCTTTCTTCACTTTTATTCGGTTTTACCGAAGCTGAAGTCCTGATTGATGAATTCCATTGACATAATCCAGATGTTAATCTTGTGAGCGGTGTGATGATAATTTTTCGTAGTCACACATACACACGTTTTTTCACTTTGAAATATTTTCACTGTTGCCACACTGCACAAATAAACTTTTTTGTAGTGCTAAGCACTTACGAAGTTTATCGCTGCACTATTATCATCGATGCACTTAAAGTTCCCGGAGGAGCCCCCACTTTTGTAATGGTCGCCTTTTCGTTGATATTGCTATAATCGCACTATTTCACTCCCATTTATGGAGCTTGTTAGCACTTGATGTTAGGTTGGCGCCATTAAAATGCATTGTGGTAATCGCTGCTGCTCGCTGGATCGCTGCTGTGTCTTGATGCTGATGCTGGCTCTAAATCTGGTTGTCTAGGGATAAAAAGATGAGGTCCCACGTTTTTGATGTGCTTTTGATGATAAATAACGAGCGAAACCAACAAATATTTAAACTTCAAATATTTATTACTCTGGTGGCCATCTTAATTCCATTGTCCACCAAAGGCAATGACACAAGACAAAGTACTACTTCTTTTACATGTTCTTTGCATTGTTTACCCACCTCGAACAGTAACACACAAACACACTTTACCAAAGTGACATTCCGTCTGCGCTCCCAACCCTTCTTGCTGCTTGTATATATAACCTTGTCAAAGAACTACCAAAAAGAGATATAGTTTATAAGTCACATGTACATCTGTTATCGTAATTTGTGTGGAAAAGTTATTAAGTTATATCAAGTGACATAATTTAACATGTTATTAAAATGACAGACAGATTTGTTGACTTGACAGAATAATTCTTTGTTACAAAAAGGCCGTTTTTTAGAAGTTTGTCCATTGACTTCTGTAATTTGCATAAATAAGTAAATAACATGAATTATTAAGAATTACATTGGTTTTTGTCCAAAATAGGAGTGTTTACTTGAATACTGAGTGAAAACGGTCCTAGTGAACAAATAGGTTTTACTGGGTGATTTTTATTTAAGGAGATCCAAAATACATGAGTTGCCCACTATTTTTCGTACTTCATATTAATTATTTAAGATGAACTTAGTGTTGTTGCATGATGACATTTGCTGTATCAGTGATCAAGTGATATTAACTTATGTGTGGGTCAGTTATTCAGTATAATTTAATGGGTTGACTGTTTATGGAGACATGTTATGCAATCATTGTTAACATACACAATAACTTTTCTATAATCATAAATACTCGTTAAACTGGTTGAATTTGGAGGGTATCGCATACTTCGGTAAAGTAAAGCCTTTAATAGGTTCCGTTACAAGCGGCTTGACAGATCTCAATGGCGCAAGACTGGCTGCTACAAATTCGAACATCTTTGATCTTCGGTAGCGGCCAGCAAACGATATGTCAGCATTCTTGCAGTTCTCATAGCTGTAACATAGAAAAGTTGGCAGGCAAGGTTAATGTTGTTGATATGAAATATTGGTAAACAACAACAATTATTTATATTTTGACGATACTTTTATATAGACAAATACCCTACACACCTTGAAAATATCTTGCAAGTATAAAATCATTCGAGAGAGCGATAATTAAGAGAGAGCGATCGACAAGAGCGGGGATATCAACAGAGAGTGGGCCTCAGGACAGAGCGAACCTTCACTGTCATTTTTCCTCAGTCTCTTCCTGTTCTGGAAGCCTTTTCTGTGGAAAAATGTTTGAGAGACTTCGCTGTGCTCCCTTTCGGCGGGGCTGATCGCATAAAATTTGATTGTTGACGCCACTTACGCTGAGCCTAGTGCGTTATTTGTCAATCAGAAATTGTAATTACCTTATCACATTTAAGAATTAATTACAGTTTTACATTATAAGAAACTTTAAAGGCAATACACCGTATTAAAACAAGAACACAGCGTTTCTTACTGTGTTTTACATGCATTATTTTAGTGTAGCGAAGCAACTCTAATCAACATAGCTCATCTTCTGATCCAGACTGTACACCACTAGAGTTCCTCTCAGAATATGCTGATGTAATAGCTCCATACTTAGCAATCATATAAAACCGCTCCGTATCTAAATATTTGAAAATTATGCAGATAACACCAACACTCAAGATAGCAAATAGGACTAATCAGATGAAGTAATGACCCATATCAGCGACGTCGATTTGAAATAGAATTTTGGGCTGTATACTACGTTCGAACATTATCAATTACATCGAAGGAAACGTTCTAGTGACACGTAGCCAGCATGTGTACAGGAAATTTCGTTCGTGTGAAACACAACGACCTCTTAATTCGCACGAAGTAGTGAAGATGCAGCTGATCTGCTAAAGAGACTACCTACACTACGCTTGTCCGCCCTTTTCTGGAATATGCTGCATAGTATGGGATCCTTATAAGATTGGACTGACGGGAGTATATTGGGAAAGTCCAAAGAATGGAGAGCTTGCTTTGTATTACTGCCAAATGGGGGAGCGAGTGTCGGAGGCGTGATACGCGAGTTTGGATGGCGATCACTAAAGCAAGGATGTATGTCGTTGAAGCGAGATCTTTTCACGAACTTTCAAGCACCGAATCTCTCCTCCGAATGCGAAAATAGGGGAAAATGGTCATCGTAATAAAATAAGAGAAAACAGAGGTCGGACGGAAGTATATGTTTTCCCTCGCGTTGTTGGTGAGTGGAACGATAGAGAAATAATCAGAAGGTGGTACGATGAACCGCCTGCCAAGCAGTTAAGCGTAAATTGCAGCCTAGTCATTTCAGTTAGACCGTCAGAGAGAGCGCATCGGTAGTTCCTGCTAGTACCAAGGCGAGTACACCGTTCGCTTTTTACATATTTTTACGAAGTTCAAACAGGAGGAGTGATCGTTGTGTACAGATGCGAGCTGAGCTGGCGACCCTTCGCTCACAGCTTCAGGCTGCGTTGGCTAACGTCACACTGCTTGAGGCTGCTGCCAAGGGGCATCACTGTGGGGGATCGGACGTGGGGATGCGAGGGACGTCGAGCACGTCCCACATGTCCTCCGATTGGCCCACTGCTGTGACCTCCCCGCGTACTGCCTGCACTGAGGTTGACCCCTTACCCGTGATCGAGTGGGAAATCATTGCAAAGTTTGTTAGGCAGCGAAAAACTTTCCGTTGGGCCAATCGTAGGGCCTCCCCGGTTCGTTTGACGAACAGGTTTCGGCCGTTATCTGTTGCTGACGACGTCTCTGAGCCGGATGCAGTAGTCCACCCCGTTCCCTTCTCGGCCCGCAAGGTCTGGGCATTCACAGAGGGAGGGTTTGCTGGTAGTTGGGAGCTCCAACGTTAGGCGCGTCATGGGGCCCCTTAGGAACATGGCTGCCAAGGAGGGGAAGGAAGCCAGTGTGCACTCTGTGTGCACTCCGAGGGGAGTAATTCCGGATATGGAAAGGGTGCTTCCGGATGCCATGAAGAGTACAGGGTGCAGCCAACTGCAGGTGGTGGCTCATGTCGGTACCAATCACGTGAGTCGCTTTGGACCGGAGCAGAATCTGTCTGGTTTCGGTCGGCTAATGGAAATGATAAAGACTGCCAGTCTTACTTCCGAGATTAAGGCGGAGCTCACTATCTGCAGCATCGTCGATAGAACAGACTGTGGTCATTTGGTGCAGAGCCGAGTGGAGGGTCTTAATCAGAGGCTCAGGCGGTTCTGTAACCGTGTAGGCTGCAGATTCCTTGAGTTGCGCCATCGGGTGGTGGGTTTCCGGGTTCCGCTTAATAGGTCAGATGTCCACTACATACAGGAGGCGGCTACACGGGTAGCTGCGGCTGTGTGGAAGGGACTGGGTGGTTTTTTAGGTTAGATGGTCTCAGAGAACCAGAGAAGGGGCGTCCGTCAGAAAGTGGGTAGGTAAAACACAGTAAGGTAGTTGTAGAAACGATTAGTATTGTAGTTGTAAATTGTCGTAACTGTGTTGGAAAAGAACTAGTGCTCTAAGTCCTAATAGAAAACACTGACGCTGAAATAGTTGTAGGTACAGAGAGCTGGCTAAAGCTGGAAATAAGTTCAGCCGAAATTTTTTCAAACGATCTATCAATATTCAGAAAGGATAGATTAAACACAGTTGGTGGTGGAGTATTTATTGCTGTCAGAGGTAGTTTGCCTTGTAGCGATATTGAAGTAGATAGTTCATGTGAAATAGTATGGGTAGAGGTTATACCTGACAATCGGACTTAACTATTAATTGGATCGTTTTACCGACCCCCGACTCAGAAGACATAGTTGCTACCGCTAACGCTACGGTCGCAGGTTCGAATCTTGCCTCGGGCATGGATGTGTGTGCTGTTCTTACGTTAGTTAGGTTTACGTAGTTCTACGTTCTAGGGGACTGATGACCTTAGAAGTTAAGTTCCATAGTGCTCAGAGCCATTTGGACCATTTTCGAAAACTTGAATCTCATTTCAAATAATTACCCTGCTCATACAGTTATAGTCTGTGCTGACTTCAATCTACTCTCGATATTCTGGGAAAATGATACGTTTAAAGCAGGCGGCAGGCATAAAACATCATCCGAAATTGTACTGAATGTTTTCTCAGAAAAATATTTTGAACAATTAGTTCATGAGCCCACTCGAAGCGTAAATGGTTGCGAAAGCGTACTTGACCTTTGAGCAACAAATAATCCTGGACAAATAGTGAGTGTTGTTACGCATACAGGGATTAGCGATGACAAGGCAGTTGCTGCTGTGCTGAATACCGTAACACCTACAACCATCAAAAAGAAACGCAAAGTATATCTATTTAAAAAACGCTGATAAAAATGCTCTTAACGCATTTTTAAGAGGTCTTCACTCCTTCTGATCTGATCATGTAAGTGGAGAAAAGTTGTGGAATGCTTTCAAAGACATAGTATCAACAGCATTTGAGAGATATATACCACATAAATTAATAAGTGATGGTACTGATGCCCCATGGTACACAAAACGGGTCAGATCCTCGTTGAAGAAGCAACGAAAAACGCATGCCACATTTAAAAGAACGCAAAATCCCCAAGATTGGCAAAGTTTTACAGAAGTTCGAAATATGATGCGTAATTCAATGCGAGATGCTTTTAATAATTTCCACAACGAAATTCTGTCTCGAAATCTCCCAGAAAACCCAAAGACATTCTGATCATACATAATACACACCAGTGGCAAGACACAATCAATACCTTCAGTGCGCAGTAACAACGGTGAAGTCACTGATGACAGTGCCACTAAAGCAGGGTTATTAAACACGGTTTTCCGAAACTCCTTCACCAAAGAAGACGAAGTAAATATTCTTGAATTCCAATCAAGAACAACTGCCAAGACGAGAAACATAGAAGTAGATATCCTCGGTGTATCAAAGCAGCTTATCAGTTAGTAAGGGCAAGGCCTCCAGTCCATATTGTATACCAGTCAGGTTCCTCTCAGAGTATGCTGCTACAATAGCTCCATATTTAGCAATTATATACAACTACTCGCTCACAGAAAGATAGGTACCTAAAGACTGGAAAATTGCTCAAGTCACACCAATACCCAAAAAGGGAAATAGGAGTAATCCGCTGAATTACAGGCCTATATCACTAACGTCGGTTTGCAGTAGGGTTTTAAAATATACACTGTATTCGAACATTATGAAGTACCTCGAAGAAAACGATTTATTGACATATAGTCAGCACGGATTCAGAAAATATCGTTCTTGTGAAACACAACTAGCTCTTTATACACATAATAAGTGCTATCGACAGGGGATGTCAAATTGATTCCATATTTTTAGATTTCCAGAAGGCTTTTGACACGGTTCCTCACAAGCGTCTTCTAATCAAACTGCGTGCTTACGGAATATCGCCTCAGTTGTGCGACTGGGTTCGTGATTTCCTGTCAGAATGGTCACAGTTCGTAGTAACTGACGGAAAATCATCGAGTAAAACAGAAGTAATATCCGGCGCACCCGAAGGAAGTGTTATAGGCTCTCTATTGTTCCTGATCTATATTAACGACATAGGAGACAATCTGAGTAGCCCTCATAGATTGTTTGCAGATGATGCTGTGATTTACCGTCTTGTAAAGTCATCAGATGATCAAAACGACTTGCAGAATGATTTAGATAAGATATCTGTATGGTGTGAAAAGTGGAAATTGACCCTGAATAAAGGAAAGTGCGGAGTTATTCACATGAGTACTAAAAGAAATCAGTTAAATTTCGATTACGCGATAAGTCACACAAAACTTAAGGCTGTAAATTCAACTAAATACTTAGGGATTACAATTACAAATAACCCAAATTGGTATGATCACGTAGATAATGTTGTGGGTAGAGCAAACCGAAGACTGCGATTCACTGGCAGAACACTTAGAAGGTGCAACAGATCTACTAGAGAGACTGCTTACACCACACTTGTCAGCCCTATTCTGGAGTACTGCTGTGCGCTGTGGGATCCGCATCAGGTGGGACTGACGGATGACATCGCAAAAGTACAAACAAGGGCAGCTAGTTTTGTATTATCGCGAAATAGGGGAGATACTGTCACACACATGATACGTGAATTGGAATGGGAATCATTAAAACAAAGGCATTTTTCGTTGCGACGGGATCTTCTCATGAAATTTCAATCACCAGTTTTCTCCTTCGAATGCGAAAACACTCAGTTAGCACCCACCTACATAGGGAGAAATGATCATCACGATGAAATAAGAGAAATCAGGGCTCGCACGGAAAAATTTAAGTGGTCGTTTTCCCCGCGTGCCGTTCGAGAGTGGAACGGTAGAGAGACAGCATGAAGGTGGTTCATTGAACTCTCTCCGAGGCAATCTATTGTGAATAGCAGAGTAATCACGTAGATGTAGATGTAGATGTATGTAGGCGTACTTGATAGTACGGTAATAATTCGAATATGATACTTAGAGAAGGACTCGACAGAACCCTTAAAGACCTAAATGGAAATGAGTCCCTGGCGTGGAAGGCATTGCCCCAGATCCCTGATAGACAAAGCCATGACAAACCATTCCAAGTTATGTGCGAGGTATATGAGACCTCAGACATCAAGCAGTATGTAACAATTCCAATTCCAAAGAAGGCAGAGGCTTATATGAGTGAATACTATCCAACAATCAGTTCAGTGTCATGGTACGAAAATACTGAAACGAATTAGTTACAGTGGAATGGAAAATCTCGTAGAAGCCGACCTCAGGGAAGATCAGTTTATGTAAGAATACATCAGGCAGCAGTGACTTTACGGTTTATCTTACAACACAGATTGAGGAAAGGTAAACATACATTTACAGCACACACATATTTAGGGAAAGCTTTTGACTATGTTGACTGGACTACATTCGTTGAAATTTTGAAAGTAGCAGAGATAATACATATGGAGCTGAAGGTTATTTACAGATTGTTTGGAAAACAGTTGCATTTATAAAAGTCAGAGGACGTAATAGGAAGCAGTAGTTGAGAAGGGAGTGAGATAGAATTGCAGTCCATCCCTGATATTATTCGATCTGAACACAGAGCACGCAGTAAAAGAACCCGAAAAAATATCAGGAAGAGGATTTAAGGTTCATGGAAAAGACATCAAACTTTGTGGTTGGGCGGTGATACTGCACTTATTCTGTCAGGGACAGGAGAAGAGTTGGAAGAAAAGTTGAACGACATGGATAGCATTTTGCAAAGGGTAATCAGATGAACACAAACAAAAGTAAAAGGTGGGTACTGAAAGATAGTCAAATTAAATCAGCCGATGTTGAAAGAATTCGATTAGGAAATGAGACTCTAAAAGTAGTAGGCAAGTTTTATTATTTGAGCATCAAAATAACTGTGATGGCTGAAGCAGAGAGGATATAAAATGCAGACTGGCTGTAGCAAGGAAAAAAATTACGAAAATAGGGATTTGTTCACATTTAATGCAGATTGTAATATTAGGAGGTCTTATCTGGAGATATTTGTCTGAAGTGTGTAAGGAGTGGGGCAACGGCCTTGCCGCAGTGGATACACCGGTTCCCGCGCTGTCGGGCGTGGCCGGCACTTGGATGGGTGACCATCCAGGCCGCCATGCGCTGTTGCCATTTTTCGGGGTGCGCTCAGCAGTTGAGGAGCTAATCGACCGAATAGTAGCGGCTCCAGTCACAGAAAACCATCATAACGACCGAGAGAGCGGCGTGCTGACCACACTCCCCTCCTATCCGCATCCTCAACTGAGGATGACACGGTGGTCGGATGGTCCCGATGGAGTGCTTGTTTGTGTAAGGAGTCTGCTATATTTGATGGTGTAAAGTATCGATATTGCAGTCAGCACTTATCGCCGGCTTCCGGAACTTTCGGAGCCGAGGGCGGCTGTTTTCTCTGAGGGTGCTTTGTTTTGCCGCATAATGACAACAATGACGAGTGCTAGTGGTTGCGTGCCGTCTTGGTGTGAGCAGAAGAGTCGGTCTTGAGCTCTGTGCAGTTGCATGCATACGCCGAGTCGAGCTTAAGTAGTAGGAAGAATTGGGTAGAAAGTGGGATTAACTGTTGAAAGTCTTAACATCGGTTTATTTTAGTGCTTCAGTCATTGCGCGGAAAGTATTCGGGATCAATTAATTGTCGTGTTTCAGGATCAGTAATTATTGTCGTGGCGAAACATATTGATAGTAGAACGAAAATGAAAAGGCTTCTGTGATTAGTGAGCAACACGTTAATTAATGTGGAAACGCAACCTCGCAATGGATACTTCAGAGTGAATGTGAAACAAACGGAATTGTTGATCAACGCTGGATGAGCGTATGCTAGGGTGACCAGAAGTGCCGTTTTTAACGGGACTGGCCTTTGTTTTCGTTCTGTATCCCGTTGTTCCGAAAAATATTCAACGGGACTCCAAATGTCCTGTTGTTTTCGTAATCAGCAAACGGTAACCTTATCTTTTCTCCTTCATTTTATTTTATTACTTATTTTTACGTCAATTTAGTGTATTAGACACAGTTTTGTGACATTTTATTGAGTCTTGGTTTGTCTGAAACGTAAAGATAGGTTAAAGGACCATTATTTTGGCCGCGGGATGAGGAGAGGTGTGAACAGAAGATTTTCCTTCATCATGCTCAATGCCAGGGTCTTATGCGTGAGCTTCGCGATTCGTATCGATTACTTGGTACTGTAGAAATGACGGACGGATGTAACAAGTTTTCCTTAAAGAATATTATATGGTTAACAATGTACAATTTTTTTGTAGTTATGAATTAGCTATTCACTGTTAGATGACATAAATTTGCAATAGATGCAACCGACGCGATGCCTTTGCACTGTTACAGACAACATTGAGAAGCAGGCGGCAGTTTCAACACTGGGTTAGGCAACCTTGCTTTGGTGAGATTCATTGTCTGTTGTCTGCTGTGTGTGGAACTAACATGTGCCTGTTAATATGAGGAAAAGAAAGTATTCTTTCGTAAAAACCATGAAAGGAGAGTTCCTTTTCTTGGTGGAAACCACGAGTACAGAGGTAGAATATACGTCGTGTCGTTAGATTTTTTTCCATGGAACACGGAGGACGTGCCGATATAACGTAGCACCCATAAAGAAAAGAAAGCAACTGTTCGCGGTTCTATGGGAGCTTCAAGCAGCATAACACAGTTTGTAATACGAATAACGTACAAACAGAGGAAGATAAATGTATCGCGCGGAAGAAGGGCTGTTTACGTTCCATACCGCAAAACACAATCATTCTTTCCGTTCAATAGACTGCACGGCCCTTCTCATCAGATACCTGTTTGAGAAGAAATACACACGTCCTAGGGCAAAATGCGAGTGGACTTTAGTGAATATTTTATCGCCGTACACAATGTATAAAGTTCAGTCAGAGCTTAAAGATGCTAAATACGTGTCTGTGATGGTTGACGCATCAAATCACGAACGCTTAAAGCTAGTAACGATTCTAACTAGATAATTCATTCCTACCAAAAGAGTTCACTGTGAAGTGATCTGTCTTCAGAACACTAGTGGAGAAAAGGCAGAATCATTAGCTAGCTATTTACTGAATATTCTAATAAATCAAAATACATTGGACGAAATTATCGCATTTTGTGCAGATAACTGTAATACCTATTTTGTAGGTTACAAGAGGGCAGAAACAAACTATGTGTTTCCCAAACTGAACAGTGTTCTCAAGACGAATTTTCAAAGTATCGGTTGTGTAGCCCATGTGGTTCACAATGGAGGTCACACAAGTGAGGACATCTTTCCTATTGTCAGAGAAACAATAGTGAATAACTTTTTTAATATTTTCACATTTACACTGTGCATCTGGAAGAATGGAAATCATTCTGGTAATTTCGTTGATACTGAATGTAAGCATGTTCTAGGTAGTATTAAAACTAGGAGGTTGTCATTGTTACGAGAAGTTACAAGAGTTATTGTTATGTATGAACCTGTGAAATCTAATTTTCTGTCTCGGGATAGGTGTCCTACATTGCTGAAACAGTTTTTTGAGAACCCATAGTCACTATAACAGGAAATTTCAAATATCCGTTATTTCCTCAGTTTTAATTAACCTGGAAATGGAAGATATTCTCATTCAGTCAAAATACGAGACGATTGAAAACTTATTTGAAGACACTTTTGTGATTTATTTAGAAAAGTGGACTTCTCCATTTCAACGTCGGAAATAATTTCATTGTATAACACTGAAAAATTTTGTTTCTTGGGCTGAACTTTTAAATTACCTGAAAATTCCTAAGACAGTAGCTTCAAGTGCAACTTTTCAGATGTATTGTTTGATGATATAGGATGCGTGAACAACATTGAGTCTAAGAAAGCTGAGGAATGGGAAAAGATAATCTGAACTTGCTATTAACCAATTCAAACCTGTTGGAAGATATTCTGATAAGTACAAAATTAGTAGTAGTGTTCCTGATACAGTAGCTAAACGGTCTACGGATTTCTGAATACGGATTTCTGATGTCTATATTAGTGTTCATTTGTTAGAAATCATTGAGTCAGTTTCTCAGTATTTTGAATTATAATCATTTCTTGGAAAAACAATGAATTATCATATGATGCAGTGCCACTACAAGCATGTTTCGAAGTGTCTTGTTAAAATACATGCTTTTTATTTGTATAAACTTTAGGTTTTATTTATTTTAGTAAAGTGATGCAGTCATATACGGAGAATATTTTCTTTTTGTCTGGTATCCCGTTTTGTCCCTTTTTTTTACCCCAATTTTTCGCGAATGTCTCGCTTTTTCACTTGAAAAATCTAGTCACTCTAACTTACACGTTGTTACGGAAATGTGTTATTTGCGAAAGGAACTATAAAATAAAATAATTTGAGTTGAACTATTATTATTTCAAAAAGACATTTCTCATTTTTTATTTGAGTACGTTTAATATTTGAAAAGAGTAGGAGACAGTTTTTTTTTATACGCACATGGTCATGTTTAATAAGTAACGAAGCGTGTTCTGAATGAAAGGCTCCCGTACTTGAGTCCTATGGTCCGATAGCCCGATGGCCGCAAAAATAGGGAAGAACAGGCATTACTAATAGTCGTGGAGCTGTACAAGTGTACCACTGTACGAAAGTGAAACATAGTCGATAAGCAGGTCAGAGAAGAAAAGAATAGAGGCTTTTGAAATGTGAAGATTAGGTGGACTATTGAGGAGGTACTGGATGAAACTGTGGAGAAACTAAATTTATGGCACAACTTCAATAAAAGAAGGGATCAGTTGGGGGCGAGGGACAGTGTTAGGAATCAACGAATCGTCAGTTTGTCATTGGAGGGAAGTATGAGACGTAAAAATTACAGAGGGACACAGAGGGATAAATTACTTCGTCCCACCAACTGACACTTTTATTTACGTGCTGCTCCGTGAAGTCCAGTCGTGTCTTCCAATTCCTCTCATTTATCATAGGCTTATTCCTGCTTACTCGACAATTAAATTCAAATGGATGTTACTTGCAGTAGTTATTTGGAGATGTAAGGGATTCCAGTTGGTAGACTGCCATGGACAGCTGTATCAAAGTTGTCTTCAGACAGAGGAACACAAAAACAACGATGTAGTGCGGTGCAAAATGGCAGTCGTGTAACAAAGAGACACATTACTTATAATTTCTGATGTAACTTCCTATTTCAAATATAAGATACTGTACTAGGCATCGTCAGGCGATCCACCTCTAGTAGCTGATTATATACTTGAAACAATTTTTTTAAATTAAACAATATGAGATTATGTACGTCGCAAAAGTGGTTGGAAACCAAAAACAAAAACAAAAAAGCCTTAATGGTTACTAATGACCTACGCTTTCTGGCTTTGCCAGAGCGTCTAGTATCGCCCCGTCGACGTTTCAACATCTGCGAATGGCGTCATTCAAATCCTGTGTGGAGGGGCGCTGGGCCACAACACCGCAGTACAATTTCACAGACTTCCCAGGCGCTGCTTCACATTCAGGTAGACTCTCAGATGGCATCACATGTCTGGGTGAACCCCATCTAATCGTCCCATAAGGAAAAGTCCTGACTGTCGCGCAATTTGAACGCAGGACCTCCACGTAACAGTCACACACACTGACTGAGTACAGCAACGTGAAATGTAGTTAAATCAGTGAGATGAAAGCGGCAGACCTACATACTCCAGTGGTGAACTGCAATGCGACACAAAGGCAGTATTCGAGAATGCTACAGTGTATCACAAAACCGACCACCTTCATTGTTCTTGAAATGTGAAGTTCTCTTGGAACATTTGAGACCCACGAGAAGCAATTGCTGGTCCATTCTGTAGTGTGAATATTGTCTGACAATGCACCACAAGCAGGTAGCTGTATAATTAACTTCGTGCAATGTATATTTGCATTATAAGACACCACAACATGCAGTCACTTTATTATTCGGGCACATGTCGTGTAGGCGGCGGTGGTGCTGGCTGTAGACCGAGCAGGCTCGTTCTGTGCTGCGTTTCCGTATTGTTAACACGCATGGTGCACAGTACGATGGGGCGGAAAGGAAACAACACGTCATTTGAAAAGAGACAACTTGTTATTTTTCATCATGCTAAAGGGCGTTCCGAAAGACAGTTGCCGTTACAAATGAGTGAGAGTACTGTAGGTGACATTATACGAAGATTCTACACAGAAGACAGAATTGAAGATAAACCAAAAACAGGGCTATCAAAGAAGCTAAGTAGAAGAGAGGAATCCGGAGTAACAAAAAAATTAAAACAAATCCAGTGTTGTCGGCAAAGAAAATTGCTGCCGCCGTGCAGCTGGGATATGGGAAGGACGTGCACCCTGAAATAGTCCGACGAATTGTCAGACGAGAGGGGTATAATGGTCGAGTAAGCAGGAATAAGCCTATGATAAATGAGAGGAATAGGGAGACACGACTGGACTTCGCGAAGAAGTACGTAAATAAAAGTGTCAATTGGAGGGACGAAGTAATTTTTGTCGATGAATGTCAAGTGTAGATGTTCTCCTCAAACGTAAGACCTACGACTTGGAGAAAATCACGTGAAGAATTTCAATCGAAGCATTGCAACCCAGAGTTAAACACTGTGGTAGAGGTGTCATGATTTGGGGTTCCATGTCGTCATCTGGGGTAGGCCAATTAGCATTCACTGAAGGTACAATGGACAAGCCTAAGTATCTGAACATCCTAAAAGAGAACTTACCGAAACGTGCTACAAGTTTCTGGCTTTCGAGGACGTTCAAATTGTATCAAGTCAATGATCCGAAGCATAAAGCAGATGTTGTGAGACTATGGACGCTGTATAATTGCCCTAAGGTTTTGGATACCCCCTCCTCAGAGTCCAGACCCACCCAATAGAAAATCTTCGGAGTGAATTGAAGCGAAAAAGTACGATAAGTGCTAGTGACATCAAAGCAAGCTTTAAAGGAACGAATACTGGAAGAATGGCGACAAATAAGACCAGATTATACTCGGAAGCTCGTTCACAGCATGCCTAAACGCTTCGAACAAGTGATTAAGCAAAAAGGACTGCATACAAGGTATTAAAATGTACAAGGTTGTGATTTTTATACTTGCCACCCGAAACGTTTGTGGCTGTGATAGTGAGCATGTTTCTTCATGTATTATTGTTTATGTTGTTTGAGTTACGTTTGCAAATAAGAAAATGCTGTTCTGTTACTTATTACATAGTCATATACCATTTTGTGCCGAGACTACTACTGTAATACGTGATGCCTGTATATAATGAGGTAAAAATAAAACATAACACTGGTGGCCGAATACTTTTGTGAGTCACTGTGTGTAGTCCCCACAGAAAACTGCACAGAACAAACAAATTTCACTTCAATTAACAATATGACGAACTCAGTTTAAATATATTATGATTTCGAATTTATGAATAACAAAGGAGAAATATGTTCCCGCAGAACTAAATGCTGTCTTCCTTAACATCGTTCTGCAAAACATAAGAATAATACTAACGCAGATTTTAATCGGATCGGTTAATCGGATCGGTCCTGACAGAGCGGATTCTACGCAAATACTGGGCAGTTACAATACGGTGTTCAGCGATGTTATAAGAATCGTCCACGTTCAAAACGTCCTTTCATATAATTTGTGCTTTCTGAAAAAATTAACAACAGTTGGACAACGAAAAAAAAGCCACACAGTCCACGTCAAAATAACGAAATAGACAAAAGTGTAATGAAGTACTAATAAGTTTCTTACGTGATTTCAAAGTAGGTACGATATTTCAAAATCGATCAGTACAAATAAAATACCAGCAAAAGAATCATGGCTAATAATAGTTCGATTCCGTTTCGACAACTGGGTGTAACACTTTAAGAGACTGATAGAAAAAAAAATACATCACATCTGACAATACTATTTCTATTAGTCACTGGTTATAGGAAACTGCGTACTACAAGAGAAACTCAGCTAAGTGAATTGATGCAATCTCTGGTTACTGAAAACTGCGCACTATTCACGCAATCCAATCTTAAGGAATGAACGATTAATTTGTAGAGCAACACACAAATGACTCTAAAGTCGGCAAATTGGATCACAATCAGTACCCAACCATCCTATGGATTTCGAAAATTAATTAGTCCAGTTCACATATGATTTCAAAAGATTACTGAAATCTGCGACAGATGACAGTTATTTCATTACTGTCCGACTGCATTCTGGAGCCATACGGTGCTGGGGTTTCGTAATACGCAATACGTATCCTAACAAGGTGTCAAAAAGTAAAAAAAAACTATTGTGTGATTTATTTAGAATCAAAATCCATCTACGACTATACTCCGCAAGCGACATGTATCACGGAGGGCACTGCTGTTAGGGCTATGAATTCCATTTTCCCGTTCAATATGGGAGTGGCAAATGCAAAGGACTGGCGGTAAACTTTTCTATGAGCTTTAATTTCTTCGACTTTTTTCGTAGCGATCATTTTATGGGATGTATGTGAGAGAAAGTAATATGATTTTGGACTCTTCTTGCAACAAAAAACTTTTTAATTTCAATAGTAACCTTGTTCGTGATACGCAACACGTCTTTTGTAGCTTCTCCCACAAGCCTGCAGAGTAGCTTCGTAACGCTCTCGCACCTACTGAACTATTCCGTGACGAAGCGCACGGCTCTTCGATCTTGTGTAGCATATCCATTAATCCTGTTGGCAAGGGTTGCAGATTGATGACAAATTCACAAGTGTCGATCGAACTACTGTTTTTTAAGCACTTTCTTTCGTGGGTGAATTATATTTCCTTAAGATTTTTCGGATGAATTTCAGTGCGGCATCTGTTTTTCCCTAGAACTATTTTCATGTAGTTATTCCACTTTAGGCCGA
Source organism: Schistocerca cancellata (assembly GCF_023864275.1). Lineage (NCBI taxonomy): Eukaryota > Metazoa > Arthropoda > Insecta > Orthoptera > Acrididae > Schistocerca > Schistocerca cancellata. The sequence continues at coordinate 498,419,430 of NC_064631.1, forward strand.
TCTGCATGGTTATACAAACGTAATTTGCGGGTTTTACTGTTTCCAGTTCATCGGTGACTTCGTCAATTGTCTTTTGATGAATATCTCAAGACTAATTATGAGCGTTTTTTTTTACATAGTTCAGTTTATTAGTTTTGCAGTGAAACAGGATTTCAAGAATAATTTATATTTTATTTAATTCTCAGTAGACATATAAGACAACTTTAAATTTTATGCAGTATTTTATGACCAGAATTATTACACTTACTGTAATGTAGACACACTCGAAATAACAAGCTTATGTTTTAAGAATTTGTAATCATACAATAATCGCATTAGCTTTTCACGGTTTGAAATATTACAAGAGTGAGTCAAACGAAAACCTTCAATTTGTAATAACAAATCGAAATTTCGCGCCGTTATCCTGGAAGTTGGTAAGCGTGCTACAAACAACTTGCAGAATTGCCTGTAGGTGGCAGCATAGTGCAGATGCACACATACCGTCGCAGTATCAGTATAAAGATGGCCGCCCCACTTAAGACTTGCACCAGGGAAAAACAACGTTCTATTATTCGGTTTTTGCGTGGTGAAGGTGTGAAACCTATTGATATTCATCCACGAATGAACGTTCAGTACGGTGATGCATGTTTGTCACAGCAGCAAGTCTATTAATGGAGTAAGAAGTTCGAAAATGGTGTGACTTCAGTGGAAGATGCTCCTCGTCTAGGTGAGGCACAACGAGTTGTGACTCCACAGGACATTGCAGCAGTTGAAGCCATAGTGAAGGAAAACCGCCGCTTAGGTGCTTTAAACGAGAAGGTGATGGCTTCCTTGCAAGAATCGTTACTGAGGACGAAACCTGGGTTCACTTTCACCAACCGGAAACGAAGAGAGCGAGCAAGTAATGGCGCCATTCCTCATCACCAAAACCAAAGAAGTTTCGAACAGAACCATCAGCAGGGAAGGTTATGCTGACTCTCTTTTGGGGCGAGAAAGGCGTCATTTTGGAGCATTACATGCCTAGAGGGACCACTGTCACCAGTGCATCAAACACAGATCTCCTAAAATATCATCTGCGGCCTGCAATCAAATCAAAGCGACGTGGATTGCTGTCAGCAGGTGTCCTTTTGCAACCTGACAATGCAAGGCCCCACACTACCCGTACAACAGTTGTAACAATCACGGACCTGCATTTTGAGTGTATTCCTCATCCACCATTCTCACCAGACCTTGCCCCAAGTGATTTCCATATGTTTGGACTATTCAAAGACGCAATGGGAGGAAAGAAGTTCCGTTCTGATGAAGAGGTACGCCACGCGGTGCAAGAGTGGTTGCGCGGATTACCAAAAGAATTTTTTTCTAAAGGAATTTATGCACTTTGTAAGCGCTGGAGGACTTGCATTGAGCGTGGGGGAGATTATGTTGAAAAGTGATACAGCTTTGTACCACTTCTGCGCAATAAATAATATTTAGAAGACATTTAAGGTTTTCATTTGATTCACCCTCGTACTTTCTTTAACATACATTATTTGCTTTACGTCGCTTACGTTGTGAGAAACCTGAGTAAATAATTGATTAAGTTTTTCACTGCGGCAGTCATAGATTGCAAAAGTTAATATGCTCCTTCTAGACATAAATATAGTCCACCACATACAGCGGTAATTACATCACCTTACCACACACGCTGGTGCCACTGACCGCTGGAGTTCAGAAACGTTTACGTTATCGATCGTCAAAGTGTCATATAGATACTGAAAGATATTTGCTGCATGTAACATCGTTTCATAATATTCTGCATTATTTATACATCGGTTTTTACAATACAATGAATAAATGATCAGATATTTCATGCATAAAATTAACATTGCTGCATGTGAATGTGGTGGAGGGAACCGGCACACCCATTTATAAAAGAAAATCCTTTACACGTAACCCACAACATCCTCTTTGCTCCCCAACGGTTGTGACAGTCATTCGAAAGATTCCCTAGCAACGCAGTAATGTGTAAGTGAAATAGTATATGAATATGGCGGTTGATCTTACTAAGCAAGATCTTTCCTGCACACCTTTTAAGGACAGCACAACGGCTCAGGCACAGGTCTGTCTCCGTTGAAAGGGTGGGAGAGAAGGCTGGGTTTCTAGGGATTAGGATGGGTTTCACCAGCTACAGAGGAAGTTGGATGCCTCATCGTTGCTGGCACCGAAGTCCCAGCCCTCTCAACAGTTCTATGGCACTAGGCATCCGAGCCCGGGCTGGCAGTGGCAGTTGCTTTACGGGAACGTACCAACACTGTCTGGGTTATCTCCCTCGTTTTCCGAGAATTAAATTTCTCACAGCAGCAGTACTCGGATACCTCCCACCTCTGCCTGAACTCCTTTTACTCGTTTCTCATACAACTGTACCACAGTGTTCCGAAGCTGCTTTCAAGATCTAATAATACTGTGACTATCGGCTCTTACTGTTCAAAAGGTTTTCTGCAGTTCTCAGGCATTTGAATTGGCATTTCAATCACACAGATCCGCCCTTGTATCACTGATAGCAGACCAGCACTCGTTCTTACACCACGGAGGAGGACTACATTTTTGCTGACGTGAACTCTGTTGGATGATGCCGTCATCGACTTAGTGAATCATTTTTTTAAATATGATACGGGTATGCTCAGATGCTGTCATGATGTTCAGGTACAGCAATCAAATTTTCAAAATGGTCAAATGTGCGTGAAATCTTATGGGACTTAACTGCTAACGTCATCAGTCTCTATGCTTACACACTATTTAACCTAAATTAACCTTAGGACAAACACACACACCCATGCCCGAGGGAGGACTCGAACCTCCACCGGGACCAGCCGCACAGTCCATGACTGGAGCGCTGAGACCACTCGGCTAATCCCGCGCGTACAGCAATCGGCAACAGCTTTACCCATGGGCAGTTGGTGGTCATTTAAAATAGATACTGTGCTTTCAAATCCCCCCAGATGACGAACTGCCGGGGGAACACATGACGATGTTGGTCAGACCATCTCGAAATACTGGTTAATGACGGTTCGGATAGAGAGAACTTACGATGGCCCTAAGATGCACGTACACTGTGAAAGCAATTGCTCGTAAAATGCTGGTAAGGAAAATGGGCGTGGAGTACTGTGTAGCAACGCAGAGATGGCCACATCACCATAACTCTCTCTCTCTCTCTCTCTCTCTCTCTCTCTCTCTCTCTCTTCACTGAGGTCAATGAAAGTTTCAGTTCCGCCACACGCGACCTGAACCCACCGACGATCCACTGCAGTGTTGGAGCTGCTTTGTCAGTGGCCTTTCTGTGCCATCTTGTTTTTCCACTGAGATAAGGATACTGCGACGATTGGGATTTAAGGGAGCTGGATGCATTCGTCAGGCAGTCTTTATGTTCCATCGTCTGTGCTGGCAGAATTATATTAATGAGAAGAAAATAGATGCGTTGTCTGACTAAAACGGTTCAATTTTGCAAATAATATTACGATGATAATAATTTTAATATCGAAATTTGTGGTAAGGTTTTATGGGACCAAACTACTTAGATCATCGGTCCCTAAGCCTACACACTACTTAATATAACTTAAACCTTACACGATGGACAACACACACACGCATGCCAGAGGGAAGACTCGAACCTCCGTAATAATTTTAATAATTATGATAACTGAAGGTATATGGCTTTACACTCTCTTCATAAGTAACACAGGGACCAAATAACATGGAAAAAGTCCTACTAAATGGCACTGACAAACCATAGCATCTCGTTAAAATGATTATTACTGTCTCTGTCGCAAATAAAACTATTAAAATATGATGCACAGTTATTACTGTTTGCTTAAGCACACTGCGGTATTGCTTCTTTACGCTCTAGTACCTCCGACGTATGCTACAATGATCTCTGACTGACACTGTCAGAGAATATCGGCCGGCCGGAGTGGCCGTGCGGTTCTAGGCGCTTCAGTTTGGAACCGCGGGACCGCTACGGTCGCAGGTTCGAATCCTGCCTCGGGCATGGATGTGTGTGATGTCCTTAGATTAGTTAGGTTTAACTAGTTCTAAGTTCTAGGGGACTGATGACCTCAGATGTTAAGTCCCATAGTGCTCAGAGCTATTTGAACCAGAGAATATCCCTCAAAATTACATACCTTTACTTGCTGTTGTTTCACCAAAATAACTCAGTCCTAGACTAATGCTTCAGTTCAGTCTGTACATTACTAGCCTCACTTCTGTCTTCGTCTATGACGTTAAACACACACACACATGCGCACATTCACATTTATGAGAGAAGAGATACAACTGTGGAATCACAATGACATACTATGTAAATACCACCACTTGGACAGTTAAACTGTTTCTACTGAATATTTGTCTAGCAGTACATTTATCGTATCTGTTACTGTATGCAACCCCGACTGTATGGATCAAAGTGAATTATAAACAATTACTGACACTTACTGAGCATTTAATGATGGCGTCTAACGTTTCTGAATTTTCTTGGGATTGGGTGGACGGTGCCTCTTGGTCGCAGTCTGACTGGGAATTTCAATCTGTAACTGCCCGTCATTCGGCGAAGTTTGAACGTTTCCTTGGCTCAGTGTCTAATTCTAATTCTCAACGTTCTGTGATCAATCTCGCGGAGAAAACGTTTCACGACGCAGCTTTGTCTGTGCTGGGGAAAGGTTTTGAACTTAGCACCGACGCCTAAGAGTTTGCCAGTCGTTGATTTTATTAGTTCTATCAAACAGACTGTTTATAAACTACCTTCCGAGGCTGCGGAAGAGGTTAGGAGGGAAGCTTGTCGTGTGTTGACTGGGGCCCGTCCACCCAAGTGTAACATTACAGCAGCTGAGGCGGCTGCTTTACGTTCACCTAGAATGGATCCTGATATTGTTATTTTACCTGCGGACAAGGGTAAGGCCACCGTTTTGTTGAACAAGAAAAGGCAATTGTGCCTTGAGAATGGCAGGGTGTGCTCCTGTCGAAATATCGGCGGTGTTCGACGACGTCACCCGGCAGCAATCCCGTAAGTTATTTGAACAATTACTGAGCAGTGTAAACTTTGTACGACAATTTAAATGAAATTTTCAACAGGGACAGTCTATCGAAATACTGGTAATATTGCCTGTGGCTTCGTGTACATCAGTCAAGCTCTGCTTTTGTTAAATTTATGTTGTGGACTTGAATTCTCGCAAATGAAGTTATTCAAAAACTAATTCAAATTTCAACACTCATAACAGCCGTTAAAGATTCATATTCTGTTTCGCACTGCACAATCAAATAATTATGGTTCCACTATCAGCTTAAACAGTGTGACAGCAAAATTTAACGGAGAGATAATTTAAGACTGAATGGAAACCAACTGTATTGAGCATAACTATTATTCTTTCAGATAAATGTTTTTAGTTTTCCCTGTACTTTGCATTCGTGTAACTTCAGTTAATTTCATACAAATAGTTTGCTGCGAGATAAATATCTGCTGGGATGTAAATTAATGTTCAGCGCCAGAGATGAATAACAGCAGTACTTTCTTGGCCCAACTGGGATGCTGGGATGCCGCTGCTGTAGCTGACAATCGTTAGCGGTGCCGCATAGCAGAGTTTTGGCGACTCACACGACAAGGACAAACAGGCGCTACCACATCTTGTCAATGAAGTGATTAATTTAAAGAAATAACAAATAATTTCTGTCACCGCTCCAAGGCATCATCCTTGTTGTTGTTGTGGTCTTCAATCCAGAGACTGGTGTGATGCAGCTCTCCATGCTACTCTAACTTGTGCAAGCTTCTTCATCTCGCAGTACCTACTGCAACCTACATCCTTCTGAATCTGTTTAGTGTATTCATCTCTTGGTCTCCCTCTACGATTTTTACCTTTCACGCTGCCCTCCAATATTAAATTGGTGATCCCTTGATCCCTCAGAATACTCCCTACCAACCGATCCCTTGTTCTAGTCAAGTTGCGCCACAAATTTCTCTTCTCTCCAGTTCTATTCAATACCTCCTCATTAGTTATGTTATCTACCCATCTAATCTTCAGCATTATTCTATAGCACCCCATTTCGAAAGATTCTATTCTCTTCTTGTCCAAACTATTTATCGTCCAAGTTTCACTTCCATACACGGCTACACTCCATACAAATACTTTCAGAAACGACTTCCTGACACTTAAATCTATACTCGATGTTAACAAATTTTTCTTCAGAAACGCTTTCCTTGCCATTGATAGTCTACATTTTATACCCTCTCTACTTCGATCATCATCAGTTATTTTGCTCCCCAACTAGCAAAACTCATTAACTACTTTAAGCGTCTCATTTCCTAATCTAATTCCCGCAGCATCAACCGATTTAATTCGACTGCATTCCATTATCGTCGATTTGCTTTTGTTGATGTTCATCTTATATACTACTTTCAAGACACTGTTCATTCTGTTCAGCGAGATAAGTCGTATGATCAGTATTGTCTCACGTGTTCCAACATTTCTTCGGAATCCAAACTGATCTTCCCCGAGGTAGGCTTCTACCAGTTTTTCCATATAATTTAGAATTTACTACTGAAAATTTGTGACAACTTTTCAGATAGGATACGACACTAGAATGTGTTAGGACTGAGGTATGAACACTGTTTTCTGTACACAGCAATGGGCACTTACGGAATGCCGTAATTGAAAAACATAGTGTCAGTTTTATTAATACTGTTACTGTCAATCTGGGTGCAGACTAAGCACCTCGCTTTAAAAAATTTAATGGTTGGATAATCTTTTCACAGTTTAATTCCTTAAAGACGAAAGATCCATTAGTAATCACTTTTCACAGCTCTGTTTGCATTACTACAGTAGTTCAGTCTCTCCTCGACTAAAATAAATATGATAACGTTTACTACACTATCTCATCTAATTTACCCTACACTCGCATCTTTTTAAGATCACTGGCTTTGTCTCGTATTTTCGGCGTCTTAATTCTTCTGTTCTTCTGCGGAGGTCTCTTACTTAAGCTAAGTGTCTAAAAATTTTGGTCCTTGCATTGATCTTTCTTGTAATCCTACTCTATTGCAACCCTTCTTTTTTGAAACATCGACATCTCATTTCTTCTCGAAATGTTATGTCTTACGTCAACAATGCTGTGCCGTTATGAGACGCCACAGCTCTGTGACAATTTAAATGCCGCGCCAATGGGTCATGTGTTCCGCGGCAGCCAAGTACGTTACCGGCTATCGCCCTGTGATGGCACATGCAGAGCTCATCTCTGAGAGTGTGCTGTGGAAAACTGGGCTTTTAGAGCAGAAGGGTGGACGATGGTTCGGAAGCACAAAATGACGGCAACGGACTGTAGGAGGCTAGTAATTTCGGCCTGTGGATTACTGTGTGAATGCAGTATGTGATCGGTATTTCCCATAAATGGCCGAGTAACTTAATTTTGTATGTAATTATTATTTTAAACTTTTTGGAATGTAATTGTTGTACGTCTTGACTTACGTATTCAAAGATATGTTAATTAATGCGTTAGAACTGTGGTTCGTGGAGTCTTATTAGAGTAACTGACAAGGGAAGCTCCCCATCGCACCCTCCTCAGATTTAGTTATAAGTGGGCACAGTGGATAGGCCTTGAAAAACTGAACACAGATCAATCGAGAAAACAGGAAGAAGTTGTGTGGAACTATGAAAAACATAAGCAAATTATACAAACTCAGTAGTCCACGCGCAAGATAGGTAACATCATGGAGAGTGCGAGCTCAGCAGCGCCGTGGTCCCGTGGTTAGCGTGAGTAGCTGCCGAATCAGAGGCCCAAAAAAAAAAAAAGTAAACTTTTCTCTCGAGGGAAGACTTGAACCAAAGTCCTCTCGTTCCGCAGCTGCTCACGATAACCACAGGACCACGGCGCTGTTGCGCTCACGCTATCCTTGATGTTACATATCTCTCACATGGACTACTCAGTTTGTATACTTTGCTTATTTTTTTCATAGTTCCACACAACTTCTTCCTGTTTTCTTGATTAATCTGTGTTCAGTTTTTCAAGGCCTATCCACTGTGCCAACTTATAACTAAATCTGAGGGGTGTGTGTGATGGGGAGGTTCCCTTGTGAGTAACAAATTTAGGGATTACATTGCGGCACAGTTGTAATTAATTTTAAGGTACTGTTAATTCTAAGTTATGTTCTAAGTGATTTGTCGAAATAATACAGAGTTGTTCTACTTTGTTTACTATTGCTCAGCTGGTGACTATTAAGGTTAAATGGGCTATATTTAGTTTTATATAGCTGCACCGTAAATTAATTAATTTTCAGATGATTTAATATGATTCTTGAACACTCAACCATAAAACCATTAGCGTTCCTCTTTTTATTCTTCTGTGGGTAGTAAAATGTTTATGAGTAATGAGCAATCACAGCTTTTTTTAATAGAAAATTTAAGGCTATTACTTTTTTTTGGCAAATACTACTCCGTTGTGGTTTCTGTTCGAGTATAACTGGAAGGGAGATGACCGGGCTGATGGACTTAAGAAAATATTGGTGACGTTATGAATTGGAAATTAATACTTCTAGAATTATAGTACTGAATGCCAAATGCTAGTATCCAGCTGTTAACCGTCATATTAGCAACTGTGTTTGCTGTTTGGTCTGGCATTGTCGTCATTGCTATGAACTGGAAAAAATGATCTATAATCGTTATAATATGCTTGTTAACAGATGATGTCATATTAAAAAATCCAAGAAAATCTACAAGCATCTCAAAATGTCGCTTCTGAACAAGCGTTTCAAAATGTTTTTTCGCTTCTGGTAATATTTCCAGTGTCACGCATCAGTGACTCATATCTGCTCTTCGTGCACAAGGCACACAGTCCTTCATGTTTCGGGCAACTTCTCGCTTTCTGGTTCGCCACCAAAACTTTTCTGTTATGTGTCAATGTGTCGTTCTAGATCCTCCATAACCCGCAAACAGGTGATCGTGAGCCCATTGCAACATTAATTCTAAATGATGCAGGAACTGCCACATACGGTCCGCACTTTGTACTTCTGGAGAATAAATCGTATTGAGTCATAAAGTGTGGCTGTGACCTAATACCTCTTTAGGCTATGTCTGTTGCTAGTGCTTTCTGGGATTCTCACAGGATTTTGCCTTGCCCTTACAAAGTTCTAATTTTTGTACTTGTCTGTGACAGTGTGCACTTTCCCAGGTTTACGCAATATCTCAAAATTAGACTCGCGTAATTTAGATTCCCACTGTGTTAACCATTCAATCCCAGTAGCCGCTTAAGAGAAGCATGACGTCACTACCTTAAATGTTTATCCACATAAATGATAGTGACAGTAGGTAACACCATAAATAGCAGCTAACAGAACTTTTTATGCTGCTTAATAGCTGCATTCTGCTTTATTCAACTGTCTCTGGATTTTGCTTATTATCGGTGATCTGGTTCAAGACACAGCCAACAGCCGTATTTCTTGCATCGCAGGATAAGATGGACTCTTGTTTGAAGTTAGGAAATATCAATACAGGACTGGATACTAAAACATGTTTCAGGTTCTCGAATGTGGGTTGACACTCTACTGATCACTACAATTTTACTTCTTTTTTAAAAAAAGGCGATTCAAGCGCTCGTCAGTTTGTACAAAATCCCTCACGCATTTCCCAACGTAATTACAGAGGCCTAAAAATAATTCCAAGCCTTTTGTAGTTTGTGGTGGTATGAAATCACGAACCGCTGATATTAAACGTGGATCAGTCCGCTCTCTTTTTTGTCTGTACAAGTCCTAAATAATTTATTTCTGTTCGAGCGAAATGGCACATACTGGCGCTAAGTGTTAAGCATGCTGTTGATATTCGTTTAAGGATTTCTTTTAATCATTCCACATGCTCTTCCATATCCTTTGCAAATAGGGTTAAGTCATTAGGATACACCTCGCATTTCTTAGGTTTCAGCACATGGAGCACTCCATACAAGTGTCTCTGAAGCGTAGCCAGTGTGTTTTTAGTCCAAACGGCATTGTATGATACAGGTGATGTCCCCATAGCTTGGAAAAAGCTGTCTTTGGTCGGTCTTCTGGAACTACTTCAAGCTGGTGATAGCCACTCTTGAAACTCACAGTCGAAAATTATTTACTTTGACCCAGATTATGAAGCGTTTCCTTGATGTTCATAATGACGTACGCATAAGTGGCAGTTTATACATTTAAGCGACGGTAATCGCGTCAGAACCTATACTTTTTGGTAATATCTGATGGCGTTTTGGGCGCAATGACACAATTTGCACTCCAGGGACTATCACTATCCTCAATGATTCCATTAGACAACTGCTGGCCAGTGAATTCCTCTATTAGCAGTTGTAATTGCTCTGTGACTATGTATGATTCCTTACGTACTGGAGTATTGCTTCGTGTTGGTATCCTACGATGTTTAATCGCTGTCGCTGGTAACGGACCAATTGGACTGAACCAGTCAATAAACCTAAGCAATAAAGCTGCCACATCTTTCCTTTCTCCTCCAAGTGTTTATTGCGTAGTGCAGAATTGTTAACTGCGTACTTGTGGCTGCGATTGTCACCCGACTTGTCAATATCTTTTTCTTCCAAGACAGTGAAACTGGCAACCATTACGCTCTTTGACAGACTCACCTCGCCCATGCCAAAACTGTCTAAACTCAAAGGAAACATAAATTCTCCATGTATTACTGAAATGTGTACTATGCTCCTGAACACACCATACAGTGCTACGTATCTAACCCTTCGTGGCATGCTAATGGTTCGACCATGCACAACAATTTCTCCCTTAAGCCTGTACATACTCTAACCGAGATCAATTTTCCTGTAACTGCTGGTACATTATCCCTCAAATTAACCTTCAGTGTGTGAGCACGCATCAGAACCTATATTTCTTGGTAATATCGTATGACGTTTTGGACACAATGTCACAGTTTGCACTCAAATGACTATTACTATCCTAGATGGTATCAACTTCACGACAGGCCCACTTTGTGACACTGTTTCACTAACAGCGTTTTTTCCTGATGGAAACAAAGTTCCAACACTTTCGATCGCAGGCCGTAAAATATCAATGACTGTGTGATGTTTATTCAGAAAATCACATAGTACCCCCCCCCCCCCCCAAACGTCTGTAAACACCTTCATACGATCCTTAAACGTTCAGCCCCAGTGTTAAAAGCGAGCAATGTTGTCCCCAATGATTCTACCTCATTTTAGCCACTGTACATAATTTACGTCCTGGAAACCGATCTCTTACTATTTAAGAGGTCCAGCCTAACAACTACCACATGTACCCCCGTGTCTACCAGGAATTTATGTTCCTTATTCCCTACTACGCCAATCAAACAACAATATTCCTCTTCTTTCATCCTTCAGTGTACTGTTTTATTGGGAATGACCTCCGAAGGTCAAGGCATCCCATTTGAGGTTGACTAGAGCTTCCTCTAACTGCGCTTCTTCTGCTTACTATTTCTACAGTTACGCAGCTTACGTCCAACTTCATTTCATTCAAAGCATTGTGCTGGGGCGTTCCCAGTTTGTATCCGTCTGTAGCACTTAACATCAGAGGAAAAAACACCTCAGTCACTCTGCGCCCGAGTCGAAAAATCTATATCCACAAACTTTGTGGCAATTTTGATGCCAGAGGACAAATCACTAGGATTCTCCATTCTGACCCTTTGCGACAAATCTGCTGTAATACCTGTCATGAATACGTGCAACCCTGTATCTCTGCTTCCCGCAAGAGGACTCGATCCGTCTCTGCATTGTGAGTCAGTTTATGGCTTAGACACATTTCAGCAATATCCTTTCTTCCAAGAGTGATGCCTCGAGCCGGCATGTAGTTTTAATCTGCCACGAAGTTTCACACCAGCGCTCATTCCTCTGCAGAGTGGAAATTTCATTGAACAATGTAATACTTTTATTAAATTGTTACGAAATGTTTCTGTTCCACCATTTCTAATTCCGTTATCAGTGTTTCACGACTTTTATTATTTGTGGATTGCATTATTGATAGTATTATTTTACAGCATCGCATTTTACCGCTAAAATTTGGCACTATCTTGGCCTCTACTGATGTAACTTCGTATTGGGATTTCGTCTTGGTTGACTGTGGTAATTTTAAAAATAGTTCTCAAACGGTCGATGGCTGACTGCACTTGTTAAAGTTATGCATTTGAAGGTTAATATGTTTGTGGAACTATGTTGTCATTTTCTGGATTACTGATCAAATGGATATTCAAGGGTTAAGAGTATACTAACATGTTTTCTTCTCAGTTCTTGACTTTGATTAATTATTATTAGCTCTACCGACAAATAATTGAAGGCCTTACTCCTTACTGTACTGAATTTGTATTTCCTACCACTTACTGTATCGTGTTGTGTATAATAAACTACGTTTTTTTAATTACTTACAGTAACCTACCATTACCGCAGCCTGCACCCTGACTTTTATCCGCCACTCCAGCGATGTGGAAGCTGATACAGACTATGGCGGCGATATTATCTCTGTAGCAGACGTTGGGGGCGGTTCCAGAGATGGCACCAAACACATCAAAAGGCGATGGTCTATTTTCCGCTACAGGGAATGAGTACCCAGCCCGGCGGCCAGATCGGAAGCTCTTATCTTTTTGTTTAAGTCTCTTTACGCTGAGTCGCAGATATAACTTTTTTCCTGCTTTATGTATTTTCATTTCGGAACGCTGATTGTGTGAATTGATATTGAAGAGGATTCGACACTTGTTCATAGGTACCGATCAAAGCTCATGTTCCTGCAATTGTAACGATCACTCTCTACTTTTTGACCATCCACGCAGCTTCGATGCTGGCCCACTACGTGGCTCGGGACACGTTCGTGTTTGGCTGCGACAGGAAACTCTAACACTCTCTGTCTTCTTAAAACCCCTTACTTTCTCTTTCCCAGCGTCATCTCCCGGGCACATCACTTCTCATTATGCTCACCCCCCCCCCCCCCCCGCCACCCACTCACACACACCTTCATTGTTCTTTGTTTGCTCCACCTCTTCTTTCTCATTTACCATTCTCTTCATTTGTGTGCTTAAAATAAAGTAATTTAAACTTCAGGTTAAGCTGTGTAGTAATTTTCTTTACAGAACACTGGATGAGAGCCACGGAAGTCCAACACATAATATTACTTTCACATGAGAGGGCAAGGTATTACTGTAGGACTTCCTTAAAGTGAAAAAGATCCTGAATATACATCATCAAGCAAATACAGTTGCTACTCAGATCTTACTAGAGTTAGCGATGAGAGAGAATTTGAAATATACGGTACTGATGTAACAAATATTTTCATATACTAACTTATGGTAATCACTATTTGTATGCTGCGATCACGTAGTTGAAATCACCATTTTTATTAAATTCACTGAGACTCTGGGAAACATTTTAATGCGTAATATGGACAATCATTTGTGCAGACATGGATGAAAATATTAGAAGTCTCAGAAATACTCTTCACAGTTTTGGTAAGTCAGAGTTGGCAAACAGTGCAGCAAGGGTAAAAAAGAACTCAGTGTCAGTAACTGGTCGTATTGTTACAAATGCAGACAAGGACCATTGCATTGCTCACGTAAAGTTTTAGGATATGCTGATCATTTTTGTCAGCTGACAAAAGTAAAATCTGCGTTTCATGAGCCCTGCACACTGTGAGCCTACAAAACACCTCTTTAATAAGCCAAAATTAAAAATTAGATACATAATTCTTTAATTTTTGTACAACATTTAGTGTAAACTTTGAGCAGTCATTTTTATAAGTAACAATGTCGAATAAAGCAAAGTGCATAACAATAGGTATGAGACAGTCCTCGTAGACCTTGAAATATCTCAGTTCCGTAACCAAAAGTCATAGTGAAGTAGAGTTGTTAAACTGTTTATAGGAAGTTGTTGCTTGCCACAAAAATTACCAAATGCCAAAATAATACTTATTGCCCAAAATAACAGCAAATTAGTCTGGAAGATTGTAAAACGGGAAACCGGAAAACAAAAATAAAACCACAGTAACAAAATGACAAGAGTGGCCAAGGCCGAGAAATGATCCACATAAACCATCAAATGGATATTTGTCAACTAAACAAAAAAATGAAAATCAAATTCTGTTAAAATAAAAAGTAATGAAGCGAATACAATAAAGTAGTTTTCCGCGACGGAATTCAGAAACTGAAAAATAAGAAGTTAACAGGTGTTGATAAAACGCCAGTCTGCATTCTAAAAAATGCATAGGAAGCATGCAAACCTCGTTACTTGACACAAAAGCCGGCCGGGGTGGCCGAGCGGTTCTACGAGCTACAGTCTGGAACCGCGCGACCGCTACGGTCGCAGGTTCGAATCCTGCCTCGGGCATGGACGTGTGTGATGTCCTTAGGTTAGTTAGGTTTAAGTAGTTCTGAGTTCTAGGGGACTGACGACCTCAGAAGTAAGTCCCATAGTGCTCAGAGCTATCTAAGACGGACAAGAGTTTGACGTCTACGAAATAAAACTGGTGCAGAAGATGTCGAAAAAACAGGTTCATTTCCTGCTGGCGTCATTCAAAAAAATAGGTATATTTGTATAACTATTGAAGCCTTTTATACTGTTGACCATAAAATTCGATTAAAAACCTAGAATCACTAGAAATAGGTGTAATTCCAATGACTGACCCTCATCACATCTGAAAAACAGGGCACAAAGGGCAGAGGCAACACAGGTTACAAATAAAAAACTTTTTATTGAGACATCTATCAGACCCTAATTATATTAATAAAGGAGTCACTCAGGGCAAATCTCATTATCAACACTGTTTTTTTTCATACATCATCAACGTTCCAGAGGAAGTTAGACATGACAAAAAATGATCTACGCTGAAGAAAGCAACATTGTAAGCACAGATGAGACAACAGAACTGCCAGTAGAGAAAGCAAGTGAAAACCTGAAATATGTTTACAGCTGGCCATCATGCAATAAACTTACACTGAATGTAAAGAAAACATACTCAAGAATTTCTGCTTAAGTGAAGAAAGATATGTGTAAAATTCAATATCCATGGAAATTTCACAGATTGTATACCAAGCACAAAATTTATAGGAATCAATGTTGACTGTGAAGAAAGAGAAAAGAATAGGTCGTTGTAAGGACTTGTTCAGCAAATAGAAACTTACAATCTCGCAGATGATGGTCAGTTTGGTTTTTGAAAAAGTATAGACTCCAGAGGGGCAGTTTTGAAGTTCCGATTGACAATGGGCGCAAAACGTAAGAAAAATCGACATGTTTATTGCTTTTGTCAACCTAGAAGAAACGTTCTATAACGTCAAATGCCGCAAGGTGTTCGACACTCTGAGGAAGTAGGAGTAAGCTACAGAGGAAGATGAGTAATACAGAACATCTTAAGGACGAGGAGGGGACAATGAGAGTGGAAGACTAAGACTGATGTGCCAAAATTAAGAATAGTGTCTCTTGTCCCTACTGCTCAAGTATTGAAGAACATAATGCTTCAAGAGTGGTAAAAAATTCAGGATGACAGACGATCGTTGTTACAATTTTCTGATGTCATTGCTATCCCCAATGAAAGTAGTGAATAATTACCGGATCTGTTGAATGGAATGAACAATCTAATGAGTATAGAATATTAACCAAGAGCAACCCAATGAAAGATAAAATTAATGGAGATTAGTGGAAATGAAATTAGCGTTAAATCTGACATCAAAACTGCTGACCACAAAGCAGACAAAGTTAAGGAGTTCTGCTAACTTTGAAGCAAGATAACATATGACAGATGAAGCGAAGTTGACATTAAAAGTAGACTAGCACAGGCAGACTGGACATTCCTCGGAAAATGACCTACGCTAGTATAAAACACTGGTGAGCCATTTACCGGCTCATGGAACGATTTTCGATCCCTTCTTCTACCTATGTTAGCGGTTCCCAAACTTTCTCAGACCACTTCCCCTTCGTGCAACCATATACTCGCTAGTAACACCGCCCCCCTCTTTCCCCCACTCCTTCCACCATTAACAACAATACCGCCTAACTTTAGAATGAGGTAAAAACTTTATTTAACAATTTCATTTTTAAAACAACAGAAGATAAATTACACTTAATTTTTATAGGTGTTTTATTAAACCAAGAATTAATGATTCAGTGGAACAATTGTTGCTGTTTCTTTCTAAGAACATTTTTTCAAGAATGATGAAGCAATGTTCAGTGCATTATGAGTGTTAGCTGTAACTCCCTCTAAAAAAAAGAAAGCTTGCTGCCCACATTGAGGACTGATACTTGTTACAAAACACGCTTCCTCTGCACCACACCTCTTCCTAGCGACGCTTGCTTGATCCATTCTCTGCACTCTCATTTAAAATCAACGAAAGTAAAATCTGTGCACTATACTTAGGGCTGCTGTTTGTACATCAAGTGATTGCTGGTCTCCTTACTTCCGAACTGACAAAGAGGAAGACATCAAGCTGCCATGGTTTGTACCTTATCACTGCCACTATTATTATTATTACAGGGTTGTGTTGTGCTGTCTATTGGTTCATTCATTTTTAAGAAAGGAATAAAGAACCAATTTATGGTCTCTTGTGGGAACTACCTGCAACTCGGATAACGTATTTTCAGTAGCTGTCTATGCATATGTGACCTATACGACTCAATTTTACTGTCATAGATGCAAGTCACACAGTATGTATGTAGTGGTTGATCTGTGAGAGGAAGATGTTCATACTTAAGTTTCACGAGCTGTAATATATACCACATTGTTACATACATTAATGCTATTATTTGAAAAAAAATCAATTATTGTCAGCTTTTGTAATCAGTATTAAGCGTAACGAAATCGTGATAATAGAGATGTAAAATATAAATTACTGCCATGAAAGAAACACAATTCAATCTCACTTTTTTTTTGTTGACATCTCAGAAAATTACGTTTTACCCCATCGTTGGGAACCACTGCTCCATGTTGACGTCACCTACCAACGAGTACTGCGGCGTCCAGCTAAAGGACGCTAAAGGCCTCGACTGCCAGAGTTAACAGTGCTACCTTCGCAGTCTCGCTCTCTCAGTGTATATTATTGTTCTTCAGAGCTGCTTGGACTCCTTAACTGTCCGGGAGCGGCTTGGACTCTCAACTGTCTGTCGGTATTCATGCGGTGCCATTGAGACTGAGTGGTATTTGCCTTGCACTGGGACTTGCTGACTGGTGTTTTGTTTTGTCTTCTGCCAACTTGCCGCACTGTTGCAGGAGATGAACTTGTGGCACTGCAACTGAAGGGACCACAGGTCAAACACGTTGCCAACTGAAGGCTTGGACTAGCCGCAGACTGAAGGCATTTGAGTGTACAATGCTCGCTGTGACTGCTTTTCGTTCACACGTGCGTGGATGGAAAACCGAAGAAAAACTAATCTGGTGAGGAAAATTTTGAAGCAAACGTTTCTGTCGAGTAACTTGTGTGACGTCAGCTAACCGTTGTTTGCATTGTCAAGCATCATTCGACATTCCCCTGTTACTGCAAGACTGGTGCCCCTGTTGACGTGTGTGTGTGTGTGTGTGTGTGTGTGTGTGTGTGTGTGTGTGAGTGCGTTTGTGCATGTGTGCGCGCCACCGTGTGCGCATGTGGACAATGCAGTGTACTATGTGGTTGTGTGCAATTTTTACAGTGACCTGTGAAATGAGACAAATGAATAGCGATAAGATATATTTTGATAAAATAAAATTTTTGTATGCTTGAATTCCTTAGTGTCTTGTAAACTGTTTCCCTTTTCAGAATGAGATTTACACTCCGCAGCGGAGTGAGCGCTGATATGAAACTTCTTGGCAGATTAAAACTGTGAGCCAGACTAAGACTCGAACTCGGGACCTCTGCCTTTCGCGGCCAAGTGCTCTACCAACTGAGCTACCCAAGCACGACTGACAACCCGTCCTCTCAGCTTCAATTCTGCCAGTACCTCGTCTCCTACCATCCAAACTTCACAGAAGCTCTTCTGCAAACCATGCACAACTAACACTCCTGGAAGAAGGGATATTCTGGAGACATGGCTTAGCCACAGCCAGTTTTAATCTACCAGGAAGTTTCTGACTCCCTTTGAAATGAATATGATATGACTGATATCATTTTGCAAATTATCTTTAGATGATTCAACAACTAACTAACAAAGTAAAGCTTCAGACGCGATTTATCACACCAGTGTCAGCATTTCAACTAGCCACAGTGTTGTACAGCCTACAACTCAAAGTAATCAAATCATGCATGATCTTGAAGAACCTTCGATTTCCATGTGTTTTCTGCTGTGGTTGTAACGTAACTGGCATCGTATCTGCCTCTTCCATATCCTTGTTAAGTATAGCGCTAATAACCGGTTATGGTCAGTGTTAGTATCACTCTTGCAGTGAACAGATAAATATTGACCTCATCTTTCAGTCTCGAGTACTACTAACACGACCCAGAAAGGATTACAGCGGGTATCTTACCCCCAGTCATATTTTTTTCAACTCAACAACACCAATGCGAGACACCTGTCGTCACAGCCAACCCCTTTCATAATGAATACATCGCTAACCAGGACAAAGTTTTGAGTGACAACTTGTAGCAGTGCCAGTTGGGCTCTCCTATTCTGGATTTCATTCAGTCGAAATGCTATATATGTTATTGTTGGAACAATTTGTGTAGAACTATTGCTTTTCTCAAGAAAACCCTGTACCTGTTAACGGTAGTGGGGGGATAAAAATGGTTCAAATGGCTCTGAGCACTATGGGACTTAACATCTATGGTCATCAGTCCCCTAGAACTTAGAACTACTTACACCTAACTAACTTAAGTACATCACACACGTCCATGCCCGAGGCAGGATTCGAACCTGCGACCGTAGCGGTCACGCGGTTCCAGACTGAAGCGCCTAGAACCACACGGCCACACCAGCCGGCAGTGGGGGGATAGAATATGTGTGGCCGCAAGTACCGTTATCCAAGATGGCGTCGATGACGTCATTCAAGATGGCAGCCTGTAGACTCGGCAACAGCACATGATCTCACTCAAGATGGCGGCCTTGACGTGATCCTAGATGGCGGATTTTGGTTGGGGATTGGTCAATTGGGCTATCCCAAATAACCTAACCCCCCTCCCCTCCCTTACCCCAGAAAATGGAGGGAAGTTCAAATTCCTTCAGCACAATGCAACACACCACGGATACCTCTACTAACCTAACCTAAAAAAAGGCGAGAAAAGATGTCTCTTGGGCAACCTCTACTAACCTAAGTCATATATATGAGACCGGTTTTTTTCCTAGGACGATTCTGTCTATAACGTCCATGGTGTGCAGCGACAGTTACCTGTGCGCGAATGATCCACGTTTCCCGTTAATGGTAGGAGCCATCCGAATGCAGAGGCCTGTTGGAGTGTAGTAATGTAGCTGCTCTGGATAGGATAGACGTAAGTCATTATTTTGGAGGAGGTCTGTATTTAAACAAATTGAAGCACTACAGCCATCCAGTGCCTCCACCACGAGGTCTGGAGTCCAACTGACCTAGTACATAGTACTGATACCAGAGGACACTGTCATACCTCCTGTGACGTAAGCGAAGATGGCGGTCTGTAGGGGGAAATGGTGGGAAATGACAGCCTGCGCTGGGCTATTGGAGAGGCGAAGGAGTGTACGGCAAACTGATTCGAATCAAGATCCTCTCTAATCTGATTCCCATTTCTTACATCTGCATCACCCGTTTGCTCTTGAAAGCTAACTTAGAATTACTAAAACGTTAATAACAAACTCCTGTGGCGTGCATAGTGCCGTACACCTGCCCGAATACTGCAAAAGTTGTACTACACTCTGGCGGTAATAGGATTTTGATCTTTTAAAAAGGTAATTCTGTCAAGAATGCGACCAAAAGCATTTTCCGTAATACCACCTTAAGGATACTGCTTCTGAACAGCAATAATTATAGGTTCGAGTACCGGCCTGGCGCAATTTTTCGTAACTGCACGGAGTTCTTTGAACCCACTTGTATATCATCGCAGGAGGTTGCACCCATGTAATACACGGTGAGCTTGTGGCGGGACCAACATTTCTCTGAGATGTCTTTACGGGTGCTACTTTCCACATTTTGATTTCTGTGTGGGGGTTATTAATAAAACCAACGTCTTTTGTTGAGGCTGAACTCGATAGTCTAAATAAAGGTCTGAAGCATAATATAGAAACCTCCTTAGATTCGGCTACTGCTACTAAGTTTGTTGTTGACGTGAAACTTGCTATGGAGACAGTTAGGTAGGTGTAAAAAAGCCAGGATAGGTTGTAAAGTTAACGCTCCATCACTAAACATATGAAGAGCAGCAGTCAGGTTAAGAATAACTATTCCCTTGCTATATTTAAGCGTATTAATAAAAAGCTTAACGATGAAAATGCACTCATCGTCAAGGCAGATAAAGGGAACTCCTCTGTCATGTTATATAGAGTTGATTATGTTAACAAAATATCAGCTTTCTTCTCTGAGAATAATATTCACTCCATCAGCACGAATCTCAAGACGAATTTCCAGAAAGAACTCAACGATGGTTTTGACGCTCGTGATTCTCTTTTTTCCCCTTAAAGACCGTACGAGACAGGTATTCATGAATCCCAGGAATCCAACTCTGCGATCAAACGTTAAGATACATAAAGAACACTGGCTGATTCACCCGATTGTTAATGGAATTGGTAGCCCTGGCTACCTCGAATCCAAAGAAGTTATTTCTTCTTAAAAATTTTACACATTTGAAATTTATTTTTCTGTTAAAAATGGGAAAGAGATAATTAATTCATTCAGATGTGTTACGTTTCTTCCCGCATATTTGCTTTCATCCCTTGACCTTACCAACCTTACTTTAACATTGCAATAGAGAAGACAGTCACCATTATCTAAAATAATCTAACCAAATATAAGAAATTACAGATTTGCAGAACTTGAAGAAATGACCACTCTTTTGTAAATTATTCGTAAGTAGAATTATTTCAGTTTCAATGACAGTTGTTCCAACGAAACGAAGGCTTCGCTATGGGGAAGTGCCTACTCGTATTTTTAGCTAACGTTTTCCTTAATTCCACATGAACATTAAATTCACTTACGAAATCGAGAATCAGTGTCATGCACTTAACTTCCTTGACCTGAAATTGTACATAACATGTGAGAAAATTAGCTTTACATTTACAGAAAACCTAGTTCGATTGATCATATCGTCCATGCTTCTTCCACACATCCCTATAGGCATAAAATTGTATTCTTTCGTGTAATGATTGACCGTATGTTTGAGGTCCCTTTAACATGGTCTGCTGTTGTCACAGAACTTAATAATCTCAAACATATTGCTGTCAGTAACGGCTGTCAAGCCAATCTCGTGCAAAAACTTTACACGACAGGAACTAACAAGAACTCTGCTATATCTTTACTGAATAAAGACGGCCCTACTCCAAAGAAATATTTTTCCACTCCGTTCTTTCGTGATAATTCCTATTGGATTGCAAGGTTATTTAAAAAATATGACCTCAATGTGTAGTTCACTACTAATACTCCCACTAAGCTTCCTTTTATGCATAACGTGGGTCCTTCTGTTCATAAATATCTAAAATCTGGCGTGAACAAAATTGAGTGCTACGTATGCCCAGCCTTTCATATAGGACAAACAAAGAACATTTAAGACTTCGTTCCTTGAACATTTATTGAACAAAAACGGAGAAAATGCTTATAAGTCAACGTTCGTAGAACACCTTAAAGCTGAAAAGCACTTAGATCCACCGCTTTCATTACTTAATATGGAAATTTTGCACATAGTGATAAAGAGTGCAAAATTAATCTTTTATAAAATATACATTTATGAGCATTCCCGTCCGGGGTCCAAAGATCTGCTGAATAATTTTCTTTCGCTTAGGAATAGGTTGTTTATTGATGGTACTGCCTCTCTTGTCAAATAATTTATAGCCTGCCAATTTCTTTAACCAATGGCTTACATCACATAGTAAAAACGACCATTTGGATCTGTCGGTTCAAATGGCTTTTAACCTACCTGACTGTTTAATGCTTTTTACTGTATGCTAAAAACTACTATTTTCAACTGATGTTCGTTCATTTTTTCATCAATTTGGTAATCTAGTCAAAAGTCTCAGTGCTTTTTAACGTAATTTTTTAAATATTTTTAAATTTGCTTTAACTGTGATGGCTAGTCAGAGCCACAGGACAACCATTTGTCTTCGAGTCTGATGTCTCAGCTGTGGCGGGGCGAACCCACTTGCTGCCTAGTTGTGTCGCTGATAATTCATATCAGGCGGCCGGCCTATACCCACGTCATGATACTGGAAAGTTTAGCGTAGCGCCGCTTCTCCATCGGCCCACGCTTGATTAGCACGTGACATAAGGTCTTAATGGTGTTTCATTTATTTTAAATAGATGTTCAGTTTCGTTTGACTTACGTTATAGACACGAGAGCCCTCATTGCGCTTAGTCTTCGTAAGCTTTTAGGCACACTAGCGCTTGTTGCTTCTTATGTGAGTTAAATCTTTTATATTCAAACTATCAGTCTGTTGGGGGCTAAACATCGTATGTCTCGTGGCTTTTTACACTACTGGCCATTAAAATTGCTACACCACGAAGAGGACGTTCTACAGACGCGAAATTTAACCGACAGGAAGAAGATGCTCTGATATGCAAATGATTAGCTTTTCAGAACATTCACACAAGGTTGGCGCCGGTGGCGACACCTACAACGTGCTGACATGAGGAAAGTTTCCATCCGATTTATCATACACAAACAGCAGTTGACCGGCGTTGCCTGGTGAAACGTTGTTGTGATCCCTCGTGTAAGGAGGAGAAATGCGTACCATCACGTTTCCGACTTTGATAAAGGTCGGATTGTAGCCTATCGCGATTGCGGTTTATCGTATCGCGACATTGCTGCTCCCGTTGGTCGAGATCCAAAGACTGTTAGCAGAATATGGAATCGGTGGGTTCAGGAGGGTAATACGGAACGTCGTGCTGGATCCCAACGGCCTCGTATCACTAGCAGTCGAGATGACAGGCATCTTATCTGCATGGCTGTAACGGATGTGCAACCACGTCTCGATCCCTGAGTCAACAGATGGGGACGTTTGCAAGACAACAAACATCTGCACGAACAGTTCGACGGCGTTTGCAGCAGAATGGACTATCAGCTCGGAGACCATGGCTGCGGTTACCCCTGACGCTGCATAACAGACAGGAGCGCCTGCGATGGTGTACTCAGCGACGAACCTGCGTGCACGAATGGCAAAACGTCATTTTTTCGGATGAATCCAGGTTCTGTTTGTAGCATCACGATGGTCGCATCCGTGTTTGGCGACATCGCGGTGAACGCACATTGGAAGCGTGTATTCGTCATCACCATACTGGCGTATCACACGGCGTGATGGTTTGAGGTGCCATTGGTCACACCTCTCGGTCACCTCTTGTTCTTCAGTTAGGGAAGATTCCCATAGAACATGATCTGGTACTCCGATTTCCCCGCAGTCACAGCTGGTCGTTGCTCTTTTATCAGTTCTGTTCAGATTTGTAGGATATGGCCCATGTCCGCAGAGGTAGTGGCCCAGTGCTCTACTTGGCTCAACATGTCATCTTAACCTTGGAGTTAAATTAAGATATTGAAACGTTCTCCTTCCTGTGCCTGAGTTCCGTATCCTCTGCCATTCTGTAAATATTAAGTCCCTTGTTACTGTTGGATTTGTTGTCGGTTCTCAGAGAGTTTCGTGGATATTTCCATATTGTTTCTTCTCCAGCCACTTGATAGCAGTCATTCTTCTTATCTGTATGCCTAGACGACATATTAATATAGTTAAGACCCCTGTAGATGTGGTTCAGAAGGCTCCGAAGCATCGTAGCAGAATTCCTCGCTGTACTTGTCTTACTGCAGCAGCAGGTTTAGCCAGTCGTAGCCTGTGAGTCCAAACACTGGCACCATAGTTGACATGTACTCGTGGAACAACCTGATTACATTCAGTGGCAAATGTAACTTCCTTTGTCCCATATTAATAAATTTATTCGTTATACCATTCCCTTTCGTTGCTACGCTTTCTATGTGGGCACGATTTTCAGCGTTCTTTCAGGTGTATGCGTAAATACCGTTGATGGTATGCTCTCGGATTATCTCCTTGTTTATTATAGTCGATGGGTTCCTAATAATAATTCCTTTAAATAAAATGCAAGATTCCACCCAGTTTTCCATTTTCTTGCGAATCACAACTGTTTGCGTGCATTAAAAGTAGTGAATCATCGGCATATGCAATAACTCCCGTCATTTCCTGACTGATTTGTGATCTGTCGAGAAGTGGTCTAAGCGCCAGAATTCAGGACCGCAAACTACCCTGGGGGCATCTTCTCATAAAACTTTTGCTGACTGTTGATGTGGAACTCGACAGCGCCTTGTATCGGTTTTTGCAGTAATCCAGCAGCCAGTAGCCATTTTTGGGCATCCAGTTTCCCTCAGTCTTTAACGTCATGAGGGATACAGTAAGTTATCAAACACCCCAGCTATGTCTATCATCATTCCTATTACATATTTTGTATCCGTAGCGTACGCAAATTTTTCCCCATTATTAACTGCATCCTCAGTACATTTACCCTTCCTGAATACATACTGGGCGTTATTTAATACCGTTAGAATCTTGTGTCATTTTGATCTATTGATTAGCACTTTCTCCAAAATCTTACCCTGTACATCTATTAAGCAAATGGACCAGCGTGATTTGGTGTGTATAGGATCCCTATCTTCTCCAATTTCTATAGCTGCTTCTGCCATTTTCCAGCACTTTGGAAAGCGCCCCTGGATAACACACTCATTAATTAATCTGCTCATGTAAGGAAACACACAGGAACTTATTGATTGTATTATCGCACCTGGTAGGCCATTGGCACCAGGCACTCACTTTCATATCGCATACGATTTCAGCGACCTCTATGTCAGTACACGGGTATATGGCGGCTGTATTGTCAAAAGCTCATCCAGTTCCTGTCTCACTTTTTTCTGATATTCATTGCCCTCCTTTTCATCGTCCTCTGGAAGAAGAACTCGAAGGAGAGCTTCAACCAACCTCCCTCCACTTTGATGTAATCCGGTACTCAGTCTGGACTGTGAATAGAACGGAGAGAGATCTTATTTTCTCAGTTGTAATTTTATAAGGCGTGCCCAAGGGGTCTACTATCGGATTTTAAAGAACAAACCTCTCCCAGCTAGCTCGACTCACTGACCTTACCTCAATGTTTTGCCTCTCTTTTAGTTGCCTATATTGCGTCAGTATAAATTCGTTGTCACACAGACTTCTTCGATGTATTCTTCTTGTCTTCCGTGCTTGTCTTCTAAGTCTAGCAAGTTCTGCGTTCCGAAGTGTCAGTTGTGATGTAGCGACGTGTTTCTTCAGTGGCGTGGCATTTTCTATTGCTTTCTATTTAGCTTCTGAAAATTCAGTGGCCCCCAACCTGTTTCTGTAGATAGGACTGTTACAAGGAAGACTGTGTACACACATCTACAGCTCCAGAATCACTTCTTCGAATTAATTGCCTCTGTTACCTGGTGTTTAACTGTGTTATACAACAGATTTATCGATTGCGTCGATGTTAATTACAACAACCATGAAGAGTCTGACATGCTTTAAATTTTCGATCTGAATGGAAGAGTGGACGTTGGTGGGATTCCCGTGACATTACGAGTAGTCAGCTCGTGCTGTCAGAGCCGGTGGATGGGGCGTTAACTGTTGTAAGTAGGCTGTTTAGGTTTTCTTATTGGTAACGCCACGTAGCGCTCTGTATGAAAATCACTGGCTGTGCTGTGTGCAGTCTGCGGCTAGTTTGCATTGTTGTCTGCCATTGTAGTGTTGGGCAGCTGGATGTTAACAGCGCGTAGCGTTGCCGCAGTTGGAGGTGAGCCACCAGCAGTGGTGGATGTGAGGAGAGAGATGGCGGAGTTGTGGGCATGGAAAATCTGGAGGTGTGGCCATCAGAAACAGTACATTTGTAAGAATGGATGTCATGAACTGCTATATACAGGGCTATTACAAATGATTGAAGCGATTTCATAAATTCACTGTAGCTCCATTCATTGACATATGGTCACGACACACTACAGATACGTAGAAAAACTCATAAAGTTGTGTTTGGCTGAAGCCGCACTTCAGGTTTCTGCCGCCAGAGCGCTCGAGAGCGCAGTGAGACAAAATGGCGACAGGAGCTGAGAAAGCGTATGTCGTGCTTGAAATGCACTCACATCAGTCAGTCATAACAGTGCAACGACACTTCAGGACGAAGTTCAACAAAGATCCACCAACTGCTAACTCCATTCGGCGATGGTATGCGCAGTTTAAAGCTTCTGGATGCCTCTGTAAGGGGAAATCAACGGGTCGGCCTGCAATGAGCGAAGAAACGGTTGAACGCGTGCAGGCAAGTTTCACGTGTAGCCTGCGGAGGTCGACGAATAAAGCAAGCAGGGAGCTAAACGTACCACAGCCGACGGTTTGGAAAATCTTACGGAAAAGGCTAAAGCAGAAGCCTTACCGTTTACAATTGCTACCAGCCCTGACACCCGATGACAAAGTCAAATGCTTTGAATTTTCGGCGCGGTCTGCCGAATCACTACAGGGGCACATATCGAACATTTGTGAATGCCTAAAAAAACTTTTTGAGTTTTTGTATGTGTGTGCAAAGCATTGTGAAAATATCTCAAATAATAAAGTTATTGTAGAGCTGTGAAATCGCTTCAATCATTTGTAATAACCCTGTATATTATGACTATTAAGGTAAATACATTGTTTGTTCTGTATTAAAATCTTTCATTTGCTAACTACGCCTATCAGTAGTTAGTGCCTTCCATAGTTTGAATCTTTTATTTAGCTGGCAGTAGTGGCGCTCGCCGTATTGCAGTAGTTCGAGTAACGAAGATTTTTGTGAGGTAAGTGATTTGTGAAAGGTGTAGGTTAATGTTAGTCACGGCCATTCTTTTGTAGGGATTATTAAAAGTCAAACTGCGTTGCGCTAAAAATATTGTGTGTTAGTTTAAGCACAGTCATGTATAATTGTTCAAAAGGGGATGTTTCATATGTCGACCCTTAGCCGAAGATACCTCACTGGAATCTTCTAATTTTTTCTTGTAGTTTGTGTAATTAGTGTACTTTTGTTTATTGCTAGCGTGTAACTGTAGAGAGAATCTCTTTTGTAGTTGCAGTCTTTCATTGTTGTAGAGTGAAACGGTTGTGGCATGCATGTATATTTCCACCAAGTATGTCGCAGCTGCGCTTGCGATTAACTAGATATTATTTTCAGTGCTATGTTAATGTGTTTTCTTATTTTTGCCCTTCAAATTGTGCTTTTCTGTGTTATCGTGTGAAATATTGTGACAATTACGGCGTGTGAAAAACGTAATACTGGGCTCCAAAGTAAACTGAGAAATGACAGTGAAGACGAAAGCAATGTGTTAGCGCCACCGAGTAATGAATTAACTAACGTTCAACATAGTAATTTGGTAACTGTGCATAGGGAAATGGAGCGGGCGGCAAACAATGGTGTGGACAGTGAAACAATTAGTGAACAGGGAAGCATTATCGATCGATCGGTCGGCAATAGCCCGCCTCAGGAATCGGGAATGACAGGACACAATCTTGCAAATACTGCAGATTCAGGTTTTGAGTCCTCACCGTTTTCTCAAATAAGTCATGACACATTTGCTGCTCGTCAAAATGTGAATGTTGCTGGTGCAACTTCACTGCCGAAAAGCACTGAGGAACATGTTTCAGACACCAGTGCATTGTTATTACAGTTAATGCAACAAATGGGACAAAGGCTACAAAAGTTAGACACAATGCAAAAAAATCTTCAAAAGTTAGACACAATGCAAAAAAATCTTCAAAAGTTAGACACAATGGAACAAAATCTTCAGCCGGCCGAAGTGGCCGCGCGGTTCTGGCGCTGCAGTCTGGAACCACGGGACCGCTACGGTCGCAGGTTCGAATCCTGCCTCGGGCATGGATGTGTGTGATGTCCTTAGGTTAGTTAGGTTTAACTAGTTCTAAGTTCTAGGGGACTAATGACCTCAGCAGTTGAGTCTCATAGTGCTCAGAGCCATTTGAACCAAAATCTTCAAATGTTTGACACAATGGAACAAAATCTTCAAAAGTTAGACACAATGGAACAACACCAGAGTTAAACACAGCAATAGTTAGACGCAATGGAACAAAAGCTTCGAACGTTAGACTCAGTGGAACATAAGCTTGAACAAACACATGAAGATTTAACTACTCAGTTACAAAAAATCGAATCGAAATGTCAAAAAGTCTGTAATGACGTAAAAACACTAATTTGTGAGCATTTCCAACCTATTTTTTCGCGGCATGAAAATACATTACAGAATCACGAAGCAGCCATAAAAGAACTGCAAACTGCAAACTATTGTTCTTGAAAATCATGAGACCTTGCAAGACCTGTAGCCATCACTGACACAGAAGAGTATGAACAAATAAGAAAATTCAAACAAAATCAAAATCAAATCAATACACAGTACAAAAGAGAAATCCGGGAAGTACAAGATCAGTTGACGCAGGTGATACAAGAATTACATATTTCAGAGGACACTCGCACTCCAACACGGGAAGAGGAACTTAGAAATACGGAAAAGCCACAAAATAATAACACAGGGCATTTCGGTAATTATGAAAAGAATTGGCAAGGTGGACCGAATTTTGAGATGGAACCGCCGACACGACGTAACAGTGACCGATATGCGACCCGCCGCCGACACGATGATTTTGACTATAAGCTGTTCATTACTACACGTAAATTTAAAACATTTAAGAATTCTGGCAACGACATTCATCCACAAGCATGGCTCCATCAATTCTCTCATTGTTTTCCTCCCAACTGGTCATTAGAACACAGATTAGAATTTATGTGTGGCTACTTAGAGAATGAACCAGCTGAAAGAATGCGATCGGTCATTCACGATTGTCACAGTGAAGGAGAATTTTATCATGCCTTCCTCTCAGCATATTGGTCTCAAGCTACACAAGACCGAGTAAAACACAGCATCATAATGATGAAACATTTCGAACAATCTGAATTTTCCAGTCTTGTGAAATATTTTGAAGACATGTTGCAGAAGAATCAGTACCTGTCAAACCCATACAGCCCCTCAGAACTCATCCGCATTTGCTAATCAAATTACCTGAACATTTACGACATATTATTTTGGCAGGACGTTGCAAAGACGACATTGGAGCTTTTCAGGGTCAAGTTACAAGAAGTTACAAGAATTAGAAATTGACAATGACAATCACGGAACGCGAAAACAGGAACACAACTATTACAGGTCACATTCGTCACAATTCCGTGATGACAGAAGTAATAAATGGACACGGCAAGGCTATTTTTACAACGCAAATCGTGACGAAAACAGACACCACCCCTGTGACAACTGTTGGCTGAATAACAGTTACAGAGATAGATCGCATTTCTGTAGTAATGAATATGACAGAGATAACCATAGAAACAGGCAATATGGGAACCAAAACAATTATTATCAAGGGGGACAGAACTTCAGACGCAACGGTCCAGCGCGTAGTTACATTTCAGGGAGAAATTCTCTACCACTTAACCGACAAGAGAGATACTACAGGAGCTACCAACATGACGACAGACGATATAATCATAACGACAGACCTGAATTTCGTCAGAACCTGCGAGATTCAAACAGAGCAGGGTCTTCTCGTCAAGGTGAATTTGTAGAAGTTGGGTCTCCTAATCCTAATAACGGCGCGCGCCAACAAAGAGACAGACAATGATTCGCAGTGCAGGCAGCCACGTGCCCCGGCTGCCTCAGAGAAAAATAACATAGACGCTAACCTTGAGAAAAATTCCAGTATTTTTTTACCGAAGTATACAGCATGATAATTGCGTTCAAGATGAAACTCTGAGTACTATGAAGAGTAAACGATTGCACAACATTTCACATGTAAAACCGTTTATTGAGAGATAATCTGCTTTTTAACTAAAGCTTTGCCATAAAATTTTTCACTTCACGCTACTGGTACAATTTGTCACACTGAGAAACTGTTAACATGCAACAATGTTTTGAAGTTAACTATCCAATCTAGAAACTAGGGAACATATTTAGACAGTATATATGAGTGCGTTGTTATAGTGAACAGACGACACAGTGTTATTGAGTGTGTACATTCTTGCTTGTTAATTGCACGATTATGTAACGACTATAAGGCTCACATACTTACAACATTTACCAGTACTGCTAATGAGATTTTAATGCAACATTTTGGTTTACTTGAAAATACATACTGGATTTAAAGTATTTTCTGTGAGTTACCAGATGTCACAGTGGTTAGTTTATGTGACAGCTACACGATTTTATCACGACGCTACTAATGAGTGACCATTTACAATGTTGTTTTTGCGGTGTTTCTGGTTTATATCCGCACAGTTTTTCTGAATTATTCTGGAAAGTAAAACATGTTTTATTAGTAACTTTTGTGGTATAGCTACAATGAGACAGCCATTTCTGTAGCACAACAATACGTTACAGCACAGTACTTTCTTCATCACGTCAATAAGCGTAATAACTAAGATATCTATACGCAAAGCATTTCACTTTTGTTTATCATGAGGTACATACATTGACTTCTGTAGAACTTAGCTTTCGGAGGACGATAACTACGACACTTCCACAGAGATTATCTTACAACAAGACGCACAGTTTAGAGCTACAGTACACGTATTCGAGTGATTAATTTTGTGATTAAAACATTTATTTTTAAAGATTTTTGAATTACAAAGATACAAAGGTTTTCCGTGATACATTTCATTCAATTGCTTTAATCTGTAACACCTGAGGATGTAATTACATTAATCCTCAGGGGGGTACACGCCTACTTTGTGTCCCATGTGTTTGACAAGCACAAGGAGCCATAGCTAATATGGTATTTGCTTATACAACTTTACACATCGGTACCATATTCCTCTAACACAGAATTACACAGCTATCTGATTATTTAACAGAGAAACAAACATTTTTTTTACTGTGTCAGTGACAGACGTTTACACAATTACACAGTTGGATAACTTCATACTTATGAAACTGTATTTTGTCTGTACTTTGTGAACTGTTCATATATTTTCGGAACCATTGTGATACTATGAAAGCTTTGAATGATGTATTTGGTATGGGATCATGATTTTTAAAGTACGTTTGAGGTAGATGACACTATTGAAATGAGCAGAGAAATTTTTGTTTTTTAGGTTTTGAAGTTATTGCAGAAAGCTACAACGTTTTTGACATTTGACTGAGGTGTTATGATATTATTATTACGACGACCATGTGTATTTTGCTGTTGAGGTATGTTTATGATCAATAAGCTGATGCTATATGAGGAATTTGATTATGCTATGTACACTCCTGGAAATTGAAATAAGAACACCGTGAATTCATTGTCCCAGGAAGGGGAAACTTTATTGGCACATTCCTGGGGTCAGATACATCACATGATCACACTGACAGAACCACAGGCACATAGACACAGGCAACAGAGCATGCACAATGTCGGCACTAGTACAGTGTATATCCACCTTTCGCAGCAATGCAGGCTGCTATTCTCCCATGGAGACGATCGTAGAGATGCTGGATGTAGTCCTGTGGAACGGCTTGCCATGCAATTTCCACCTGGCGCCTCAGTTGGACCAGCTTTCGTGCTGGACGTGCAGACCGCGTGAGACGACGCTTCATCCAGTCCCAAACATGCTCAATGGGGGACAGATCCGGAGATCTTGCTGGCCAGGGTAGTTGACTTACACCTTCTAGAGCACGTTGGGTGGCACGGGATACATGCTGACGTGCATTGTCCTGTTGGAACAGGAAGTTCCCTTGCCGGTCTAGGAATGGTAGAACGATGGGTTCGATGACGGTTTGGATGTACCGTGCACTATTCAGTGTCCCCTCGACGATCACCAGTGGTGTACGGCCAGTGTAGGAGATCGCTCCCCACACCATGATGCCGGGTGTTGGCCCTGTGTGCCTCGGTCGTATGCAGTCCTGATTGTGGCGCTCACCTGCTCGGCGCCAAGCACGCATACGACCATCATTGGCACCAAGGCAGAAGCGACTCTCATCGCTGAAGACGACACGTCTCCACTCGTCCCTCCATTCACGCCTGTCGCGACACCACTGGAGGCAGGCTGCACGATGTTGGGGCGTGAGCGGAAGACGGCCTAACGGTGTGCGGGACCGTAGCCCAGCTTCATGGAGACGGTTGCGAATGGTCCTCGCCGATACCCCAGGAGCAACAGTGTCTCTAATTTGCTGGGAAGTGGCGGTGCGGTCCCCTACGGCACTGCGTAGGATCCTACGGTCTTGGCGTGCATCCGTGCGTCGCTGCGGTCCGGTCCCAGGTCGACGGGCACGTGCACCTTCCGCCGACCACTGGCGACAACATCGATGTACTGTGGAGACCTCACGCCCCACGTGTTGAGCAATTCGGCGGTACGTCCACCCGGCTTCCCGCATGCCCACTATACGCCCTCGCTCAAAGTCCGTCAACTGCACATACGGTTCACGTCCACGCTGTTGCGGCATGCTACCAGTGTTAAAGACTGCGATGGAGCTCCGTATGCCACGGCAAACTGGCTGACACTGACGGCGGCGGTGCACAAATGCTGCGCAGCTAGCGCCATTCGACGGCCAACACCGCGGTTCCTGGTGTGTCCGCTGTGCCGTGCGTGTGATCATTGCTTGTACAGCCCTCTCGCAGTGTCCGGAGCAAGTATGGTGGGTCTGACACACCGGTGTCAATGTGTTCTTTTTTCCATTTCCAGGAGTGTATATGTAAGAGTTTATAGAAAAAAATAAAGTGTGTGTGTGTGTGTGTGTGTATGTATGCGTGTGTGTGTGTGTGTGTGTATGTATGTGTGTGTGTGTGTGTGTGTGTGTGTGTGTGTGTGTGAGAGAGAGAGAGAGAGAGAGAGAGAGAGAGAGAGAGAGAGAGAGAGAGAAAGAGACAGGCAGAGACAGCACGTGAGAGAGAGAACTACATGTGTTTTCTCTCTCAATAGAAACCCATGTGAGCTAATGTCAACAAACAGCCATCACCATGGCAGAGTGGGCGAAGCACCCATGTTACGAGAACCACGTAGTAACCAATTCGTCGTGCAGTACTTCTGAAGTCCAGAAAACAAAAGGTGAATAAGATGAAGGGAACACTCCTCCCTAATAATATACATGTGATAATTGTTCCCCCATCTTACTGAGGCAAGACTACTATTCCTACATTGTTGCTAGTACAAAAAGAGTGGATTCGATTCGAACACGTGTATGCATTTTTAAAAATATTATTCCAGTCCAAATAACAGATATTCAAGGAGATACTGCAAGGCTTCTGCAGGGATCGCCAGGGGGATGGATACTCGACTTTACTTTGGTTCAAATGCACAAATATCATCCGAACTCCTACAGGAATCAGGATTTGTGAGTGTAGAGTTTAATGGATGAGCGGTTCTGCATTGCAGCATACAGTAAAATGGAAATTTGAGTCGGTCAGGACAGTGTCCGGAGATCTAAGCAGTTACGGCAACTGCTCATGAGACAGAGTAATTTTGAGTCTGAGTCCTGGTCCAGCACAAATTATCAACTTTCGCCATTCCATTACCACAGTGCCTTGTACAGCTAGCAGTCGCTATTTCCCTCCCATCCTTTCCATTTCCTTCTCCTTCCCATATGTCATGTTTTCAAATAAATGATTTCTAATAAAATTATTGTGTTATTATTATTTATTCATCCATATCCAGAAGGTTCATCAAGCTGTACAGGTAAGGATTTATTCATAATATGTATTCAGTTTCGTCCAGATACAATGTATATAACGTTCGGTAAGTAGAGGTGAGAGAATTGCACTCATTTCACGGATACGTCGTTGACACCAACTGTGGTCATGCACAGCCTCCTTCCAAGGCCTCACATGCGCTATGCTCTAAGCAGAACTTCAGACATTCCTACTACGACTATGAGTCGAATTATACTCCATTGTAAACCACAACTCTGTTCGAAAAGCAGGATAGTTTGGTGTTTTATTATATGAGTGTGTGTGTGAGTGAGAGAGACAGACAGACAGAGACAGAATGTTTGATTATAGCTGGAACATAATCTTGGAGCGCTGTTCTGATACCAGTGCTGACGCACCAGCTAAGCCGCAGCCGGTTTGGTCCTGACGCCCTGGCAGCCTGTGCTGGTGGCCTGGTGGTGGTGGCCGACTGCTATGAAAGCACCTGTTTCTGGTGGTCTGATGGAACACGCGGCATAGATTGCAGCTGCATGACCTCTCCAGATAACGACAATCTGTTTCCAGAATTTTCGGTGTTATCTTGTAACCGGGTCCTCTGCAGAAAATACCAACTTTGTCGGAGAACTTTATTGTTTAATGACACACACATAATAAATAGAGGCCCACACACGACCTAAAATGCTTTGTTCCCAACTAAGAATTCATTGCACTATGACGTGTTTACAGGTGGCGGGTACATGCATTCTGCATCGCTAGATTTTTTTAAGACTGGTGGAAGAACTAATTTCCACGAAATCATGTCAGCTCATATGACCAGAACATTAATGTTTCCAGCAGTCTGTCGCAAACAGGAACAAATAGACAGATTCGTGTACATGCTTGTCTTTCCCCTCCACAGGGCAAGCCGTAATAAAGCTAAGTGACCTTCACATAATGCGTTATGGGCGACCAGCTGTGCAACTCGCCTGGAGAAAAAGCCATTAGGTGGAAAAAAAAGAGACCATTAACGTCGCTATTGACATTCCATTGTAGAAAGCATCGCAAATACGACACGCTCATTACTTGGAAACATATCATACTTTGTGCTACTTACTGAATTGCTTATGAGTTGACGGGAAATATTCTTACATCTGCAAACCTGATTATACAAGTGTCTTTCTATGAGAGTTCAGAGCTACTGACTTATGAAACGCCACATGGCTATTGAATGATGTTTTTATGCTTTGGTTTGCGTAATTGCTTATTTCATTTGGTATCTGTTTTCCAGCTGTGTTGCAGCATTGGTTTTATAAAATAAATTTAAATGCATTTGCTAATGTGAACACTTTCTGTCAACAGATCTATTAAATAATTATTTTATGATCCACATTCTTCGAAAAAGGAGCTCTTGGAATGGAAAGAACAATAAGAAGGGACTAATAACAGTAACTGCATATATAATTTTCTTTTCAAGCACTTGGTAATTTTTTGTAGACTTAGTTCTTGTGGTACACCACTTTAATTATGTAGACATTATGATGTGAATATACATTTCCCTTATCTGCATTGTTGTCTTTAGTGTAATATTTTTTCTGCTTGAGCTTTGTCATGTTTAGGTATAAGTTATAGCATTTGCTGCTGCTGTTTGCCAGGCATAGTGTTACTGAATTTGACTTTGTATTACTCTGTTAAGCCAGTTTTACTGCTGATTTATTTTTCTTGTTGCTGCTCATTGGCTCATATTAGTTGTAATGTTGCATTTGCTTAGTAATTTAGATTTACTGTAGCTTGCTTAGCCAATATGCACTTTTTTGTCATTGCTGTTTATGTTAATTGTTTTGTACTGCTGCATTGCCTCGTTCCTTAGTATATATATCTGAGCTCAGTTGATTTATGTTAGCTTAAGAGGGGGTAGACTATATAAGAAACTGACTATGGAGAATAGGTAAAGAATGCATTGAGAAGTTATATGAAAAAGATTTGGCCAAAATGACTATTGTACAATGAGAAATAATTATTTTGAAAGAAATATGAATAGAATACAGAAAGGAGGTATAGATAGGACTTTTTGGGAGTAATGATGAATGGAGATCTCCAAGAAGTAAAGAAAGTTTTGTTTGCAAACTACTACAGTTCAAAAAACCCTGTCCTTTCCTTGTGTTATCCCACTATGTGTTTGTGTATCCTTGTATATTTGTGTTTTTCCTGTCTTTATTTGTTTAGCTGATACGAGTTATGTTGTAGAATTTTTCTAATAATATGTTATTTTCTTTGTAAAGATGTTTATAGACATTATTAATTCTGTTCTGTTTCAATGCTCATGTGTGAAATTAATGTTTCGAAAACTATTCTCATTATTTTATATATTTACTTATGTCATAATTCCTGTAACACTAATGTATATGTTTATTTCTATTCTTTTGTAAAGCCTGTGTTACTACAAATGTTATCTGTACTGTTATGTTCTTTAATGATGTATTTTGTACCTTTGTAATTGTATTCTTATGTTGTAAATTTATAATTGTATAGACACCAGTTCTTCAAATTAAGTATCATTTCACTGCACACGTTTCTGTTGGTCATAGTATATGCACAATATGTGAAACAGAAAGAGGACTGTTAGTGCTTGCACGTGTGTTAATAATTCAGTAAGGGACTGGTTAACAGCATTGCTGGTTCTAAGGTCAACTCCAAAAACTTTGTGAGTGCACAAGTGATGGTTTATGGACTTGCTATATTGTCTGCAAGACTCTTCGATGGTGATTGTGCTCCTGCACAGTCGCAACAGATGGCTGCTGGCCGTCTCTACAAGAACTACAGTGGGTCTGCACCTTCGATGGCCCACCAAAACCATTACTTCTACAAGGACTGCAGTATGTCTGCACCTCTGGTGGCCCACCAATACCATAATCTCTACTAGGGCTACAGTGGGTCTGCTCTGTGATGACCTACCTACCAATATTCTTCAAAACTTCGAATGACTCTGCTGTGGGTTTGCTCTGTTGTGGCCCATTACCTGTCTGCATGTCAAGAGTCAGCACTGTCTTTTCGTTGGAAGGACAACACTACTTCTTCAAGACTGCATGGAAATCCACTACTTCTGTGTGCAATTTCTCTTACTAATGAGACTTTGTAAAAAACTGTAATTACTATTATGATGAATGATCAGGACTGTCTTTATGGGCTGTGAGAAAATTTTAGCTTTTGACCAACACTGTATCAATAAGTGTGCGCATTTGATTTCTTTGTTATTGTAATTATGAGTATGAAAAATTTTTTTGAAATCTGTATTGGCCAGTGCCCAAAACAATTTGTAAAATTTTTTGTGGGGAGCTTGGGGGCTGTGTAAGTAGGCTGTTTAGGTTTTCTTATTGGTAACGCCACGTAGCGCTCTGTATGAAAATCACTGGCTGTACTGTGTGCAGTCTGTGGCTAGTTTGCATTGTTGTCTGCCATTGTAGTGTTGGACAGCTGGATGTTAACAGCGCTTAGCGTTGCTGCAGTTGGAGGTGAGCCACCAGCAGTGGTGGATGTAGGGAGAGAGATGGCAGAGTTGTGAGAATGGAAAATCTGGAGGTGTGTCCATCAGAAACAGTACATTTGTAAGAATGGAGTCATGAACTGCTATATATATTATGACTATTAAGGTAAATACATTGTTTGTTCTCTAATAAAATCTTTCATTTGCTAACTATGCCTATCAGTAGTTAGTGCCTTCCATAGTGTGAATCTTTTATTTAGCTGGCAGTAGTGGCGCTCGCCGTATTGCAGTAGTTCGAGTAACGAAGATTTTTGTGAGGTAAGTGATTTGTGAAAGGTATAGGTTAATGTTAGTCACGGCCATTCTTTTGTAGGGATTATTAAAAGTCAGATTGCGTTGCGCTAAAAATATTGTGTGTCAGTTTAAGCACAGTCATGTATAATTGTTCAAAGGGGACGTTTCACTGTCAGTGCAGCGGCCGAGTAGGGCTGTCCACAGATGGGCAGTGACCAGTGGACGTGGGATTTTCCCCGGCGGGTCCACGGAGGCATAGGGGAGTCAGTTGGAGAAGAAGCAATGGCGACTACAGCAAACGAAATACAACATGGGCACTGCATTTTAGGGAAAGTACGTTACAGATCTTACAAATAAGACACAATAAAACCAAATTCACCATAAAAATTACTACAGTGAGACGGCCTTATTAAATTTTTCAACATGATTCTATGATAACTATTAGGAAAGTTACAACTGTTTTTAATAATCGGTGTTCAGCTGGAGAATATGAATTAATAATAATTAATCCAATGGGTACTGTACTGGAACTAAACCTGTCTGCCACTCTGTATAGCATTACTGTGTTCCAGATAATTTACAGTTAGCATGCGTACAAGTTTACGAGTACTGTGCTGTTTATTAACATATACCTTATTTCCTGTAAGGAAACGGGCAGGAGGAGCCTGATTATTAGGAAGTCTGAATGGAAACGTGTACTTGAGGTTCGTGCAAGAAGTTCTACCTGAGTTGTTGGAGAACGTACCTTTAGCTGATAGTGAGTGGATGTGGGTACAACATTACGGTGCACCGCCTCACTTCAGTGTGGATCTCCACAACCATCTCATTGCTGTATTTCCTGGTCGTCGGACTACTAGGGGAGGTCCTATTCCATGGCCTGTGAGGTCACCTGGCCTGATTCCCCTTGTTTGCTATGGGAATATATAAAACCACTTGTGCATGAGACCCCAGTGGATATGGAGATGGAATTAGTTGCCGGAACTGTAGTTACTTGTGACATGATTCGAAACACACCATGGATATTTGTCAGGGTACGTCAGAAACTTGTTTGACAATGTCATGCTTGCATTGAGATTGATGGCCGTTAGTATCAGCACATTTTGTAAGACACTGTGCAAATGATACGTTCTTTCTCAGTGAAGGTATTTGCAGTAAACTGTAACGGTTCTTTTATTCTTATTATCTCCTTAAGCTGGCTTCTCAGACCCTCAAACTGTTCAATGGAGCTTCCTCTACGATCTGTTAAATTTTTGCACGGTATTAAGGAACCACCCTGTATGAATGGCCATTAATATAAGTTATATTAAAACCATAAAGAAGTGTGATTAATCGAGACGTTAAATATTCACATGAAAGAACGTGTACCTAGAGGACAGAAGGACACATAATGTTTAGTCTGGCCATATTTATTTAAAAAATTTAACGTAACTATTTCGTAGTGTAACACTGGATGTAAGCACGTTTAGGAATTTAGTTAATAAGTTATGAATTACTGAATTATTTTCGTAATCAAAAGTAGCAAAATTAAAATTGTCCTGAATTATTTGTTAGAAGTATTCCAACCTCTGTCTTCCCATAAACATTTTACCTCCTAGAGTACCAGATTCTCTTCTTTTCTGGTTTTCCTATTGTCCATGGTTCACTACCACACCCTGCTGAGCTTAAAACGTATATTCTCAGAAAGTTCTTTCCCAAATTATAGGCCTATACTGGTAGCTTCCTTTTGGGAACAAATGCCCGCTATGCTCTCTTTATGTCCTCCTTGCGTCCTCTGGCATGAGTTATGTTGCTTCCAAGACAGCAGAATCCTGAAACTTCGCCTATTTCGTGGTCACCAATTCTGATGTTGAGTTTTTCGGTAATTCATTTGTGTTACTCCTCATTACATTTGTGTTTCATCAGTTTACCCTCAGTCCATTTCCTGTACTCATTAGACTGTTCATTTCAACTAGTCCTGTAATTTTTATTCCCTTTCACTGAGGATAGCAATGTCATCAAGGAATCTAGTGGTTGACATCCTTTCATCCTGGACTGTACACAATTCAAACAATGTTTTGGGTCACCCCGGTTCCCAGAACTCCTGAAGACAGTCGTTGACTGTGGATACGTATCACAGAAACAGTTCCTTTGACTTTTCAGAGATGTCACTAATCCCGCCCAAAGATATAAACAAACATGCATGAGCAGCGCCTATTAGACGGAGGGGGTACGAAGCCGATCAATTTCAGTCATTCCAGCAGGAAGGAGGTACACGGCTCAAATTGCCTGTAGTTCAATCATACCTAGACGGTCACTACTGCGGTTCGATCGCGTCCGCATTGTTACTTTGTGCCAGGAAGGGCTCTCAGCAAGGTAAGTGTCCAGGCGTCTCGGAGTGAACCAAAGCGGTGTTGTTCGGACCTGGAGGAACTACACATAGACGGGAACAGTCGATG
Organism: Schistocerca cancellata; assembly: GCF_023864275.1. Taxonomy (NCBI): domain Eukaryota; kingdom Metazoa; phylum Arthropoda; class Insecta; order Orthoptera; family Acrididae; genus Schistocerca; species Schistocerca cancellata. The sequence continues at coordinate 498,459,390 of NC_064631.1, forward strand.
ACCTGCCTCGCTCAGGCCGTCCAAGGGCTTCTACTGCAGTGGGTTCTACCTACGGATTATGGCTCGGAGGAACCCTCACAGTAACTCCATCATGTTGAATGATGCTTTCCGTCCAGCCACAGGACATGGTGTTACGACTCAAACTGTGTGCAATAGGCAGCATAATGTGCAGCTTCACTCCCGACGACCATGGCGAGTTCCGTCTTGCAACCACGACACCATGTAGCGCGGTACAGATGGGCCCAACAACATGCCGAATGGACCACTCAGGACTGGCATCACGTTCTTTTCACCGATGAGTGTCACGTGTGCCTTCAACCACACAATCGTCGGAGACGTGTTTGGAGGCAACCCGACTGGCTGAACGCCTTAGACGCACGGTCCAGTGAGTGCAGCAAGGTGGAGGTTCCCTGCTGTTTTAGGGTGGCATTACGTGGGACCGGCGCACATCTCTGGTAGTCATGGGTGCGACGTAACGGCTGTACGAAACGTGAATGCCATCCTCCGACCTATAGTGCAACCATATCTACAGCATATTGGCGTGGCATTCGTGTTAATGGATGACAATTCGCGTCCTCATCGGGCACATCTTGTGAATGACTTCCTTAAGGATAACGACATCGCTCGACTAGAGTGGCAAGCATGTTCTCCAGACATGAACCCTATCTAACATGCCTGGGATAGAGTGAAAAGAGCTGTTTATGGACAACGTGACCAATCAACCACTCTGACGAATCTACGCCGAATCGCCGTTGTGGAGTGGGACAATCTGGACCAACAGTGTCCTGATGAACTTGTGGATAGTATGCCACGACGAATACAGGGATGCATCAATGCAAGAGGACGTGGTATGGGATATTAGAGGTACCAGTGTGTACAGCAGTCTGGACCACCACCTCTGTATGGTAGTACAACATGGCAATGTGTGGTTTTCATGAACAATAGAAAGTGTGGAAATGATGTTTGTGTTGATCTCTATTCCAATTTCCTCTACAGGTTCCGGAACTCTCGGAATTGAGGTGATGCGAAACGTTTTTTGATGTGTGTAATTCCATTCTTGAACCTATTTTTTATTTGCATTATTACTCTTTTAAGGTGTAGATTGAAATACAGAAGTGAAAGACATAATGCCTCGGTGACGCCCTTTACATTGCGAGCATTTAGTTCTAGTTTTCCATTCTTGCTGTACTCTCTTAGTTCCGCTACATATTGTATATACCCCTTCTATACCTATGTCTTTCTCCTATTTTTCTAACCACTTTAAATATCTTCCACCACTTTACGTTCTTGAACGCTTTTTCTAGGTTGACGTATCAAACGAATATGTCACAGTTTTTAGTAAGTCTTGGTTCCGTTACCAGTCGCAGCGTTACAAATGTCCTTATGGTGTCTAAATCTTTACTAAACCCAAACTAATCGTTATAACTGAACTGTAATATCTTTGCAATTCTTTTGTGTGTTACGTTTGTCAGAAACTTGGGTGCTTTATGCGTTAAGTTAACTGTGCTGTAAATCTGCCCTTGCTATCTTCATAATACCAGAAAAGTGAGACTTTCATTGTTAACTTCACTGCCTTACATAGATTCCTCGGATGCGTGTAGTTGCACCATTTTCGTAATTGCAGAGAATTAATCCCAAGTCAAGGACGGACCAAACGAGGGAGGGTGGGGCTGTAAATTTAAACTAAATTAAATTCAAATGGCAATTTTTGTAATTTGCTTCATAGTTAAGTAAACGAATTTAGAGTCTTTGTCTGTGGATTTAGTCATTTAATTCAGTATTCCCGAAGCCATCTTGTGTGCCCGAGAGAATGTACTACCTGTGCCTGTGACTTGTGCTACTCCTCCTGTTCGAATTGTGGGAGCCAAATATTAGCAGGGGGCGCAAATCTGCCATAGCAGCACGCGCTTCGCGTTTACCTTGGGCCACGATCTGCTTGGCCCCATTGTTACCATTGCTACTATTGTTAGACTGCTGCAACGCCCGAGCGTTCACACCGCGCGGTGCGGTAAGCCGCCATTTGAGAACAGTTGCCGCTGTTGCTGCGATCAGCTTTTGATGCTACCGCGAGCAGCTTTGTTGGTGCCGTTACTGCTACTGCTACGCTGACCTCACGTGCCGTCTTTTCATAGTCCGCGATCCGAGGTTTGGCCGTTCAAATCCGCCACCGAGTGGCGTCATGTGAAGGCCGCTAATGGAAACAATGTTCAGCCAGCGGTATCTCAGTGTGAAGGGGACGTCTGTCTTGATAGTATGGAGTTAACCAGTTCTGTGAGACATGAAACGAGATTGAAAGATAACATATTTCCTCTCTAGAAAACAGAAGACAACATATAAGTGACTCTTTGTGGTGACCAGGGTTTTTTGTTTCTATATTACTTAATTTCGGAAATAATGTATAGCAACATAGCCGGCCATTGTGGCCGAGCGGTTCTAGGCGCTATGGTCGCAGACATGGATGTGTGTGATGTCCTTAGATTAATTAGGTTTAAGTAGTTCTAAGTATAGGGGACTGATGACCTCAGATTGTTAAGTTCCACAGTGCTTAGAGATATTTGAACCATTTATAGTAACATTATTCGAGATTACTCACAAATTTTTACGCGTTCTCGCCCACAGTGAACTATTTTTGACGCTGTGACTATGCAGTTAAATTAGAAAATACAGAGAATTTCTACATCAGTAGTTTTACTTGAGAAGAAAGAAGTATTTCGATGTTCGCCCATCATCTTCAGGTTGTAAATGGATCAAACTAATCGATGAAACTAAATTAGAGTTGCTGTATTTACTTAGGTAGTGAAAAGTGAGCTTTCGTTTATAGACGTATTTGTTGATCCAATGAGTCCTCTTAAGCGAATGATATTGTATATTCCCTTTAACTTTTCCCAACGTCTATACCCGGTTCAGAATAACAAAGTGATTGATAGTGGAGGGGCCGATGTCGTCGAATCGCCAGTGCGTACGCTGGCTGTATGGCTGTAGCAGAAACAACTGTGCAGTTCCTAAATAGAGACGGGCAGTCTGCTCCTGAATTGATTCAAAGAGTCAGATCGTTCTAAAGACTGAATAATGGATGATTCAGAAAAAAATGAGTGATAATTCATGTGATTTCAAAATGCGTATCTTCTGGCCGGAGTGAGCGGGATCAAAATTCTGCACTAGCCTGCTGCAGCGGCTCCCCACCCAACATCAATAAGAAATGTTACCCAAGCTACAAAAAATGTGTTATAGACCATGTACTAACGTGGATTTGCATACTTTATTAGTACATAAAGCTTTTATCATCCATGAAAATTAAAAATGGCTGTCAGGCAGTAACCATTCAGCTACCTCTATAGTAATACTAATTGGGACTACATGAATATAAGCACAGCACTCAGTCTCCTAGTTAAAAAAAAAATCTTCAACCCCACCAGGAATCCTGCTTCCACCACTCTTACGGATCGGATTGCAAGTTGGCTCACTACTCCCCGCCACTCTCGCGGACGAGGTCCCACGGACCAGACCACGTGGCTACTTGACGTGTCACTCTGTTCTCTGCGCTCTTGACACAGTGATACAGCCACAAACTCACTTTCTGGACTGAACATTTCTCCATCCCGGTTCAGATCTTTATTCTTTGTATCCTTATTTGAATTGTTCTTGTCATCGTCTTCTTGCGTTATTGCTCTTCTGTTTTCTTGTTGTGTGAGTGTTCTTGTTAGGTGTACTAGTATGTCTCCTATTTCTGTTGCATATATATAGTTGCTGTTCTTGGTGTGTTGGTAGCCTTTACCCACGTTTTAATTACTCTGTGTGGGTTGGAGACTAAATATAATAGTATGTATAACATAAAATTATTTTAACACACATCGTAGTCCTTGTATAAACGTGGTCTCAGGAGGAATGGAACGATGGTTTGAAGAAAAAAACTAAATATGGACATATGCCCTATTCCAAATAGTTTCTGAGATTGAACATATTTAAAGTTACTTTTGTACGGTTTTCTTGAAAAACACGAAATCCGCGGACTATAGCCAAAACTTGCCGCAGTACAGAATTAAACTACAATGAATTTCCTTTAAAAAGGCCCTATTCATTTTTTTCTCAAAAACTTATAGATTGCATAAAGAGAGTGAGAAAATACAGAAAATCTTTCGCAATATGCATGCGTTGAGGTGTAGATAAGCCAGTTTGCGATGGTTTCTTCAACTGACAGGCCACGTGTTCTATATCAAATTATTCGTCTCGACTTCGTCTACACTACTATATTACGTTGCAAACGATGACAATGTACTGAACAATAAAGAAAATAGGGAACACTTTTCTTTAAATATTTTCTATCTTGGAAACCATTCAGAACAGTACATGTGTCCGCAAGGAGTTTTTTTTTTTTTTTTTTTTTTTTTTTTTTTTTTTTTTTTTTTTTTTTTTTTTGCTTCAAATGATCGTTCCTGTCGTATCCCTGAATATAGACCATTCATCCTGGGACAAGCTGTATATTACGTTTAATTTTATATTTATTCGTTTAACCTGAACAAAGTAATGCCTTCAGGAGTCTTCTTACATCAGACTAGAGTTTTATATGTAATTACAAAGCTCTTTAAAATCACGGTTTCTTAAAAAAATCATGATGATTTTAATATGATATCTCTTCATCTTCCCTCTGCATGTGTTAAGCATTTGATTGAAACTGTTGATTTTCCTCGGTCTTCCTAAATATCTTCTGCCCACTGCGTATTAATTATCACCAATTTTGGTAATCTGTCGTCGTCTTCTATTCTTGTGAGATAATCCTTCCAGTTGTTTCTATTTTTTTTTATTCTGCTCATTTAAGTTCTTCACTTTTAGTTCTTTTCTGATCTCTACATTCACTCTCCTGTCAGACATAATTTACCCAGGTACTCATCTTAGTAATCAGATCTCTAGTGTTGCTTTTCTCATGGGAAGAAATATTTCTGCTGTGTTGTCCAGGTAAGAGCTTCAAGGTCTAAGGGGCAACAGTTATTATAAGCAGTAGTGGGTCAACAATAAGCTTGATCGTTTGTGCTGTGACTCCTCCTATACAATAAATGATGTGCTGAAGGATTCTTCGACAGCACTGTCAGCTCAAGAAAGAATTTTGGCTGCAGACAAAATTTGTATCCGAAAATTACTAGGGACATAACACAAAATTATTACTCCTCTTTATATGTCCCTTCAAAATATATAAAATAGAGGTTTGGTGACCTGAATTTAAAAGGCAATGTACTTTCTTTTTACTTATTTTTGTGAGTGAATGGTGAGACCTGACCCGTGAAAAATAGCTAGTCCATTCCAGATTTTCGCATATCTGTTCCTAACTGGACTACGTTCTCACGCCGCCTGTTAACTTGCTACATTGAGTTCACTTCACAGAATTATAATGTCTTTGTGGCTTAACAAACGCACTCTTGTGTTCCTATCATTTCTATTAGGGGGTGTTGATATAAATCGAAATATCAATATTTTTCCAAAAAAATATCGAAATAATCAGCGATAATTTTTCTCCGATATATCGGTATCGGAATGCCAACATCGAGTGCCGATATTGTTATTTTATGTTATATTTTTCGCAATTTTCGGTAAATATTTGAAGTGGTTCTTTTGAAGTTCTAGTAGAACATAGCTTTAAGAGCCTTACTACTTTCTCAGCTTTCATCATGTCTAGTCTTTCTCTTTGACTGTGCGAAGCAAGTACAGATGGCACAAAGAAGAAATCCGATTGCTCTGTCGGAGTCGGTGTGAATGGAATAACAAGAATTCTGATGTAAAGATATAGGACACCAGTTGCATTAAAAAATATTGTTACATCGACATTCTTCAAAAACAGCTACTGAAACTGATGAACAGAAATCTATATGACAAGACTGGTCTTTGCAGTCGGCGGAGACGTGTGAGGGGAAGTGCTGACGTTATCGGCGCTTGACGCTACCAACAGGAACTGCAACGTTTTAACTTCACCACGCAGTTTTGACATTACAGCTGCTAGGGCGCTGGCATTTGCAGAAATGGAAAAACGGAGTAGTCAACCTGAAGTGTTCCAGCCAAATATGTGAGGAAGTCGAACGACGAGCACATCTTCACATTTTATTGTGCCACTTACCTGCAGGTACCATTGTTAGCAAAGTTTTCTTTCAGTTCTTGCTCTAAGGAAAATAGGCTGCTAGGTAGTTGATGTACAGAATACATAATAATAAGTGAATACTTAAGTACACAGCTCTAAAACTATATTTCTACTCGATCCGTCGATGATTGTGTTCGATATATAGAGGTGTAGCAATGATATGTTTTTTGATATAGATATATGGGATTCGCGATATTTTTAAAAATATCTATAGTCCTAATTCCTATAACTCAACAAAAGCAACGGGAATGCACTGTCTTTTACAATAATCAGAATCAAACACGTTCAGTTGTCGTATTGGGTACGAAAGGGGAACTGCAATGGATTACTGTCGTTTAAGTAAATACAGTATCTAACAATATTAAAAATAATATAAATTTCTTGAGTACTTACCCATCACTGTACTGTGTATTTAGATAGTCATACTTTGCAGAGGAGTATCCCTTCTTAACCCTGGAGTGGGCGCGTGGGGTACACATGTCACCCAGTGGTTTTACATTGTGATTATTTCCGTTACGTTTAAAGTTGAAGCCTTCCCACGCTCAGTACCTTTCAAATGGGCGCGTTGTTGAAGATCCGTTTATAGCTAACGTCAGTTGGACAGCTAAACAGAGAGCAACAGGACATTGAAATGAGTTGGGGTACGACTGTCTACCACGCGCCTATCTACGTAACAATTTCTTAAAGTAGGTGTTCCTTTTTTTAACTTTTTTCACACTAAATTCGTTGTAAGTCCAATATTTAAAATTTTTATTAATCTGAATAAAATAACTATGTTGACTAAAGTGATTGCTTATGCAGTCTTCAACATGTACTATAATTTGCAGAAATTGATACTCATAAATACGCTTTTATTTTAGTGATGTCAGATCCGAAGAAAAAAAAAGTGGATGTGTCTTCCAACCCTGAAGTGTGGATGAGGTGGCTCGAAGAAGATGCAGAGAGTGATAAAAATGACGGATTTGATTCTGAAGAATCTGATTCAAATGAAGATGATCAACTAATGGAAGGCGATAATGATACTGAAACTGAACAATGTGCAGATAAGTACAATAATAAGAACGGTCAGTCTAGTATATCCTATTATCTTGGGGAGGAAAGTAAAACAAAATGGTCTAAGTCTTTCGTAAAACAAACGTGGGAAGAAGATAAGAGAATATAATAAGTCATCTACCTGGCCCCAAGATGCAAGCATCAGCTATACTTTCTGAAGATAAGTTATTAGATCTTTTCTGATACAGCAGAGTTTACAAAATTATAGTTAACTTCACAAATATTTATGTAAGAAGTTTCAGAAACATAGAGATGCTAGACTCACTGATGAGACTGAAATACTCTACCTAATAGGAACCCTAAGAAGTTCTAGAAAAACACTAACATGCTCTGGGATAACTATAGAGGACTCACCGTAACATTATTAGTGAGAACTGGTTCCACAAGGAGTTTTTATCTAATAAGCAAGGACTTTGGCTTCCAAGAGAATTGTACGCTTGTTTCATATTGCCCTAAAGGTAATCAAGCTGTTCTCTTGATATCTACATTACATCATGGGATACCACTGGTAAAGATCAAGTGATTCACTGAAACCAGAAATTGTAACTTTTTACAGTATGACAAAGACTGGAGTTGATTTACTTGATAAACTAATTCAAAAAAATGATGTGTCGCGAAACACTCGTAGGTTGTTTTCTATAATTTACTTAATGTTTCTGCCATGAACGCACCGTGCATATACCGAGCAAAGTCTAGAGCACGAGAATAGCAGAACTTCCACATAAGCTGTCATTGTCCAGTCCATTCTGACTGAATGACCGGCGTTTATTCACGTTTCGTCGAGCCACACGATGGCTTCAAACGTCACTCTAATGATATTTCTTAAAAAACTACTATGCCACGCTACGACGTCATCTCTCTCCGTTATAATTATCGGTCATTGATTTTTTTGTGCCGAAAACCGAGCGCTCTGACAACCATTATTAAAGAAGTCTTGCTGTCACTGCATAGCTTTGCCTTGCGAAGAGTAACGCACAGTTCTTTTTTTTTAATAGTTGGATGTTGTTTTCTTTCGTATTATGCATAGACGTAGCGACGAACAGCATCTTGCTGAAAAGAGACCAAGTTCGTTAGACGTGGGTCTGTCTTTTTCCCGAGCGTCCGCAGTTTGGATGAACCAGGCCGTTCCCCTTCTGTATATTTTTCCTTACTAAATTTGACGACGGTATTATTTTTGTGTACCTTCGAAGCGTATTCGGTTCTTTCGACAACCTTTGTTAGAAGCAGTAGAGTCGGACAATTGGCTCTCTCTTGTCGAAATATTCCCGCATGAAGCACAAAAACTCATGTATCTGACCGCGTAAAATATGAACAGATCGCCGAACTTTCCGTTTAGCAGCCACGTCTTTTTATACACTTCCACTACAAACTTCATACATTTTGCAGCGAAAAATAAACTCGCAGCAGTGACAAACAAAGCACGCAATGAAACGGACCACAACTGTTAGCGTATGATACTGGCCGCGAGTGTCGTCTGAAACAGGCTACAGTAGTCGCTAACAGTGAACAGCTGGACGTCTTTGTTATTCTGGTTATTTTTTTTGCGTAAAACAGAGGTATCTTCCTAGAACTTTTCCCTTCTTTTGGTGATTTCCTTTCCTTCCATATCTGCATGAAAATTTTCTGGCCCATCCGCGTCTCGTTACCCGTATCAACAAGTGACCCTAGGACTTTTATGCCCAAGTCGCTGTGCAACGGAGTAAGTATCGTTTCATATTTACATCAGTCTGAAACGCGTAAACCCCAGATTCTTTAATAGATCCGAATTACATAGATAAAACAGCTCATTACTTTACGAATGATTTAATGCGTTCATTTATGCCAATAGCTGCATAGGCGTGCTAACTGCTATATACATGTATGCCTGTATGGCGAAAGGGTTCCACACGTGTGACTTTAGTGATACGTATACTTTTCAGGTTCCAGACCAGATTAACATTTTAAGGATTCAGAGCCTTCAGTGAGTGATACATCGCAGGTCCAAGATGGTCAGATCAGCTGCTCTTCAGCGCCATTATCTATAGATTATACGTCAGCGTCAAGCATTACTTATGAAAACGACGCTGCTCTACGCATTGGGACTACGCCTTCAGGCGAACTACTTACCATGATACTTCAAAATTACTGGGAACCTCTTCATCAATATAAATTTCCATATCTCAATGACAACAAGGGAGGGAAGGTTCAAAAACGATATTTGAAAAGCAGAACTTAAATAAATACAAATCAAGGTTAGCTCTGAAAAGGCCTATCGTGCAAAGTATGTTCTTCCTTGCGCCCTCTCTTAATGGTGTTCACCATAGAGGAATGAAGCTAAACACACTACTGATCGTATCCCTAACAAAATTTTCCAAGTTACTACGATAAGACGGTGGCTTGGTTTGCCGCTGCAAAATTCAGTATCATCAGCAAGCTTTAGAACGTGCTAACGACTTTCTGTTCATTTTTTTTTTTTTACGAATGGACACATACAGATTAAAAAGACCAAAACGAAACCGAAAAAATTATTTTCTTTGTAAAACGTTTATTTCTTGCGTGGAAGCACATACATTTTATAGGCCATCGTGATGATGGCTCTGTTTTCTCAAAAGATCCCAGAATATAAAATAAAGGTAACTGTAAAGAACTAATGAAATCTCGTGCCGAAGACTGCGGAGATGTTAAATTAGCGGCAGAGTACAGATCTGACAACGAGTGAGGTACATTCATTAATAAAACCGTAAAAAATTGATTTGATTGAATGCTGTGCTCAAGAAATTACCTCGCAGATGTTACACAGAATCTAAGAAAACTAATTCTACAGTATTGGGTTTGATAAGACCATAAGTCACAAAACTCAGATGACAATTTTTTAGAGATATTTGTACCAATATATGACCAGAGAAAATTTCATAGATTTTATCAATCCGCGAGAGCTAGAAAAAAATGTGAGGAAATACCAAAGTTCTCAACAAACGTAAAGTAAACAAAGATGTCTCTTCAATTTCTGAAAGCGATGGTGATCAAGAGGAGTCCTTTGAAGATGACAAGGACACCATTATTTGAGACAAAGATAAGGTGGGTGATGAGCTTTGAACTTGTCTATTTCTAAATACTCTGAAGTGCAGTTTATACGGAACTCAACTGGTATCATTAGAGACGTTGTCTCTTCCTTCACAGCTCCGTGAAGCGCCAAAATGTAAATAAATCATGTATGGTACCAGCTAGACTCAGCTAGACTCTATGTGTGAAACAACATGGGCAGAAAAGCATCCAACTGCTGTAGCCTATTTTCTTAAAAAAAAATAAAATAAAAAAATAAAAAAAGTGAAAAAAATCGTGTGATGCCTTGAGGATATTTCGCAATGGCTACATTTTACAAGTGATCCCTACAGCATAACAGCTAGGACCTTTTTATATTCAGTCAGTAATAGAGTATTCTTTGTAATTCTCGTATGCCTCGATGATGTGCTTAGCCAAAGATTACCTCTCAGTAGGTTTCTCCTAAAAGAGACCTTTTATGTTGCAGAATTCAACCTGCTGAATGATCAAACGAAAAAACTGGCAGATGATATAGAAAGCGCCAGGATCACATCCTGACAAATTACCAGGCCGAACACAGCTCTATCAATTATGGAAAGCTATTTTAGGGTGAATGTGTCTATCCCTGTTCTTGACACACTAAACACTGATCTAGAAAACAGATTCTCTGAAGACGTTCTCAGTCTCTATAATCTCAACACACTTCTACCAGAAATCTGCTCATCTTCAACAATGTCCTTCGAGTCAGTTATTACGGATGCAGAAACTCTATTTACGAAGTACTACAAAGTAATTGGAGAGGATGAATGTGACTGCATTTCTGATCTGAAGGAAGACATCAAGATGTGGGTGATAAAATGGAGAAGGGAAGACGCAAACATAGCATTTCTGCTAAGCTATGTTTTAGTTTTGCATTCCAGAATTTTTTCCTACAATTAGTTCTTTGATTTTGATACTTTCTTCCCTTCCTGGGTCAACTGCAACAGCAGAAAGATGTTTCAAGACACAGACTCATTAAGAATCTGTTGAGAAACCATTGTAGGCAAAACTGCTTAACAGGGCTTGCTTTGTTGTATTTTCATACAGACATCATTATTAACAAAGAAAGAACTATAGCTATGTATATTGAGAAAGGCAGAAAGAACAGAAAATATGTGTTTTCTTAAGTACAAATAATATTTAATATAATAACAATTGTTCTTCTGTGATGTAAAAAGATCGACTAATTATCATTCACACACTTAAATTATAATTTTGTATAAAAACTTGAAAAGTGGAGATGCTAATATTCATGAAGCACGCCAAATTTACACAGTATGTCGAGAGAACTTAAATGAAAAATACAAACACGATTGCTTTTTTTGTAAAAGATCTTCTTTGCCAGATTTTAACCACTTACTGTATCAAAGAAAGACAACTTTATTACATTAAAAACAATGGCTTTATGTACCTGCAAGTAAGCTTTAAGCTATTGTAACGATGTAATATCAGTCTAGCTCTTTACATTATACTTCTTTAGAGGTATTAGTCACAAATACGTTGTTTTGATAACTTAATTAATATTGATACTGCATTTTTATTCCTACTATGTTATTCTAAACACGAGGGTCATTGTGAATTGTATTGAAAATAAGAATTAGAAAAAATATTTGAGTATCTATTCAATATTTGACAATTTTATATATATATATATATATATATATATATATATATATATATATATATATATGTATATATATAATAAATTGGCAAAGATATAATGGTCAACATATTAAGAACTACAGTTTTAAAAGTATGTTATTCTAATTTCAGTTTATTTTCTTTTAATTTGGTTATCAACTCCGTAGTTAACAAAAGGCTTATGAGCTTGTAACTGTGTGTTAACAGTTACATAAAAGAAATTACTCACAAAAAGGTTGTGTGCGCTACACATTTCAAGAAATTTAAAATAAACACATTTTTGCAATTGTTTGATACTTGTAACTATCAAAACAGCTTAAAAAGTAGTTTTTGAAGGTTTTTTTCCCTGAACTATCAAGGGGAGGACCCCCTGGTCTTCTGTCACTTCTAAGCAAATGCCACCATCCAGAATATCTCATTAAACTGTGCCTGTTTCAAGTTAAATATGGTCATGGGAAATGTGAAGTTTTCTAGGGTTCATATCAGCATCCCACAGCAGTTAGAGAGCTACACATAGTGAGAAAAGATATGGTGTAATCACGCAGGGGATATTATTGTAATTAATTGTAATTTTTTAGTGTATCTCTAATGTACAAAGCTCAAAACCGCTCTCCGTAATTCCTATAATTTAATTTTAAGAAGGATAACTACTTCCATAGTAAAAAGAGCCTTAACGTTTAAGGAATTTTGAAGTAAACTAAAACTCAGACCTCAGAGCACGCGTTTCGGCAAATTTGGGAAATATAATTGTATGTAAGTCCTCTTAATGAGACTAAAGAAAATTGTAACAAAGCCCTCCCTAGTTTCTATGACATCCACAATGGTCAACCACCTAGAGTCATTATGTATGTGAAATGGGCAAACCTGTCAAAAAAAAAAAGAAGAAAGAAAAAGATGTAGGCCTCATAAAATCATCAGTTGCTTTGGGCCTTCATCCCACTTCAATGCGGGGTCGGCCTTGTTAGTATCGATTAGACAATGATAGTGGCAGAGGGTGGCTGGATGCCCTACCTGTCACCACCCCTTACCGATGGGATGGAATTAGTGTACCCCAGCTATCTGCATCTGGTGTAAGCCATGAAATATTGCGATCGTTTTCAAATGTCTGTGGGTCGTGTAACTGATGCGGGACATGGGGACCAGCCCAGTATTCACCTAGTGGAAAGTGGAAAACCACCTAAAAACCACATCCAGGCTGGCCCTGGCATACTGGCCCTCGTCGTTAACCCACCTGGCGGATTCGATCCGGGGCTGGCGCGCTACCTGAGTCCAGGATGCAGCTCATTAGCACCCTCAGCTAACTTGGCGGATCGTAGACCTCGTAAAATAAAGTGCATAATTTATCAGTAACTAACGTAATTTTAATTGCAGTAGGTAGAAGTAGAAACTTAATTAAATTTACGGCATAATTCAATGTAGTATAATCAAAGTGATTATCATTTCATTATTTTAGAAGTATTAATGAAGCATATTAATATGAGTAAATGTTTTTAAAAATTAAATACTTCCAGTGAATGCAATTCATTATCAACAAGCATAGAGTTATACTTCTATCGATTGTTTGATGTATATGTACTTTTAAAAACGTTCTGCACTCTCCTTGATCTCTAGTGAAACTGGGCTACTCCCCTTGATATCTAGTGAAACTGGGCTACACAGTATGATTTCTGTGATGTGAAGGTATTGAGTATTTCACTGACATCAGTGGATCCATCTCCTACATTTTCGATATTGAGGAGGCTGAGTTCACTCTCTCGGTTCACAGAATACCGCAGACAGTTCTTTATCATTTTTAGCTTCGAAAATGAGCCCTTAGCCGAAGATACAGTAATACAAATAGTTAAAAACAGGCAAGTCGCTTTACATAATCTGGACTGCTAGTACCTTCGATTTAATTTTCTATTCGTAATAGTTTTGTTAACTGAACTATGAATGTTAATGGGACTATTTGTTTTATCAGAGCTTTTTATAAACTTAGTACCTTGTCTGGGAATTCACTGGATAAATCCTCCTTATATTCATTTGGTACAATTTCTGCTGGATTATGACCCTCTTCGTTGGAAGAAGTGTTTAGAAATGTTGATAAAATTGTTGTGAAGAAACAGTTAACTTTATGAATACCGTTAAATCTGTTTTTTTTATCTGGCCTAAAAAACATCCAAACAGCCGTTAAAAACAATGGCTCTGAAATACATATTTTGATCCACTTGTCCTGACATAATTTATCAAAACTTTTTTTTTCAAATGGTGGTGAAATAGCCCTATTCTTTGCCAAAGATGTAGCTGATGGGATCGCTTCTCCGAAATTGTTGCGACAGAAAAATAAATTATCAGCTGCATCGTGAACAAGAGAACACGCTTTATCAAGCTCCATGTTTTTCGATTCCATGATTTGAGATACTCATTTAGTACATTTTAGATTGCTTTACTGCAATTCTATTTGAAGAATTAATTCAAATTTTACTAATTGGTTTTTCAAAACAGCAGCTTCTTCTATTACTTCCCTTTCCTTTGTTATCGATATTATTTTTGATAGAGCCTTTAATAGACCTTTATTTCGAGTTCCAACGTGTTTGGACAAACCTTTATTAAGGCAAAAGAATATACCAAAAGTTTCTTTTTAATACTGTGACTGAAGAAAAGACAATCTTTCCATTGTGTCATAAAATGATCTGACTTCTTCAGTTCCACACACAGCAACGATAAGTACTGCATTTAAATTATGCTCTAAAAATGTAGATACTTTGCTGTTCTTTGTTTTTGTTGAGTTCTAATTCAAACACAATAGTATATGCCGGACATACTGGGACAACTGTCAAAGTTCTGACCACGGCACTTGGTTAGCAAGAGTCCCTTTTCGTCTATTGCACTTAGACTTTCCTTTTCTATTCCTAATGCACCTTTACGATTTCTAATGCATGTTGATCTATTATTTCACGAAAACCTAAAAGTAATTCATTAATACTTACGTCAAAAGACTTTTCAATGACTTCATGTGAAATTGTAACACATCTAAATACATGACTCGATTGATCTCATGTTGTAATGTCTGTAATAACAGTTAACAACTGTGCAGCTTTAACTACATTTATAATTTCTTTCTTTTCAATATACAGGGTGTCTCACCTAACTCTGCCACCTAACATATCTCTGGAACAACAACAGAATTTCAATAACGGTTTTCACCAGCATGAACTTACGACAGAGGCTTATGGGAACCAAATATTATGCGAAAGTTGAAAACGTAAACAAGTACTATTTTCAACACAAAATTATGTATTTTTAAATGGACACCCCCTTTTATTTCGCATGCAATTAATAGCATGAAAAATCGCAAAAATAATCGCGTTGGTTGCATCGCAATACGTCAATTACATCCCGAAATATTTCGAAGCGAATTTGGCGCTTGAAATAAATGAAACGCACGGCTATCGCACGTCCTGACACTGAAGCGTACACCTCACGCTGCCTGTGTCAGGGGCTCACACAATGGGGAGGTATGCACAATCCAGAAAAATAAACAAGTAACACGTCCAACGCAAAGTTACGTTTTTCAAATCGTAAATGTATGTTTTTTCTAAGGAAATAACAATTAGAGCTACAATTAGAGATAACACACTTGAATTCACTTTGCTGAACACATTTACTAGTGCCCTGTCACCCACAGAAACTGTGTTGTTGTGCATTACATCCAGCATAGAAAATACACCCACACCTTGACCAATGAAATTGTCAGTCAACATATGTTCCAAGTGCCGGCCGTTGTGGCCGAGTGGTTCTAGGCGCTTCAGTCTGGAACCGCGTGACCGCTACGGTCGCAGGTTCGAATCCTGCCTCGGGCATGGATGTGTGCGATGTCCTTAGGTTAGTTAGGTTCTAGTTCTAAGTTCTAGGGGACTGATGACCTCAGATGTTAAGTCCCATATTGCTCAGAGCCATTTGAACCATATGTTCGAAGTGCCTTCCGTTTGCATCAATACACGTTTGCAGACGGGTAACGAGAGAGTGTTGCACAGATATTAGAGTTTCTGCGGATATTGCCGCACACTCCGCAGTAATACGATGTTGTATATCGTCTACTGTCGTTGGGAGTTCTTGATACACTCTGTCTCTCACTGCGCCCCAGAGAAAGAAGTCTAATGGCGTCAAGTCGGGGGACCGCGCTGGCAATCGCACGGTACCTCCGCGCCCCATTCCCCTATTTGGAAATGTCGAATCTAGAACGTCTCTGTCAACTTTTGCTTTATGTGCGGGACGTCCGTCATGTTGGAACCACAGTGATAGACGAATTTCCAATCCTAGATCCTCCGTGAGGAGCGCTAGTGTGTGTTGAAGAAATGAAGCACATCGCTGTCCAGTCAGTGTTTCACGGTAAAAATAGGGACCTGCAATATAGATAGCAACGATACCGCACCAAACATTGACACTCCACTGTCGTTGATGAGCAACTTGGTGAATCCTGTGGGGATTTTGCACGGACCAGTAGTTCATGTTTCGCAGATTCACATTACCATCATTTGTAAATGAAGCCTCGTCCGTAAACAACGTATTGCTTAGGAATACTGGATTACTTTGCAACTGCTGAAGTGCAAACGACAGAATGTAATTCGGGATTCAAAGTCATTCCCTTACAGTTCTTGTTGCAGAGAGATATGAAACGGATGAAACCGATGCCGATGCAAGATTCTGCACACACTACTGTTGCTTATTCCTACACCTCGTACAGCTCTCGTACAGCCACCTGACAATTGTGCGCTACAGCAGCCATAACAGCAGTTTCGTTTCCCAGATGTTGCCAACGGTTCGACGTGACGGACACTGCCGATCTGGGTAGCGTTCAGCATATAGTGTTGCATTTCTGTGACATTCGCCATAAATTAAAATACTATCTAGTTTTTCTTCATTACTGAAGGCCGGCATATTGACTAGATGACGGCAAATGTAACAAGCCACAAGAAAACAGCTTTTAATGTGGCAACGTATGTGAATTACGTTACAGTATGAGAGCAGTTTAGCAGACCAGATTAGGTGATATTGATATGCTTACGGCAGGATACAGGTACCAGTGTAGGCAACCCCTGCTCTGAGCACAGTACTAGATGCGATGCATTACTTCAGAAACTGTGACGCCGTTGCTATCCTTTACACACCACATATTTCAGAACTTATGAGGTTTAGAAACGTGAAACCAAGTGTGTTACCACTAATTGTGCCTCTAGTTGTCATTTCGCAACAATAAACTTGATGCGCAGGACATCACGATTACCGGCAGCTTGAGGTGCACGCTTGAGTCTCACGACGTGCGCAAGCTGGGTGCTTCATTTACTTCAAGCATCAACTTCGCTTCGCAATTTCTCGGGATGTAATTGACGTATTGCGATGCAACCAACGCCATTATTTTTATGATTTCTCATGCTATTGATTTTATACGAAATAATAGGGAGTGTCCATTTACAAATACACAAGTTTGTGTTGAAAATAGTATTTGTTTACGTTTTAAAATTTCGCATAGTATTTGGTTTCCTAAGCCCCTGTCGTACGTTCTTGTTGGAAAAAACCGTTTTTTAATATCTATTGTTGTTCCAGAGATATTTGGGGTGGCAGAGTTAGATGATACACTCTGTATTTACCTCAGCTTGACCAATGTTTATGACATTACCAACGTTTGAGACAAGCGATCTGTCTTCATTTTCATATTAAGGGTTGAAAATCCTCAAAATCAGGATCACAAATCAATTTTCTTTTTGATTACTAATTTCAGCTACATACAAGTCTTCTTCAGATTATAAAAATATTGTTGATTGGTGTAACTGGCATGAGTGCTCAACACATTGTTAACATCTTTTTTAAAACCTGACAGAATTCATGCAAAATTAATACGTAAAATAACTTTACATCTGTCATAGCCAGTAAAATACAACGAAGGTCATAAGGCTGATGCGTTATGTGTATTTTATCCATAATAGATGCAGTTGAACTCCCTGGCTGTTCCTTTATAAAATCTAGAATAATAACAGCGACCAGTCACAATATAAAGTGATTTTATTTAACACACGAACGGTTTCGGGCTTGTGCACGTCTTAAGATGTTTTACATTCATGTACATGTTTCCATATTCAGTATTGGAGGTCACTGTTTAAATCGAAAGCACATAATGTTATGACGACTACATATACACAAATAAATAATTTGGAGGTGACTAAGCGGCATGTGTTGTAAAATATCAGGTACTTATATCTAGCTGTTATATCAATATCATTTTCATATTACATTCATCTCATTTTTTACACAAATATTTCGTGTTTTATATATTAACTGTATATGAGGCACTAAAGTAATTATTGGTGAACCAAAACATTAAGGGCGAGCAGTAGCGCGCTTGCAGACTTTGGTCTTCTGGTCCTTGGTTTCCAGTCCTTCATCTATGGAGGTCTACGTCTTTTTCGCGTCTGTTCAGACTGGTGTACTTGATAGCAGTCGAACTATTATGTTCGGCAAAATAACCGCCCCAGTTTGTAAAGCTGATCGGATGGCGATCGTTGGAACTAGAATAATGTTGGTGAGCCCAGGCTCGTACTTTTCGTTGGACAGAATATTTGGTGGTGTATTTCGTGACTGCATCTGAGCGTCGATAAGAATTTTATCTCTCAGGCAGCTGAGAAGATGAACTACTTTGCCGTTGTTAAGACTGAGACTTGCGTGTGCTGGACCTATTTGCTTGTTTTTATCAGTAATTATTTGGGATAACATTTTAGTTTTGGGTTCCGACTGACTGTCAGAAACTGTGCTATCGAAATTTGAGTGTTTACTTTACAATTTCTTGATTAACGGGACGTGAATCGAATTTTTCTCGCTCGCCTTCCGTTTACGTTGCTCTGCTGCACTGCATTAATTATTACTTATCTTTGCATTCATTTGAGTCAGCAACTGTGTAAGGCCACCGCTTGTAAATGTGTGATTTACTTGTAATAAACATTTATCGGATTCAAACGATAAATATTTGGTTCAGATAATCCCAAGAGATTTTTATGCTGTTTATTTATTTATAATTTGTACTGTTAACCTAACTAATAGATTATAAAGGGTTAAGGATCACTTCATTTCCAAATGCACGGCTTTAGAGGGCTAGTGTACAAATGACCCCTACGACACTGACGCGAACCATGCTAGGTCATGCTTTGCCCACAGAAAAAGAGGGTTATAAAAGAAACAGTGCAGTCGTATTCTAGCTAATATATCGTTTCACTTGCACATGACAAGACACTGTTGGTGAACAAATACTTTAATTTACATAATATGTAAAGGGTTTGTAGGCCCAGGACATTAGTTGATCCTGAAGTAGTTTTGGTTCCTCAAAACGCAAGGCAGTGCAATGTCTAGCGCCAGAACTAACATACTGACCCCTGGAAATCGTACTGGTTGCCTTCGTATGATTTAACGGGGCACTTCTACATGACATATTTGAATGGCCCAATGAAGGCTGCACTCTATGGGAAGCAATACGTCGATGATGGTGAAAGTATTGACGGAGCAAGACAGTGGCTCTGACGTCGACAAATGGAGTGCTACCACAGGGGCATACACGTCCTCCGAATAAGGTGGCGTGAGGTCGTCGTATTGAATGGATATTACGTTTTGTAGCTAAAAGATTAGGAAATAGTGCAGTGTATTGGACTCATGAATAAAGACAACCTGTTTTCAGAAAAAAGTGTTACTGTACTTATTAAACAACCCTCGTATAAACATGTCACGTAACTTAAATCAGGAAATGTGCATATTTCCGGTGAGGCAAGTATCCATCTGGACAGTTTGGCGATGTCTGAGCACCACGGACTGGCAGCATGGTGACCCTTGTTGCAGCAGTAAAATTATAGTGACGCACCGACTGTATTACTTTGAGCAGCAGCCATTTCTGACGTGTTAATACTGGTAGCCGTGTCTCTTTCCGAGAAGTGTCTGTGGCGTTATCTTTCAACAATATAACGGAGAATAGCATGTTGCCTATGCTGTCCTGGCCTCCTTCGATACTAATATGGCCTTTGCCAGCTCGTTCTCTATATCCCCCACCCAATCAGGGGTTTCTGAGAAACAGGCATGGCGCTATCAGCAGCCACTATGACTCACTAACGCTATCAAAGAGTTGAAGCAGCTTGGGATGACGTAGGTGAATCTGTTATCGAAGCTGAGTTGAATGCTCAGATGTGACGGCTCAATGCATTTAATTTCGCATTCCCCCCAAATCACGAACAGATTTAATCATCTATTAACCCTATTATATCGCAGGTGCGCAATAAGTAAAATTTCGTTGCGTGCTACCTCTCCTGGTGTTGCAGTTTTAATATTCGACAGTATAAATTTTGCTTGATTGACAACAAACAATCGCTTGTTAATTCCAGGTCTTTTCGAAGACCATATTGAAGGAAAAGATTTTGATGGAGTGAATAAACGTTCAAAGGTGGCTCTTAAAGTGCAAAATTCAATATTTATTTCGATAATTTAACATTCAGTCATTTTAACATGCAAGTTACTAGCAGGGTTACTATTATCGATTATAAGCTACTTAGTTATCTTTGCGGTAGTCTCAAAGATATCCAGGGAGTCATCTTTGACTTCCAGATGAGTCAATCTGTCAGACAACGGCCCACTTGCTGATAATGCTGAACCTGACTGTAAGTAGACACTCTTGTGTTCCGTCGTGTTGAGTGAAGTCGCGCTTTTTGTCGAATGTCGCGAATTGTTGGTGGCTGGGCGTAGAAGTTGTGAGACGAAGCTGGTTTGCGCACGGGATGTCCACGTTTGCAGTAAGATTTCGTTTATCATTTTCTAGGAATGTGTAGTTCATACTTAAATATTTTCTGAGTTCACGTCACACAATCGCTTTAAGTTTCACGGGTGGATAAGGAGCTCACGGGTGGGTTTTGGGTATTAGTGTATTTGTGAGGTGAGTTTTATTCGAGGGGCGGTACAGAATCTGCTTACTGTTAATTCGTCCACATGATAACACAATCAACTTAGTCATACTCCCTTTGTAAACGCTTTCTGGTTTACAGGTGTGGTATCATCAGCAGTCGATACCACGCAGGGGCATCATTTCGCTACACGAAGATAACAGTAGCGGTTATGCAGGTTGCGCGAGACGCAGGGGCAAGCGACCGCTTCCTCCGACCGCCGGCGGCCTCACGGCTCACAGACAGCCCCCTTGGATTGGCGCTACCAACACCACGAACTACGCCGGTAAGAGGACGTCGCGAGGAGCCTCCACTCTCCAGCGTTCGGATTCCAGCGTTCTGGCTGTAGTGTTCGAGTCTCCAGGGTCTTCAGTCTTCGTCTACTTTCGAAGTCAGGTCAGTTGAGACAGAGTTGCGAATACACGTGTAACAGACTCAGGCCTCTGCTTATTATCATACAGTGAATGAAGTTGAAGTAGAACCGGTTTTTTGTAGCAGAACCTGCACATACTCCAGGTTGCTATCTGGATTTATGTGAGGATATTCAGTGCTATCATTGTACCACATACTGGTTTCATGTGGCCCGCCACGAATTCCTCTCTCGTACCGACCTTTTCATCTCAGAGCAGAACTTGAAACCTACGCCATGAATTATCTGTTGGATATATTCCAGTCTGTCGCTTTCGACAGTTTTTACTTCCTGCAGCTCTCTCAAGTACTGTGGGAGAGTCCCTGATGTCTTCATAGATGCCCTATCATTCTGTCTCTTCTTCTTGCCAGTTTTTCCACGTGTTACTTTCCTCGCCAGTTCGACTGAGAACCTCCTCCTTCCTTACGTTACCAGTCCACCTAATTTTCAACATTCTTCTGTAGCACCACATCTGAAAGAGTTAGATTCTCTTCTGTTCTGGTTTTCCCACAGTGCTTGTCTCACTACCATACCATGCTGTGCTCCAAACCTACATTCTCAGATATTTATTCAACAAATTAAGGCTGATGTTTTATTCTACTATACTTTTCTTGGCCAAATCCCCTCTTTTCTTTGTACTAGTCTGCTTTTTACGTCTTCCTTGTTGGTCACCAGTTCTATGTTAAGTTTCTCGGTATTCTGATCCCTGCTCTTCCCATTACTTTCATCTTTCTTCGATTTACTCTCAATCCATATTCTGTACGCATTAGACTGTTCATTCCATTCAATAGATCCTGTAATTCTCCTTCACTTTCACTGATGACAGTTAAGTATACAACTATATCAAAAATTTTACTATTGTCTGTGGTTTGCCATTTGCATTTTCTGCCGTAGAACCCAACGCCGCCCTAACGGAACATAGCAATAGGGATCTTTTTTTTTAGTCTGTTTTCCGCATGTCTCCTTGGCAACATTAATGTCAGTTCCACTAAGATTCGCTCTCTTTTCTGAAAAATATCCTTTCCAATCGTTTTCCTTGCCACTTATTTTGTTATTTAAACGATTTTGGCTGACTTGAACTCAGAAATCACAACCCGCTAATTTGATGCTAAATATGCTATTTGGCTGCTTTAAGTGGTAGGATTTTATGATTTTCTCTTTGCAATTTACGTCAACAAGAGTAGTAACCACTACGAGCGCTTTTCAGCAGAAAATAACAGAGACATAATTCTTATTCTTCAGAAAGTGTGTTTATTTCATACTTTATAATTGCATATTATTATACAAACCGGTTCCACGTACCCATTTTCCCTGCAAACGGCCACAAGCAACGTTGCCTGACCACTATTATACAGCAGGATGTCAAATTAAACACCTTTCAGCCGTCTAATTTCCAAACTCATTTTAATCTCCTAGCAGTTTCGGCGATTAGTACGCCTTCTTCAGGTCCGTGACCGACGTGAAGGAAGATCCCACCTCGGTTCCGGTCAAAATAGGGGCCAGCGTTCAAATACTGCTATATGTAGATCTCTGCTTACTGTAGCGGAACTGACATCGTGTAGCGAACAGCCGAGTCAAGCAACCATCTCTGAGAAGCTGGACATACAGTGGCTGTTATGCTAGGTGTGATATCTGGTACAGTTGCTCATGCTGGCTTTTCCTTTTACTATGCCCACTATAAATCTTAAGCTAATAGAGGAGGTGATCCCTGCCTATGTAATTTTCTATAAACGTTTTGCTATCACATCGCGTTACTAAATTTTATTCATGGCTCGAAACTTTGTATATGGTTGGGAATTTTTCTTAAATCAAAGCAGAGCCGGCTTTACTTTCACAGGTAATCCTTTTACTACATCGTAGCAGGACGCATACAAGCGGATATGAAGTTCGAAATGGCTCCAAGCACTATGTGACTTAAGACCTGAGGTCATCAGTCCCCTAGACTACTGAAACCTACCTAAGGACAACACACACATCTATGCTCGAGGCAGGATTCGAACCTGCGACCGTAGCAGTAGCGCGGTTCCGGTTGAAGCGCCTAGAATCGCTCGATCACAGCGGCCGGCGCATATGAAGTACAAATTAACTTACAAACTAAAAGACGTTACCTGATCATGATTCGAACCCTGTTACATAAAAATAAGCATATATGTGAGGATTTTTCAATCACAGAGAGCTTTTGTGAATAATTCCCGTCGTGTAGACAGCGCGAGAGTCAGTTAGCCGTCAGTGTCTAAGATTGGGGCAAGACTGCGGCAAAATATACTATGAAGACGTGATGGTGTACAAACTGTGAAATACGGCACAAATCTTGGACGCAGTACGGCCCCTCAATTTTCTCCGAGTATTCTCAACTCTTCCTACAATGCTGTTATAGTTTTTCTTGTCTGCGAACTTTGGTGAGCAGCTCTCGAGAGATGAAGGTATCCGTCTACACGAGAAGCGACTGTCATCTTAGACAGTCGCTTCTCGTGTAGACGGATACCTTCATCTCTCGAGAGCTGCTCACCAAAGTTCGCAGACAAGAAAAACTATAACAGCATTGTAGGAAGAGTTGAGAATACTCGGAGAAAATTGAGGGGCCGTACTGCGTCCCAGATTTGTGCCGTATTTCACAGTTTGTACACCATCACGTCTTCATAGTATATTTTGCCGCAGTCTTGCACACATTAAATCAAAGCAGCCCCGAAACCCTGTTTGGAATAATAATACGTGGTCGTGGCATGTTTCTGGTCGAATAAATCGTCCGTTTTACTTCCTAAACAAACAAATGGCTCTCAGCACTATGGGACTTAACATCTGAGGTCATCAGTCGCCTAGACTTAGAACTACTTAAACCTAACTAACCTAAGGACATCACACACATCCATGCCCGAGGGAGGATTCGAACCTGCGACCATAGCAGCAACGCTGTTCCGGACTGAAGACCCTAGAACCGCTCGGCCACAGCGGCCGGATCCTAAACGAACAGCGCAAGCAGTTACCCTGTTTGTAAAGTTATAGACTTAAAAAATGCTACTCAGTAAGTAACATACAAAAATATTGGAGACGTGTTTTACATAATTAATAAATGAAAATTTTAAAAAAAGAAATTCACTGAAGGAGACACGATCCTACGTTAATGTAAAAACACGAATTCCATACTAGTACATTATCCACAGCGCCACATTAACACTGTAACTGTATACTCTATAAAAGTATACTGACATCGTCGGGACTACTTTCCAAAGGACAGGCACTGTGAGTGAATGCCAACGGTGTGTCAGCAAAAAATTTAATAGGCAAAGCTACCAGAAAGAAAACTGAGGTCGAAGAAGTGCATTTAATTTGTTGTGCAGTATGAGGAGAGACCAGAATTATGGAATATACAGTTACTGGCCTACACGAACTGAAATATGAGGCAAAGTTTTTTGGCTGAAAAGGCTACAGTTTTCAACACCTACACAGATGAAATTTACCAGAATATCCACTCTTCAAGGAATCAGGCAAAGTAATTTTATAGCATACATTAATTAACACAGAGAAATAAGTGAAGATATTTCTAAAGGTAACTCGGAAAACTGCCGTTTAACTTCAAATAATACAGCTGTACCGTATCTATAATTTTATATGGAATTGTATTTATTAGCTATATTATTGTATTGGTGTTGAACTGACATTGAGGAATGTACGAGTGGTTACTTAAGTCAATACTTGCCGAAACTTTGAAATAAACATATGTCCGGAAATGCTTGATTTAGCGCTGTTTGTTTTTGAACGTTTGTGGGTATCAATATAAAAATTTGTATAATGTTACTTCATCGTAATTGCTATTTTACAGAATATTAAAGACAACGAACGTAGCTGATGGTAGAACTATTAGTCTCTCAAGCGGTCTGTCTGTAACACTATTTGATTTACGTGTACTAGTATCTAGATTGGCAATTTCGGATCCAATTATGAAGAGTATTTCTTCCATCTTCATCGCTGTCAATCTCGTAAAATTTCGATAGTGTGGATTTTCCATTACAAGCTCTACAATGAGATTCTTGCGTGCTCCGAAATGATCCCGCCACCTAATCCCTATCTTATCCAACGCCAAAACGGTCGATTACGCTTTTCTTCCTTTTTTAACCACTAAAAGAATTAAGGGGGTAGGACTTGAAACCGGCCGTCTTCGAGAAGGAGAGGCACCACAGGACATTTTAATTTGCACTGTCTATACTTTCACCAATAAATTCATAAAACTTTGTCAGCATGACCAGGAAGGATTCAGGATTCACACCCATAACAGTGGAAGTTCAAAAACATGAAAAAATATTTTTTAATGTGAAATTTGGTGGTTTTTTTCACTTATTGTTGGCTGCATTTGTTGCTATACGTACACTTTCCTTCATAAGTAAGAGAGATTCTTGGATGAATTTTGCACAGCTTAGAAACCATACTTACAGTTGTATGAAACTCTAGAATTTATTTAATCTATGTAAAAATGAATGAGCTGTTACATTTTAAACTTAATGTTTAGAGAAAACTCGAATTTTATAGTTAATTGTCTAAATTTTTACCACAGTTTTTAACAGATTTGGAAAATTCTAGAGTTTCACACACCTGAAAGTATGGTGTGTATGCTGTGCAAAATTCATCGAAGAATCTCTCTTACTTATGAAGAAAAGTGTACCTACAGCAACAAATGCAGCGAATATTAAGTGAAAAAATGACGAAATTTCACACGAAAAAAAATTTTTTTTCTTATGTTTTTGAACTTCCACTGCTATGAGTGTGAATCCTGAATTCTTCCTGGTCATGCTAACAAAGTTTTATGAATTTTTTTTGTAAAAGTATAGACAATGCAAATTAAAATGTCCTGAGGTGCCTCTCCTGCTCCAAGTCGGCTCGTTTCGCGTCCTACCTTCCTTAAAAGTGCAGGTGGACCCACCGTATTCTTTCGTCGCAACCTCTTGCTTCACGCACAGAACTACCACATAAAAATCTCGCAGAGAGTCGTCTCTCAGTTCCCACGGACACTACCACCCTGGGGTGTGCAAACCCTTCGAAGAACTGCTCTCGTAAGACTGCCAGACACTTGCAGATAGTACTCGCAAGGAAGTATCTGACAGTATAAACGAAAATCTGTCCCGCGTGTAAACAATTCTGCGAGTGCTACCTGAGAGTACCAGACTGCCCGAGAGGAAAAAAATCCTCACGTATGTCCTAGCCGTAATGGTCAGGACTTGAGGCCTGGACTCGCATACGGTTATAATTTGTTAGGAATTCTTACAACGGCGTATGCTACGCAGCGAAGTGTAAACTCATTTCGAAGTACAAACAGTTGGAAGAAGTGCTTTCATAGAATGAGACCGAGCAGAAAGTGAAATATCCAGTAGAATGGAAACGGTGTTCGCTCACGTATGCATATTGCACGGCATCGGCCGCTTGCTTATGGATGCGCCGGTACAAACAGCGGCTGAGCCGTGGAGGCCGCCCGTGAAGCATAAAGAACGCCCTCCGCCCAGAGCGCGGGGCCGCGTCGTTACGGCTCCGGCCGACCAGGCGGTGGCGGCCGTTAGCATGCGGCGTATCTCAGGCCGTCATTGGTAACGGGCGGCAGCCTCAGCAGCGTCGTTAGATTTGCATGCGCGCCCAGCGGGGCGAGCTGCCCCGCGCGGACCACACAGCTGCTTCTCGGGGCAGGTCCGCATACTGGCCGACGCAGCTGCCGTTCCATCATTCCGCGTCACAGCAGCGCCACCACCAGGTCACTCTGAGAAAGTCGATGAATAATGCTGCTTTCGGCAAGACAATGGAGAATACTGTCAAGGGAAACTCCCCATTGCACCCATCACAGGCTTTGTGGTAAGATGGTGCAGAGGATAGCATGTCAAACATTGAACACGGATCAAACATGAAAACATACTGAGCTTTTTAAAAGAAGCAAAATGGGATCAGTGAACGATCCGAGCTCAGAATATAAAATATCGAATGAACTACCAGAGTCAATGGCCTCGTGGATATGTTGCAGTGGTGATGGACTACTTAGTGGGAGATCCTTCTTCAAATCTCCCTCATGCAAATTTTTTCTTTTTTTTCTACTTCACGAAATTACGAACTGTCCGTCTGGTCAGTGACCTGCCTGATCGTTGTATTCAAATTTGTACCTATGTCGTGGTGTAACGTCCATTTACAACAGCGAGGTGTAAGGAAGGGGCCTATAATGAAAGTGCGATTCTTCAGTTTCTCCTGACGTATTTGTTGCTCGAACAGTTCACGGGTATACTGCCGATTCATAGTGTCCAACGGGCACAATATTCCGGCGATCAGACGTGTCGCCATCGTCAGATGCGCTGACGAACTGAGCTCCTGAGGGCGGGTGGCCGATTTATCGGACAGACCGTAAGCACCATCGAAGATCGTTGCCGAGAACATGAAAGGCACACTCGACTGAAATATCCAAATAAGCACTGTTTGTCCGGGAAACACGAGATGGATTATGAGCGTACCAGATCTTGGGTCAGGCCTCTAAATATTGGGACAGCGTTATAAAGGAGCCTGTCGGAATTCGCACCAGGGAAGATCTTATCAACCGAGATTGCGGCTAAAATTCTCACCAAGGCTTGGGACCCGGCACTGAATGTAAGTAAGAAGACTCTCAGCAAGAAGAACGAACTGGCGACCAGGGAGGATGTAGCAAGCACATAGACGCTACGACAGATTCCGACGCCCGCGTCTTCGCGGCCGCCGGCGCGCGGGCGCGGACGGCGGAGAGAGCGGCTGCATATTTTCCGCTGATATAGCTTCTGGCACCAGTCTGAGAGGGCCGAAACTACGCGTGCGCGAAAGGTGAGTTGGGCAGCTCTTAGCAGTTCCGGTCCACCGTTGGACCGAGTGACGTCAGATGGTGCTGGGGGCTGGCGCCACGTGTGCAACTGCCGCTCCCGCCTCCCTACAAGCGTCAAGCATCCGTCGTTGCTTCCTTTCGACATCCAAAGCTCCCCGCCACCGTGCCCTACTAAGTGTGTAACCTTGATTTCTGTTAAAATTTTTACTTCATTTTAACCTCAGCCGCCTCTTTTATAACGTGTAAGAGGTCCGAGCAGATGTAATTTTGATGTATTGCTCATGCGCTGCCTGCGATATGCAAGGTATAAGAGAATCGCTGACCAGAGAGCAGTGTTGACTCAGTAGGAATCGTGTAGCTGTAACAGTAAGTTGTTGCTAGTCTGCGCTAGTCTGGAGTCTACTCTGGTCTGGTATGGTGTATCGTGTTGGCTGGCCGGTCGCGGTGCAGCGATGCCGGAGCCTGAGTATTATTGTATAAGGTAAAAAGCAGCGTCGCGCATATCCGTGCTATCGAAGTGTAATGAATCCCCTGAGGTCACTTACACGCTGCAAATAAATTTTAATTTCAGCATTACAGGCTATGCCGAAAATGGACGTGAAAGAGATTGGTCAAATTTCGCGTCTACGTTGACCAACAGAACAGCCAAATTGACGAACGTTTTAATCACCACCTACAAAACAGTGAAACGCGTTACCGTAAATTTATACAGGAACAGAATAAAGTAAAGCAACAAGTCATGCAAACAATTACTGCACAGAGACAGGAAGATAAGCATAAATTTTTTACGAAAGCAAAAACATACGTAGACAACAATATTGCTACAGTATCAGACGAAATTAATACTATCAAACAGTTGAACACGGAATTGTATGATGAAATCTCTGATCTTAAAACAAAAACAGACACACACACAGTAGACTTTCAGACAGTGACCGACAGACTTGAACAGTTGGAACTAATACAGGATCCCGATGCCATCAAAGCAGACGTTAAGAAATTAAACAAAACCACACGTAAAATACAAGAACAAATTAATGCTTGCCGATCACTAGTATTGAGTCAGATCCTAATGATGAGCAAACAAATGCAATTATGTCCACAGTAAATGTAACAATTGATGACGCGGCACGTTCCGATACAATGAACGCTGCGCAGCTTGACACACCCGGTTTGCAAAATTTGAATTGTGAACAGATGAATTTTTCTCACGAAGATGAACAATGTAGTCAAAATACGTCAAATTTATTTGATTCCGAGGTAATCACCAACAGTGCACATCCAATTGGCGAACATTTCAAGAATCAGAGAATGACCAAATGGTTACACAAAACGTGACAATTGCAGGTACGCTCTTAAACAGCACAGAGAATACAGTAGGTAATGTTGGCATGGATCAAGTTATGGCATTATTGCTACAACTTAATGAAAATTTCAAACAACAACTTAACGAAAATTTCAAACAGTCGAAGAAAGAACAAGACAACAATTACAAACAACTTAATGAAAAACTAGACAGCAATTCCAAACAGTCGAATGATAAATTAGACAACAATTTCAAACAACTTAGTGAACAGATTACAGCTGTTGCTGCGCAATGTCATGACACTAAAGAACAATTACGTGAGGAAATTAAGGCTTGTGCTAGGAACAGTAGTGAAGAAATTAGATCTGTGGCACAAGAATTAAGTAATACACATGCAGCCGTAGTAGTGCTATTTCCTCTTTAGTTTTCTGCACTTCTGCCTTCTCTTCTACTATCCTTTATATCTATCAAAACAGCTCTTCAACTATCGACCTGTCTAGGATTAGGAATTAGTAAAGAAAACCTGATACGACAAGTTTTACCCGAAAGTGACAGTTATTATACGCTCCAGGAACAACAATCACCAGAACTTTAATAACAGACAAAATTTTAATTATCAGTATCATCAAAATTATCAGCAACAGCAAACACATTTTGGCAACAATACAGGCTTTTTCCCACAACAGCAACAAAACCAGCTGGTTAACATACCTAACCAACAATGTAGTCTGCAAGGTCAACCAAGCTTTAACGTTTCGCCGCCTACACGTATAGCGTCGGCTCCGCCAAACAGTAACGTACAACAACAAGGAAATCACTACGTACAGAAAACACCATTTTTAACTCGTATCGCAACGCACCGTATAGTAATGACTATCATGACAGGCGTAAAAGTAATGAGCACAATTTTCAGCGTACGTTTAATAATAGTCGGTCTTACCAGCAGCAAAATCAACCACAACAACAGATTATCATGAATGAACCAGACAGTCGGTATCATCGCGAACGTAATACGTCAGGAAGAAATAACAGAACAGTACAAATAGTTGAAATGCCGCAGCATCCTCCCGAAAATAACAGTACGTCAGAAAGAATTTGACTAGATACAATGCAGAATGAATCTTCCAGCAACGCAAACAATACTTTTGACACAGAGAATCTTGTTCACAAAAATGTTATTAGTTTTGACGACATCCGATACACACTTTTGCATGAAAGACAGAATCACAACGTATGTAGACGACATTCTTATTGCAGAAGCTAATTGGTCTGAACACAATTTGATTCTTGAACAACTGTTACGAACTTTTCGTGCACAAGGACTCACAGTTAATCTCAGTAAATCGCACTCTGGCAAAACTTCTATAAAATTTCTTGGACATATAATTTCAGCAGAAGGCATGGCGCCTGACCCTGAAAAACTTCAAGCTTTACGTGACATTACTGTTCCTACGACGAGGAAACAACCACGCAGCTTTTTGGGTTTAATTATCTTTTTTCGTAAATTTATTCATTACTCTGCTTTAGACACCCCTAGATTATGTCAATTGACAGGTAAAAACACTATTTGGTCCTGGGATAGCCAAGCACAGTCTGAGTTTGTTAATTTGAAACAAGCTTTGTTGAATGCACCACTTTTATCACATCCAGATCTTACTAGAAATTTTTCCATTGCCACCGACAGTTCTAACACCGCTTTAGGCGTACACATTTTTCAGGAAATTGAAGAAGATGGTTGTACAGAAATTAAAAACATCGCCTTTGCGAGTCGCATTCTGTCAGCTGCTGAACGCAATTATTCTATTACAGAACTTGAAACATTATGTGTTGTATGGGTATTTACGAGATTTAGGCATTTTCTTTATGGAAGACACACTACCGTTTACACAGGTCATAGAGCTATACAGTTTTTACTTTCCCCAAAATTTACACACGACAGGTTAAGCAGATGGAAACTTTATTTACAGGAATTTAATTTTACAATTGTTCACATTCCCGGTACACAAAATATTGTAGCAGACGCACTATCCCGTTCTCTCAGCAACAATCAGCAAGACATCGCAACCAACTTCTGCAAAGCAAATTTCAGCGTCATGTATATTCAACAAGTTGCATTTGAAAATTTCATATGGAGAAACCTATTCGACGAGTTTTAGCGTCATGTAAAATCTGCCAGAAAGCTAAGTCAGACACGACTTCACATATTCCTCCGTTACATCCCATTGTACCTGTTAAATTGAGACACATGGCCGCTGTAGACATTTTTGGTCCGATTCCCAGGTCTAATAGAGGTTTTTGTTACATCTTTGTCGCTGTTGAACACATTTCGAAATTTGTTACCTTCACTACGTTACACAAAGCTACTGCTAAAACTGTTTCGAAAGCATTTGTAAAACATTATCTATTTCATGTAGGACATGTATTGAAAGTAATTTCCGACAATGGATCACAGTTTCGATCAGCTATATGGACACGAATGTTACGAGCTAGAAACATTTCTCCGATCTATATATCCAGGTACCACGCTTCTTCGAACCCTTGTGAACGACTAATGAAAGAAATTGGTAAACTATGTAGAATATACTGCCGTAAAAACATATTGATTGGGATAACACATACTGTCATTCCAGGATGTAATTAACTCGATACCAAATGAGTCTACTATGTTACTCCTACTGTTATAATGAAAAATGTTGAACCACCTAACAAAATTAAAGAATTAATATACTTTCCTATATCTCGTCGACTGCGACACCATGACATAATTGACATTGCGCTGAACAACGTCAAACGTGCCGCAGAGCGCCGGAGAAGACAGCAAAAACAGGTTTGTACACTCAGTGACTTTCACCTTGGACAGAAGATATTAGTACGCACACATTATTTATCCAACAGAGGAAAGAATAGATGCAGTAAATTTGAGCTTCTATACGCAGGTCCATACAGAATTCACAGCATTCCTCACCCCAATGTAGTACACGTCGAAACTCTGAGAACCAGAAAAAGTAAAGGCAATCACCATGTCTCCAATATTAAACCCTTTATTGAATGAACATACTTTATGATTTATCACACTGTAATGCCATTTTCTGATTTTTATATGACCAATGATGCAATTATACTTACATATTTTATGACCAATGATGCAATTATATTTATGTGACTACTTACTGATGATTATCATATTTTTTCTTGGCAAGTGCCCGGCAAAATAAGGTTAGCAGGTCGCTTTTCTTGTCGTTACACATCAGACCGTGCACATTTTTTCAGATAAACTTACATATTTTATGTCTTCAACTCTCGCCTCTATCAACTACACAACATACAAGCTGAACACAAAGAAAGTCATTTCTTGCCGTTACATATCAGACCGTGCACATTTTCCATTTTTCGTGTATGTATGATTGTTTTCCTGTTTTGTTTGTATGCACTACGAAATCTTTAAGATATAACAAACACCAGTTGACTTTGACATTTTGGCTTATGATATGTCAACATTGTGACTATTTTACATTTTTTTTGCTACTACATTATGATACTCTGTGTACATTTTTGCACCTGAACACTGTCTATGTTTTTGACATAATACGTTTTCTGTCATGCTATGCTGTATGCTTAATTATATTACTAGAAACAAGTTTTTATTTAATTAGTATATGATTGAAATGCAAGATATTAATCCCTATTCATCATTTTCAGAAAGCAATAACGTGTAAAAGAAATAAATTAAACAAACCACAGTGGATTACTATGAAATTGGAATTTCACCTTCGGAATGAACGAAAGAAGATGCAATACCTCGTGATGAAGAGTAAATGGATCAGAATTAACAAGCATTAACAAGCATTAACAAGAATATCCCCCCCATGAACCATGGACCTTGCCGCTGGTGGGGAGGCTTGCATGCCTCAGCGATACAGATGGCCGTACCGTAGGTGCAACCACAACGGAGGGGTATCTGTTGAGAGGCCAGACAAACATGTGGTTCCTGAAGAGGGGCAGCAGCCTTTTCAGTAGTTGCAGGGGCAACAATCTGGATGATTGACTGATCTGGCCTTGTAACATTAACCAAAACGGCCTTGCTGTGCTGGTACTGCGAACGGCTGAAAGCAAGGGGAAACTACAGCCGTAATTTTTCCCAAGGACATGCAGCTCTACTGTATGATTAAATGATGATGGCGTCCTCTTGGGTAAAATATTCCGGAGGTAAAATAGTCCCCCATTCGGATCTCCGGGCGGGGACTACTCAGGAGGACGTCATTATCAGGAGAAAGGAAACTGGCATTCTACGGATCGGAGCGTGGAATGTCAGATCCCTTAATCAGGCAGGTAGGTTAGAAAATTTAAAAAGGGAAATGGATAGGTTAAAGTTAGATATAGTGGGAATTAGTGAAGTTCGGTGGCAGGAGGAACAAGACTTTTGGTCAGGTGATTACAGGGTTATAAATACAAAATCAAATAGGGGTAATGCAGGAGTAGGTTTAATAATGAATAAAAAAATAGGAGTGCGGGTTAGCTACTAAAAAAAGCATAGTGAACGCATTATTGTGGCCAAGATAGACACAAAGCCCATGCCTACTACAGTAGCACAAGTTTATATGCCAACTACCTCTGCAGATGATGAAGAAATAGATGAAATGTATGACGAGATAAAAGAAATTATTCAGGTAGTGAAGGGAGACGAAAATTTAATAGTCATGGGTGACTGGAATTCGTCAGTAGGAAAAGGGAGAGAAGGAAACATAGTAGGTGAATATGGATTGGGGGGAAGGAATGAAGGAGGATGCCGCCTTGTAGAATTTTGCACGGAGCATAACTTAATCATAGCCAACACTTGGTTCAAGAATCATAAAAGAAGGTTGTATACCTGGAAGAATCCTGGAGATACTAAAAGGTATCAGATAGATTATATAATGGTAAGACAGAGATTTAGGAACCAGGTTTTAAATTGTAAGATATTTCCTGGGGCAGATGTGGATTCTGACCACAATCTATTGATTATGAACCGCAGATTGAAACTGAAGAAAGTGCAAAAAGGTGGGAATTTAAGGAGATGGGACCTGGATAAACAAAGAACCAGAGGTTGTAGAGAGTTTCAGGGAGAGCGTAAGGGAACAATTGACAGGAATGGGGGAAAGAAATACAGTAGAAGAAGAATGGGTAGCTCTGAGGGATGATGTAGGGAAGGCAGCAGAGGATCAAGTAGGTAAAAAGACGAGGGCTAATAGAAATCCTTGGGTAATAAAAGAAATATTAAATTTAATTGATGAAAGGAGAAAATATAAAAATGCAGTAAATGAAGCAGGCAAAAAGGAATACAAACGTCTCAAAAATGAGATCGACAGGAAGTGCAAAATGGCTAAGCAGGGATGGCTAGAGGACAAATGTAAGGATGTAGAGGCTTGTCTCACTAAGGGTAAGATAGATACTGCCTACAGGAAAATTAAAGAGACCTTTGGAGAGAAGAGAACCACTTGTATGAATATCAAGAGCTCAGATGGAAACCCAGTTCTAAGCAAAGAAGGGAAGGCAGAAAGGTGGAAGGAGTATATAGAGGGTTTATACAAGGGCGGTGTACTTGAGGACAATATTATGGAAATGGAAGAGGATGTAGATGAAGACGAAATGGGAGATAAGATACTGCTGCGTGAAGAGTTTGACAGAGCACTGAAAGACCTGAGTCGAAACAAGGCCCCGGGAGTAGACAACATTCCATTTGAACTACTGATGGCCTCGGGAGAGCCAGTCATGACAAAACTCTACCATCTGGTGAGCACGATGTATGAGACAAGCGAAATACCCTCAGACTTCAAGAAGAATATAATAATTCCAATCCCAAAGAAAGCAGGTGTTGACAGATGTGAAAATTACCGAACTATCAGCTTAATAAGTCACAGCTGCAAAGTACTAACGCGAATTCTTTATAGACGAATGGAAAAACTGGTAGAAGCCGACCTTGGGGAAGATCAGTTTGGATTCCGTAGAAATGTTGGAACACGTGAGGCAATACTGACCCTACGACTTATCTTAGAAGAAAGATTAAGAAAAGGCAAACCTACGTTTCTAGCATTTGTAGACTTACAGAAAGCTTTTGACAATGTTAACTGGAAAACTCTCTTTCAAATTCTGAAGGTGGCAGGGGTAAAATACAGGGAGCGAAAGGCTATTTACAGTTTGTACAGAAACCAGATGGCAGTTATAAAAGTCGAGGAGCATGAAAGGGAAGCAGTGGTTGGGAAGGGAGTAAGACAGGGTTTTAGCCTCTCCCCGATGTTATTCAATCTGTATATTGAGCAAGCAGTAAAGGAAACAAAAGAAAAATTCGGAGTAGGTATTAAAATTCATGGAGAAGAAATAAAAACTTTGAGGTTCGCCGATGACATTGTAATTCTGTCAGAGACAGCAAAGGACTTGGAAGAGCAGTTGAACGGAATGGACAGTGTCTTGAAAGGAGGATATAAGATGAACATCAACAAAAGCAAAACGAGGATAATGGAATGTAGTCAAATTAAGTTGGGTGATGCTGAGGGAATTAGATTAGGAAATGAGACACTTAAAGTAGTAAAGGAGTTTTGCTATTTAGGGAGTAAAATAACCGATGATGGTCGAAGTAGAGAGGATATAAAATGTAGACTGGCAATGGCAAGGAAAGCGTTTCTCAAGAAGAGGAATTTGTTAACATCGAGTATAGATTTAAGTGTCAGGAAGTCGTTTCTGAAAGTATTTGTATGGAGTGTAGCCATGTATGGAAATGAAACATGGACGATAACTAGTTTGGACAAGAAGAGAATAGAAGCTTTCGAAATGTGGTGCTACAGAAGAATGCTGAAGATAAGGTGGGTAGATCACGTAACTAATGAGGAGGTATTGAATAGGACTGGGGAGAAGAGATGTTTGTGGCACAACTTGACTAGAAGAAGGGATCGGTTGGTAGGACATGTTTTGAGGCATCAAGGGATCACAAATTTAGCATTGGAGGGCAGTGTGGAGGGTAAAAATCGTAGAGGGAGACCAAGAGATGAATACACTAAGCAGATTCAGAAGGATGTAGGTGCAGTAGATACTGGGAGATGAAGAAGCTTGCACAGGATAGAGTAGCATGGAGAGCTGCATCAAACTAGTCTCAGGACTGAAGACCACAACAACAACAACAAGAATATACTATAACACATCGTATGATAGCAGTCTTAACTAATTTTTTCTTTCAGAATAGGAGGCGATTGATGCAGGCTGTCAGACAGAACCACACATCTTAGTTTTAGTGATGAAATATGCTACAAATAAGAAACTCTATACTACGAATAGTTGTATGAAGTAAATGGTAATATGAATAATGAATGATGAAGTGTCTTTTTGCAGATGATAATGAATGGTGATGAATAGTTATATGAAGAATATGCTAATATGAATAATGAAGTTTTTCTTTGCAGGTGATGATAGTGATGAATTTT
This sequence comes from Schistocerca cancellata, assembly GCF_023864275.1. Lineage (NCBI taxonomy): Eukaryota > Metazoa > Arthropoda > Insecta > Orthoptera > Acrididae > Schistocerca > Schistocerca cancellata. Next base: position 498,496,196 of record NC_064631.1, read on the forward strand.
ATATGGCCACTTAGCGCACCACTTTTAAGTTTTTCTTTGCAGATGAGAATAATGATGAAGTTTATATATTTACTGTTAGTTAAGAAATGCTATGTACTTATTTAAGTATTTGTTGCAGTTCGTTTTGACAGTATGTCTTATGTCGCATGGTATAATGACTGAATGTTTTGGAAAGGACAGCTAGAGTACATACATATTGAGTACACGTTTCATTACCTGTTAATTCTAAGTTCACTACTTTTCAGCATAATATGCGTTACTTCTTTCAGCTGAATAATCCATTTTGTATTTTTTTTTCCAGGAGAAGCTATTCATGAAATTAATGTGCTATAAGCAGTTAGTCATTAAACCTGTTCTAGTACTCGCATTTTTTTACCCATTTGTGTGTATCATTCATGAACGTGATCACATATACTCTACTTGTTTCATAACCTTGCTATTGCTGACGCATGACGAATGACGTTACTAATCCTTATTTGCAGCAATAAGTCAAAAGCAAATATTTTCATGCCCCAGCAATTAATTATCGATCCCAACGCAACGCATTGCTAGCACAAACAAATGTATTACCAGTCCCAAATAATGCTACCAGTTTAAGAGAGTTCTGAGTAATACTGAATGATGTTTTCTAACCACAGACCTTGAGTAATAGTTACAGTGTGTTACATTTTAAATATGTCATATGTCACTTGAATAATGAAAAATGTTTTGTAATATTCAATACCTGCTATATGTTTAGTAACTGGTCAATGAATGCCACTGTTTCTTATATTTTAAATTTGTCTTACGTCACTTACATGCTATTATATATGAATACCAGTAGCTTGATGATACACTCATTAGCTCCTATTTTGAATGATGACTTCTGATGGTTTGTAACTGGCCAATGAGTGCCAATGATTACTATAAATAGATGAATTATGTTAATACTATACCATTAATTAACCCTTGTTTTGAACGATGACTTCTGATGGTTTGCAACTGGCCAACGAGTGCCAATGATTACTATAACTAGATGAATTATGTTAATGCTATGCCATTAATTGACTCTTGTTTTGAATGATGTCTTCTGATGGTTTGTAACTGGCCAATGAGTGCCAATGATTACTATAACTAGATGAATTATGTTAATGCTATGCCATTAATTAACTCTTGTTTTGAATGATGACTTCTGATGGTTTGTAACTGGGCAATGAGTGCCAATGATTACTATAACTAGATGAATTTTGTTAATACTATGCCATTAATTAACTCTTGTTTTGAACAATGACTTCTGATGGTTTGTAACTGGCCAACGAGTGCCATTGATTACTATAACTAGATGAATTATGTCGATGCTATGCCATTAATTAACCTTTTGCTTTGAATGATCACTTTTGAATAATGCATGAAAATGGTTTGTAACCGGCCAATGAGTGCCAATGTTCATTGTAATCAGATGACTTATGAATAATATTCTGTAATACTTCATACATAGTACAGAAATGTTTAGTAACTAGGCAATGAGTGCCACCAATTACTCAAATCGGTTGATAGACTAGTGTAATTCCCAATGATGACTAGCATAAGACTTCTTCACCTTCTGACCTAATTACCAGAAATTACTGCAATATCCGTTTGGCCTGTCCATCCTTATGATCATGGAGCACCATATTTGGTTTTTGCACTAATTCTACGTTGGTGAAAGAGTGTGGTGTTGACACATCATGCTGTCCACCACCTTGAACGATGGAGATGTTATTATGGTCCCACTGTTTGCTGTACCTAATGTATTACCAAAATGATAACATTGAATATTAATACGACATTTCAGTGTCTTGGCTACACTGATTAATATTTCAGGGAAGAGAACTTCAGATTGTCTCACTTGGTGTTGTGCTTCTGTAGAAAGACATGGACTTTCAGTGCAGCTACGTGCAACCTACTGTGCTACAACCATGATGCAATCCTTCCCTTTCCTATCCTAGTTCTTGTAAAATGGTAAAAATATATACAGTGCGTGTGCACCTTATGTCATTTGTTAATATGTTTTGTACTCATTGCGTATACTAGTTCTTGTAAAATGGTAAAAATATATACAGTGCGTGTGCATTTTATGTCATTTGTTAATATGTTTTGTACTCATTGCGAATACATTTTGTGATTTCTTGATATGTTCTGTACTCAGTGCATGTGCACTCTATTTTATTTCATGTTCTGCACTTATATATATGTATATACTCTGTGACTGTAAAATTAGTTAATTAAGTAGATTATAGAAAAATTTGTTGCTCATGGCAAGTCCAATTGACTCACCATCGCTGCCAAATTTTTGCCCCCCCCCCAGTGGAGGGTTATGTAAGAGGTCCGAGCAGATGTAATTTCGATGTATTGCTCATGCGCTGCCTGCGATATGCAAGGCATAAGAGAATCGCTGACCAGAGAGCAGTGTTGACTCAGTAGGAACAGTGTAGCTGTAGCAGTAAGTTGTTGCTAGTCTGCAGTCTGCTCTGGTCTGGTATGTTGTGTTGTGTTGACTGGCCGGTCGCGGTGCAGCGATGCCGAAGCCTGAGTATTATTGTATAAGGTAAGAAGCAGCATCGCGCATATCTAGTAATGTTATCTGAACTCCCATGTAAATGTTTTAAAAATGTCCTAATAATAATCTTTGTCATGTAAAGTAATTTTTAACAAGCATTCATTTCAATTTAAAGAATTTACTAATTTCTCCAATCCATGATCATTCCGATTGTTGCAAAAGAAAAATCAGTTGCTTCCTTTCATAAATGACAAATCTATCGGCCAGCATTGCACAGAGCTGTGCCGGAAAAATTTATTGTAAGAGCAGATATATTCGGCAATTTTATTGAGGTAAGAATTTTTCCTTTTTTTATTCAGAATGATCTTACAGGGCCATGACACAGCACTGCTGTCGTCCAAAATTTACCAGGTTAAATTCACAGTGAATTATCGAAAAGTCATAAGTGAGCGACAATTTAATTGAGAGGTTAGTTACATTGTTTTATTACCAGGTTACTGGATTTATTTTTTATTACCAAGTTTAGGAATTTTTCTGTTTCGAGCTTACATTAAATGAGAAAAGAATTTTGTGGGTACATTAAATGGGAAAGAAATTTTGTGTGGAGGTTAAATGTGAATGAATTTCTGTAGGGAGGTTACAAAAGTGAAGGAATAAATTTTGTGGGGAGGTTACACTAAAATTAGAATCATTATACATATTATTTTTATTTTTATTTTGTGGGGAGGTTACAAACGGAATCCCAGTATGTAGAACATGAGCTAAGACTGTCGTGTTTTCAAACTGTATTTTGTATACATTTTCCAGTCGATGCTGAGCTTTGGTCGAATTTTCAGGATTATTCTCTACGACTGTGCGAATTTTCTAGCATATATAGATGTTGCGCCAATCACAAGGAACGCCAAACGCACCGGGCACTCGAAGAGCTATGACGCAGCATATCTTTTTGATTGGTCTTCGGAATGTTACGCTGCTTTCCATAAGCTCAAATCTGCTTTGCTGAATGATCGTTGTTTGAACCCTTTCGATCCCTCCAAACCGGTTGTTTTAGCTGTCGATGCATCCTCGCACGGCCTCGGAGCGGTTCTCTCGCACCCCATTAATTCTATCGATCGCCTGATCGCTTTTGCGTCTAAGTTGCTCAATTCTGCCCAGAAAAACTATTCTCAAATCGAGAAAGAAGCTTTAGCTATTGTCTATGGAGTGACTAAGTTTCATGATCTTTTGTACGGTCGCAAGTTCTATTTGGTCACCGACCATAAGCCTTTGACGTCGTTGTTCCCCCCGTCAAAGCCAGTTCCGGTAGTACTGCACAAAAGTTGCAACGTTGGTCTTTGTTTTTGTCTAACTACAATTACGAAATTTTGTTTCGGCCTACGGCCCAGCACGGCAATGCTGATGCTTTGTCTCGTCTACCTATCGCAGTGTTTGATTCTTCCGAATTGTCATGCATTTCTATTGATTCGCAAGATAAGGAATTAGCTGATGGTTTCCCGGTGGATTTTCGTCGCATTGCTTCCGCGACAGGCGCCGACGCTCATCTGCAGATTCTTTTGCAGGATATTCGAAGTCAATGGCCTCCATCTGCGACGCACAATCGTGACCCACTTGTTCGACGTTACTTTGCGCAACGTCACAACTTGTCTGTACACCACGGTGTTATCTTGTTGCGAACTGATAATGATCAGTCTCCTGTGGTTGTACCTCGTTCGTTGCAGTCGGAAATCCTCCGATTAGCGCGTCGTCACTGCACTTGGGCCGGCATTGATAAAAAAATTGAGAATTTGCTTGCTAATTGTTGGTCTTGCGCGGAGCATCTATCTGCTCCCCGCCAGCGCTTCTTTGCGTGGCCGCCTCCTACTGCGCCTTGGCAGCGCATTCATATTGATTTTGCAGGTCCATTCTGGGACACCCGCTGGTTGATAGTTATTGATGCATACAGCAACTTTCCTTTTGTGGTACCTATGTCTTCTACTACATCTGCCAGTACTATTTGAACTTTGACGTCTATTTTTTGCATTGAGGGCCTTCCTGAAGTTATTGTCTCTGACAGTGGCCCCCAATTCGTGTCCCCAGAGTTTGAAGAGTTCTGTGCTGCTAAAGGCATTCGCCCTCTGACCTCAGCCCCGTTCCACCCCCAGTCGAACAGCGACGCTGAACGCTTTTTGCGTACGTGTAAGTTGCAGATGAGCAAGTTGCGCGCCACGCACTCTCGCGAGCGAGCACTCTGGACTTTCCTTGCTTCATATCGCTCTCAGCCACGCGGCACCCATTCCCCAGTGGAATTGCCACATGGCAGCGCCAATCGGTTGCTCCTGTAGGTCTTGCAGCCGCCGCCGCGCGCTCCCGCTGTTTCGCCTCATTCTGGCTTGGCGCTGCATGATTTGGTGTTCTATCGCGTTTTCTCTGGCAGGCAGAGCTGAGAGCAGGGACGCATTCTTCGCCAGCTTGGTCGCGCCTTGTTTCTCATTTCTGGTCCCTCCGGCACTGTCAAACGACACCGGAACCAGATCCGTTTGTGCCGTCCTCGATTTTCTGCCACTGGTTGTTCTCCGTCAGAGGCTTCGCGGCTTCTAGCGACTCAGCCCGCGACTCCGCCGACGGCGCCTCCACCACTCGCGCCTCCACCGCGGAAGCGCCTGCCGTCGTCGCCGCTGCCGGTCCAGTCACTTGCATCGGACGGACGCCTCTCACCGCCGCCACGGCCCCACCTCCGGACTCCGCTGCCGCCGCCGCCGCTGTGTTCCTCCGCGGTGCCAGACCCGATGGACGCTGAAGCTGCCGTCACGCCGCCGCCGCCGCCGCCGCCGCCGCCGCCGCCGTCGCCCATGTAGGTCGTTGCTCCACCCCCTCATCCAAGCATACACAGTAGCGGTGCGCGGCGTGGGCAGGTTTTCCACGGGGCGTTTTCCTCGCCCCCTCGCGAGCAATTCGTAGTCGCAGGTGGACAGCGCGCCCCGGCAGTCCAGCTGACTGCCCTCTCAGCTGCGCCGCCCCTGGGTCCCTCCCCACGCCATCGGAAGCCATACTCAACGACGGCGCGTCGTTTCAGGGGGAGGATGTGGTATCGAGAGCAGCGATGCCACGGCTTAGCTGCAATTACTTAAGTTGGCACTACGACCGACACCGACGAAAGCACCCTCTAGCAGGCGCTGTGGAGATCAGCGAGCTCCGCTGCAGATTCTGCCCATTTGATCAAGAGCAGACGGCCGGGACACTTCGCTTCAGCTTTGCTCTACATCCGACGGGTCTCAGCATCGCACCTCATTGCAAGTGATGTAACCATGCATTAACTTGTTTTTGCACCAGTAAACCACTTTTACTTACGTGCAGTACCGACATATTTTTCCTGCTACTGCTCCTACCCACGCGCCGCGTTCCAGGCGGGATACAAAACTTGGTCTTCATTCACTTCCTAAGTCTATCGCCTCAGTCTATCGCCTCCAGTTTCACAACCTTCGCATGGAACTTGGCGATAGTACCTTTGTGTACACTGATGTCTCTCGGACTGACCGTGGGGTCGGGTGTGCCTTCGTCATTGGCACCTGTGTCTTTCGATATCGGCTTCCAGCACACTCCTCAGTATTTACAGCCGAGCTCTTCACCATGTATCAGGCCACGGAGTACATCCAGCGACACAGACTTTCCATTTGTGTCCTCTGCTCAGACTCACTCAGTGCCCTCCAAAGTCTACGTGTGCTGTACACTGCTCATCCATTAGTGCAGCAGGTCAAGGAAAACTGTCACTCACTCACTCCTCATGGAGCTAGTGTCACGTTTCTGTGGGTCCCTGGTCACGTGGTCTGCCAGGAAACGAGGCTGCTGACGCTGCTGTCAAGGCTGCAGTCCTCTTACCTCAGCCCTTAAGTACCTATATTCTTCCGACGATCTCTGCGCTGCCGTGTGTCAGGAGTTGGTGTCCCTTTGGCATCGCCAATGGTCCTCCCTTCACAGGAATAAGCTTCGGCTTGTTAAGCCTCTCCCAGCGCCTTGGACGACCTCCTCTCGGCCCTCCCACAGGGAGGACATTGTTTTAACTCGGCTGTGTATTGGGCACAAACATTTTAGCCATCGTCATTTGCTAAGTGGCGCTTTGTACACATTGCGCCTAAATTTTAACTGTCCGTCACTTCCTGTTAGAATGCCCTTTTTTAAACAATTTACTTTCCAGCTCGGGTTTGCTGTCTGATTTATCAGCCGTTTTAGCGAATGACGCGCGGGCTGCCTTTACCTTTTATCTGCCGAATTATATGGCGAAAGCCATTTAACTTTTAGTTAAGAATCTGCCTTTCTGTGTGGTGTTTTTTAGTTTTTTAGTCCGTTTTCCACATGCCTCTTTTCAGGTGTCTTATATATTGTGCATAGGGACTGACGTATAGTGGTTCAACTCCAAGCTGTGTTTTGACTTGGGCGCGTATGACCGCAGTTGTTTTTGCGCCCTAAAGAAAAACAAAACAAAAACAATCGAATACATCGGCAGTTTTATTACTCCCATCGGTGAGGGCAGTGCACGACCTAACTTATTAGCTTGAGCCGTTACGATGTCGGAGGGGTCAGTCGTGCTCCAGCACTCTAAAGCCCATGCATTTAGTACAGTATTGATTCTTAACTCTTGTAAGTAAGTAGGAAACTTAGCTACTAGCTTCTAAATAAGTGAAATGACTGGTTAAATCCCGTAGAATTAAAAGTGTCGACGAAACCAGTGGATTCTAGTTTAAAACAACAAATGTTTAATGAATAACATTGTGGTCCCACATAATTTGCACATTCAAATGCTAAACAGTTAAAGAATGTTAATGCCTGTAGTGCGAACAAATGCAGAACTAGTGCGAATATAGTTCATTTACTGGAATAATAATTCGAAAACCTCAACAATAAACGGCCAAATTTGGAATATACAGTTTCCCGCGATCATTCGCTACTTAAAATAAAGTTCGTTAGCCTGAATAACCACTGCGAAAACATGTACCAACAACCTAACGAAGTTAAAGCTCGTAAAATCGTCCAAAATCAGTCACCAAATCACAGTAAGACAGTCTATATCCAGCCAAAATTTGAAGTTTATAGCTCGTGCGGCTGCAGGTTCTCACAGCCCTCCCGACAGATTCACCAGCAACGACCAACCAAAGCACAGTGACCGCGCCATACACTAAAAGACCACAAGCATTCTAGAGCTCGCCATTAAACACTTTCTGTGGCGTGACACACTGCTAAATTCATGTTAGGAACAGTAACAGTGACCAACTTTCATACCTAAACTTAATTGCTCATGCATGTGAGATTTTAGAATGTTGTTAAAATTATTATGGTCATGTTGTACCCTTTCACTGGAAAAAACGCGATATTAAACAACGTATCAACAAAACTCACAAATCATGCCAACATCCAATAATACAATGTGACCTGAAATTATAGAAAATTGTAAATACGTTTGACAGTTCGAAGTGTCACGCTCATTAATTGCAATGTCTTTCATTTACTAATTTTATTCGTTATAATTCGCCTGCCCTGACGGCGGTTTTATGCGATTTTATTAATGGCCATTTGCATAAATAAGCAGTTAAGGAATATAAAATAGTAGAATGTGGGTACTCATCAACTGGTAAGATTAGATGTGTAGCTGTAGAGGATTTATAACACTTTCAGTAAATTAATATATATATTCCAGAACAGTTTTCAAATCACCCCAGTAACTAATGCAATGTGAAACATATGCAACTTCATTTTCATTAAGCACTCTAAATATCATTATTTTCTTCTGTTTTATTTCCGTTGTCTGATTTCAAATTCTGATGGAAGCCATGATGAATGGGAGGTACAAAGTTCAACACCAACATTTTATCACACAGTTTAGCAACCTTGATGGGCCGAACTTTAGGAGACGTTGGATCCAGCGTGGGTCATTCATTACCTGTGCCTTACGTTTGCTCTTCTGCAGATTTACGGTAGTGCAGTGGCTTGTATCACTGTAAGTGAACTGTACGTGGACTATATGCCCTACCTAGTATCTCTGAACACTTTCGGATGTCCACGCTTATGCCAGAATGGTTTTGGTTTCTTTCTATTAGCTTCTTTGTTAATGGAGTTAAAATTACAAAATGCTCTTTCTGCGTTTTCAGTATAGTGAACTATTTGTTTTTCCTTGCATTGAGGATCGGTGTTGTCCATTTTTTAGTTGTGTAAATGTTCTGTGTAAGTCGTTCAAATTTTTCAGTGATTCCAGGATCTGCACCACAACAAACGGGTATTTTCTATCTGTTCGTCATTAACCAAAAATCACTTTCTGTGTCAGCCATGTTGATTACTACACAAGATATGAAGACGCTCTCCGATTGATCGATCAGGTAATTATTAGTTAATAGGAACCCAGGTGTCTGAGAGACACGGCAGACCCACTTATTCGGCTCAGATGTTTGAGACTGCTTCTCTTTTTCAGTACTGACATGCAATCATCCCACCCTCTGATAGTTCGACAAACTGACACCAGATGGACGCTGTTCACAGAATATGTACCTAGTTAGATTTTCACCAAACTGAGGGATACCCCTGTTCCACTGGGCTCTTTAATCGTAACTCTACTACTTTGCTGCAACTGCGTCGTCTGCACCCGTTAGCCCAGCGCGCAGGCATGTCCAGTCACCAGCCTACCTGCACTCCTCTCTCGACTGGCTCACAGCCGGAAGCTGTAAAAGCCTTCATCAGTGCCTCTCACTGCGTGAGAAGACTTCACGTAATGTGACAACAGCTTCTAAGAATTGTCAGACCACTGCTCGTCCCCGCGCGAGCCCGCTTTTCGCAGTATAACAACTGCTTCCAACAATTGTCAGGTAGGAATGGGATGAACTAAGTGTTTGAAAATGCCGATGATCACTGTTTTAGCGCAGTGTGGGTAGCAGTTAAGCTACATATATTTAGAATATAAAGATATGTTAGGCACGTGTTTCTCTTTCAGATACATCATTTGAATATTCGGTCTTTGTGAAATTTTATTGTGGTGACATAAGGAGGAAAAACGTCTAGCAGCAGGCGTTGGGATTGCGCAGCACCAGCATCGCGACCAGTTGACAATGAAGTTTATCGTTGAGCGGTATCGCTGTCAGCACTGATTGGTATTCCACGACAGGCACGAGGGTACAGAATCGATGGGACCAGTAACCCACACGACTTCTCAGACGTGTCCCTGTTCTCTGTACAGGATTACAATGGATGTATCTATGTGCGGAAGTCTCAGGGAGAACGAATTTTGCCAGATTGTATTCAGCATCGTCATACGCGTCCAATACAGAGTGCCATTCGGTACAAAACACGACCTCTGGTTCGCATAGCCGCTAATTTCGACAGCAGGAGTTATGCTTCTAAAGCTAGTGACTGGTCTATCTTCAACCAAATATGCAATACCGCGCGTTACCGCTCAGGTCCTGATATACTTCAATACACAGTGTGTTCGACAGTTGTCCTGGTCAGTACGTTTTTCAAATCTCTCACCCACTGAAAATATCTATTCCTAGAGTGCCAAGAGATCAGAACGCTACATTTGTCAGCTACTATCGTTGACGGTCTTGTAAGCTGCCACCTTCAGAATTTAATCCGTGTTGACATAGCAATTTTCATAGAAATTTGCACCGATTAACACGCCCTTTTTAAATCTATGAAGATTGCCCCTTGAAAGTTCTGGTATAGGGCAATCTGACCTCATTTCTAAAACAGCTGCATACAGGCAAGCTTCCTTCGCACAACAGTTAAGCTGTGCATTTGGAGTCCTTAAGTCACTTTAATGATCACGTTTCCAACAAAACAGTAACTATTTGACCTTGATATCCTACCTTACGGGCAAAATACTTCAGTGAGCATGCTTGGCTCATAACTAAGCATCTTTCTGCAAGAACCTGAAAATACTACATTCAAAGAATATTGTATGGAACGTAACACATCATGTACTGCTCCAAAGGTCTCGACGAAAATTTACCTTCTGGAACCGAAATGTGTATGGCTAAAAATACTGCAAGTAATCTTATACTGACTGAATAAATGCTCCATATGAAAAATAAATCTTTGCCACCAAATAACCACACTCAAAGAAAACAGCCACAGAAGGATACCTGTTACTAAATAATTGAAAGAAAATGCCCTTGTGACTTCTTAAAAGAATTGTTCTATATGCTCATAAACCACCAGGTGAATGAAGCACAGATTTTATACAGCTCGGTTACGAATCTAATATACTGCACAGAGAAACAGATTTTCTCTCTCTCTCGCACTCCCTCTCTCTCCATCGCTCTGTCTCCCTCTCTCCCTCTCTCTGTCTCTCTCTCTCTCTCCCTCTCTCTCTCTCTCTCTCTCTCTCTCTCTCTCACACACACACACACACACACACACACACACACACACACACACAAACACACACACACACACTAATGGAAACTCCTTGTTTCACCATGCCCTGTACCATGGCTCAGTAAATAGCCTTGCATCAATATGGCAAGTCTACCTTCCCGTTTTCAGCAAATATTACCATATATTCCAGTTTTGTCGTACATATCATCAACCACTTTCTCTCTCTCAATGTGTGTTCGAATGCCACAATTCCTCCTTACAACCACCGCTAGAAAACTTTTCGCTTACTCAAGAGCACAACCTGTGCGTCTCTCACTTACCACATTGCAATGAAGTTATAAAAGTCACGGCGTAACTCATAATATCATGTCGGACCCCATTTGTCAGGCGTAGTGCAGCAAGTCGACGTGGCATGGATTCCACATGTCACTGGAAGCCCGTGCCGAAGTATTCACCCATACTGCCTCTGTAGCTGTCCATTATTGCGAAAGTGTTGCCAGTGCCGGATTTTGTGCGGCAACTGACATCTTGATTACGTTCCATAAATGTTCGATGGAATTCATGTCGAGTGATCTGGGAGGCAATATCACTCGCTCGAATTATCTAGAACGTGCCAATATGGCAGATTGTATTGTATTGTATGTTAACCGGGGACCTAGAAACGACGGAGAGGCTCCGTCCCCGCAGCAGCCGCAGTGGTCCACAACCCCACGACGACTACCGCAGTCCACTTCACCCCTCCAAATGGTTCAAATGGCTCTGAGCACTATGGGACTTAACATCTGTGGTCATTAGTCCCCTAGAACTTAGAACTACTTAAACCTAACTAACCGAAGGACATCACACACATCCATGCCCGAGGCAGGATTCCAACCTGCGACCGGAGCGGTCACGCGGTTCCAGACTGAAGCGCCTAGACCGCACGGCCACACCGGCCGGCTTCACCCCTCCGCCGCCCCACACAGAACCCAGGGTTATTGTGCGGTTCGGCCCCCGGTGGACCCCCGGGGAACGCCTCACACCAGACGAGTGTAACCCCTATGTTTGTGTGATAGAGTAATGGTGATGTACGCGTACTTGGAGAACTTGTGTGCACAGCAATCGCCGACATAGTGTAACTGAGGCGGAATAAGGGGCACCAGCCAGCATTCGCCGAGGCAGTTGGAAAACCGCCTTCAAACCATCCACAGACTGGCCCGTTCACCGGACCTCGACACAAATCCGCCGGGAGGATTCGTGCCGGGGACCAGGTGCTCCTTCCCGCCCAGAAACCGTGCGTTAGACCACACGGCCAACCGGGAGGGCTAATGTGGCACATTATCATCCATAAAAATTCCTTCGTTGTTTAGGAACATGAAGTCCATGAATGGCTGCATATGGTCTCCAGGTAGCTGAACATAGTCATTTCTAATCAATGGTCGGTTCAGCTGGACCAGAGGACCCAGTCCGTTCCAAGTAAACACAGCCCACACCATTATGGAGCCACCAACAGCGTCCACAGCCCCTGTTTGACAACTTGGCTCCACGACGGCTTCGTGGGGTCTGCACCACGCTCAAACCCTACCATCTGTTCTTACCAACTTAAATGAGGACTCATCTGACCAGGCCACGGTTTACCGGTTGTCTAGGGGTCTAGGGTCCTAAAGGTGTGGTCCCGAGCCCAGGAGGAGCGCTGCAGGCGATGTCGTGCTGTCAACAAAGACACTCGAGTCGGTCGTCTGCTGCCACAGCCCATTAATGCCACATTTCGCAGCATTGTCCTAACGGATACTTTCGTCGTAGTTCCCACGTTGATTTCTGCTGTTATTTCGTGCAGTGTTGCTTCTCTGTTAGCACTGGCAACTGTGCGCAAGCGCCGCTGCTCCCGGTCGTCATTTATTTGCCGTCGGCCACTGCATTGTCCGTGATGAGAGATAATGCCTGCGATTTGGTGCTATCGGCACACTTTTAACACTGCGGATCTCGGAATACTGAATTCGGTAATGATTTCCGAAATGGAGTGTCCTATGCGTCTAGCTACAACTACCATTCTGCGTTGAAAGTGTGTTAATTCCACCCGTGCGGCCATTACCACGTCGGAAACCTTTCCACATGAATCACCTGAGTGCAGATGGCAGCTGCGCCAATGTCCTGTCCTTTTATATCCTGTGTACGCAATGCTAGCACAGTCTGCGTATGTGCATATCGCTCTCCCATGAATTTTTGTCACCGTATTGTTTACTCTTATTGGCCGAGCCACGGCTCGCTGCAAAGTGCGCCGTTGAAACAAACCACCACGGTTGAGGCTACAGTAGTTACTCCACAGATATCGACCAGTGAGCGAGCGTATACACAGACGCGTAAATCATTAAAAAATGGAATTTTTCTATTCAAAAAGGCAACTTTCATATAGAATGGAGTGACATAACTGTATTTTTCATCCAAGCTTAGTTCGATTAAGTGCCCATCCAGGTTAGAACATATTTTGCTAAAAAAAGTGTCAACTCTGCATACTAAATTCGCACCCTGTTTACTCCCAAAAAGGCTAAAAATTTAATCACATATTTTTCCTACTATATCTTATAGGCGTAATGAGTAAATTTGTGTTATATTCTATCGTTTCCTGTGTTGCAGTTCTAATGACTAGCTGTATATTTCTATTGTGAATGTATCTACTTTCTGGATTTTAGCCCCTTTATTCCGCTCTCTCCACCGATGGGAATTTCTCTCCGGTCTGTCAGCTTAAATAAGCAGAACGCTAAGAAACAAACGAAGGGAGCATGACTGAAGTTCTCTAAGATTGTAGTGGTACCGTATGGTTTATATGGGTGTGGAGTGTAGGGCCATACTATTAAGCACAATGCTAATTTAGAACCTCCTGAACTGCACTTTCTTTGCACAGTTATGGAAATGAACAAAAGTGATAGGAAGAGAATGACGACGTATGGAACACGCTCAACAGTTTCACTTTAAATAACAAAATCTTAGAATATCGTCAAAATCAGATATCTCATAAAGAAGGAAGAACTTCAACCAAAATTGGTCTAAAGGTATAAGCCTAGAGGGTTATACAGGCGTAAATAAATAACAAAATCTTAGAATATCGTCAAAATCAGATATCTCATAAAGAAGGAAGAACATCTGCCAAAATTGGTCTAAAGATATAAGAAGCCTAGAGTGTTCTACAGAGTGAGCGAGCAAAGAGCTGATATAAAGATACAGTCTGAAGTTCGTAACAGGTCGAAGGGCCTAGAGCATAAAGATGGTGGTGGTGATGATGATGGTGATAATTTTTTACCTTGTTACTTTTCAGTATTGAATGCCATAGAGTATCTGGGCTTAGCCATCTTAGCGCTTAATTATGTCGATTAGTAATGACAAAGATCCTTGTTCTCAAAGTCAGTGTACTCTGAATTGTATGCCATTTTGCAACGAAAATTCACTCCTGTCTGGAATTAATTATAATTGAAATTCTCGTCTCAAATCAACAAATTTAACATTCATAAGAGTAGAATAATACCTAGCTATACACAGCCGCTCTTTAAAAAAGTACGGATTTCACTGCCGTAGCAACTTCACATAAGCCTCTAGATAATTCATCAAAATTAACAACTTGTATTAAATAAACTGAGTAATGATCACTTTTACTCACGTAACTTCTTCAACAAAAGATATCTGATAAGATACAGCTTATGTCTGTTACATACGAAGTAAAAAGATGAAACAACGACTTATGTTCAAGTAAGAAAGACATTCAATCAAAATAACAACCCTGGTTCTTCCATTTCGATGGCTGACAATCTCAAGATGTTCATTAATTTCATAATTACCCAAGACATCATCTTTAGATGAAGTACTATGCAGCTATAGAACCCTGTAGATAGATGTCGTTCTCATGAAGAGACACTGTAATTTTGACAGCAACCGCGGGTTCGAGAATACGTTATTCCGCATGAAAAAGAGAAACAGACACACATGTTACAGTTTTCTGATTAGTGAAAATACTGTCAAAGCTTGGTTACTGTAACATTTACAAACGTTGCACATATATCTGTTAGATGCCAGTTGCTATTGGCGCCTTGTCAGTTACTGGAGACTCAGTCTGTTGATCTTATAGCTCAGTGCCTTTTCGCTTACGGGAGCCACCTTCTGCTTATTTGGTAGTCTTTCGTCCTCCGTCTGCTGATGTTTTCTTTCCGTGGGATAGAATTGTTATTAATTTCCGCATATCGCTTTTCAAATCCTTCTATATGTCTGAGGCAAAGCATTAGACACCCTGTATTTTTGTTTTGTTCTGTTTTTTGTGTCGTATCCAGGTTTTGCGTCTTCCATATATTACAGCTGGAAGTCCCAGTTTATTGTAAAATTGTTCGGTCTCCTCCTTTTCTTCCACTGTAAGGTGCGACTACTCGTATCATCCATTACGTTGAATTTTTTCACCGTACATTGAAAATAATTTTCTCTTCCAACAAGATATATTGTTCCTAAGTATTTCGAGCTTACTTGCTCTACTATTTTCACATTTACACAATGTTGGATCTAATTTTACTTTTCTCATGCAATGCCATCAATTTAGTTCTGTTATCACACATCTGAAAGTCAAAATATGGTTTGGCAAGCACAAAGACAAGTGTAGGAACTCACGCAGTGCGCAGCCGCGCATTGACTTGGTGAAATGCAAGCGCTGGGTGGCTTTTCACGAAGGGCAACAAAACAGTTAGCGACTTTGATTAATAATCAAAACTTTCTTGGCTCTGGGGTCGACCCCTCCACTTCTTGAATTTTGAACAAAAACCATCAACAATGACTTCCGACATACGAAGACACCCCTACTCTGCCAATGGCCTTGTTAAAGAGGGCAGAGAAGCGGTCATAGGTTCATGGCACTCTCTAACCCTTCGGGTGGCAAACTGCCGCTGAAAGGTGGAAGAATCAGCAATGATCAACGGCATGAGGATGCAGAAGGCAATGGAAACCCCTGCATCAAAGACACATAAAGTGTATCCGCAGGACATTTGGCCTGCAGTTGCAAAAAGTGTCATGATGCTCCGTCCACTGGCAAAAGATTTTGGACTAATCCCCCGTTTGGATCTCTGTAGGGGAGTGCCTATGAGAGAAAGACTGAATAACCAGTGAAAAGATAACGAGTCGGGGCGACAAATGTCAGAAGTTTGAACTTGGTATGGAAGCTAGAAAATCTGAAAAGGAAAATACTATGGCTCAGTCTAGATATAGTGAGCGCCAGTGAAGTGAAATGGAAAGAAGACAAGAATTTCTCGTCAAACGAGTACATGGTAATATCAATAGCAGGAGAAAATCGTCTTAGTAGGATTAGTTATGAATAGATTAGTTATGAATAGAGTAGTAGGACAGAGATTGAGCTGTGGTGAAAAGTTCAGTGACAGGGGTGCTCTCATCAGAATCAACAGCAAACGAACGCCAACAACTATAGGTCAGGTATACATGCCGACGTCTCAAGCAGAAGATGAACACAAAGAGACAGTGTATGAAGATCTTGAACGAGGAGTTCATTATGTAATGGGAGTTAAAATCTAATAGTCATGAGAACTGGAATGCGGTTGTAGGAAAAGGAGTAGAAGAGAGGGTTATGGAGGAATATGGGCTAGGTAGTAGAAATGAGAGAGGAGAAAGAGTTATGCAATAAATTTCAGTTAGTAACAGCGAATATTCTGTTCAAGAATCACAAGAGGAGGAGGTGTACTTAGAAAAGACCGAGGTGATATGGGAAGATTTCAATTAGAGTACACCATGGTCATACATAGATCCAAAATCAGATATTAGATTGTAAGGGGAAAAGAGCACATATAGAATCAGGTCAAAATTTGTTAATGATGAAGAGTAGGCTAAAATTTAATAGACTAGTCATAAAAAATCAATCCACAGAGAAGTGGGATACGGAAGTACTAAGCAATGAAGAAATAATCTAGAAGCTCTCTGAGGCTATAGATACTACGATAGTGAATATTTCAGTAGATTGTATTTTCGTTCAGCACGGTTCCTATGTGCCGGAATTACATATGGTCTGAAGGAAAATTTAGTATGGTCACGAGCACGAAATTGGTATTAAAATGCTTTAATTGTTACTGTTTCGTGAGTAAAAACTGTGAAATGTGCTTGGAGGATATCAAAAAGGCCCTGCCATTCAATTTATGATTTTTTTCTAAATTAAAACGTTAGCATCTAATACGTCAACAATATCATCCCTGTCAGTACTTGCAAAGTGATTATTAGTGTCAAATTCCGTCGAAAGTTCCGAACTATTGTCTAACAAGAGGTAAAGCCGATTAATTTCCTCGTCATGGTTTGAGAGCCAATCTTCAAATTTCAAAGCTATTGGCTTACCTTCTTTTTCTAAACTTATTTCAGCATAGTGAAAGTTTAAAATTACCTAACACTCATTCAAAAAGTCTACACTCAATATAATCTCTGTCGACAATACTGGAACAATAAGAAAATTCATAGTAAATCCGTGGCTTTGACAAAAGAATTCTAAGTTAGTTTGTTGGTATACATCTACATTTTTACCAAAAATTGCAGCTTGTAATTTAATCTTGCATAGAGGAAGTGTGGGGCAATTGTTCGATTTGTTGCATTTACTGAAAGAAGTTTCATTCATTGCTGAAATAGGACTGCCAGAGTCAAGTACTGCTATATATATTTTATGTCATTTGCTGTGATGTGAATTACAGGATAAGCAATATTGTTCTGTTTCATGTCATGTTCCTGGATTAAGATGCTCCTAATGTCTTCCATTTTCACGTAATTGAAAGTCACGGCAGCTACGTCGTCAGCTTCGTAGGTACGTTTTGTGGCTGCTTGCGGTGTGAGTCATTGTCTATTATCTCTTTGTTGTTGCTCATCGTTACTGGGATTTGGAGGTCTAACCTCTACAATATCATCTTGTAGAGAGTGCCCTGCCCTGTTTGAATCGCGCCAGTTCTGATTAAATACAGGACTGTCGTCATGCTTATATCGTTTGTCGTCATGTTGGCAATTTCTGTAATTTCCTTCTTGTCGATCATGTGGTGGAGAATTTCTCCAAGAATCGTAATTACCAGGTGGGCTGTTGTGTCTGAAGTCATTTTGTCTTCCTTGATAATAATTATTCTGGTTCCCATATTGTCTGCTTCTATGGTAATCTCTGTCATAGTCATTGCTACAGAAATGTGATCTTTCTCTGTAACTATTGTTATTCTACCAATGGTTGTCATACGGGTGGTGTCTGCTTTGGTCACGATTTGCGTTATAACAATAGCCTTGTCGTGTTCAGTTATTATTTCTGTCGTCACGGAATTGTGACGGATGTGACCTATAACTGTTGCTTTCCTATTTTCGCATTATGCAATTGTCAGTATCAATTTTCAGTTCTTGCATAAGTCCCTGAAAAGCTTCGATGTCAATTTTACAACGTCCTGCAAAAATAATATGTCTTAAATATTCAGGCAACTTAATTAAACAAATGCAGTGAGTTCCGAGGGGCTGTATGGGTTTGAGAAATAGTGATTCTTTCGCAACATATCTTCAAAATATTTTACAGGGCAGCAAAATTCAGACCGATCGAAATGTTTCATCATTATATTGTCTTTTAATCGATTTTGGGTAGCCTGAGACCAATATCCAGAAAGGAAGGCATGATAAATATCTCCTTCACTGTGGCAGTCGCGAATAACTGATCGCATTCTTACTGCTGGTTCATTTTCTAGATAGCCACACACGAATTCTAATGACCAATTAGGAGGAAAACAATGAGAAAATTGATGAAGCGAAGCTTGTGGATGTATGTAATTATTGGAGTTCGTGAATATTTTAAATTTACGTGTAGTGATGAAGAGCTTCTAGTCGAAATCATCGTGTCGGAGAGTCGCAAATCGGTCATTGTTATGTTGTGTCGGTGGCTCCATCTCACGATTCGGTGCACCTTGCCAACTCCTTTCAAAATCTCTGAAATACCCTGTGTTATTACTTTGTGAGTTTCCCGCACTTCTAAATCCCTCTTCCCGTGTCGGAGCGCAAGTATCCTCTGAAATGTGTAGTTCTTGTGTTACGTGTGCCAACTGATCTTGTACTTCCCGCATTTCTCTTTTATGTTGCGTATTAATTTGTTTCTGATTTTGTTTGAATTTCCTGATTTCCTCGTACTCTTCTGTCAGTAAAGACTACCGGTCTTGTATCATTCAGATCATCATCTACCTTCGTAGATAAATTCGTTAGCTGGTCCGAAAGTTCGGCCACTTTTTCCGATAATGTGCTGATTTCCTCCGTGTGTTTTTCTGAACCAAGTTTTAGAGTATCTACAGTGTCTTTTAAGTTTTCCTCATCTTTTACAAGTTGCGCGACCGTATTGGTAGATGCAACTGAGTCAATTTTAGCCTGCAGGGTGTCGTGCTTATTATGCACGATCGTATGCAGTTCGTTTATGGTTGCTTCATGATTCCGTAATACGTTTTCATGTCTCGAAAAAATAAGCTGAAAGTGTCGAAAATTTGTTTTTTTACATCTTCAGAAATCTTTTCGTATTTCGATTCGATTTTAAGTAGCTCAGCAGTTAAATCTTCATGTGTTTGTTCAAGCGTTGTGTCTAACGTTTGGAGTTATTGCTGTGTTCGCTTCTGATTTTCTTCCATTTGTTGCCGTGTTAATTTCTGGATTTGAGTTAATTGCAGTAACAATGCATTAGTGACTGAAACATGTACCATTGTGCTTTTCGGCAGTGCGTTTGCACCGGCAACATTCATATTTTGTAAAGCAGGAAATGTGTCTTGACTTAACTGAGAAAAGTGTATTGAAGTAAAACCTAGATCTACAGTATTTGCAAGATTTGGTTCTGTTATTTCTCATTCCTGAGGCGAACTGTTACCGACCGATCGATCGACAATACTTCCCTGTTCACTGATTGTTTCACTGTCTACACCGTTATTTACTGCCTGATCTATGTCCATATGCACAATTACCAGATTATTGTTTTCAATATTTCTCACTTCGTTACAAGGTGGTGCTAACAAGCTACGCTCATCATCACTGTCATTTCTCAATTAGCTTTGCAGCCTAGTTTTACGCCTTTCTTACTCCATGATTGTCACACTGTTTCACACAATAAGACACAAAAAACAATATGAGAAGCAAAAACAGGAAGAAACACTAAAAAAGCACTGAAAATAACCAATATCTAATTATTAACAAAAGCGACTGCGAGATACTTGGTGCAAATCAACTTGCATGCCACAACTGCTTCGCTCATTACAATAGAGTACAACAATCAGAAACTACACCTACAAAAGCAATTCCACACATACAATTACGCGGGAGCAGTAGACAATAACTAATTTCTAATCATGCACTAATTATTCAAGCTACAAGAAAATCAGAAGGTTCCAAAGTGGCAACTTCAGCTAAGGATCGAGAGGTGAAACTTTTTTATTTAATTTTTACTTGAATTGAAATAACTAAGAAGGTGAAACTTCTATGTTTTAACTAAAGTTGCTTAATGCAACTGAACCTTCTAAGACTGCTGAGTGAAACTGAACGTACTGTCACTTTGCTATTTTTTATCATTTCATTTTTGACCTACAGAACTTTCTCTGACCAATACTGCTCACTTATTCTAGTCATTTATGACTCACAGTATACAATGATAACTCAATCTGACTATTACTTAACCCAAAAGAATGGACCTAAATTAGAAGAAATCCTAACAATAACCCATTCATTTCATAAGTCACTTACCTCACAGAAAATCTTCCATTACAGCGATACAGCAAGCACCAATACAGGCAGCTAAATAAGAGATTCTAACTAGTGAAGGCTCTAACTACTAATAGGCATGTGGTTGGAGCAGAGTAAACAATGTATTTATCAGATTTTACCTTAATCACCTGACATTCAGTTCGAAAAATTATATAACATCATTAATTCCATTATAATTTTACAATCCATTTCCAACCAGTTTTAAATCTCCATGACGGGCACACGTCCAGACCGCCCGCTCGCGCTAATACTCCAAACCTTCATCACTGCTAACAGTTAACTTCTACCCTGGCACGATATTCCTCAGGAGACATATAACAACTATATCAGTCAATGCCAAGCCGAATAAATCCTTGCATAAGGGCCAGAGATGAACCACTGCGTTATTGACTTCCTTAATTGGTGAAGATCTTTCTCTTGAACAAATCATTCAATTTTTCTGAAATAGTAGTCATTTGCTGCTCTGTACATCACATCTACCGATTTCCATTCTATTCGGATAATTCCTTCGTGGCGCGTCCTTCCTTTTTTTTTTTTTTTTTTTTTTTTTTTTTTTTTTTTTTTTTTTTTTTTTTTTTGTCTTCAGGTGGTATACATTCACAGAAGTGAAGCATCTAGACGACACAATCATATGTCAATACAACTTCGTAGACATACACACTATCAGCCGGTATGAAACGATTAGAATTACAAATTACTTGTGACAGATACGTCACCCACCAGAGTGCATTAGTGTTGCTCTTGTTTCATGTTACCAGAACTGGCAGTGTATGTAAGGGACGTGAACAGCGCCAGATGTTGTGTAAACAGTGTGAAGGACTCTGGGATGGCGAACAGTGCGATCAGCAACCGACAGAGTTTGAAAGGGGTGTCATTCTAGATCTGTATTTCGCCATCTGGTTGAATCGTGCAATCCTCAGGTTTCTGGAAGCATTCGGATGTGACAGTGGCCGATTGTTGGATTACAAGAAACCTGAGGACAGGTATTCACGCCGTCAAGGTTCCAGTCAACTAGGTCTGAACATCAGGAAGCACCACCTTATTGTGACTAGGCCCCCTGTAACACATTCACATCTGCGCCTGCCATCCGAAAAGAAGCACTGGACCCCCTGCATCGTTTTGGGCCAACCCGCACCATTGGTCGGAGGATAGCAGCAGCTTGGCTAGGGAATTACCGTCCCATGTGTTGGCTGTCGTTAACACCGGAACACAAACAACTGCGTTTGTAGTGGTGCCAGAACCAGAAAGCATGGGCTCCTGACGAATGGCGTTGTACTGTGTTTAGTAACGAATCGTGGTTCTGCACGAGCGAATGATTGTGCTCGGCGAGTATAGGAGTGACGTGGGAGACATCCCATTTTTGCAATGTTTCAGAGAGGCAGAGTGTTGTTACTTTTGACGTCAAGGTGTGGGAAGCCATTGGGTAAGACTTCAGGTTGCAGCTGGTGGTGACTGAGGGGACTCTGGGCAGCAGATTCGTCCGTCATGGCCATCCTGCAGCCACATTTGTTACCTTTCGTGCGACTGTATCGTGGTGCCAATTTTTTAACAGGACAATGCTCGTTCACACGTGGCACTTGTCTCTATGAACTGTCTGCGTGATGCTGCGGTACTCCCGGGGCCAGCGAGATCCCCATATCTTTCCCAGTAGAATATATGTGGATCCAGCTCGAACATCTTCTCCATACCAGAGTCAGGATATCAACAACCAGTTACAACAGTTGTTCGCCACCTTGCTTCAGGAGATGTTACAAAGGTTTTACAATTCCCTTCCCAGCCAAATTAGTGCATGCATCGATGTCAAAGGGTGTTTTTCGCACTAATTAGTGGACTCATACTGCCAAGTTCTTTGTGAAATTTCACTTCGAGTCTCGTCTCCAGGTAATGCACTCACCATACAAATGACAGATGAACATCATCACTAATGGATCTAAGAGGAGCATCACACTGTACAACGACATATTGAATTATACTGTAAATTTCTTAACAATCGTTTTGGAGTAAATGCTTTTCCATCGTCAAGAAAAAGCATTCATCCCAGTACTAGAAACAGTGGTCAAGGACTCATCAAAAATGGTCAAATGTGTGTGAATTCCTAAGGGACCAAATTGCTGAGGTCAGCGGCCCCTAGACTTGCACACTACTTAAAATAACGTATGCTAAGAACAACACACACACTCATGCCCGAGAGAGGACTCGAAACTCCGACGGGAGGGGCAGCACAGTTCGTGACATGGCACCTCAAACCGCACGGTCACTCCACGCGGCAAGGACTCACCATCACAGAATGTGAAACATCACCTTTGGAGAATCATAAACAGTACAAAACTACAGGCAGTAGTTAATTAACGATGGAAAATCCCATTGCTCCCCAGCACACGTAGAGTATTTAACTGACTGTTAACACAATGGAACGCTACTTTTCGCTCTTCGAGCATACTTGCATGTGTTTACTCTTCGGAAGTCTGTCGTGCTTCAGGCACGCTGTGTAGCTACAATGCTTGCGCAGAGCTGGCCTAGATGTGCTTAGGTGCGTTTGCCCCAAATGCTTGATGTTGCATGTTTGTCGAGATCCCGGCTACGTGGAATAGCAGCCTCAAAGTAGACCGCAGCGGTAGAGGAACCTAGTGAGTTTCTGTGTCGCGGGTTGCCGCACGCGCCTTTGCAAGACGTCACAGCTGCAGCCTGTGGCGGTGCTCTGTAAGTTCTGATCGTGGCTCTGCTCATGCGGCGCGCTTTCATTACAC
Source organism: Schistocerca cancellata (assembly GCF_023864275.1). Lineage (NCBI taxonomy): Eukaryota > Metazoa > Arthropoda > Insecta > Orthoptera > Acrididae > Schistocerca > Schistocerca cancellata. Next base: position 498,519,539 of record NC_064631.1, read on the forward strand.
TGGCGCATCAGCTAAGACGACAAGTTACACGTTACGTACGCTGTATATGCGTGTATCGGACATCTGACTACGACGTTCCACGTCGCAACTGATATGGAATGTCTCACAGGAAAGTACTTCCTTATATATTTATTAAGATTAATGAAGTGTTTCCTGCAATCCTTTGACTCATTCAGCCACCACTATTGGAATGCTTATGTAAGATAATGGACTAATTTATTCAGACAGAAAGCTGGAAAATTTGGGTTCCACGTCCTGTTAACGACTAGGTAATTACAGAGAAGCTCATGTTGGGGAAGGACATCGGCCATATCTTATAAGCATTCTGCTTATGTCATTTAATGAAACCGAGAAAGCATAAACTTGTTAGAAGACATTTCGGGATTGGAGTCGGTCGTCGTACACTTCACATCGTGGTGTTTCGACTGGACACTTTCAGATGAATTTTACAGCGACCAGCTGCAATCCCGAAATCTCTTCGAACATTTAATTCTCCGGGAAAATCATAATTTCACAAGCATAAATCTGGATGGGCGGACGGAGTTTTGAACCGCTATCCTCCCGTACACGGGTTCATTATCTTATTACAGCCCCACATTCAGTTTTAATATGCGAACATAGTCTCCCACATTAGCCATCAACACTACATTTCGGGCGCGAAAGACTTAACTCTTGAGATCAGCCCCAGAGGATCACCAAACAATTCCAAAAACACGGTATTCAAACTGTAATTCATTTCGCTTTAAAATATAACAGTGGATCCACGAGAATAAAAACAGTTATAACTTCTATTATTATTATTACAGAGAGTTCATTGAACTCCTGGAACACCACCCTCAACGTTCAGTACTCACAAAGCGAAATAATTGCAACACTGCATTTTAAAATATACCTTATTCAGGCTGAGAGTAGGCAAAGGATACATTCAAAGGCAAACGTCTCACCAAATTTGTTTAAAAAACGTGACAATGTAAAGAAACAGGTTACCACTGGTAACTGACTACGTTTAGTTGAAATTGTCGTTGCCATTTCGATCACCCCCGCATCCCGATATTGAGGGGGTAACTTTCAGCGGCTTGAAAGACGACAGGACAAACATATAGCCCACATTCATTTCTCCAGAACTAAATTACGTGGATGTTTCATTTACTACTCTACTGTAACCCAACTCTGCTTTCCATAACAAAACTGACTTCTCCAATGACTCTTTTAAAATCTTTCTATAAAGTTGTTCATGATTAATGTATATTCCGAACTGGTAGTCTGCAGTATTTTACGTCAAACCGCCTGTTACAGCAAACGTACACAGCTAGCTATTAAAACAGCCCGACTATGAAGACGGAATATATATATTACTGGCCATTAAAATTGCTACACCACGAAGACGACGTGCTACAGACGCGAAATTTAACCGTCAGGAAGAAGATGCTGTGATATGCAAATGATTAGCTTTTCAGAGCATCCAAACAAGATTGGCGCCGGTGGCGACACCTACAACGTGCTGACAGGAGGAAACTTTCCAACCGATTTCTCATACACAAACAGCAGTTGACCGGCATTGCCTGGTGAAACGATGTTGTGATGCCTCGTGTAAGGAGGAGAAATGCGTACCATCACGTTTCCGACTTTGATAAAGGTCTGATTGTACCCTATCGCGATTGCGGTTTATCGTATCGCGACATTGCTGCTCGTGTTGGTCGAGGTCCAATGACTGCTAGCAGAATATGGAATCGGTGTTTTAAGGAGGGTAATACGGAACGCCGTGCTGGATCCCAACGGCCTCGTATCACTAGCAGTCGAGATGACAGGCATCTTATCCGCATGGCTGTAACGGATCGTGCAGCCACGTCTCGATCCCTGAGTTAACAGATGGGGACATTTGCAAGACAACAAACATCAGCACGAACAGTTCGACGACGTTTGCAGCAGCATGGACTATCAGCTCGGAGACCATGGCTGCAGTTACCCCTGACGCTGCATCACAGACAGGAGCGCCTCGATGGTGTACTCAACGACGAACCTGGATGAACGAATGGAAAAACGTAATTTTTTTTGATGAATCCCGGATCTGTTTACAGCATCATGATGGCCGCATCCGTGTTTGGTGACATCGCGGTGAACGCACATTGGAAGCATGTATTCGTCATCGCCATACTGGCGAATCACCCGGCGTGATGGTATTGGTAACACGTCTCGGTCACATCTCGTTCGCATTGACGGCACTTTGAACAGTGGACGTTACATTTCAGATGTGTTACGAGCCGTGGCTCTACCCTTCATTCGATCCCTGCGAAACCCTACATTTCAGCAGAATAATGCTCGACCGCATGTTGCAGGTCCTGTACGGGCCTTTCTGGATACAGAAAATGTTCGACTGCTGCCCTGGCCAGCACATTTTCCAGATCTCTCACCAATTGAAAACGTCTGGTCAATGGTGGCCGAGCAACTGGCTCGTCACAATACGCCAGTCACTACTCTTGATGAACTGTGGTATCGTGTTGAAGCTGTATGGGCAGCTGTACCTGTACACGCCATCCAAGCTCTGTTTGACTCAATGCCCAGGCGTATCAAGGTCGTTATTACGGCCAGAGGTGGTTGCTCTGGGTACTCATTTCTCAGGATCTATGCACCCACATTGCGTGAAAATGTAATCACATGTCAGTTCTAGTATACTATATTTGTCCAATGAATACCCGTTTATCATCTGCATTTCTTCTTGGTGTAGCAATTTTAATGGCCAGTAGTTTATAGGTATATTAGTCTTCTGACTGGTATGTTGCGGCCCTCCACGATATCCTCTCCTGTGTCAGGCTTTGCGGTAACAGCTGCTTGTTGGATGTATTACAGTATGTCTTTCTCTACAGTTTTTACCCTCTACACCTCCATCTAGTACAACGGAGGTTAATCCCTGATGTCTCAATAGATGTCATGTCTCCTGTCCCTTCTTCTTCTCAATAATCCTTTCCTCACCAATTCTGCAGAGAACTTCCTCATTTATTACCTTATCAGGCCACCCATTTTTCAAGATTCTTATGTGGCAACACATCTCAAATGCTTCAGTTCTGTTCCGGTTTTCCCACTGTCCATGTTTCGCTGCCATAGAATGCTGTGCTCCAAACGTATCTTGTTAGAAATTTCTTCCTCAAATTAAGGAATGTGTTTGATACTAGCAGACATCTCTTTGCCAAGAATGCCCTTTTTGTCAATGCTAGTCTGCTTTTAATGTATTCCTTGCTCCGCCCATCAAGGGTTATTTTGCAGCCTAGGTAGCTGAACTCCTTGACTTCTACTTCGTGATCCCCAATTCCGATGTTAAATTTTTCGCTATTCTCGTTTCAGTAATTTCCCATTACTTTCGTCTTTCTTCGATTTACTCTTGATCGATATTCTGTAGGCGTTAGACTGTTCGTTCCATTCAGCAGATCCTGTAATTCTTCTTCACTTTCATTCAGGATAGGAATGTCATCAATAAAACTTATCCTTGATATCAAATAACGTACGTCAAATAACATGCATAACACAGAATATATAGCGATGATAATATTTATAAGGAGAATATATAAGGGAATTTTACATACCAGATTTTCCATTCAGAGAGTACATTTCAATTTTGGCTGTTTGTGAAAAGATCGTGTCACGCCTCGTATAAGGAGGTAGAAGGAAGGAACCATGTTAACTGATTCTTCCGTCGCTTCTCAGTGGTACAACCTAATTATGAATGAAAAACACAATACTGCGTACATTATATAGGATTAATTTATTTATTTAACTGGGTTTCTGTTCACGATGCCATCGTCAGACTTTCACCAATTACCGTCGTCAAAGAAGTGACAATATCTGGAAACAACATTGGAAAAACAGTTATTCATCTAGAGTGAGGCACGGACAACGCAATATAAACCGTCACTGACAGTGCAGAAGTAATTCAATTAAAAACATAAAAAATTTAACATTAAATAAATTTAAAGGGAACAAAATAGGAAAAACCTCAAGGGGGGACATTGATGAAAAACACACACTATTTTTAAAATGCACCAAATCCACAGTAATGGAGATATGGCAATAAAAGTTTGTACCACAGTTTACAGGAAAGTAACACACTTATATATAAAATCCTTTGATTATATATATTCAACTTTTTTAATGAAATTTGAAGTTTTATTTTCAATTAATAATGTATGTTCCTTTTTCTCAGAAAGTATTCAAGATATTTCTACAAAAAATTCTCTCTTTCATCTCTTTAAATGTTGTAAGCTTCTCTCATGAAGTTTTTGGAATAGGTCAAATAGGAGAATTTTCATAATTTTTAATAATAGTTCCACAAGTACAATTCATGCAAAATTCCAAGCAGTTTGCCCCATATCTCAACTTGCGACCGAACCGCTGAATCTTTCCATCAGTAAATGGGGTATGTTCTCAACTGACTCGGTTGTTTTAACCCCCTCCACTGACGGAATGACCCGCTTCCTAATTCCGTATGTGTAAAACCAATACGGACTTGTAGCTGTCACGCCTTTGCGCTTATTGCTACGTATTTTAACTGTAAATAGCTCAGTCCTAACGGTAAGAGGTAGTAGTGAATTCATGTTGTTAATATTTGAATACAGCACAGCTGCCACAAGCTCAGCTCACTTTTACTCCACTCCTACCCTCGCCATTGCACCACATTAACTAGGTGCTACGTGGACCTTGCTAAATTCACTTGCGTATACATTTTTGACCGTTACTCGCCAGTATTTACCTAATGATTAGTACACTCCAACCGGACTATTTCCCTAAGAGCTGTGATGATTGAACGGGTTCGATCCATGGGCTACAGTGCCCTACAGTTCACACGGTAACACTGCCTACCTGTCCACTTAACTTGGTAGTGAGCTTATGTATCCAATCACCACTGCTAGCAGCAGTGGATAATCCTATCAGCACGACGAGAGCAGCAGACTTACCGTCGAATCCTCCTTAAAATACTTATAACTACGGTTGCCAGCTCTGAAGGAGCAAAAGAATAAATCAATTTTTGGCTCGTTTCAAAGTGAAATGGCTTGAGTTGAATTTAAACTTAATTCTGAATATTACTATTTCTGATCATTCTAGGTGATTCTACAAAGCAAATACTCTCTCAATTTCTGTGAGTTGGCTTGGTAATTACTACCAAGACAGTTTATGCAGCTTGGGTTAGCAAAATTCTATCCTTCAACTTATTTAATGATTTTGGATCTTTTTCTTTGGACAACGATACAGAATTAGTTAAGTGACTTTACTTGAAAGGTTACTCAGAAAAATTTAAGTAACTATAAATAGGCGACTCATTCTGGTGTGACCATTGCTCTTTTCAACATTCTTATTCGCTAAAGTATTCTACAACCAAAAGAATTGTAAATGAAAGAGGCGATGGTGGCCTCAGTCTGATTTCACTATACTATGTTTGAGGTTACTACACTTTACAATGAACAACATGCGTCGTAATTTTACTCATTACTATATTCTGTCCTCTGCACTTGCATAAAAGAAAACTGGTATTCTCCTTTTACATGTATACAAAGTTCGACTTAACAATTGCAAGCAGTCTTGCCTTGGATAGACGTGTCGGTGCTGGTGGTGAGATGCATGTGGCTAACGCAGCTCTTCACGCCTCATGCCCTTAATGGCGGCTGGAACTACGAGCTGTAGCACTCGTATAAGCTACTGCACGTCCGCCATAAAATCTGGGCGCAGGAACGCTTACAATCAGCCCCAGTGGCATAGAGGCGGCTTCAACAACCATTCGTCGCGTTTTACTCCAAAAACGGCGACGATATTCGCCTCTTCTCTGTTGCACAATCACTTTTGCGTGAGCACAGTTACGCACGTCCGATCACGTCAACACTCCCCAGGCCATTCCATTGTTCAGTCCCTGTGTCTCCAGCTACCCCTAGCTACACTCGTATCACCAAGAGTGGGGGCGTTCCCCTACCACCTTTTTACCGAAATCATTTAGCATTTAAGAATATTTATATTTATTACCCTGGAGTTCATACCAGTCATAATGATTTACTACTAGCGCTTTACAAAATTATACAATAATGACCTATAATTACCAAGAAAAAGAATACATTTGACTCCGAGAGCTTAGTGCATTGTCTGACAGGTAGCGCTAATTCCCAGTTTCGCCAATAGATGGCATCAGGGTGCACTCCCTGGCAGTCTCACACAAGCGCTCCCGTTTCCGACGCGCGGGCTCCAAATTACTGTCAGCCCACCATCATTTCTGTTCCGTTACAAACTTTTAATCAGAATTTCAAAATTTTCTCTTGATACAATGTTTATTAGGTTTACAGAAATGTGTGTACAAACCTTCATAATCCTATCATCCATATAATCTGAGGAAAATATATATTAACTTTAAAAAACAAACTTTTCAGTAAACGCAATTTAAAGTTCAACCTAACTTTTTTCCTTATGTCACTTCTTCAGAAGGCACAACATTTGTATTCTGGGTCGTCTTTCCCTTCAAGGCTTCTCTATTGGTTTCTTGTTGGCTGTCTTCTTTCCTTTACCAGGTCTTCAACTGACTTTTCAGCTGCAGAGACGCGCTGTAAATCTATTTTTCACAGGATGTCTTGAGTAAAACTTCCTATCTTGAAGCCCATTCTTTCTAATACCTTGATCCTCCCGACGTTCCCGACATTAAATACAATAACGGCATCGTAAGTTGCAAGTCTGACAACTGTAGCAGATGCAAATGTGTTTTTATTGCATCGTTACCATATGAGTGAATTTAGAGACTCATTTGGATTTTGGGTTTTGGCATGAACACACTTTTAGAGAAGTGCAGGATCGGCCAAAGATGATCTATAAAACCAAAGAGTATGTATGACGGCCTTCTAGATGTATCCCGCACACGTTTGATTGAAAACAATACACATAGTCGTTGTTCACTGAGTTGGTACTGAAGTACTGCTTCAAAACGTGGGCGTGGCAGGGAGGCCGCTTCATACTTCTAATTAATTTTTAGGCACTTCGGATACGATTTCAACATTGAAACTTTGGGAACTTATTGTCCATGAGTTGTACTAACAAATAAAAATAAATCGAAAATTGACACTTTTGGTCAATTTCATCAACGTCCCCCCTTAACGCTAAACTCGAAAAACAATGCCTATACCACAGTTTAAGTTAAACTAACAATCCTGGCAAAAGTAAGATTAGTACTTGACAAGAGTACTAAAGAACGACTTGAATATGTATTGCACACGAAAATGATACGTAATGAGAATATAAGATAGAATTGACTTCTAATAACAAAATATGTGGAGTACATAGGAATCACGTTCTTGTTGCTTTGTGGTCTTCAGTCTGAGAACTGGTTTGATGCTACTCTATGCTGTGCGAGCCCCTTGATCTCAGAATAATTACTGCAATCTACATCCTTCTGAATCTGCTTACTGTATTCCTCTCCTGTTCTCCTTATATGATTTTTAACCCCCACACTTCCCTACAATACGTACTAAACTGGTGATCCCGTGATGTCTCAGAATGTGTCTTATCAACCGATCTGTTCTTTTGGTCAAGTTGTTCCGCAAATTTCTTATTTTCCCAATTTTCCCCAATTCTATGCAGTACCTCCTTATTAGATACGTGATCTACCCACCTAATCATCAACGTTCTTCTGTAGCACTCATTTCGAAAGCTTCTATTCTCTTTTTGTGTAAACTATTTATCGTCTATGTTTCACTTCCACACATGGCTACACTCCAGACAAATACTTTCAGAAAGTACTTTTAACATTTAAATGTATATTCGATGTTAACAAATATCTCTTCTTCAGAAAATCTTTTCTTGCCATTACCAGTCTACACTTTATATCCTCTCTACTTCGGCCATCATCAGGTTATTTTGCTGCCCAAAAAGCAAAACTCATCTATTACTTCAAGTGTCTCGCTTCCTAATCTAATTTACTTGCATCGTTTGATTTAATTCGCCTGCATCCCATTTTGCTTGTTTTGCATTTGTTGTTATTCATCTTATATCCCCCTTTCAAGACAATGTCATTCCATTCAAGTACTCTTCCAAGTACTTTACCGTCTCTGACAGAATTACAATGTCATCGAAAAACCACAAAGTTTTTTTTTTTTTTCTGACCCTTAATTCCTACTCCAAATATTTCTTAGGTTTCTTTCACTGTTTTTTCAGTGTAAATGTTGAATAACATCGAGGGATAGGCTATAACCCTGCCTCACTCCTTTCTCAAACACTGCTTCCCTTTCATGCCCCTCGACTGTTGTAACTGCTGTCTGTTTTCTGTACACGTTGTAAATAGCCTTTCGCTCCCTGTATTTTACAACTACTACCTTTAGAAATTCGAAGGGAGTATTCCAGTCAATAATGTCAAAAGCTTTCGCTAAGTCTACAAATGATATAAATTTAGGTTAGGCTTACATCAGTCTATTTTCTAAGATAAGTTAGTGTCGTTATTACCTTGCCTGTTTCTACATTTCTCCGGAATTTAAACTGATCTTTCCCGAGGTCGGCTTCTACCAGTTTTTCAATTCTTCTGGAAAGAATTCGTGTTAATATTTCGCAAACATGACTTATTGAACTGAAAGTTTGATAATTTTCAAGATGGTTCAAATGGCTCTGAGCACTATGCGACTTAACTTCTGAGGGCATCAGTCGCCTAGAACTTAGAACTCATTAAACCTAACTAACCTAAAGACATCACATACATCCATGTCCGAGGCAGGATTCGAACCTGCGACCGTAGCGGTCGCTCGGCTCCAGACTGTAGCGCCTAGAACCGCACGGCCACTCCAGCCGGTTGGTAATTTTTACACCTGTTAGTAAATGCCTACTTTGAATTGGATTTATTACATTCTTCTTGAAGTCTGAGGGTATTTCTTCACCAGATGCAAGAGTTTTGTCGTGGATGGCTCTCCCAAGGGTATCAGTAGTTCTGACGGAATTTCATCTACTCTCAGGGCCTTGTTTCGACTTAGATGTTTCTATGCTCTGTCACGCATTAAAATAAATAAATACAGGAAAATGGAAGAATGGAAAGGGACAGACAGTGTGGGAAGCATTTGAAAACTGTGGGGATTGAATAAGTACTGAACTGTGTTTCGTCATTTAATATTACATCTGGATTGTGGTCCGTATGTTTGTTCATTTCCAGAGCTTCCAAGAGGTTTAATTTTGGGGTTATAATTTTGCAACCTCCAGCAGCGTTCATGTCGCACCAACTTGTTTGCTATGTCTCTGTCTGATTAACCAATATAAAAGTTTTAATAAACAGGACAAGTAATTTTTTATTCCCTACTATTGGCTAGTAACTGGATCTTTTCTTTGTTATTTAAAGTACGCAAAGCTGCGGTTTTCCTCGGATGTTAGTAGATCTTGCAGTTGCAACATTTCAGTGGTTTTGCTACACTTCGTAATACCTGTCCTAGGTATGGGATTGTACATCACTTTTGCAGACCGTGGAAGCAACAGCACAGGAAGCATATGGGAGGGACACAATTTTCAGTTTTTGTTTTCTGTGCAATATGTGGTCAATCAGGACAGGACAGTAGTCAATAGTTGAGACAGTATATTTCATTTGTATAACAATGCTTGGAAACATTCTTTGGACGTGGGAAGAGCCTTGAGACAGGTGCACCAAGTGGAAAGCTGCCTAGGATTATCTGTATGTCACTGGGCGGTACGAGCAAGAAAGAATTACTGTGAATTTGGTGTCACACTCCAGTGTGAATATTTTTATGTTGACTGTCAAAGCTATGAAAAAATGTTTTGAACTCTATTGTAGCGCCTGGCCACATACGCAGTACAACAACTACATAACTGAACCAGTATTTTATATCTGCACTCAGACTTTCTTTAATCAAGAAATGCTTTTCAAAATTGTTTTCATTTATAAGAAGGAAGGTTAATCAGAGTTTAACGTCCTCTCAACATCAAAGTCGTTAAAAACGGAGCACAGGCTCACGGTTGCCTGGGGAATGAAATCGGCCCCTTCGTTTTAAAAAGAACAATCTCGGTGTTTACCTGGGCCGTTTTAGGGAAATTACGGAAAACCTGAACATGCATGGCAGGAGGGCGATTTGAACCGTCATCCTCTTCAATAGGAGTCTAGTGGGCTAACAGGCATGATACTTCGTCGTATAAGAAAGACTAACGTCTGCCGGCATATGTCAAACATGTATCGAGACTGCACTGTGTATCGTATTACAAAACTCCTGCTCGCGACGGTCGAGCTTGCCCCACTGTCTTACTGATGTAGAAGCGGTGGGTTCAGGAGTATCATACTCAACGTCATGCAGGATCTCAGCGGCCCTGTGTGACTAGCGCACACCACAACAAACCTACTGGTCTTCGGCCATACGGACATGCAGGATAGAAGAACGGCATATATCCTGAGTCAGGAAATGTGTGTATGATTTCTCTCTCTCTCTCTCTCTCTCTCTCTCTTTTCCAGCTAGGCAAGTGTCTACACATGTGGAGCACCAAAGACCAGCGGCATTGCGACCACTGTTGCGACTTGACTTTATGCACCAGAAGAGAGAGACGAGCAGACAGTATCGCACGCAGCGACGTCAATGGACGCACGAGTGCGCCAACTCGTTTTCTTTCAGACGAATCCTAATTCTGCGTGCAGCGTCTCGGTGGACGTACCTTTGTTTGGATCTCCCACGGAGAAGGAACGTTGCCAGATTCCATTCCTCATCGTCATACGAGCGTGACTGTATGCAGGGTCACCGAATGCACAACACATGACCTCTGGTTGGCATGGTGATCTGGACATCAGGTGCCACATTTCTGACGTATTAACGCCGATGATTGTGCCCTCTCTTTCAGGTCTACGTGGTGTTATCAAATGGCTCTGAGCACTATGGGACTCAACATCTTAGGTCATAAGTCCCCTAGAACTTAGAACTACTTAAACCTAACAAACCTAAGGACATCACACACACCCATGCCCGAGGCAGGATTCGAACCTGCGACCGTAGCAGTCCCACGGTTCCGGACTGCAGCGCCAGAACCGCTAGACCACCACTGAACAAGATTACACATGACTTTGTTTTCCCTACGTTGTCTTTTCTAACCTCGATACACTGTGTGTTCTACCGACAACAACGGCCATCACAATCTCCAGATCTGAAACAACTGATCACGTGTTGGCGGGAGACCGACACGCCACCGCTCACCAATCGCTATGATAGATGAACTCTGGCATAGGGTTAAAGCGCTACGAAATCACGTACTTGTATCTGCCATCCAAGTCTAGTCATAATCGATGCTCACCAGGTGAGAACCATTGTTGCTTCCATATACGTAGGCTTTAGTACGAAATTTCTCACCATGTATATATATATAAATAAGCTACATTTCGAAACACATATTCTTCCCCCTACACTCCATAAATCAAATAGCCTACGTAAAATTTCGTTATCCTTGCTGGTGCTTGTTGATACGAAATTTCTCACCATGTATACTTCCAAATAACCTACTTATCGAAACGCATATTCTTCCACCTACACCCTATAAACAAAATAAGTAAAACTTTGTTGTCCTTCCTGATGCTACAATGTAAATGATCAGGAATGTATTTACAAATACAGTTATTCAAAAGCGCAAACTACAGCAATACCTCCATTACCTAGAATTTTAAATGCAATCTCAGATGTTCAAGCAACGTAGCAATAATTTATAGTATCCAAAATACGTTATTTTGAAACTGAAAGTTGAAACATGTAAAAATATTTACATGCATACCTAAATATCAGGAATAATGAATCCTACGTAGATTATTGACGGGAATATTAGGACACATTTTTGTTATGTTAACTCTTTCTCTACTGCAGTTTACACGCAACTTTGTATTCCCTTTCTAAGTTCAAAAGTTAATTGTGTTATTCATCGGAAAGCGTTGCATAAACACAAATTGATTACGCATAACATGAAGTGCAATGTTTATTCGAATGTTCTACATCCCTTCAAATTTGGATGACAACATGTGGTGGCTAGTCAGTTTAAGTGAGGCTAACGACTGCTGCTTGACAGAAGTCAACTGACTCACTGCGTTTGTTGTTTTCAGCCATTACGTAAACTTTCGTTGCTACTCGCATAGTAATTAGGCATGTGCCAGTAAAGACGTATGTCCAGAAAACGAACCGTTCATTGCTAAGTGAACCCAGTATATTATTGTGAGACGAGCTATATGAAATTACCGATAGGTGGAAAGTACACAGAAAAGATAACAAAAATTGACTAATCTGACACTATTGAAGAAATTCGATTATTGCACTCATCTCTACTGAAAATTAATAATCATTTATACAACATTCGTTATCTCATTAACAGCGTGTAACATGTTTTTTCTCTTCTTATGCCTTGTAAAAATTATGCCATTGATTGAAAAAGAGTTTAATCTTAACAACTTAATTTCTGAGTGATCTCCGAGCATGTACAGAGCTTTGCACCTACATAAAAAGTAAAAATGGAAGAAGCCTCTTTCGCTCGACAACACTTTATTTAGGGCGGTGGTCCCACTTGAAAATTTAAAAAAATCGACTTTTTCGTGTAAAATGTTCTCTGCGATGTCTATTTTATTGTAGCGTTCATCCCAAGTGCGCCAGGAACTCCTTTATCGAGTTGCAAGGTCATTCGTGCAAAAATGTCTCCGAAAACCTTCCACAGCCGGGAGAAAAATAGTTGACATCGCAGCCAATGTGGCGGCACGTAATTTAAACGACGGTCTAACAGGCATTATGGAAATTAGGAACGTGCTTGAACTTGAGGTCCGACCAGCCCGTTACAACTTATGCACAAAGCGACCGAGCAGCGGAAGACAGAAGTTGCCAAAGAGACCAAAAGGATTACTACCACCTCCTTTCGGATCTGGAAGGGTCGTTGTATGGTCCAGAAACTTCTGGCTAAAGGTTTACCTTAACCACAAAAAATGTAACTCAAAACTTTAAACGCGTTTTTCTACAAATAGTATTTTTCAAATCGGTAGGAAAAATGACTTGGGAACGGTACGCACGAGTTTGATCAGAATTTGATGCCGGCATTCTAAATTGAATTCTCTATCAGCGTTCGTAGACGTTTTGCGTTGTCTTGAACAGTATATCTTCGAAACATACTTTTGTCTCAATGTTTTGGCAGAAGAAAATGACATTTGTTTCACCAAGTCACTATTTCGTTATAACTGTCAATATCTGTCAATTGCCTACCCTACGTACCCTGACAGGTGTCCTTCCACCTGATGCAGCGGTTAAAAGAACGTCGGATGTGGACACAAAAATGGTGTCTTAAAGACAGAAGTGTAAGGAGGAAAACTATATCATCAAATTAGCATTACTGTTTATTTTACTTGAAAAAATTACGAAAATCACCTATTTTTCATGCGTTGAAGGATGGCTACCCCCTTAAGTCACATTACCTACGTGAATGTCGTGTCGTTTAATCGCTCCGACTAGACGTATGCCAATCAACGTAAAGGAGTTTTCTAGCTCCATTACAGTGCTCTATTTTCTTAAGGTCCTTGTGAAGCAAATTCTTTCACGAACCTAAATTCCTTCCAAATTAAGTCATATGAACATTAAATGAAGTGTGCTTAATCGATTCCTAAAGATTTCGTTTCTCTATTCATTTAGCGCTTTGTTATTTACGAAATTATTGTTTCCATGTAGCTATTGACTTTCAGTGGGACAGACGACCATCATATTCTATGCACTTTCAAGGCATGGAAATAATCGAAAGAAAACACAGAAAATTCAAGCAATTAAAAATTATTTTATTTCCGTTCATAAGGTTCAAATGGCTCTGAGCACTATGGGACTTAACTTCTGTGGTCATCAGTGCCCTAGAACTTAGAACTACTTAAACCGAACTAACCTAAGGACATCACACACATCCATGCCGGAGGCAGGATTCGAACCTGCGACCGTAGCAGTCCCGCAGTTCCGGACTGCGCGCCTAGAACCACTAGACCACCGCGGCCGGCCCGTTTATAAGGATACATGGTGTACTCTATATTCCTGCTCTCGTTTTCATTAGCACTTGTCGTAATGAGCACGGAGATCGTACTACGTAGTTTTATATCAACTGCGCTCATTACTCACTTTTCGGTACTAATGGATATCTTTTTAATAAACCTGAATGTATCTAAGATTAAAAATTTTTCTCATTACGAAACTGTAATTGGAATCAGTAGGCTATTTTCTGTAGTTAGACAGCTTTCGCGTCTAGGTCTTGTTCTAAGCGTTTTTCCCTGATCAGTACGGCTGCTGAACACCCTCTCATGACAGCTCTACGATATGCTGCTTCTGGAACTTGTTCAAGAGAATCGAATTAAGGTCCAATAACCCGCCGTGATATATGCAGAGGGGTACTTCCTACAGGATTCCCCAACTTCTTAATGGAGCTTGATTGCTATAATATCTGGTCCGGTAAACCTCATGAGCGCCCCTCCCCGCCTCCCCCCCCCCACCTCCCGTCACCCTTCTCACGCCACGGAGTGCATACCGAATGTGGAAAAGCGGAACTTTGGCATAACTGCTTTTCTGAAATATAACCATACTGCAAAAAAGGCTAACACCGTGTAATGCCGCCTCAACTCTTAATAAACTTCTCCATTCGCCGAGGAAGAGGGCAAACACGTTGCGTCAGGCATACCATAATCCACTGCAGTCAAAAAGTTATTATTATATCCCATACATCTGTCAAATTGCGAGGATGTTGGTTGTTTGGTTCAAGTGGTATTAAGACTGGGTGATTTAGCAGGCCACTTAAAGGGTAACAGATAATCTGTGTGTCCGCTAAACGAGCAACACAAGTGTGTAGCCTTTGGTGATCCTGGAAGATGGCAATGTCCACAGAAAACTGTTCGTGAACACGTAAATGAAAAGGTAAGACTTGGTGACCGATAATGTGACAATAGGCTTCCTATTTCCGAGTTCACAGCAGCTGTTAAGTGGGCCCGAGTGATGGCACGAAGAACTCCTCCAGAATAGCGCAAGACCATCTCCGACCTGATACACTCTCCCCACACATTGCGGGTTAAACGTCACATCTGGACCGACAGTGCATTCGACGCCTTGTATCATTTGAAAAAGACAATATCACAACTCGTTGGACCACCCTACGCTCATTCATTCGTCTGCTGACCATATTCAGTGTTGTTGGAACCACTGAAAACGTGCAGCTGTCTGTGTCGCAGAGAGCAGTTCCCTTCTATTAGATGCCAGACTCTAGAGTCCACTATATGCAGTTCACTTCGCAATTTTGGACCGTAGACTGATTTAGGTTGACTTACATTCACTAACAGCAGCAGTCGCACTTGGATTTCAAATCTATTATCACCTACAAGGGGTGACACTCATCTCTGATCTCGGTCCGTTTAGATCTTTTTACGACTACAGCCCTCGCGCTGTTACACATGCCTACGATTGGCACGCCATTCCTTGGATACTGCTGGACAGTCCCTGTTACAGCAGCAAATCAAGCAACTTAATCCACAGTGTCGTCATCGGCATATTCAGGCACAGCCGCACCTTTCTGCAATTCTGTCAAATCTCAATGTTGACCGACTTTACTCCGCTGAATCGATACAGATCCCTTCGCTTCCGTGAGACGTCAGTAGTGGAGGGTCACGTGCCAGATGTACACTTACAATACTCCAGAGTGACCAATGCGCTCTTATATTTTTCCACAGAGCTTACTTCTCGTTTTTCATGTAAACTGTTTAAATACTACTCGGTGCAGTTTCTAATGACGATAAGCGTATGTTGACCAGTGTGACAGACTGGGAAAGACGCTATATGTCTGTCTGCCGCAAGTAATGTATGTACTCCACCAAAATACGTAGGGCATCAGACAATCATTACACATCTTCTGCAACTGTAAGCTTCATGCAACTTATTTTTTTAAGATAACCTCTGGATTAAAAGAAATTTTCAGTAAAATCAAACATCTCCACTTTAAAACAGCATCACCCTGCGATTACAACATCTTAACCAATAGTCAATAGCGACTCACAGATATTATCAATGTGAAATATTGTAACCAAGTAATAATGTCATCTGTAAACATGCTGCAGGAAGTTGGTGCTAGGGGATAAAAAGGAGGTATATTATGTCACTTAATTTCACTCATTAATCTGAGTATAAAATAAATGGCCACGAAAGGACAAGAACAACAAAGAAAAGGAAACTGTGTGACGAACAAAGTTTGGCTCAACAGTGAAAGGAATACATGAAACAAACAGTTACATTAAAGAAATGAAAGTTCCACTCTTACAGGGAATACTTTTCTCTGAAGTTCCCTTTAAAATATTACGCTAACTTACGGACTAAAGAGTGAAAGAACTCAACGAAATCATATCATGGATAAAGCAGTTTCAGTTTTCATCCGTTACATAAACGGACAATTTTCACACTTCCTGAATCCACGGTACTTAAACATTTCGTAAATGTCGCTAAAAAAGGAAAGCAAGCTTTCGTTACCACAGAGATAAATGATCTGCACAAACAAATCAGCGATGTAAATGAAAACATGAACATCGATGAAAACCGTTGAGAAATAATTCAATGCTGCGCTAGTATTAGTCTAAGTCGTAGGAAAGAGGAAATTTTATTGAAAGTCAATGAACGTGCGGTTGGACGATGGAATCTGGGGCAGCTGGTAGAGTGTTGAAACTGTCGACAGCTAGTAGGCCAGGCAATGCAAACAAGCCACTCGCGAGCGCGGTGCTGCGACGGCGCTATTGCGCGCATGAATGGCTCTGTGTGAAGCAACAACGAGGCAGCCAACCGCAGCTTTGCTTGAAGTTACTGCGATATGAGGCGAGGAACTAGGACAGAGCCAAGTGGAGACTTGTGGATGGCTGGCGTTTGGGAATTTATCTCTGCCATAGTTTGTGTCTCTCTCTGACACTATGTCAGAGGCGACGGGAAAGGCAGTTTAAATAGTGAGGTACTTTTTGTTGTGGGTTGGCAGAAGAGCCAACACCGGGTACTAGAGGAAGCCGAAAGGCACACGTTTTAGCTCACGCAGGTGGGCGTGTGGTCTGGAACAGGACAAGGATATTAGACTTTAGAAACAAGGACGTAGCTGGTGGAATACTTAACTTTAATCCATTAATGATGAGCGTCGCTCTTGATTGTACATGATTACAGTATCAATAGTAACTGGTAATGGCGCCTTGCTAGGTCGTAGCAAATGACGTAGCTGAAGGCTATGCTATCGTCTCGGCAAATGAGAGTGTATTTTGTCAGTGAACCATCGCTAGCAAAGGCGGTTGTACAACTGGGGCGAGTGCTAGGAAGTCTCTCTAGACCTGCCGTATGGCGGCGCTCGGTCTGCAATCACTAATAGTGGCGACACGCGGGTCCGACGTATACTAACGGACCGCGGCCGATTTAAAGGCTACCACCTAGCAAGTGTGGTGTCTGGCGGTGACACACATTCCTCCCCCGCAAATCGGCGCACGGTTGTGGCATAAGGCTTCCGCCCGCCGTGGGGAGGACCCCATGTTGACGTATGCGACGAGGCGGGGAGCCTAACAACAGTCGAGGCTGTGCCACCCGCACCCTGCCATTCGGACCGCGTGGAGCTAGGAAACGCCTGAAAACCTGCTCCAGGGTGCACACCAACATGCGGTGTATGCGCCCGTAGAGAGACAGGAGGGGCCGAAGGGTCGACCTCCTTCGGGCCGGGACACCCGACGGGCGAAGACGACATATGGTCCGGAGCGGGCAAGAGTTCCATGTCGGAGGACAACTGGTCACGGGAAGCGATCGGCGGCGCGTGACCCAGGGGGGCGCCCGGCGGTTGCAGCGACGCGTCCACTGCGGGCGTCGCCGGCGGGAGAACAGGCGGCGACGGTGGCGGCGGCGGTGGCGGCGGCGGCGGTGGCGGCGGCGGCGGCGCGTCGCCATGGGGCAAAATGGAAGGCAGCGTCGGTAACACCTGGGGCTGAGGCGAGCCAGTGGATGGGTCCCCAGGGCGCTGACCAGACGGCACCGTCGCTGAAAGCAGACGGGGAGCGGCAGATCCCGTGCGACGACAGAGGTGCAGCTGATTGAGATGCCGACGCACCTCACCAGAGGCCCCCAAAACCAGATACATAGCGCGGCCGAGGCAGCGAAGAATGCGCCCTTCGAGCGAACGCCGTGAACCTCGATAGTGACGATAGTAGACAACGTCGTCTGGAGCAAAAGCGTCTGCCGCTGCACAGGAACCTGATGCGGCGGATGTAGCAAAGACATCAAGGTTCGATGAGGGCGACCGTGGAGCAACTCAGCCGGCGAGCGACTATCTCGGGGCTGAGAGCGATACGAGGACAAAAAGAGGAATAACGCATCCTCCCGAGAATGCGACTCTTTCAACTTCAAGATCTGTGACTTGAAAGTCCTGACCAATCGTTCAGCGGCACCGTTTGACTGTGGCGAAAACGGCGCGGACGTCAGATGTTGAATACTATGGACCTTACAGAATGACTGAAATTCTGCGGACACGAATTGTGGGCCATTGTCGGAAACAATAGTCTGTGGAAGACCTTCAATGCAAAAGATAGCAGATAACGCTTGGATGGTGGCAGATGACGTCGTGGAAGACATCTGGACAACAAAAGGAAAATTACTGTATGAATCTACCACAACCAACCATCGAGCATTCCAGAATGGACCAGCAAAATCGATGTGTAAGCGTTGCCAAGGGGAAGTGGCTTTTGGCCATGCAAAGAATTTCCGCGGTGGTGCTGATTGTTGTTCGGCACACACCATGCAAGAAGAGCACATATTCGTAATCGCGGCATCGATTCCGAACCAAGTACAGTGCTGACGAGCAAGTTGTTTCGTTCTCACTATACCCCAATGTCCTTGGTGGAGAAGCTGTAAGACAGAGGACTGTAACAAACGTGGAACCACGACCCTGGACTGATCATTATCAGAACGCAACAGCAAAACACCATGTCGTACAAAAAGTCTCTCCTTGTGAGCAAAAAATCGGTGAACCAACGGATCCCCGATCCGTGATTTTGACAAGGGCCATTGCGTAGCAACAAAACGCAGAACGGTAGCAAGGACAGGGTCGGCAGCTGTGGCTGTAGCTACACGACGAAAATCAATCGGAAACGATTCGACCACGTCATCGGTTTCCGAATCAATAAACATGCAAGCAAGTTCGGAGGAATCGAATGCTCTATCCTCAGCAACAGGCAAACGGGACAACGCATCGGCGTTTCCGTGCTTAGCAGTGGACCGATACAAGATATCGTAGCGGTACTGCGAGAGGAAAATAGACCAGCGAATGAATTTCTGCTCTGTACGTGGAGGTACAGGCTTGGTCGGATGAAAAAGCGATGTCAAATGTTTGTGGTCGGTGATGATGGTAAAGTGACGACCATACAAGAAACCATGAAACTTTGTAACACCAAATACGAGAGCCAATGCTTCTTTCTCGATCTGTGAATAATTTCGTTGCGCAGACGAGAGCAATTTGGACGCAAGGCAATAGGGTGATCGTGCGAACCATCTTTGTGCGCAAGCACAGCACCGATCCCGAAATCCGATGCATCCACCATCAACAAAAGGGGTTCCGGGGATCGAATGGCGTAAGGCAAGTATTGGATAGCAACGCCGATTTCAAGTGGCGAAAGGCGCGGTCGCATTCCGTCGTCCAGACGAACGGAACACCTTTACGGCGTAAGCGATGAAGCGGAGCTGAAATGGAAGTGGCGTGGGGGATATATTTATGATAATAGTTGATTTTTCCCAGCACACTCTGTAGCTGCTTCAAATTCTGCGGCGAAGGCAAGTCTTGTATGGCATGGAGGTGCTCTGGACTGGGATGTATGCCTTGGGCATTGAGTACATGTCCCAGATAGGGTAAGTCACGAGCAAAAAACACACATTTGTCCTTCCGCAAGCGAAGACCATTTTCTCGCAAGACCTGAAATAATGTTCTGAGATTGGCTAAATGTTCTTCTTCAGTCTTTCCGGAGATCACAATATCGTCCAGATAGTTTGCTGCCGTAGGGACCGACGCACAAACAGTTTGTAGATATTGCTGAAACAATGCAGGGGCAGATGCACACCCGAATGGCACTCGTTTGAATCGATACAAACCAAGAGGCGCGTTAACCACCAAAACGCGCTGGGATTCTTCGTCCACCGGTATTTGCAAGTACGCATCTGCTAGGTCCAACTTCGAAAAATATTTACCCGGGCACAGTTTGTAAAAAAGATCTTCCGGGCGGGGTAAAGGAAAAGTTGCAGTCACTAGTTGTGGATTCACTGTTGCCTTGAAGTCCACACAAAATCTCAATTTTCTCGAAGTTTTTCGCAAAATTAGTAAGGGTGATGCCCAGAGAGAAGCCTGCACACGTTCAATTACACCTTGTGATTCCAAATCGTGTAATGTTTTTGCGACCTCATCACGCAATGCGTGGGGAACAATGCGCGCTCTGAAAAATTTCGGTTGCGCGTTTACTTTCAGTTCCAAATGTGCTTTATAGTTCTTAGCGCAACCAAGGCCCGGTGCAAAAATGTCTGCAAATTCTTCACATAGACGAGAAGCACTGTCTGAAGGCACAGTCTGGTTCACTGATAGGACCTGATTTACTATAGACAAGTTAAACAACTGAAATAAATCGAAACCAAACAAGTTCACTGCAGCAGAAGAACGAAGGACGTAAAATGACACAAGTTTTGTTTGTCCCTTGTATGTTGCAAGAAGGCTGCACTGTCCTAACACAGGGATCTTGTGACCTGAATAGGCAGTTAACTTAACAGTTACGGTATGCAACAGAGGTGTGCCCAGCAGTTTGTGTCTTGATTGATCAGTGAAACTGCAGCCCTGGTATCGAGCTGGAATAGTATCACTTTGCCGTTAATGTCCAAGTCCACAAAAAGTTTATTGTCCTGCTGACGACAAGAGCGACTGTCTCGTGCAATGTGAACTGACACTGGTACAAAATCACTTGCGACTTGACGGGAGTGCCTGCGACGTCGACGCACACTATTTGTGGGACAAACACAGTCACTGTTAGAGAGAGTGGCACTGGGCGGAGTGGCATGAACTATATGAATTTCCATGGGCGAAGTTTCGCGAGCCTGAGTATCCTTGGTTCGATGCCGATTCCGGCGCGAAGCAAAGGGCCTGTGAATGGTTTTGAGCTTCCGATCTGAGCTTTTTCTGGCAAACACTTTGAACATGTCATTTTTATTAAAGTAAAAGCAAATAGTTTGGCAGGACGGGCAATTCTCATGCGAATGTCTAGTAGCATACCGCGGGCATGATTTTAGTACTGCATTTGCTTGCTGGCGCGGTACACGTGGCTGAGAGCCTGGTAGCAGCGGCACGGCTGGGCGCGAGGAGTGTTTACTGTTCCGTGCAGCTCGCCCGGTGGGCCGGTTAACCTGATACACGGGTGGCGAAGTTTCAAATGATTCCTGAGCAAAGTCAAGTGTGTCCTGCCGATCCAATATGTCCATCACTTGTTGAAGGTAGGGACTGACTAGTTTCAAAATCTGTTCCTGTATACGAACATCAGAAACGTTCTGTGCAATTGCATCACGCACCATAGTATCTGAATAAGGGAGTCCACATTGACACTCAAAAGCACAATCCCTAGTAAGGCCTTGCAAGGTTGCAAACCACTCCCGATTAGTCTGACATGCCGTACGTTTTGTACGAAAGAAGGTATACCTTTTCGCAACTATGTTGACTGATTCTTTGAAATATGCATCTAATGCAGACAAAATTTCGTCGTAGGACAGAGTTGCTACGTCGCGTCGGGGAAATAATTTGACTATCACACGGTACGTGTGCATCCCGATGGAGGACAATTAAAAAGGCTGCCGCTCGTTACCTTGAATTCTGTAGGCGGCGACATGGTATCCAAATTGGCGTGACCACTCTGTCCAGCTTTCCAGGGCAGCATCAAAAGGACGAAAAGTTGGTGCAACTGCGTGTTGTGGCTGCATTAGCGGTGGAGCGGCGGCTGCCGCATCGTTTTGCTTTGCACGCTGACCTTGGACAAGCTGTCCAAGGGCATCCAGTAAGGCCTGCGTCTGCTGATTCTGTAAGCGATAAAATTCGGACAGTACATCTGGAGATGGTGGCGAAGCCATTACACAAGTAATTCAGGGCAGTATAGTTACGAATGCAGTGTTACCTCGTCGCTAATGTTGTGGATTGGCAGGAGAGCCAACACCGGGTACTAGAGGAAGCTGAAAGGCATGCGTTTTAGCTCACGCAGGTGGGTGTGAGGTCTAGAACAGGACAAGGAAATTAGACTTTAGAAAAAAGGACGTAGCTGGTGGAATACTTAACTTTAATCCATTAATGATGAGCGTCGCTCTTGATTGTACATGATTGCAGTATCAATAGTAACTGGTAATGGCGCCTTGCTAGGTCGTAGCAAATGACGTAGCTGAAGGCTATGCTAACTATCGCCTCGGCAAATGAGAGCGTATTTTGTCAGTGAACCATCGCTAGCAAAGTCGGTTGTACAACTGGGGCGAGTGCTAGGAAGTCTCTCTAGACCTGCTGTGTGGCGGCGCTCAGTCTGCAATCACTGATAGTGGCGACACGCGGGTCCGACGTATACTAACGGACCACGGCCGATTTAAAGGCTACCACATAGCAAGTGTGGTGTCTGGTGGTGACACCACACTTTTCCTTTTGGACAAGAGGTGTGCTAGGCCAGTCGAGCGTCGGGACGGGCCTGTGCTGGTCCACGCTTATAGCGGCCAGAATGGCAGCAATGTTGTAAATATTCTATGTACGATGTGTACCTGTATGAAATGAGCGTTAAGATACAAATGTATCGATAGGGAACATTTGTTGTGAACGAGCCTTAATTTTTTCTTATTGTTTGGTTGGTATGATATCTGTCAAAGATATTTAGTATACATCAAGTCATGGAACAAACAACATCATATGTTTTCATCGTGTTAACAATGTCGAATTTTGAACCGGAAAGTGATGATTTGCGGAAAGCATTAATTTTTTGTTTTCATTTGAAAAAAAAGTGCTGCAGAGTCGCATCGAATGCTTGTCGAGGTATATGGTGATCATGCTCTATCAGAATCAACATGCAAAAGATGTTTCATTTCTGAAGGACGTGGAAGACCACCAAAAAAGTTCGAAGACGCCGAATTGCAGGCAATATTGGATGAATATGATACTTTGAGTCAGAAGCAAATGTCAGCAATGCTAAATGTTGGACAACAAACAATTTCTGACCGTTTGAAAGCTATGGGGATGATCCAAAATTGTGGAAAATGGGTGCCACATGAATGGAATGAAAGACAGGTGGAAAACCGAAATACCATTTGTCAAATTTTGCTTCAAAGACATGACAGAAAATTAGTTTTGTATCGAATTGTTACTGGTGATGAAAAATGGATTTATTTTAAGAATCCTAAAAGGGAAAAATCATGGGTTAATCCGGGACAACCATCAACATCGACTGCAAAACCAGATCGATTCGGCAAGAAGACATTGCTCTGTGTTTGGTGGGATCAGAAAGGTGTGGTGTGTCATGAGATACTAAAACCCGGTGAAACTGTGAAGACTAATCGGTACGGACAACAAATGATCAATTTGAACTATGCATTGATCGAAAAAGACCAGAATGGGCCAGAAGACATGGCAAAGTAATTTTTTTACACGACAATGCACCTGCACAGAAAGCAAAACTGGTTCAGGATACAATCAAAACACTTGGCTGGGAGCTGCTACCCCACCCGCCGTGTTCACCAGACCTGGCCCCTTGCGACTACCATTTGTTTTCATCAATGGGATACACATTGGCTGAGGAACACTTCGATTCCTACGAAAAAGTCGAAAATTCGGTGTCTGATTGGTTTGCTTCAAAAGACGAACATTTCTATTGGCGTGATGTTCACAAATTGCCAGAAAGGTGGTCAAAATGTATAGAAAGCAATGGTCAGTACTTTGAATAAAATTTTTTTACTTTTCAGTTCAAAATTAGTGTTTCATTTTCACAAAAAAACGCTCATTTCATACCGGTACACCTGGTAAATCTTACTTTATTTCTGTGTACTTGTTCGGGCTGTATTCCGCCTCCGGGGACGCAACACCGGGGCGCGACGGAACGGCAGCCGGGTACTTGGAGATTGCACGGTCAGCCTGAAGGAGGGCAGTGGCAGCGGTCTGCAGCATCCAGGACGGGCCACGTTCGCTTCCCACCTGGCGTACCGGGGTCCGTGCGAGGCTTACGCTACAGGAGGCGCGGCAGTGCTGGAGCAGTGCCAGAGACAGCAGCAGGGGTTGCCATCCGGCAAGCACCACTAGCGGTAAGTTGCGGCACAGCGTCCAGGAGGGCGCGGGTTCGAGGCCGGTCCTGTCCTGGGAGCAGCAGCGGCCGAGAGCCACGGGTGACCAGTACATCCACCGTCGTCCCATAGTCGGAGAGAGCAGGCCAAACGGGGCGGAGGGCGGCGAGGACCAGGGACTGTAGTAGTCTCCGAAATAGCGGGCAGCGGCGCGGCGCCAGCCACTATGCCGTGGCAGGCGCGGGCAACCGTTCGAGCGCGGCTCAGTTCCAGCTGAGCGGCCTTGCAGACGGCAGCAGCGGTGTCGGCATACGTCTACATCTATCTACATCTACATCCATACTCCGCAAGCCACCTTGAGTACCTCTATCGGCTCTCCCTTCTATTCCAGTCTCGTATTGTTCGTGGAAAGAAGGATTGTCGGTATGCCTCTGTGTGGGCTCTAATCTCTCTGATTTTATCCTCATGGTCTCTTCGCGAGATATACGTAGGAGGGAGCAATATACTGCTTGACTCTTCGGTGAAGGTATGTTCTCGAAACTTTGACAAAAGCCCGTACCGAGCTACTGAGCGTCTCTCCTGCAGTCTTCCACTGGAGTTTATCTATCATCTCCGTAACGCTTTCGCGATTACTAAATAATCCTGTAACGAAGCGCGCTGCTCTCCGTTGGATCTTCTCTATATCTTGTATCAACCCTATCTGGTACGGATCCCACACTGCTGAGCATTATTCAAGCAGTGGGCGATCAAGCGTACTGTAACCTACTTCCTTTGTTTTCGGATTGCATTTCCTTAGGATTCTTCCAATGAATCTCAGTCTGGCATCTGCTTTACCGACGATCAACATTATATGATCATTCCATTTTAAATCACTCCTAATGCGTACTCCCAGATAATTTATGGTAGTAACTGGTTTCAGTTGCTGACTTGCTATTTTGTAGCTAAATGATAAAGTATCTATTTTTCTGTGTATTCGCAGCACATTACACTTGTCTACATTGAGATTCAATTCCCATTCCCTGCACCATGCGTCAATTCGCTGCAGATCCTCCTGCACTTCAGCACAATTTTTGCGGCTGCTGAGCCGGCTGGACCCGCGGCACCGCGCGCGGGCGGCCGCCGACACTACGCTGCACTCATCGAAGCACTGTACATTATGAGACCAAAGTAATGCCGCCAAATACCGCTGTATCACTCTGCACTGCCTCTTGACGCTCTTGAACTTGCTCGGCCTCCTGACGAAAGACGGCGGTGGGTCCCAGCTTCAGCTCGGCCACCTCGAGTCCCGGGTTCGACGATTCCGACACCCTAGCAACATCAATGAATACGGTAAATGTGCATCTTATTGCCCTTAACTCCTGTGAATACACAAGATCCTTCAAGAATGGATTGACGGAAATGACACTTCTACCACTATACATCTCAGAAACTTAGTACTCTTATTCGGAGAATTTTCGGTAATAAAACCGAGGATAGCAGGAGACAAAGTATACTCCACAGACACGTTAAATTGGAATGTGGACCAGAAGAACACAAAATTGATGGACATAACTCAAAACACTCCTGGAGAGTTCTAGAAACATCATGTTTCAGTAATTTCACGGCCGCCTCCTTCAATTATACGAGGGTGGTTTGAAAAGTCCTCGGAACAGAATAGAAAAAAAGTGCTTACAGCACTGAAACTTTTTTATTTTTCACTGAAGTCTCCTTGTAGATTAACACACTTGGTCCAATGATGTTCCTGTGCCTTGATCCCATCTCGAAAGTGAGTTTCCTTCAGGCCTGCAAAATAGTTGTTAACTCCAGCTATCAGTGCATCGTTTGAAGTGAATCTTCGTCCACCAAGAAAAATTTTCAGTTTTCGGAAGAGATGGAAGTCTGACGGAGCCATATCGGGTGAATAAGGCTGGTGTGGCAACAATTCATACCTTAGTTCGTGTAATTTTGCCATGGCGACGGCACATGTCGGCGGGTGCGCATTCTCTTGATGGAAGATGACTTTCGTCATTGCTAAACCTGGCCTCTCTTCGCGTATCTTTTGTTGAAATTTGTCGAGGAGGTTAGCGTAGTATTCTCCAGTAATTTTTGCCCATTGGGGAGATAATCTACAAACAGAATCCTGTTCACGTCCCAGAACACATTTGCCATGGCCTTCCCCGCCAAAGGTATCACTGTTTTGACTGTTGTTTTGTTACTGGGGTATAGTAGTGCACCAAACTTTCATCTGTCGTCACAAACCGGTGCAATAAATCTTGTTTGTTTCTCCTAAAACGGACCAAACATTGTCCCGGTATGTCCATTCTCACGAGTTTTTCACCCCGCATCAAGAGTCGCGGTACCCATCTTGCAGATAATTTTTTCATTTATAATTCTTCAGTTAAAATGTGGTATATCATTTCAGATGATATTTGGCAAGCGTGATAAATTTCAAGCACTTTCAATCGTAGATCCTCCACGACCATTTTGTGCACTTTTGCAATGCTTTCTAGAGTAGTGACGCATCTTGGCCGACCACTGCGACGATCATCATCTAAGCTCTCCAGAGCAAATTTAAATTCATATGTTCACTTGGCAACAGTTGAATATTAAGGAGCAAAGTCCCCCAGTGTATTTCGTAAATACGGATGAATGTCCTTTGCTTTCATACTTTTCATTACGAAGTACTTAACCACTGCTCGAATCTCGATTTTTTCCATCTTCGCAAATCTCTACGCGGGAACAACAACAGAGCCACGTCGCCGCCACAGCTTTCTTGCATGAGCACAGACGTGGCACTTGTTTACAGGCAACAGTCCATTCAATATCACATGATCAACTCGTTGCGCTGACGTTGACCTCTCGATGTGATTCCGAGAACTTTTCAAACCACCCTCGTAGCAACAATATTTCGAATAAGAAACATTAAAACGGTGTGTCACCTAAAGTATTTGAATATACACCTGAAATTAAAGGTGAAATTTTCTGATCTGTCCTTCTGAAAGGGAATCATTAGTCATCGGTACCGCAGTCAATCTACAAACTAAGTGGTGACAGTTTCCCTGAAGTACGGAAGAAATGTAGTTCCCGAGAGCTGCATTGTGAGCGGACACTGTCTTCAAATCTAGCTTTCGCAGTGGCCACAAGTTTCCGTCTCCTCAATAAATGTACCGAGCACGTCTTTCCAAAAATAATACCTTTTTCTTCAGCAAATTACTCGCCGTTCGCTATAGAGGGAAAAATAACATTAGTTAATTCCCACTTTGTTCTGCAGTGATACCAAGTAACTGATCGGAACATGAGAGCAATCCTCTGCTGATCTGCGACTTCTCCACCTTCAAATTGCGATATAGAAGTCACGCACACTGGTAAATGCCATTGTTCAAACCCCGATCAACATGTTCCGTGGATACACATTATCTGTCTTTAATACAGTGGTTTCCCACACCAAGGGCAAGAGTGTTCGCTGAACCTGTGTCCGCTCCTCCGACGCCTTTTACAAGGCCATTGGCTGAATGAGGATGACTTATGCCGCTTATGCCGCAAGTCTTCGGCTGCCATTGCTGGCGAAGTTCGAACCCAGGACCGAGGACATTTTGAAAACTAATCAAAGACGCTACCCTTTTTTCTTTTTTCATTTAGTCTGGGCGGATGTCACACCTGTTCAAGTTCAACGTTGATTTCTTCACTCAATTTTTTATTGCGGAGGGCATGTGGCCCTCTGACCAAACACGCTGAGCTAGCGTGCCGGCACCCATAAACGACGGTGAATAGTAATTATAAATTCACAATAAATGTTTTGCTGTATGCCATTCATAGTGAGATTCTCCACAACCACTGTCAATAAACATATCTGAAAAGAGAGAATCTTGAGAAACGAAGCCTAAGAGAATGAGTGCCCAAAGTTTCATACAGAATTTACCCTGTCTATATTCTTGTGAGGTATTAAAAACTCAGTAGCTCAAAAGAATGGAAGTCATTGCAGAAATTAAACAATAAATTTGTTACACGCTCAGTGATAGCACTACCATTCCTACGTTATTTACTTTTTCGTTACCAGGTTGTCAGCCAGTTTGCCTATGTCTATTATTTTAATAGTATCATACTAATAATAACTGTAAATTCCACCTGATTTACTGTACGACAAATTTGCTAGCAGTAATTCGCAACATCCAAGGATTAATGCTCTGACCGTCACGGACTAAGTTTTACCCGACAGAATTCTCACTGTTTAAGTCATGTTCCACTATAGTCTGGTAACATTCTATACTGTGCAACCGCACCATGACCTAGTATTCGATTGGTATCAGTGTGCCACAATATGGTGAGAAGCTTTGCTATTTTCACTCCCTATTCGTCTGCTCATTTGTCTGCACTACAACTATGCGAGTGGAAATTCCAACAACTGCACTAAATAAATTTTTCAATTTATTACATAACTGGTTTACTAACGTTTCTAGTTGGATACCAAACGTACTATCCACATTTTGTATTATATTCTATGTCACTATTATTGCGTAACCGGCTTCCGAAAGTTGTATTTTATTTTAAAGTTCATATTTGTGTCACTAGCATAATATAGAATATTTACACTACCTTAAATATCACATACAGATGTGCCTTGATAACGGAATGTAGCAAATCCAGACCCGTTGCATAATAGTAACACTGAATAACAAACGTAACAGTACTAACTAACGTCTGTTTTAAAATGGAATGTAACCTTCTTTAACTTGTAATGAAATAAACTACAAAGTCTACTAATCTTCTTTCGAGAAATATTTTTCCAATTACAGATGAACTGCAGACCTCTCCAGTTTCACAAGAATGAAAAAAGTTGCAGAAGTACTCAAGTAGTTTTTATCTCTCTTGACGTCACTTACGTTTCTGAACAATGGTTGTAAGCGTATTGTCATATCGCTGGCTTTGTTGCGGAGTATATTTGCGGGCAGCGCATTTTGCAGTGTCGAGCACGGGACTTGGAACTGTTATGTTGTTTTGTGGGAGCTCTGCATTTGAGAGGCATTGTTATTACGGAAGTTCAAGTGTTGCTGCAAGTGCTATTACAGTAAAGTAATGAAATATGGAAGTGATTCAGAGGAAGGTGCGTAATGATGTGATTAAAAATGAGCAGTGCCGCCGATAACGTATTTTGGTATCCTCTCGTTGCGTGTCGCACAGCATCAATCATCCACGGCGTGTTCGGCCTCTTAGATGAACTAATGTTAATCAGTAATACTATTTACCACAAAATAGAGTATTTAAGTGCAGCGTCGTGTAGCGAGCGTGAGAACGTGCGTTCGGTCATCGCGTTT
This sequence comes from Schistocerca cancellata, assembly GCF_023864275.1. Taxonomy (NCBI): domain Eukaryota; kingdom Metazoa; phylum Arthropoda; class Insecta; order Orthoptera; family Acrididae; genus Schistocerca; species Schistocerca cancellata. The sequence continues at coordinate 498,549,114 of NC_064631.1, forward strand.
CCGCATATCAACAATCATCCGCGCCGCGACGGTTACGCGCACGCTCGTACAATTGAGAACTGTGAACGGTAAATTTAACTTTGTGAACAGTGTTAAATTTATTACTGGTGTCCAGGAGGACTGATACCAAATATCCGTGTATGCGTGACGAACGTAAGAACTTTCGTGCGATCATTCGGCTTCCGCATCATCAACAATCACCCGCGTCGTGGCCGTTACGTGTCAGAGTGATATTGTGGACTGGTAATCATCCATTAATTGGGATAAACACTTATGAATTATAATGTAAACAGTGCAACCTGCGATTTTCTTTTGCCGTCTCAGAATATAGTAGTTGTTCATACCAGACGTAGAACCATGTTGTGTTTTAACGCTGAGTGGCTCCCCTGAACCCGCTTGCATATTTTATAGATAATTTCAGGCACGCCAGCAGCAATGTCGCACAGGACAATACGACCACCACGAGTTTATCAGGTACGTGATGTGGACAGGGCGCAGGGTCCAGAAGTGAGAAAACAGTTTAAGGGTCCCCCACCCATATGTGCTCCCGGGTGTGTCACATGGTGGAAGATCTAGAATAAGAATACAATGAAACCATGAAAGCATCTGTACAAGCGTGCGTTTCTCACCGAAATATTAGCCAGACCTTCTTGTAAATGAACAATACCTCAACAGTATGCCACCAAGTTCCGTACTTCTTGAAATACATGGCTTCTCCAAAGTAACAGTTAATAAGAAAATCGTGAGATGACGAGGAAGCCCAATATGCTTCTGCTGTAAGCTCTGAATTTCACAAATACAATTTTAAAATAAGCTTAAATATTCAAGTATATGTACCGTACATCCAAGCTAACCCAGACTTCGTGAGGAATACAGGCTGAATGAAGGTAGCTAACATAATAGACTACAAAAGGCATAATACAAGTTAAGTCATGGCAATACCATGAGACAGATAACACTGGATGTAATCTGGAATAACGACAGGCAATGCAGTGATGGCAAAGAAACGTTCATTACTGTGAAACTTACGGCGTGAGCGGTGCAGCGAATAAGAAAGTACCATTGTGACTACTGCACAGAAAATTGGATTTGAGGTCAACATAAACGTCATTTCCGCCCTTTGCATTGCATGTTGTACCACCATACAGCGAGATCTTCAGAGGTGGTGGTCCAGTTTGCTGTACACGCCGGTACCTCTAATACCCTGTAGCACGTCCTCTTGCATTGATGCATGCCTGTATTCTCGTGGCATACTATTCACACGTTTATCAAGGCACTGTTGCTCCAGATTGTTCCACTCCTCAACGGCGATTCGGCATACATGCCTCAGAATGGTTGGTGGATCAGCCCTTTTCAATCTGTCCCAGGCATGTTCGATAGGGTTCATGTCTGGAGAACATATTGGCCACTCTAGTCGAGCGATGTTGTTATACTGAAGGAAGTCATTCACAATATGTGCACGATGGGGACGCGAATTGTCGTCCATGAAGACGAATGCCTAACCATTATGTTGCCGATACGGTTTGCACTATCGATCGGAGTATGGCATTCAGGTATCGTACAGCCGTTACAGTGTCTTCCATGACCATCAGTGGCGTACGTTGGCCCCACATAATGCCACCCCAAAACAGTGGGGAATCTCCACCTTGCTGTACTCGGACAATGTGTCTAAGGCATTGACCCTACCGGGTTGCCTCCAAACTCGTCTCCGGCGATTGTCTGATTGAAGGTATATGCCACACTCATCGGTGAAGAGAACGTGATGCCAGTCTTGAGCGGTCCATTCGGCATGTTCTTGGGCCCATCTGTACTGTGCTGCATGGTGTCGTGGTTGCAAAGATGGACCTAGCCATGGACGTCGGGAGTGAAGTTGCGCATCACGCAGTTCGCGTACAGTTTGAGTCGTAACACGAAGTCCTGTTGCTGTCCGAAAAGCGTTATTCAACATGATGGCGTTGCTCTCAGGGTTTCTCCGAGCCATAATCCGTAGGTAGCGGTCATCCACTGCAGTAGTAGCCCTTGGGCGACCTGAGAGAGGCATGTCATCGACAGTTCCTGTCTCTCTGTATCTCCTTCATGTCCGAACAACATCGCTTTGGTTCACTCTGAGACGCCTGGACACTATCCTTGTTGAGAGCGCTTCCTGGCACAAAGTAACAATTCGGATGCGATCGAACCTCTGTACTGACTGTCTACACATGGTTGAACTACAGATAACACGAGCCGTGAACCTCCTTCATGGTGGAATGACTGGAACTGATTGGCTGTAGGACCCCTCCGTCTGATAGACGCTGCTCATGTATGGTTGTTTACACCTCTGGGCAGGTTTAGTGACATCTCTGAACATTCAAAGGGACTGTGTCTGTGCTACAACGTCCACAGTCAACGTCTGTCTTCAGGAGTTCTGGGAAGTGGGGTGATCAAAACTTTTTTGATGTGTGTATCACCCAATTAAGAAATAGTACTGGTAATGTGAAATACGTGATGCGCTGGAGTTGTGTGTCACGTTAAGGCTCGCAATCCTTAGTAAACAAATACACTGGTAAGCCAAAACATGGTGAGTACTGCCCACCGCGACGATGGATGCCGCCTGGTGGCGCTGTGGGCACGTGACGTGCTAACAAAAATATGTTATCAAAGCAGACGCAGAGCGGGAATCACCCTAGCGAAGATATTGGCTGCTAATGGGGAAATCCTTTGAGATAAGCGACTTTGACAAATGGCAGATTATTATTAAGTAGAGTCTGTGAACGATTATCTCGAAACCGGCGAAGCTGTTCGAATGCTCACATACTGCTGTCCTGAGCATCAACAGAAACACTTAGAACAGTGAAACTACCACTAAACGCTAAGTGGTTGGGCGTCCGCGACCCTTCACAGAATATGGGGTTAGGAGGTCTGCCTGCTCTGTAGACTAGGATAGACGGTGGTGATCTGCCATGTCTCTGCTGAAGGAGCACAATGATGGAGCACACACATGTGTTTCAGAGCACACCGTTAGTGTTACATTGTAAAACATGGAGCTTCGCAGCAGACCACCTCCACGTTTAACCGTGTTGAACCAACGACATAGTCAGTTATGACTGCAGTGGGCACGGGACCACCGGAATTCGACAGTCGATCAATGGAAACGTGTTATCTCTTCGGATGAATCACATATTTGGTACGCTAGAACGATGGTCATCTACACAAACGCCGTTATCGAGGTGAACGGCGCTTCGAAACGTGCCACGCGCCATGGACGCAGGCTGATGGGAGCAATACTATGCTATGGAAGACATTCTCCTGCGCGTGCATGCGACCCGTGGTAGTGATCGAGGAAATGCTGACAGCTGCGAACCACTTGCATCGCTTCATGCTTGATGTCTTCACCGACGGTCGTGTCACCTGTCAGCAGTATAATTGTCCTTTTCTCGGAGACAGAACCGGGCTACAGTGGTCTTAGGAGTAGGGCTTGAGGAGAACTATAGCGAACTCACCTTTATATCTCGGCGACCTGATGTAGAACCTATGGAAACCATGTGGATCGCTATCGGGCACTATCACCGCATACACAAACCAGCGGCCCGTTATTAACCCGAATTCCATTATGTGTAAATGCCAAACTGTCGGATTCCTCATACCCAGAATGAGTGATGTGTTTCGCTTCGGAAATGGAGAAACAAGCTATTAAGCAGATGGTCATAATGCTTTGGCTGATCAGTGTATAACAGAGCTACCAGTCGCAGATCGCTTGCTCGGGATTTCCTGTCAGTTTCTCCTTTTTCAAGAGAAACAGCTCAAATACAGCAAGACAGAGAATGCCGCAGCCTGTCTGCGCAACATCCATAGACTGCAGCCATATTGTTCTGAATCCCCCCCAGTGGCGTGCTACGGTACTGTGCAGGAGGCATATCAGCCTCGACAAGGTATCAAGGTATAAGTGTATATTTTTTATTTTTATAATTAAGTATTTTATGATTTTGGTTGGAGTGGCTTTAAATATTGCTGCCTAGCATGAGACTTTTAATTAACTTATACCGTGATAACACTCGTACGGACATCGGCTGCCCCGAAGTACGTACGGTATAATATTTTTTAAACACAGCGCGCGAATCATCATCTTCTAATAAATAGTTTGCGTGAGCGCTGCTATTTAGAAAAGGAAATATGCGTATTCTTACGTAAACTTAATTATTAACATGGGTATCAGGGGCTACTGGTTATTTATGTACCAAATTACATACAGATTAACTGAGATATTGCGGAATGTAATGATTTTCAATACTCTTGTTCATTATTTGCAAGGCAAAACTGGAGAGAATCTCGTCAGCCGTTAGGCGGCCAAAATGAAACATACTGAACTCATTCAGTGCTGTGTATTTTGGTAACTGCAATTACTTTTAACTTCGAATTTAATGAAAGATTAAAATTTAGAAGTCTGTCGCATTTACATTTAATATTATGACATGATATTAAATTATTAAATAATACAGTCAGCGTAATGGCCGACTAAATCCCACTCGGGGAGATGAGCTCCCTGCACTACGAAGTCCTGTAAAAACTTTCTTAAATATAATTAATGATTGAGATCATGAGAGGTGACAACTAAGTCAATAATGCACACTTTCTAATAACAATTTCTATTATATTTTTCAAAAATACAGACAAAACTTACGTTAATTATCAGACAGCACTACAATGACGGCCTACCGTTAGACGAAACAAAACAGGAGAGTTAGTTCAATCAAAGCATTGTCTCTGATCTTCATGGCCTGTGTTACACAGAGATTATACCAAAAAACTGTTTTGTTAATTACATCGATATTTGTTATGATAATAATAACTTACGTTCTTTACTGTTTGTGATACATCGCGCACACGTGCACAGTCTTCAAATAATTAATAATTCACACGTCTCATAACAAAAACTTCCTTTCCCTTTCTCCAAAAGTCCATTTATGTGACGTACTATCAAATGGGCCCCATAGTGAGGGTGTACTTAATGTGGTTTACTACTTTATGTACAGACTCACTACCGTCTTACATCATTATTTAAGTGTTCACGTTCACATGTTTAAGATAGGTACATTTAACTCAATACACACTTATATATACAATTATATAAGTCATACATAGTTCATGTGTTTTAGGTATGTTTCGACCTCACTATTACAGGTGAGTTCAGCTACTAGTTCCAACTCTGTTTTTCATCAGGAATGTGAACAATCCGGAATCCTACAGACCCGGTGCAAATTTGCTTACGCTCCCCCATTGGGTCACGGGCGCAAGGAAAAACGGGTCTGAAACCTCGCCCGGAGCCTTCGGATTGTTGACATTAGTCTCTCTATATATTATTTATATGCTGATAATATGTCCATTGAATTAATCAACAAAGAAAAATGTATATCTATATATACATACAATAATAAATAGATGCTAATTGAAATTACGTACACAGTACGTTTGTCTTGAACTATTAAGTCATCTTTGCGCAAAATGTCTGTCTGTGCTTTCACGTACACATATACATCACAATAAGAAACATATAGTCACTGTTTTTACATATCCAATACGTTTTATCTGACATAAGCAATCAGTTTCTCAATTTCTGTGTCCTTTGCACATCATGTCTGTTACAAATTTACATTCTGGTCGGTGTTTATTAATAGGTCGTCCACCATAAATACATTTCGAAATTGCATCGAAGTAAGAGTTGTCGATGCTGGTGTATTGTTGAGCTGTCGGTGGATCATTGTTGGCGACGACAGAAGCGTGTGCAGCACCCTGCCATTGTTAGCGACAGTTCGTTGACCTCCGCTGTGACGTCCGCGCACTCAGCTGACGATCAGTCGACAGGCGCGGCGCATCAGCTGTGCAGTCAGGAACATCTGCAGGCCGCTCGCCTCGCGCAACAAGCAAATATTCGACCGCGTATCAGTTCATCAGCAAAATAAGACAAATACACATATCGCAAGTGCTGAAAGAAATGTAATTACTTTTCAAGCACTCCACAGTCATTCGCGTTTACTCTTTTTGTATGCACTGATATAATGTAAGTACGGACGAGGTCCAGTTCTTTAAATAAGTTTCTGGCTCGAACTCACACATTTCACTACTCGAATTTAATCATTGTTTTTTGCTAAGTGATCACTACTCAGCATTATACACTGTCACTGTGGTGAGTGTTCATGCTAGTACCTTGCTGTGACACTTTCCACTTCACTATATTTGGCCTGCGTCACTTCTAATACACCGAGCGGGGTGGCGCAGTGGTTAGACACTGGACTCGCATTCGGGAGGACGACGGTTCAATCCCGCCTCCGGCCATCCTGATTTAGGTTTTCCGTGATTTCCCTAAATCACTCCAGGCAAATGCCGGGATGGTTCCTCTGAAAGGGCACGGCCGCCTTCCTTCCCCATCCTTCCCTAATCCGATGAGACCGATGACCACGCTGTCTGGTCTCCTTCCCCAAACCAACCAACCAACCAATCACTTCTAATGTGCGTTTGTCGGCCCCGAAATCCGCAGTTCGCTATGCGCTACCTGTAGCGTCCATTCACAGCCAACTGGGAGTATTCCGTTCACAGAAACATTTTTCCACACTATGTATGTCAGTATTATTTCGCATATTAAATTGTTTTTTGCGGAAGGCACCACCATGTATATTGTTAATTTTATTTATCTTAGTTCACTTTATCTATTTATCTTAGTTCACTGTACTCAAATAACAGTTTTTCACTGCTAAATACAGTCAACATTCAGTGTGTTATCACACAGTTTACTGTTCACTTTTTCCATCACATTCCAATTAGTGATTCAGTTTATCCATATTGCACTAACTAAGCGTCTGGATAGTCTCACTTGTAAATTGGAACATATTTTAACACCTATTACTTGAGCTACATAAGAAATATGGCTCTCACTTTACACAATCGTATTTCATACTAGACACAAATCAGAGTTCCTTCTAGATATGTCTTATCACTCTGTACTAAGTGATTGATATAGTTGGCACCTCTTATTTAAAGTGTCGACCAATTGGTCTTTCTGGACTCGTGAGTTCAGTAGGTTTTTTATATATGTTCTTTATATTCATTCAACACTGATTCATTGCTTTTATTGTTGCTGCGTTTGCAGTTGCCTTGCTTGTACGGGTGTAACCGCATGCGCTTCCAAGCTGGAATCTGTGCAGATGTTAATTATCTGTCATACCTTCAGGTATTATACTGTTTAGAGTATAAATTATTCTATTTCTCATATTTGTTCAACGATTCGCTGCTAGTATGCATTTCCGACAACCATGCACAATGCCTCTTTCTCATTTCTACCTTTGTGCAAAGTGCCATTAGACGGATTCATTTACTAATACTTTGTTTGATTGCACACATTTAAACGCATGAAATTCCTTCACAAGCAACTCACTCATACACATACTTAAAACTACCACATATATAATTAGAATATACACAAAATTAAACATACACGAAATAAATCTTTACTAGCTATATTCCTTTGGATCCCTTTTTCCACGGTTGGCGTTTTCGACCACGGCATAGAGTAGGTAGCACGACAGAATGTTTGATGGGGCTTAACCTGCATGTCGAACTCATACTCTTTTATTATCCCAGGTTTTTCTGAAAACGCTTGTAGAAATTGGTTCAGCGCTTGGCTCAAATCAGATTGCTGTGACAGGCTCAGGTACGAAGATTGGGCTACTTTTGATCCAATATGTTGCTTAGTAATAGCATTAACCCGTTCCCAACCGGGTTCCGGTTCGCTGCTGTCTTGATTTACAATATAGTTGTTTTGATTCAACGCATCAGGATCCTGTAAAATTACCCGGACGTTCCGGCAGTATTTCACATACGCGTCCGGAGTCCTCATTAACGTCAGATCAATTTGACGGTTTAGATAGGTTAAGGTGCATCTGGCTCGGGAGAGGTCAATTTTTGCCTTCAATTCCCTAAGCGCGTCAAGGCCCAGGATGCAAGGTACTGTGAGATTTTTGACCACCAGGCTCTAGCTCTGAGCACTATGGGACTCAACTGCTGTGGTCATAAGTCCCCTAGAACTTAGAACCTAACTAACCTAAGGACATCACACACATCCATGCGCGAGGCAGGATTCGAACCTGCGACCGTAGCGGTCGTGCGGTTCCAGACTGTAGCGCCTTTAACCCCTCGGCCACTCCGGCCGACTTGACCACCAGAAATGAGCACAGTATGGCTTCGTTTTCCAGGGCAATCTCTGCCTCCACCTGATTCTTTGTTAGCTGCACCCTGCCCCGTAGGGCACCTACTATCCTACAATTTTCTACTGGCAAGCTCTGTAACTTTTTCACACGATCTACGCACTTGAATAACTGCTCATCAGTACAAGAAGCACTCGCCCCTGTATCCAATATTATTATTACTTCGACCCCATTTATCTTTGCCACAAAGGTAGCCTGCACATATTCTATTTCTTGTTGGTCCGGAGGTAGCGGATCAACTGTCAGTTCATCTTTCATCTCGCATCCGTCATTGTAGCGGAGCGTATTCACCCCCATATTCTGTCTGCCCCCTCTTTCATCTTGCCGACCGTCTGGGAAGGGCCTAAAGAGGTCGGCCAGAGTTTGACGGCCTGTCGCATCCTGCCGACACATCATCAGACACATCGGTTATCCGAACATTACCAGTCACAATTGGTGACGTGCACTGCGGTGCATATACGAGTCACTGATTGTTCGGAAGCTGAGGTGGAGGCGGTGGCATCGGGATGACATTGATGTGATTAACAGGCACATGACCTGACGGCATGTTTTGATGTGCCTGCCAGTTTGCTGGCCCTGCCCGATGCCACCGCTCATTGTTAGTTCTCATATTTTTAATGCCGATGTTGGAGTTTCCTCCCCCTTCACCTCGTCTCTTTCGATTGTAGTTTTCTCCACCTCTTTTTGGTGAAGACCGGTTTGACTGGCCATGATGGTACGTATTGTATCCAGTGCTGTGCCAGTGACCATCCACGATGGGAACACTATTCATAGTGTTTGCTTTGTTAGTTATGTTTTCCCATTGCGAATATTCGTCACTTTGTTTTACTACATCGATCTCCTGTGACAAATATGACACCAGCGCCTTTTCACGTCGTTCAAACATTTCATTCATTTTTGCCAGGAACTGAGCATCACGCACCTGTTCCCGGCGTTCGCGTTCAAGACGTTCCTGTCTTTCTTTTTCCTCACGTTGCTTCTCCCTTAGATCTAACTGTGCCAGAAGTACAGTCAAGAAATCAGCTGTTGGGCAGGTACTTGTACATTTGCTTTCGATGCAGTAGCATCCTCGTTCCCTGTGTCAGTAATCGAGTGGATTTCTTTGCTCAATTGAGCTTGATCCTGATCAGTGCCTAATATTTCGTCTGTTTCAGGTTGCTCAGCTTCCGGTTTTGGAAGTTGAGAACCCGTCATTGTGGGTGGGTTCCTCACTGGAAACTCTTGTATATATTCGTCTGTGTCATAGACTGACAGATCTTCTCCCTCTAACCGTTTGTCCTTGTGTGTCTTCACCATTTCGACTAGTATTAATCCTGACTGGTAAGACACGAGTCCACACAAAATCTATTTCCCCCAAAAATGACACACACACAAAATGTACTAACTACACAAAGCACATACAAAACACTGAAATCAAGTAAAGCAAAGAAGCTACCTGCTACTATCACTACTGAAACTAACAGTTACACTTTCGCACTCGTAATATTTCCGTTGCACCGTGAAAAATTTTACTTCTGCTGAAACATTACTTTGACAATCAACTGCACTAGCATTTATTTGATTCACACAGATGATTGTGTGACCTGAAATCCAGAACACTAATCACTGTCTCAGAATTCTAACACTGATTTTTGTTCAGTGGTAGTAAATCAATGTGTTTCACTATCCGCTGACGTTAAAACAAATTGAATAAACACTTTTGACAAATTTTAACTCAAGAAGATAAACACAGTGCATGGCCCCCGGATCCTTTCTTCCTTTAGTTTCCAGCCCAGAGGCGCATGCATATACATCCTTACATCTATTAGTTATTGTTGCTTGGTGTTGTCTTTATCTCAGTCGAGATGGTACGCATCTAGTCGGCTTCATGTCCATATATCTTAACTGGTTGGGTCTCGTACAAGTTTTGTATTTTGTGGTACATGGAAATAAATTACATATATGGCATTAATTTCACATACATAAAAAATTTTCTTTTAAATAAAGTTTTCTAGACGAACAACTATATCTTAGTCAATTTCTGTGTACTTAATATTGGTACATAAATTTTCGGGCCCCACGTTGAGCACTACTTATCACGGTATAAGTGTATATTTTTTATTTTTATAATTATATATTTTATGATTTTGGTTGGGGTGGCTTTAAATATTGTGGGCTAGCATGAGACTTTTAATTAACTTATACGGCGACAACACTTGTACGGACATCGGCTGCCCCGAAGTACGTACGATGTAATATTTTTTAAACACAGTGCGCGACTCACCGCCTTCTAATAAATAGTTTGCGTGAGCGCTGCTATTTAGAAAGGGAAATATGCGTATTCTTACGCAAACTGTAATTAGTAATATGGGTATCAGGGGCTACTGGTTATTTATGTACCAGATTACATAAAGATTAACTGAGATATTGCGAAATGTAATGATTTTCAATATTCTCGTTCACTATTTGTAGGGCAAAACTGGAGAGAATCTCGTCTGCCATTAGGCGGCCAAAATGAAACATACTGAACTCATTCAGTGCTGTGAATTTTGGTAACTGCAATTAATTTTAACTTCGAAATTAATGAAAGATTAAAATTGAGAAGTCTCTCGCATTTACATTTAATATTATGACATGATATTTTAATTAAATAATACAGTCAGCGTAATGGCCGACTAAATCCTGTTCGGGGAGATGAGCTCCCTGCACTACGAAGTCCTGTAAAAACTTTCTTAATTATAATTAATGGTTGCGATCATGAGAGGTGACAACTAAGTCAATAATGCACACTTTCTAATAACAATTTCTATTATATTTTTCAAAAATACAGATAAAACTTACGTTAATTATCAGACAGCACTACAATGGCGGCCGATCGCTAGACGGAACAAAACAGGAGAGCTAGTTCAATCGAAGCATTGTCTATGATCTTCATGGCCTATGTTACACAGAGATTATACCAAAAAAACTGTGTTTTGTTAATTACATCGATATTTGTGTTATGATAATAATAACTTACGTTCTTTACTATTTGTTATACATCGCGCACACGTACACAGTCTTCAAATAATTAATAATTCACACATCTCATAACAAAAACTTCCTTTCCCTTTCTCCAAATGTCCATTTATGTGACGTACCGTCACAAAGGTCTATAGACGCTTACCTGGAAACAAACAAAAAATTAATGACGTAGCTTTAGTTTTTCATAGTAATATTTAAAACTTTATGAATACCTTTGTATGTGTTTCCAGAGATGTCAGAGAAAAAATTTATTACCGTGACAGATGGACGTAAACCACATTCCTCGTAAATGCCTGTCTTTTACCTCCTGCACCAATTACTGTAACGGCGACTGTTCATGCAGAATAAATCTTTGAGCGATATTCATATGTCAGTAATTTTCTCCTAGCTAGGCAAGGAAATCCCACTGCAGCTTCTAACTCTGGCTTGAGGACAGAAAGATAGAGAGAGGAAGAGAGAGACTGGGTTTCGCTGCAAGTACCGGTGCAGCAGGTAGTCAGTGTCTGTTCTCATTTGCGTCGCTATCGACAAGTACAGCTTTGAGTCTGAGCAAAGGCGAAAATTGAAGAGAAGGCGGAATGGGGGCGGGAGCGGCTTTGCCCCAACCTGCAGCGGTGCTTTATTTGCGCGAGTTCTGTGCCAAAGACAAAGGCGCGGGGGTCCTGATCAAGTGCGTGCGGGGCTCAGCGCAGCGCACGCACGCGTCCTCGCAGCTAATGACTCCTCGAGGACAAAGACGGCCCGTGAGGGCGCGCCGCCGCCCAATTGCGAAAGAAAAAGATACAAGAGAGGCGGCCCGCGAACAGAAGCCCCGCTGCAAGGGCCGTTCGATACTGTCTGCGCTGAATGGGACGCCACGCGTATTGTACACGGTGCGGCAACAAAACTTGCTGATTTGAAGAGTCGATAAATCAAAACAAAAATGTGTTCGTATTTTAATTACATTTCTTGTGTTTCAGAGTGAGAGAAAAATAAATGCACGTGTTTTCAAACTATCCTTTATATGATAATCAGAATTATCAATTCAATGAGTTATTGAGAATAGTGATTAGTATAAGGCCTATTATTTAGCTAATATTCTCGACATCTGCAACGGTCCTCCACAGTCATGAGAACGGCTATAATGCCGGATCTGAGTGGGGCACGGTTAAATGGGGCGGGGGGGGGGGGGGGGGGTGCCCCAGGGATCAGTGCTGGGGCCACTTGTGTTTCTTATTTATCCAAATAATATGCACTCTAGTATTACAGCTGATTCTAGAATATTTCTGTTTGCTGATGACACTAGCTTGTTTCTAGGCGCTCCAGTCCGGAGCCGAGCTGCTGTTACGGTCGCAGGTTCGAATCCTGCCTTGGGCATGGGTGTGTGTGATGTCCTTAGGTTAGTTAGGTTTAAGTAGTTCTAAGTTCTAGGGGACTGATGACCACAGCAGTTGAGTCCCATAGTGCTCAGAGCCATTTGAACCATTTTTTGAACTAGCTTGGTAGTAAAGGATGTTGTGTGCAATGTTGACAGTGTTTCAAATAGTGCAGTTTAAGACATAAGTTCATGGCTTGTAGAAAAGAAACTAACGCTAAATCGCAGTAAGACTCAATTTTTAGTTTCTAGCACCACTTCAACATAACCAGACGTTTTCACAGAATGGGCATCTGATTAGTGAATTGAACAGTTCATATAACTAGGTGTTCGGATAGATAGTAAACTGTCGAGGAGAAAAAAAAGACACATGTGTTTGCAATAACTTTTATTAAATTTCCAATGGTATTTGGCTGTTTACTAATTTTTATTATTACAACAAATATTAATCGACTTGAACTGAGTTAAAAACTTCATCAAGTGCATTCAAACTTGGTCATATTTTATTGACAAAGAGTGAGAAACTGCTTCTCGTGAAGATACTATTAAAATACATCCTATCGTACATCGCCAATTTTCAGCGCCGATATTCACGAATACCTTGCGTTATCTATGATTTGCATCCAAACTGTTGGAAGAAACCGAAATTTTACAAAAATGTCTACGAGCTTTGTTTTTCATTGCTAAGTCTAAAGATTCCTACTGCATGTGCGAAATCTGCATTCATTGGATGTAATAGATACCATTTTAATTGATGTGTTTTGTGTCTCTATGAAAAATATCATCCAACAACTTGTAATGTCGGAAGCACACTGCGGGCTTTCAAATAATAAAATGAAATGGTGTGTGTTAGTGGCCCTCAACTATGTACCTTCCGACTCAGAGTTGAAATATTAAAAGTTTTGGCTGAATTCGTTGTCTACCGGCTGGGATACGTAGTTGCCGCATTACAGGCCAAATACTGCTAAGTCTACAGTATACAATATGAACATACACGTGAATCGAATGATCGAAGTTTCCTATCACACTTCAATTGCGAATGTAGCGCAAAAATTTAGAAATGAAAGATTGCAATTAGATAAAATCTGCAGGTACTGTCTTTACTTACTAACCTAACTAACCTAAGGACATCACATACATCCTAGCCCGAGGCAGCATTCGAACCGGCGACCGAAGCGGTCGCGCGGTTCCAGACTGTATCGCCTAGAACCACTCGGCCACTCCGGCCGGCTGTGCCAAGTTAACGTTAGTGCAGTTATCACAATTGCACAATGATACATCTACATCTACGTGATTACTCTGCCATTCACAACGAAGGGCCTGGCAGAGGGTTCAATCAACCACCTTCAAGCTGTCTTTCTACCGGTCCATTCCCGAAAGGCGCCCAGGATAAACAAGCACTTAAGTTTTTCTGTGCGAGCCCTGATTTCTCTTATTTTATCGTGATGATCGTTTCTCCCTATGTAGGTTGGTGCCAACAAAATGTTTTCGCAATCGGAGGAGAAAACTGGTGGTTGAAATTTCATGAGAAAATCCCATCGAAACGAAAAATGCCTTTGTTTTAGTGATAGCCACTCCAATTCATGTATCATGTCTGTGGCACTATCTCCCCTATTCCGCGATAGTACAAAACGAGTTGCCCTACTTTGTACTTTTTCGATGTAATCCGTCAGTCCCACCTGATGTGGATCCCGCACTGCACAGCAATACTCCACAATAGGGCGGACAAGTGAGGTGTAAGCAGTTTCTTTAGTACACTTGTCGCACTTTCTAAGTGTTCTGCCAATGAATCGCAGTCTTTGGTTTACTCTACCCACAACATTATCTAGGTTACTTGTAATTGTAATTCCTAAGTACTTAGTTGAATTTACAGCCTTCAGATTTGTGTAACTTACCGCGTAATCGAGATTTAGCACTCATGTGACTAACTTCACACTTTTATTTATTCCTGGTCAAAAATGGTTCAAATGGCTCTGAGCACTATGGGACTTAACATCTGAGGTCATCAGCCCCTAGAACTTAGAGCTACTTAAACCTAACTAAGGACATCACACACATCCATGCCCGAGGCAGGTTTCGAACCTGCGACCGCAGCGGTCGTGCGGTTCCAGACTGTAGCGTCTAGAACCGCTCGGCCCCCGCGGCCGGCTATTCAGGGTCAATTTCCACTTTTCACACCATACAGATATCGTATCTAAATCATTTTGCAATTCGTTTTGGTCATCTGATGACTTTACAAAACGGTAAATGACAGCATCATCTACAAACAATCTAAGACGGCTAGTCAGATTGTCTCCTACGTCATTAATACACTCCTGGAAATTGAAATAAGAACACCGTGAATTCATTGTCCCAGGAAGGGGAAACTTTATTGACACATTCCTGGGGTCAGATACATCACATGATCACACTGACAGAACCACAGGCACATAGACACAGGCAACAGAGCATGCACAATGTCGGCACTAGTACAGAGTATATCCACCTTTCGCAGCAATGCAGGCTGCTATTCTCCCATGGAGACGATCGTAGAGATGCTGGATGTAGTCCTGTGGAACGGCTTGCCATGCCATTTCCACCTGGCGCCTCAGTTGGACCAGCGTTCGTGCTGGACGTGCAGACCGCGTGAGACGACGCTTCATCCAGTCCCAAACATGCTCAATGGGGGACAGATCCGGAGATCTTGCTGGCCAGGGTAGTTGACTTACACCTTCTAGAGCACGTTGGGTGGCACGGGATACATGCGGACGTGCATTGTCCTGTTGGAACAGCAAGTTCCGTTGCCGGTCTAGGAATGGTAGAACGATGGGTTCGATGACGGTTTTGATGTACCGTGCACTATTCAGTGTCCCCTCGACGATCACCAGTGGTGTACGGCCAGTGAAGGAGATCGCTCCCCACACCATGATGCCAGGTGTTAGCCCTGAGTGCCTCGGTCGTATGCAGTCCTGATTGTGGCGCTCACCTGCACGGCGCCAAACACGCATACGACCATCATTGGCACCAAGGCAGAAGCGACTCTCATCGCTGAAGACGACACGTCTCCATTCGTCCCTCCATTCACGCCTGTCGCGACACCACTGGAGGCGGGCTGCACGATGTTGGGGCGTGAGCAGAAGACGGCCCAACGGTGTGCGGGACCGTAGCCCAGCTTCGTGGAGACGGTTGCGAATGGTCCTCGCCGATACCCCAGGAGCAACAGTGTCCCTAATTTGCTGGGAAGTGGCGGTGCGGTCCCCTACGGCACTGCGTAGGATCCTACGGTCTTGGCGTGCATCCGTGCGTCGCTGCGGTCCGGTCCCAGGTCGACGGGCACGTGCACCTTCCGCCGACCACTGGCGACAACATCGATGTACTGTGGAGACCTCACGCCCCACGTGTTGAGCAATTCGGCGGTACGTCCACCCGGCCTCCCGCATGCCCACTATACGCCCTCGCTCAAAGTCCGTCAACTGCACATACGGTTCACGTCCACGCTGTCGCGGCATGCTACCAGTGTTAAAGACTGCGATGGAGCTCCGTATGCCACGGCAAACTGGCTGACACTGACGGCGGCGGTGCACAAATGCTGCGCAGCTAGCGCCATTCGACGGCCAACACCGCGGTTCCTGGTGTGTCCGCTGTGCCGTGCGTGTGATCATTGCTTGTACAGCCCTCTCGCAGTGTCCGGAGCAAGTATGGTGGGTCTGACACACCGGTGTCAATGTGTTCTTTTTTCCATTTCCAGGAGTGTATAAATCAGAGCAATAGAGGGCCTATAACACTTCCTTGGGGAACGCTGGATACTACTTCTGTTTTAATCGATGACTTTTCGTCTAGCACTATGAACTGGGACCTTTCTGACAGGAAATCACGAATCCAGTAGCATAACTAAGGCGATATTCCATAGGCACGCAGTTTGGTTATAAGACGCTTGTGAGGAACGGTGTCGTAGGCCTTCTGGAAATCTAAAAATATGGAATTAATTATGGAATTAATTTCACATCCCCTGTCGATAGCTCTCATTACTTCATGACTGTAAAGAGCTAATTGTGTTTCGCAAGAACGATATTTTCTGAATCCGTGCTGACTATGTGTCAATAAATAGTTTTCTTCGCGGTGCTTCATAATGTTGGAATACCGTATTTGTTCCAAAAGCCTACTGCAAATCGACATTAGTGATATGGGCCTGTAACTCAACGGATCACTCCTTGTGACTTGAGCAATTTTCCAGTCTGTTGATACGGATCTTTCTGTGAGCGAGCGGTTGTATATATCTGCTGAATTTGGAGATATTTTATCAGCATACTCTGACAGGAATCTGACTGGTATACAATCTGGACCGGTGGCCTCGCCTTTATTAAGTGATTTAAGCTGATTTGCGACGCCGAGGATATCTACTTCTGGCAGTTGTTCTTGATTGGAATTTAGGAATGTTCACTTCGTCTTCTTTGGGGAAGGAGTTTGGGTTACGGAAAACCGTGTTTAATAACTTTGCTTTAGTGGCACTGTCATCAGTGACTTTGCCGTTATTATCGCGCAGTGGAGGTATTGATTGCGTCTTGCCACTGATGTGCTTTATGTATGACCTGAATCTCTTTGGGTTTTCTGCCAGATTTCGAGACAAAGTTTTGTTGTGGAAATTAGTAAAACCGTCTCGCATTGAAGTACACGCTATGTTTCGGACTTCTGCAAAAGTTTGCCAGTCTTCGGGATTTTGCGTTCTTTTAAATGTGGCATGCTTTTTTCGCTGCTTCTGATCCGTTTCGTATACCATGAGGGATCAGTGCCATCACTTATTAATTTATGTGGTATGTATCTCTCAATTGCTGTCGATACTATCTCTTTGAAATCATTAACAACTTTTCTACGCTTACATGATCAGATCAGAAGGAGTGAAGACTGTCTCTTAAAACGGCGTTAAGAGCATTTTATCAGCTTTTTTAAATAGATGTACTTTGCGTTTTTTGGTTTTTTTGGTTGTAGTTTAAGGCACAAAGGTAAGTTCCTAAACATAAATTAAAAACACAAAATTACAATCCACTTTTAGAACCGGGCTGGTTCCATACGGCAGTGACATCCACAAAAACTTACAATTGAAATCTGAACAAAAGCGTCAGTTGCAAAGATAAGTTCTTAACGCAAAGTAAAAACACGGTCAGGTGTCCCAGTTTTCGAAAGGGGCTGGTTCCATGGGAGGACAAGATCCACATAACTCATACACCAAAGCTGGATACCGATGTCTTTTAAATAACTCGCGAGCAGATAATACATATGTCGAACCGGCGAAGTAAAGCAGTTACACCTGTGGGGATGGGGGAAGCCCCTCGCAAACAGTTTCTCGTGCGAGACCGCCTGTGTCCGAGAACTCGGTACACGCCAGTGTGATGTGGTTCAGATCCACCAACACCGTTGTGTCATGATCGCAGTGTCCAAAAACTATTATTTTAAACAGGTGTGGGTGGATGGGGCAATACCCGTGTGTCAGCCTAATGCGGATGAGAGGGGTCGCATGGCGTATACAAAGCTTCACCGAGCTGAACCATGGCCGAGAAGAGACGTTCGGTTGTATGTCAGAGAGGTGGCTGACATAGTGCTGGGATTCGTGCCATTCACAATTCCAGTCGTGATATACAACATTCTCGATCGTCGAGTTGAAATCCGTATAAGGTATCGGTGTTGGGCAGTTGTGTACTTCTTCAATGCTCCTCTTAGCTAGGCGCAAGTGTTTCATTACTGAGAATGTCAAGGTGCCCTCTTATCGAAAGTGAGTTGATGTCAATGCCCAATTTCCACGGGACTATTATAAAAGCCTTTGAAAGGTCAGTAGAGTGATAAATACTGCTTAAATAAAATAAAAGTACAGTAATGATGAACGTTTCATATAATTACGACGACTGTAGTCCGTTCGCTACTGTGGTAAGTATGAAACTGCAAGGTAGGCAGTGCAGTATATTCAGCATAGTATTGTATGTTGTGTGCCGTAATTATTACAAATGGAACCCTGGTAGCCGCATTGCGTTTTCGAGAGAACTCCAAGAGAAAATTAGTTGCCTAAAATTAATAATACTACATTAGGTAACACGTGGTCAATTCAGTAATTAAGTATTGTTTGAATCAGCAAAAGATAGTTGCGTAGTGCAGATAAATGTTAATGCTCAACTGAGCGAACAGCAGGCTTTAGTTTTCCGGGAAGAGAAAGGGTGCGCCCAGTGAAGCCGTTTGTTTGCGACAAAGTGTGAGGCTCCGGCTGGGTCGAGAGTCGCGCCGCTGTAAAACAGGGCGGGATAACGGCCAGTTTGTTTGAAGCTGCGTAGGCATTCATGCATTTTCTTCTTCTGTGCCATATAAAACGTCACAGCAAGCAAACACAACTATTGCAATAGCTAAAAATTGCTACTTTCGTATTTAAAACGAAATACTTTTGCTGCTGTTAAAACTTTAAGAAATTCGACGATATTTTATTATTGTACTTTAAAATAAAAGACGAATCGGTCTCACGTGGATTCGGCGGGTTCGGTTGAGAGCTCAATGAATAAGGTGTTTGGATCTTAAACAGAAATCGTCCCACGACTTGTTAAACAGTAGCGAATGCACATATTTTACGAAGAAATTATTTTGTTTCTACCTCTTCAATCTTCACAGTGCAGGTTAATCGGAGGAAGCCCACCAGTCTGACACTGTGCATTCAAATCATAAGGTTTATAACAATATTCGTACTGGCAGATAAGCGTATCGCTCCTAAACACTTGAGGTAGCCAGTGAAAGCTATGTGAGATATGACATAGCAGTAGTATCAGTTGTTTAGGAAAAGGTAACAGTCAATGTCTGTCGAACTGTGACGTTTTTCTGTAAGCTTCTCAAAAATTTCAAACACCAACAAAAACAAATTTTTAGACTTTGCATGGGGGCTTAATTTAATAAAATGCAAATAATATTTTTTAGTAGCTGTATGTCCGGTTACGAAGTCTCGTAATCGGTTGGCCCTGAGTAGGATTAGTACGCAATCTGACTGCATAGAATAACAACAAAGAATGAAAGGAAATTTCCGTTAACACAATTGATTAATTAAGTCACCAGCAACTATAAAAGCTACGAAACAACAAAGCACAAGTGTAACTGTTCTGTGTATGGAAGTGTGATTCAACGTACACATCTTGCACGGTTCTTCCTCAATACGACAAGATATTTTAAACAGCATTTACAATGAAGTAATTAAAAAACCAGAAATACTATAATTGCACATAGAAACCAGAACTACAGTCTAATACATGAACACAAGCCAGATGCTTTGTTGACTGAACCTGTGACCAGGAGGCATTGTTATTTAGGAAATTTGAAATAATTTTTTTTGTTACCTTCATATATATTGACGAAAAATACAGAGAGATCATTACAACATCCCCAATCGAACAACATCTGCTGTCTCGTCCAACAGAACAACTGCACACGACATGCCCTCTACTAGTACTGCTATCGACATCCTATCAACAAGCACTGCCCACAGCAACCTCTGAACTACTACTGCCCGCGACAACTTCTGAACTACTACTGCCCCAATGAAGGCGGCGGAAAAATACTCTTTGGCGCAATCTCTGGCGCTGTGAGTCAGTGTAGCCACCTTTCAACTTAAGCCACTTGAAATGGTAGTGTATATCAAAACCATCGTTCTTCTCATCAAACCCCTGATCTTCTAGCTGCAACACAATGACATATCTCTTGAATACATCAGCATCTTGCAGTCGCCATCTTCCTTTAGTAACGATTTAATAGACGTCTTCTAAGTACAGACAGATGTTTCCATGCTCAAAACTTTAACTATGCTTTGACTGCCCTCACACAAGTTGACGACGGGTAAAATTGCTCTGCATTCATCACATTTGGCTTCGAGTATCATAACCTTGTTCATCTGCGACAGCGTATGTGGCCAGCAATAGCAAGCAGTCAACTCTCAAAGAACGAAGATGTCGAAAAGCGTAGCCGCAGTGCAGCTCTCATTATCCTCAGTCATCCAAAACGTCTTAGCGATGACAGTGGTATTGAGATATAGTCCTAAATATGTGATTCTTTTTCCTTTTCTTCTACCTCTTCATGCAGATGAGGTAAAGGCATCATCATCAGCATCATCATCATCATCATCATCATCATCATCACATCATCATCATCACCATCAGCACCACAACCACCACCACCATCACAACCACCACCACCATCACCACTTCCAGATGTGAAAATAATGTTGTTTAAGACAACATATAGTTCAAGCAACAGTGAATGTGAACATATTAGTGTGGGTATGATAAAGTATCGTGAGTTCTAACCCGTAGCTGTTTTCGAAAATACTTGTTAAAGTGACGTGAAACTTACATTATCCGTGGAATCATCTGAGTAGTACTACAAAGCCAATATCCGCCATGTTCAATGGAATTGCTCGACCTCCCTCAGTGATATTAGGTGAGAATAGGGTTACTGCAGAGGATTTAACGCGAACATTTACACATTCAACGAGAGATAGTGCACTCATTTGCAAGAACATAGGTTTAAAACCGCTCATCATTATGCACAAGTAGGCATGAATCTACTATACCAGAGGTATCCAAGGAATTGCGTTCTTATTTAGCTATGTCCATATATCCAAATATATGTAAGAGTTTATAGAAAAAAACAAAGTCTGTGTGTGTGTGTGTGTGTGAGAGAGAGAGAGAGAGAGAGAGAGAGAGAGAGAGAGAGAAAGAGAGAGAGAGAGAAAGAGAGAGAGAAAGAGATAGACAGAGAGAGCGCGCGAGAGAGAGAGCTATATGTATTTTCTCTCTCAATAGAAACCCATGTGAGCTAATGTCAACAAACAGCCATCACCATGGCAGAGTGGGTGAAGCACCCATGTTACGAGAACCTTGTAGTAACCAACTAGTCGTGCAGTACTTCTGAAGTCCAGAAAAGAAAAGGTGAATAAGATGAAGGGAACACTCCTCCCTAATAATATACGTGTGATAATTGTTCCCCCATCTTACTGAGGCAAGACTACTATTCCTACATTGTTGCTAATACATCAAGAGTGGATTCGATTCGAACACGTGTATGCATTTTTAAAAATATTATTCCAGTCCAAATATCATATATTCAAGGAGATACTGCAAGGCTTCTGCAGGGATCGCCAGGGGGATGGATACTCGACATTTACTTTGGTTCAAATGCACAAATATCATCCGAACTCCTACGGGAATCAGGATTTGTGAGTGTAGAGTTTAATGGATGAGCGGTTCTGCATTGCAGCATACAGTAAAATGGAAATATGAGTCGGTCAGCACAATGTCCGGAGATCTAAGCAGTTACGGCAACTGCTCATGAGACAGTAATTTTGAATCTGAGTCCTGGTCCAGCACAAATTATCAACTTTCGCCATTCCATTACCACAATGCCTTGTACAGCTAGCAGTCGCTATTTCCCTCCCATCCTTTCCATTTCCTTCTCCTTCCTATATGTCGTGTTTTCAAATAAATGATTTCTAATAAAATTATTGTGTTATTATTATTTATTCATCCATATCCAGAGGGTAAGGATTTATTCATAATATGTATTCAGTTTCGTCCAGATACAATGTCTATAACGTTCGGTAAGTAGAGGTGAGAGAATTGCACTCATTTCACTTATACGTCGTTGACACCAACTGTGGTCATGCACAGCCTCCTTCCAAGGCCTCACACGCGCTATGCTCTAAGCAGAACTTCAGACATTCCTACTACGACTATGAGTAAAATTATACTCCATTGTAAACCACAACTCTGTTCGAAAAGCAGGATAGTTTGGCGTTTTAATATATGAGTGTGTGTGTGTGAGAGAGAGAGAGACAGACAGACAGAGACAGAATGTTTGAATATAGCTGGAACATAATCCTGGAGCGCTATTCTGATACCAGTGCTGACGCACCCGCTAGGCCGCAGCCGGTTGGGTCCTGACGCCCTGGCAGCCTGTGATGGTGACCTGGTGGTGGTGGCCGACTGCTATGAAAGCACCTGTTTCTGGCTGTCTGATGGAACACGCGGCATAGATTGCAGCTGCATGACCTCTCCAGATAACGACAATCTGTTTCCAGAATTTTCGGTGTTATCTTGTAACAGGGACCTCTGCAGAAAACACCAACTTTGTCGAAGAACTTTATTGTTTAATGACACACACATAATAAATAGAGGCCCACACACGATCTAAAATGCTTTGTTCCCAACTAAGAATGCATTGCACTATGACGTGTTTACAGGTGGCGGGTACATGCATTCTCCATCGCTAGATTTTTTTCAGACTGGTGGAAGAAGAACTAATTTCCACGAAATCATGTCACCTCATATAACCAGAACATTAATGTTTCCAGCAGTCTATCGCAAACAGGAACAAATAGACAGATTCGTGTACATGCTTGTCTTTCCCTTCCACAGGGCAAGCCGGCTGAGCTCATTGCAGTATAGAACTGTCAAACATGAGCCTCTCTTTCAGTAAGTATGCTGGCGGCAATGATAGAGGAAACATAAGCTTGAAAGTTGCTAGCTCTATTTTCTTATCTCGTGTTTTCTGCTGAAAATCTCGTGCTTGTACTCTTGTTAACTTTACTATTACAGAGATCATCTAAACTTTACTTTTTTATTGGTCCTGTGCGCAACAAATAACTTACTTGGTCTTTCTGCTGCCACTGCTTGATCTGTTGCATTCCATAATTTGACAAAAACATAAAAAAACCTATTATTCATGCTGAGTGCAATGCATGCCCTGTATGGCGGTTCCTGGTGTTGCTGTGGCTGCTGCTGCTTACTACAACTGAATATAATTCAAGACAAAGGGTTTGGTCAAATCTAAACTCGATAAATGATAACCCAGACAAGTAATTCGTTTTTTCAAAAACTATATTCTGAAAGCGACTCTTTCTCATTCAATTAACAAAACGCTAGAAGCTATTTGTACAATTGCTTCGTATGTAAATCTGCCTCCAGTGGCATTGAAGCAATATTACAAATTAATCAAACTCTTGAGACAGACTGAAATACTTCTCAATTAAATACATAGTTAAACAATTCCCTGACAATTACAAAAGAAATCAATGACAAAAATCAATACTTAATCTATTCGCCTAAGAATGGTTTCCCTTAAGAATTAAACTCCTCTCATTATCAAAATTACCATCTGCTGCTACGCACATACACAAACCCTTTTCTTTAAATTAATAAGCGCGCTGCAAATTATAAAAAATATCAACTCAATACCAAATCCTGTGTCGCCGCTGGCGGACACGGCAGTACGGCAGCTCGGCGACGACTCCTCGCTCAACACACGTGCGCACCACAGCAGGCGGGCTCCTACACTGGCCTCCAAACTGCCACACTTGACCCGTGCGCTGCGAAGGGCGACAACAATATCTTAGATTCCAGAGCTTGTGTATGCGCGCTGTAGCCAACCTTTAAATCCTAAGAGAGTATTGCCAACTCTCAAGCTTATAGGAAGTATAGATGATGATGATGATTTCAACATTGACATGGATGTTGATACAGGAATTACGGCCATGGATCACACGGGCCCAAAATTCCAACTATTCGATGATGATATCCATTCCATAGACATAGTGACACATACGTTAATGAATTATAGGGTAAGTAAGATGAATTATTATTATTTATGACTCCATATGCATAAAGTTGTGGAAATTACTATAAAGGCAGGATTCCTACGAAAGTAATATACAATGTCTGACGAAGAGATTTAACGTATGTGTTACGAAAATAATAGATACATGTAAGACATAAGCAGTCATGACGGAACAAAATAACGCGAGAGCGTTTCCTGGATGGAACTTGGCGTAAAGGCAGTCTGTGTCTTGTTGCGGTATTACATTGTTGGTACTTTGCGCTACCTCCATTCTTCCTGATTATCTCAAAAATTCTTTTCGGCATTTATTTTGTTAGGATTTGTAGTCCTTGTAGTAAAATTGTCACCGACTCTTCTCGCATTGCTCTTTTCAGCTCACTTACGGCTTCAAATAGCCTTCCATTGCAATAAACACGCCTTGCAAGTATTTCGCAAAGGTTTTCCATGGGGTTCAAATCCAGGTTACTTTCAGCCAGGGACAGACATCGATATCTTTCAGCCGCAAACCACTTTTTTGTTGCAGCAAAAATATCCACAGGTGCATTATCTTGTTGGAACAACGGACTCTCGCTTCTTAGCTCCTCTTACATTCTAATCCTTTAAATCCTTTCTGTCTCTAGCATCGCAATGCACATGTTACAGTTCGCTCTAAGTGTTCACCCACGCAATGTGCGATTTACCATTAGCGAAGAAGGCTGCACAAATGGTAACGCTTCCAGCAGCAAAGTGTCGTCTCATTCTTACCTGCTGCTCCGTTCTCATATCATGCCAGTCACGTTGAAATCCATCCGGACCACGTAAATTAAACTTCTTCTCGCCACTGAAGAACTCTTTATCCCATTCTCAAGTCCGTGACATGTGTTTTTCGGCAACCTCCAATATAACATGTTTATGTTTGAGTGTTACAGCAGGTTTTTGCAGACGTTTCTTGAATGCAACGTGTTTCGCATTTGGCGAAATTTGTCGTAAATATCTGACAGTTACTAGCAACTGTAAATCAGCAACAAGTTCGGAAGAATAACGGTTTTTGGTCCTTGCTTTGCGTGTAAGTTATTTCCTCGATGCGCCGAATAATTCTCTACTTCGCCCATATTTTCCGTTCTGCCCATATCGTGCGCCCAGTCCAATCATATTACACACATCAAAAAAAGTTTTGCGTCACCCCAGATACCAGAATTCCTGAAGGTAGACGTTGACTGTGGATATTGTATCACAGACACAATCCCTTTGACTGTTCATAGATGTCACTAAACCCGGCCAAAGATGTAATGCCAATGATGCATGAGCAGCACCTATTAGACTGAGGGTGTCCGCCAGCCGATCAGTTCCAGTCATTTCACCAGGAAGGAGGTACACAGCTCCGGTTGTCTGTAGTTCAACCATGCTTAGTCGATCAATACCACAGTTCGATAGCGTCCGCAATGTTATTTTGGCCAGGAAGGGCTCTCAACGAGGGTAGTGTCCAGGCGTCTCAAGTGAACCAAAGTGATGTTGTTCGGACATGGAGGAGATACAGAGAGACAGGAAATGTCGATGACGTGTCTCGCTCAAACTGCCCAAGGGATGACCGCCACCTACGGATTATGGCTCGGAGGAACCCTGACAGCAACGCCACCATGTTGAATAATGCTTTTCGTGCAGCCACTGGACGTCATGCTATGACTCAAACTGTGCGTATTAGGCTTCACGAACGACAATTCGCGCCCCCATCGAGCACATCGTGTGAATGACTTCCTTCGGGATAACAACATCGCTCGTCTAGAGTGGCCAGCATGTTCTCCAGACATGAATACTATCGAACATGCCTGGGACAGATTGAAAAGTGGTTCAAATGGCTCTAACCACTATGGGACTTAACACCTGAGGTCATCAGTCCCCTAGACTTAGAACTACTTAAACCTAACCAGCCTAAGGACATCACACACATCCATGTCCCCGAGGCAGGATTCGAACATACGACCGCAGCAGCAGCGCGGTTCCGGACTGAAGAGCCTAGAACCGCTCGGCCACAGCGTCTGGCAGGATATATTGAGAAGGGCTGTTTATGGACGATGTGACCCATCAAACACTCTAACGGATCTACACCGAATCGCCGTTGAGGAGTGGGACAATACGGACCAACAGTGCCTTAATGAACTTGTGGATAGTATGCCACAACGAATACAGGCATGCATCAATGCAAAAGGACGTGCTACTGGGTATTATAGGTACCGGTGTGTACAGAAATCCGGACCACCACCCATGAAGGTGTCGCTGTATGGTAGTACAACATCTAATGTGTGGTTTTCATGAGCAATAAAAAGGGCGGAAGTTAAATTTATGTTGATCTCTATTCCAATTTTCTGTACAGGTTCCGGAACTCTCGGAACCGAGGTGATGTGAAACTTTTTTTGATGTGTGTATAAATCACTGTACTTGAACAGCTCAACTTCTTGGCTGTTCGACGATTAGAGAGTTCCATTTCCAGCAACGCACCAATTTTTGCTTTTTCGGCACATGATAACTGTTTTCCGCGTGGGAATATCACAGTTGTGATCTATGTACACAATACGCACTGTCACTAATGGTGTCTGTTTCCTCTCAGCAGGAAAGGTACGCATCCACAAACTAACACCGCACACAGCCAACTGCCTTTATATCGAGTTCCACCCACACCACCTGCATCGCTGATGTCTTGCTTTATACTGCCTACTGACATCAAATGTGATACCATCTGACTACATTTGTCTGTATGTTGGATATACACGGTGCACAACTATTCCAAACAATAATGTTAAGTTTCCTACAAATATCGACGTCTTTGTACAAATTTCCATTTCTTATCATGTTTTTCTGCAAATCGTCCGATGATATATACTCTGGTCGCAATTTCTTTTTGTTATTGCAGAGATTCTAGTGTCACCCACCGGTGGGCTTTCAACAACACCACTTCGGTATCCAACACATTCACGAACTCCCAAAGATAAGCCTTCACCATGTCAGTGTCTGTAGCTGTCTCCTCCGTCACTCCAGTTGTCAACTTCCTCCTAGTTATAATAATAATAATGACGTGCTACTAGCAGCAACAACTATCCTGTCTATCCTGCTGCTTTTGGACAGATGGACCAGGTCAGTGACATGTCACCGTTAGGCTGTTCTGTAATTGCAGGTGCATTTGAGAATAGCATCACATTTGTCTGTATAGATAACTTTGCTGCAAGTTATTGAGATCCTACTCTATTCATGAACACGTGACCACACGTCTGGGAAGGGAAATCTTCAAAACGTCACCATTCAGTGTTATCCAGTTTTATGCTGTGAACTAACACACTCCCAAAACAAGATAGTAAGAGCATTGTCTATTGCTGGTATGAAACTGGTGTGATATCACGGGGCGCATCAGCTGCTGCTTGGTTGGAAACTGGTACCTCGACTGTCATACTGAGCCATTTTTCTGGTATGCAGAAAAGGGGTGTGGTATGACAATCAGCTATATACTCTATTTGGACATCCACTAACTCATCAATGATCCACTCAAAGGGTGGTTCTCCCATATCTCTCTTCCAAAGACTTGTTAGAGAAATTCCAAAACACATGCACAGCATCCAGGTAAATATGAAACAAAAGATGTTTCCTCGCTTTTCAACTTTAATGATATCGATTTCTCCATTAAAATTCAGAATCTGCCTAATCTATGCCTATCTGATCATGTTGATGCCCCGAGGAAGGAGGAATAAAAAAGCGAGCGAAAAGAACAGCAGCACGATGTGCAGTCAAGAGAAGAAAAGCATAAAGTCTTTGGACCCCTCTGCTTTTCTGAAGTGGTCAGTCAGCGTAGGAAACACGTAGATTTGTTGTTTTTCTTCTAGGAGGAGAATCAACACTCCTTACGGGTCAGGAACATGCGCCACTCAGGCAAACTACACTACCCGACATAGCCATATTCACCAGTAAACTTACAGGTAATGCCATAACGGATGCAGAGTATGGCATGTGGTGAATGTTTGGCAGGAATTCAACGTATCTGATGTAGAGGTATGCAAAACTATATATGAACAGCACTGTACGTTTACTTATGGATACTTTCGAGAAATTCCGGAATGTATGCATGGCCACATATACAGTGGATCCTACCTTCTATTACACCATGCCAGGGCTTGTGTGGGATGCGATGATAAAAAGAATGTGTCAGCATCAAACTATTGACTGATGTTGACATGTTGCTCTTTTTCAAAGGTGGAATTCATGAAGGGCTTTGCCAATGTTTGCAAAGGCTTGCTGAGACAAATAACCCATGAATGAGTGAGAAAATGTAAGCATCTGGTGATCTGAGTTACAGCCTAAACCTGGCTATAAACAGCTTATACAATCGTGCTGACTGGAGGGTTTCAATGGCTGTCAATGAGGAAATCATCAGAGTAGGTAAATTTTTGGATGCCTGCTGATTCTGGTGAGGGATATGACGTCGAGGCGGAACTGACATATCCTTATAGGTTGCATGAAGTGCACAGTGATTTGCCAAAATGTCTGGAGTGTCTAGTCCAATGTAACGATTCCATCCCTAAGATGAAAAAGTTGCTTGGAGATAAGGAAGGATACGTAATGCATAGCAGAAATCTCTGGAGTGCTTCAGATTGGAAATGAAATTGGTTGGAGTCACCCATGCTTTCACTTTCAAGCAGTAACGATGGTTGAAGGAGCACATTGATGTTAATACCCAACAGAGGGCTCTTGCAGCGGGTGACTTTGAGAACGATTTTTAAGGTAACGAATAATGTAGTTTTCGGCAAGACTGGAGAATACTGACAAGGGAAACTCCCAATCGCATACCTCTCAGATTTAGTGGTAAGATGACCCAGGGGATAGCCTATCAAAAATGGAACACAGATAAAACATGAAAATAGGAAGAAGATCTACTGATTGTGAAAGAAGCAAAATAGAAACAGTGAACGTCTCAAGGTGTAGATGTACAGTATCGAGTGAATTTGAAGACTCCTGACGTCGTGGTTATGTGATCACTGTGTTGGACTCCAAAGTGAGAGATTTTTGTTTATATCTCCCTTGTGCCTCATTTTTCTCATAAAATAATGAACTGCCCTTCCAGAGAGACGGAGCATCTTCTCATTGGAGCATCGATGTTGTTCACTACCTAACCGCGAGCTTATGCATCACTGTACTAGAAGTAGTGGTGAAGATGTGTAGCTGTGTTTCCTAGCCCCCCCCCCCTCCAGGTCACCTGACCTAACACCTTGTGACTTTCCCCTTTGGAAGTAAATTAAGGACTGTGTTTATGTACACACTCTGCCAAGAATACTGAACAGCTCCGAGAATGCATCAGTGCTTGCGTGATGACCATTGACAGGATATTGCTTCATAAGGAATTGAACGAATTTTATTACAGCTTCCACATGTGTAGCGTGGCCAGAGAGGCACTCATAGAACATTTGTAGAGTGCAAAATGCAAACTTGGTAAGTTTACTGTCATGTTCATGCATCAATCATACATCTATACGTAATATTTAGCAAAATACGAGTTCTGAAAACTAATAAATCATTTATAGTAGTGTTGCACATTTTGAAGTAAAAAGTATTGAGAACTAACAGAAATTTCCATTTTTAAAACAGGAAAAATTGTTAAGACATTAAAGAAACTGATTTCATTTGCAAGTATTACATTTCCATGGCAAAGGATCTTCTTCTGTTTCAAGGTACACGATGGTGCCCGACCGACGAATAATGACTTAACTGGAGGCTTTTTATATAAATCTAGAAATATATAACATTTTACTCGCCATAAAATTCATAAACGAAAACAATATACTCAAATCGCTTTAATATTACACAGCAATTAAATATGTAGAACGCTAAACGCCGCACAAAAAGCAGCTGCATGTGTAACAACAAGAAAACTGCTTATGGCGGTCTCCAGTGTGCATTCCTTCACATGAATCCAAAATCAGTCTCGAGACAGAAGTACCGACGCAGAAACATCATGTGTTACTAAGTAGACTATCCTCTAGGTACAAAACTACCACCTACTGGGCCGTGAAGAGAAAGAGACTTTCACTACCGGATGTTAGAGTTAATGATCAGGCTTCCGGGACGGAAGGTTGTGGTCGAAGAAACTCTTCGGTTCCTGAGATTTCGTCCAGAGCTCCGTTGGACACTTACGGAGGTGGTCGTGCACCCATTGAGTCTTGCAGAAAAGGTAGGAGAGGAGCATTACTGCTGTTTGACAGAGGCAAAGTTGAGAATTAGCATCCTATAGACGACAAAATCATTGATAAGTGAGCACCATTTCGAATACAAACAAGATGCGGAAAGACGGCAGCAGTGGTCTTTCCAATAGATATTTCGTCGTTGACTTCGAATTTCAGAATAGATGTATGTGGACTGCATGACATGGATACTCAAATTTAAATCCAGAGCGTGTTTATTTGAACCGTCTCGCTCGGCGAGTTCATTGGAGAATTTTGATTTATATGAGCACTTTCATCTGAGCATTTTCGTTTTATCGCATTGCCTAATAATCTCCAAGAACTGTTTAATTCTAAAGATTTCTCACTCTCAGTAACTCGTAAATTGAAAAAAAAAAGAACAGCAACAACTTGTGACTTTTAACGCACGGGAAACAATAACTAACCATTTTCCGCAAGGCATTATGAATTTTTTGGGGGGCGAATACGCGCAAAAATCCAAACACAGACGCCGCTGGCTGTGAACGTATGTACTTTTGACAGTTACCGCAGGAACTCAGAAAGCGTAAAACCAAAAAATGTCGGCCTGTGCCAACAGCACTTAATACGGTGTTTCCCAGTTTTTTGTCAGAAACGAGACGCGGAGACTATAGATGCCCGCCTGTCACCTTTTGCTGCGCTGAACCGCACCGTTCGATACGCCATCGGCCACCCGAAATGCAATTATCCGCAGGCGGGAGAGCGGCGCGCCGTAACGAGGTGTCTGCCACCGACTCTGCGCCGAACGCTGCACCGGGCCCCTCTCGCAGCGGTTCGCAAAGGGAAATATTGTTTTCATTGTTTGCTTCCGGCGTCAGCGCGAAATACAGATGTATCCATTCCCTTTAAAGGACGGCCTATTACAAAGCAAAAGTACAGCGAAAATCTCGCTTGTGAAATAGGCTTATACAGCAGTCAAAGTAGGCGCGTGTGATGTCAGCAGACAGATAAAGAGGAAAAAACCGTATAATCCGCATTAGCAATGTAAAAGCACTACACACCATGGAAATTAAGAGATATCCAATTCCTTCAGATTAATGGAACCATCGGTTACAAAAAAAGACATCGTTAAAATACACACAAGCTAAAACATAACGAGCCACAAGTTACGACGGGTTTTGGAAGCTTTGATCCATCATCAGGTGGCAGTTACAATGTTCTAAATCTACGTCATCGTAGGAGTTGTCAAGGAAATATTTTCTCAGTTTTTTATCAAATTTTACTTTGCTATCTGCAAGACGTTTATTATCACTGGATATGTGATCAAAAAGTTTTGTTTGGGGAACCAATACTTGATTTCTCCCCAGTAGACTATATTGCTTGAATTACTAAGTACAACTTCTGGATTCTTTTGGATAGATATAACATTATCATTGGATGGTTGTACCGTCAATATTATATGGCATCTTCATTGTGGTGCAGTTTTAATAGCTAGCAGACAAAACGTGTGACAAAAACGAACCTTATC
This sequence comes from Schistocerca cancellata, assembly GCF_023864275.1. NCBI lineage: Eukaryota > Metazoa > Arthropoda > Insecta > Orthoptera > Acrididae > Schistocerca > Schistocerca cancellata. The sequence goes on from NC_064631.1 coordinate 498,580,995, forward strand.
TTCCGGTCAGGTTCAAATGGCTCTGAACACTAAGGGACTTAACATCTGAGGTCATCAGTCCCCTAGATCTTAGAACTACTTAAACCAAACTAACCTAAGAACATCTCGCACATCCATACCCAAGGCAGGATTCGAACCTTCGACCGTAGCAGTCACGCGGTTCCGGACTGAAGCGCCTAGAACCGCTCGGTCACCGCGGACGGCTTCCGGTCAGGGATTCCCATTTGAGTGAACAGAGCGTTTTCATAATAATCTCACGTTGATCTAACAAATCTAGCAGTTAGCGTTTAGATTGCTTGGATGTATTCCTTTAATCCTACCGATAGAGATTCCAATTAGTCGATCAATAATCAAGAATGTGTCTCACTAGCACTCGTAGATGGGGTACACTTCCCCAAATACTCCCATTAGGACGAAGTCGGACATTCGCTTCCCTGCAACCGACCTTACGTTCTTGTTCAATTTGATGTCATTTTTCAGGGTAACGCCTAGATAATTAATCAGCGTGACTGTGTCATACAGCACACTACTCATACTGTATTCCTACATTGCAGGACTTTTTTCCTGCTTATCTGCATTAACCTCACATTTACAGCAACCTGCCATTCATCGCAGCAAATAGAAACTATCAAGTCACCTAGTATCCTCCTACAGCACTTTTAAACGATAGACCCATACATTACACTGCCATCAACAAACAGTCGCAGATCGCTGCTCACCCTATCAGTCAGATCATTTATGTGCATCTACGCTAATAATAAAACTATAAAACCGTCGTGTCTGCCTATTGTCTGTTTAAAGACGAGAATCTCCCAAACTACTACACAGATTTTCACGGGGTTTTCACAGGTAACTTAAGCGTAGTTTGGAGCAACGTATACTCTCTGTTTCATCAAAACTGGGTAACTAAAACAAAAAGATATCGTGATTTAAAGCCATATCCAAAACCGTCGTGTCTGTCTGTTGGCTAATTAAGCATGCTAATCTCCAAAACTATTATATAAATTCTGATAAGGCTTCGCGGGTAATTTGAGCGTAGCTTGGAGCAATGTTTAGGTTTTATTTCAACAAAACCAGCTCACGAAAAAAAAGATACCGTGATTTAAAGTTATATCTAACACCTTCGTGTCTGCTTGATTGTCTGTTTGAACACGCTAATCTCCAGACGATTTTCACAGCTAACCTGAGCGAAGCTTGGGGTGTTGTACATCCGTTATTTCATCAAAACCGGATCACGGAAAAAAGATATCGTAATTTAAAGTTTCATCTAAAATAGTCTGCTTAGCTTAGTAGTTCGGGTGCTTAGTCATCATGGCGTAAAACACCAAAGAAACCAGAGATGATGCTGTTGGTTTCATAGTACAACAAAGAACCAATAGATGGCCATGTTAGTTCATTTTAACTCAGTGACAGAAGTATTTTCGCAAATTTACATCAGTTAGCGAATTAAGTGCCGCAGTCTCATCTTTCCGAGTACAGTTTAACAGCAAATTTACTTGTGCGAGGTGTGACGTAGTTCTGACCGACAATATCGTACACTATCCCGCTCCACAGAACCCTTCACTCACAGAGGCTTAAAATTACTTCTCTCCAGCCTTACATCACAGAAACAGAATTTTGATGGAAACTGGTACGGATGGGCAAGTTTTTATACCCGGAATCCCGTTTAGTCCTCACAATTTACCATTTCGCTTTGAAGGTGTACGATTACCGGTGCGCTTACGTTACGTCATGACCATAAACGAAGCACTTGACCAAACGCTGCGTGTGGCGGACGTCGACCTTAGCGGTCGCTGCTTTTCGCACGGCCAGCTCTTGGTGGCTCTCTCCCATGTTAGTGAAGCAAACAGCTCTACGTTCATGTCTACAAACACACTACTTCAAACGCTGTGTACAGAGAAGCTTCATAAATCATAAATAAATTCCATGCATACGAAGTGTCAGCCACAGCTATAAATAAATACCCAGGCAACGCTTGGTCCCGCTGCTAGTACGGTCCTATCACACTTCTCTGGGGCGCTCCTAACGATACCCTTGTCTACGCTGAACACGTGTCGTCCAGGATAGCGTACTGGGTTCCGTTAATCTATTCTATACGCTCAGACTTTTGTTGACAGTTTCTGTTTGCAATGTGTGACTGTCAAAACACTTTCTAGGTAAACGCAACTTGCCTGTTGCCCACCTTCCATGGTTCGCACGATATCTGGGGGAAATGGGAAATCTGAGTTTCACATGAACCATATTACGTTTAGGTGCATTCCTCCTGGGATATCGTTGGTTTCCGAGAAGCAATTCAACTGAGTTAGATATTCGGACTGCCATCTGATAATGGAGCAAAGTCTCCGAAACGCGTCGTAAATGAAAGTACTCAAAACTTAGTGGGTGGTTACGTTGTGACTTTATTTGTATTTTAAATAATCAAGGACATGTGTATGTGTAAAGATATATTGCTATTCAAGCGACTTCAACTGTGAATCTCTGGACAATTATTAACTTCCATCAGTTACCTTCGCATAAGAAATAGCAAGTGAGAGTAACGGAACTAATTTTCTAATCGATCCCGAAACGTTTTACGATGACAGTAGAATGTTGCTTAACCTCCCACCTAGCAAGATTCGGTATGTACTCGGGGTTCACAAATTTACATGGAATCTCACACAGAAATTGTCCATTCAGATAATCGACACTTACGTGAGCTTTCATTTCACCTTGGTGTGGTCTTTAAGAAAAACCCATAGGATATCTTTGTGTCGCTTAATTTCTATAAACAAATGAAACTCGGTTCAGTAGGCGATAGGTGAAGAAGTAATACTCTGGGTTTGCCGAGCAGGTTCTTTAGACTCAATATTAATCTGTTTTGAAATATATACGTGCTTTTGATTAATGTGTTGTGAAAGTAATCACGTGTATTAACGACGTTTGCAGTTTTGTTTTATCGGCAGTTATAGTTTTGTTTTTGTTTTAGCTACAAAAACGCGCCTGGACAGATGTGGACGTATCTGTTTCATCAAAGCTCTGATATACCTTGATCAGCAGTAACCGTCCTTGATACAAATAGAGCTTACTACTATTGAAAAGCTGTGCTAGGGAGTATGGGAGAGACGCCCACAGATATCCTTTGAGATTGAATGAAAGTGAGGTTGATACCATGTACTCATAATGCCTATACAAATTTCACAATCTGGTACACATATAACACATTGCGGGCAAGATGAAAGGCTGTGTGGGAGGTAATTAAATCTACAAAAGAGCAGAAATCTCTAACTCCTGCCGCAATTTTACTGTATAAATGCCTTAGGAAACATTATTTATTATCTCTTACAAAGTACTGTGCATAAAGCACCCCTAGCTACCATATGGTATGAGGTGGGGGGAAATCGATAGTAAATTCTCATTACTTAGAAAAATCCCTACAAGACTGACTAACTCTGGAGTCTAAGAAACTCGTTACACTACCAACAATGCCCGCAGCTCGTGGTCGTGCGGTAGCGTTCTCTCTTCCCGCGCCCGGGTTCCCGGGTTCGATTCCCGGCGGAGTCAGGGATTTTCTCTGCCTCGTGATGGCTGGGTGTTGTGTGATGTCCTTAGGTTAGTTAGGTTTAAGTAGTTCTAAGTTCTAGGGGACTGATGACCATAGATGTTAAGTCCCATAGTGCTCAGAGCCATTTTTGAACTACCAACAATGATTTGTGAGTGGGGAATGTTTAAATAAAATTGAACAAAATTGAACAGCTCGAACATTTCAGTTTAACTTTGTACACACACAACTTAAAAATGATAACGGAATACTAATAGGATGATGAGGCGAATATACATATCTGATCAAATGTATCCCAATATCTATTAGTAGACACTGATATATGGTGAGTCCACTATTTGCTTTTATAAGACCTGGGACTCTGCTGGTGGCACTTTAAGTGAGGGCTCTGAACCCCTGTGAAGGGACAGAAGCCCATTCGTCCTCAAGAACGGGACTGTAGTGATGTTGGACGGTGCAGTATAGGGTGAAGTTGACATTCTAAGTCAGCCCAAAGCCGTTTCATCTGGTGCAGCTTGGGGTTTGTAATAACACAGTTTATTAAAGACAGTATCACAATTTTAAGACACTCACTTTAGAAACATAAGGAGACAGCATAATTTTCAATCATATACTGTTACTTGTTAATTTCAGCTGATGATCCAGTTTTAGGTGTTTTCAAGTATGTGCTAATCTACTGTAACTGTATCAAGCAGCGCTATCTGTTAGTAGTGTAAGGTTCTATTTCCTTGAGTGTTATCCTCTTCTGTTTGATCAATGTAGTATTTGCAAATATTATTACTTTTATGATCAACTCTTTCAGAAGTTAAACGACACAAAAGAGTAGGATGTGTAATAAAAAGAAACAAAATATACAGAGTGTCAGGGGCGCAGGTGCAAATATGTCTATTCATGACTGAGGACCGTTTACTGAAAAAAATTACACCAGTGTTGACTTCACTTGCAGTCTAATAATTATACCTATTATCAGCATGTTTTAGGTTGGTTAGTATCTCCAAATATGAGTGGCACAATCAAGCCATTAATGTTTATATTCCCCTGGGCAGCAGGTAGAGTGAAGTGTGGACGCATGAACGCAAAACGGATAGTGTGCACTGACAGGCATTGTCCACCATGTGGTTCATTTAGGACCGTGCAGCAAATATCAGGCAGTGGATTATGTGACGTGTTTGCAGGAAGACTGTTAGACACAGAGAAAAAGCAACTAACACGCTGAAGTAGACACACATTAAAGTACCAGATATGACAATATCTGTACCTATACCCCTAACACCGCGTATAAAACATTTTCTTATGCATGTAAGAGAACTACACCATTTCGGCAGAGACTTTATTTATCGTAGACACATCGAGAGTACCCATAGCAGTCTGTGGCAGTCTGTTCGCTAGTGTGTGCTCTGAGTACAAATGAGAGCGTCAGTGATGATCTTGGAAAAGAATGTGCCCGCATCTCGTGGTCGTGCGGTAGCGTTCTCGCTTCCCACGCCCGGGTTCCCGGGTTCGATTCCCGGCGGGGTCAGGGATTTTCTCTGCATCGTGATGGCTGGGTGTTGTGTGCTGTCCTTAGGTTAGTTAGGTTTAAGTAGTTCTAAGTTCTAGGGGACTTATGACCACAACAGTTGAGTCCCATAGTGCTCAGAGCCATTTGAACCATTTTTGAAAAGAATGTGGAAAACTACCTATAATGTGGCTATACATGGAGATGCCACATTACGAGGTTGGTCACTATGAAATAGTTAACATCCTACTGCAACAGAAGGAATGGTGGAGAATGTGAAAATTGTTGAACAACGACGTCTGCAGTATCTTCATAACTCTTTCATTCACGTTCTTCTGTTCAAGTATTAAACACGGTGCAGAGAACTTGATTTTTTCCTTGACTACTTTTCAAACCCATCATCGTAAAATATTTTATTTCCTAATTGAAGCTTGGCGCTAAAATGTAAAGTTGCTTTACAGACACTGTTCTCCGCCACTGAAGTAGAGTAATTAATTTATTAGCAACACAGTGTGATTTACGTTAATGTCGATGTTTGTTAGTTCATGGTTAGTAATATAGTTTTTATGTGTACGATCGCGTGAGTGAATTCCATATTCATTACGACGTTGGTTTACTGTACGATTCAGTGCTACAATATATGAAATCATTAGCATACCTACAGCACCCTTCCAGTTATGGTAAAACTTTACTTTCTCATTAATTTCAAGTTATCAGTCAGTACACGCAAAAGTGAAATATTATTCCAGAATGAGATTTTCACTCTACAGTGGAGTGTGCGCTGATATGAAATGTTATTACAGCATGCACTTGAAACTTTGTCATAACACTGACCTAGATAGTCCGAAACATTCACGGTTACTTTTCTTAATAAAACAGGATAATTGAATAGTAATTACTGATGCCCGCGTCATATGTGACGACTTTAGGGGAAAGGACAATACTTAACGTTGCCCTATGTCTGGCAATTAAACATTGATATATTGAAAGTGTTGCCGGGAGAGACCAAATTTGAACGAATAGCGACAATAATTTATAGCGTGTTGACAATGGATTCGCCGTAGCAGAATAACATAGTGGTAACGGAACAGGTAGATACGACGACATACGAGGGGTCTTCAATAAGTAATGTAAAACGTTTTTCGACCAGTTACGGTTGAAAATATACGGAATTTGTTGTAATACATCGTAGTATATTCCTGCTTCAGCCCATATAGTTTCCTAATTTCCGATAGGTAGCTACCCTATACATAGCCTTCAGAATAGTGTCTGTAAGGGAGGTGCGTTCCAAGCAGACAGCTGTCATTTTGTTTCTATTGGTGGAGAACTAGAGCGTCGCAGACATTCGTAGGGCCGGCCGAAGTGGCCGTGCGGTTCTAGGCGCTGCAGTCTGGAACCGCTACGGTCGCAGGTTCGAATCCTGCCTCGGGCATGGATCTGTGTGACGTCCTTAGATTAGTTAGGTTTAACTAGTTCTAAGTCCTAGGGGACTAATGACCTCAGAAGTTGAGTCCCATAGTGCTCATAGCCATTTGAACATTCGTAGGGGCTTGCAGAAGTCTTCGGAGACCTGGCAGTGGAGCACTGTGAGTCGTTGATCGAGGCGTCTGGTATCATCGCAACAAGGCACGGAAACCTGTTCGATCGCTCGCATGCCAACCGGGCGGCAAACAGCTGTGACTCCCGCAGTGTTGGAACGTTCATACACTCTCATTCCAGCTGTTCGTCGCCATAAAAAATACAAGAGAACTTCTCCATCTCCGTGATAACACAGGGACTCACAAATCTGCGCACCCGAGAGGAGCTAATAAACTACGTTGGGCTGTTCTTTCTCACCCAGCCTAACTCGGATCTTGCATCTTCCGACTTCCGTCTGTTTGGTCCAATGAAGAAGGCACTCCTTGGAAAGCACTATGTAGATGATGAGGAGGTCACTGATGTAGCACGACGTTGGCTCCTACGTCGACAGGTAGACTGGTATCACGTGGGCACACAGGTAGTCTCAGTAATGTAGCGTAAGACAGGCGCTGTGGATGCAGGTTATGTTGAAAAACTAGGTTTTGTATCCAAAAGAGTGGGAATCTCATGGTTATTGCAAGCTTGAATAAAACCAACCTACTTTCAGGAAACAAGTGTTGTTTTACTTATTACAAAGTTTTAATGAGATAAATTAAACAGTGCGTATGAATACAGATGTAAAAGAGTAACAGAAGAGTACCTATTTCGATCAAGAGGAAGTAAATTTTTTTGTAGTAGATAAAAATCGTGAAATCAGAGTAAAGACAGAATGGGAAATGAATCAAATCAGTGATGTTAGTGAGCTTGCGAAGGTTACACTAGCCATTAACCACACATTAGACCTCAGAGATCTAAAATTGACATGAAGGTTATACTAGCAATGAACCATACGTTAGACGTAAAGAGATCTAAAATAGACTTACATAGATCTAAAATAAATAGTAAAATAGACGCACAAAGTGGAGAAATAGAGCATTACTTAAATTAAAAATGGAATTATTACATATGGAGATTCGTTCGTTAGAAGGGAATGTAAGTATGGACGAAAAGGTGGACTCATTAGAGGAATGGGTAATAGCGAAATGAAAGCTGTAAATAGACGGCTAAAAATAGATAAAAATCTTTCAAATGTAAATACATACAGCGCTTGTTCGGTCAGCTAACAGATTCTGCTGGCGATAAGTAATATCAAAGAAAATATGCAGAGTTTAGAAACGCGAGTTAACGTAAAGGTGAACAGTAAAATGTCTGAAGATAGAATAGAAGTTTATGGAAGAAATAAAAAATTAGACGCTTCCATCAACAAATATTTTTCCGAGATGAAGTTACAATACGTAGAAGAATTAAAAACCATTATTCCAATAATGTCAGAGAAAGTAGAAATTTTAGTGAACTGTCGTCAAGTGAACAGCATTTTGCCACTTAGAGTGGCATGTTATAGGAGTATAGCTACCAAGACTGAAAAATTTTATCTCAAGGGAACCCTCGATTCTGTAATTTATCGTGGATTCATGAAGGAAGGTGGTTCCACAAGCACATCCCGAAGTTGACAAAATCAGAATTGCAGAACAGAGACATGGGTGACACGCAAATTTGTACCACTACTTTGGAAGAATTTTTGAAAAAAAAAAGAAAAAGAAACAGGACAATATTATTCACAAAGTAGGCAGATGGAATTGTATAATGAATTTTTAGATATGACCCCATATAGATTTGAGTGCAACAGAAAAATAAAAGTGTATTGTGAATATCTGGGTAGAAAATCATAGCATATTAATGTGGCAGTCCCTGAAGAACATTTGTTAGCGATCATGCATAGAAAATTGCTGCGATATGTGAGAAGATATATTACTATGGGAGCTTGTAATATGAAAATCTTCTTGAGAAATGAGGGGGAAGCAGTAAGCTGGAATCGAGGTGGTGATAGGTATTTTGGTAGTAATCCTGGGTAACATAGTCAAAGGAAACAAAACCAGGAATGTAGTGTACAAATGACAGCAGTAGATAGAGGGTATAGGTACGAGGTCTTGGAGGGGAAGGTACGGAAACTTTCAGGATAGATGTAATGTGAAAAACACTAACCTCCAACAATGAGGAGCCCAGCTGGTGCAGGTTGCGAGCACAGAGCCAGGCAATCAACAGTTGATAGTAAAATCTTTCAAATAAATAATAGGTATGTCAGAAATAGTGAGAATAAAGATAGAGGTTATCCGTTTTGGCACAAAGAATTTGCGGTTTGGAGAAGGTTCAGTCTCCAATAAGGGAAGACGAAGACAGAAAAATGGAGCCCATATATTGGAAAAAGGCTGCCATGTTGACGAGAGAGTTAGTCTGCAGGAACCTGGTAATAGAGGGAGTATATTAGTCTATAGCAACAGACAAAGCGATGATAAACTTTCCCTGACTGTAATCTTGGTGAAGTAAACAGTGACTGTGATATAAATATTTGTAATACCAGTGTGAATATTTCCTCCTACGAGATGATGTCTAATGAGTGTGTGGAAGAGATGAATAGGTTAAGTGAGGGTCTTCAGGTATATTCAGAAGAAAAGGGAGCTTTGAAAGGTGTGTAGTAGACAATAGTGAATGTCGTGAAGAGAATAAAGGACGATACAGTAGTGATGGTAGTGAATTAAGTGGTAACAGGGAAGAATCAGAAGAGGATGATAAATATGGAAGTGGGGAGGAAAATCAAACATGAGGTTCTGTTGGCACTGGTGAAAGTAATGGAGCACAGAATACAGAAAGAAACCGAAGTAGTTCAATTTGCAAATGACGAACCAGAAAATTAGATCAATCTATTCTGTATTATGATGACAGAATATTAGTTAGGTGAAAAAGACTGTCAGTGTATAAAATCTCCGGAAAAGGATGAACTGCTTGATGAACTAAGCCAATGGGACGATGGAGACAGTTTACAACGAAGTGCAAGTACCCTGTGGAATATAGTTCTGTAGGGAAATCTAATTAAAAAGCAGAGGCAATCAAACAGAATTTGTGGAGGGAGAAAAATGGAGCTGATCTGTATAAAAAAGGCAACCCATAATAATTATTAACATTTATGTTTAAAAGAAAAGATTTTGCTGGACAGTGAGGGTGAAATTGTAGATTTGTCAGGTTCAATTCGGGAACAATTACAGAACGAAATAATAAAACTGTAGAGACACCTGTATTTGGAGTAAGATTGGCCAGTGCCATAAGAAGGCTGATAAAGCAATAAACAGATGAGGTTATCCGACATTTCTGATTAAGAGATGTGAAGTAGAGCATGAATTTTTAGTCATACCTGAACTATATCGAAATGTAATTTTTGGGACAGACTTTATGAACAGGTTTAATAGCAGAATTGATTGTGAAAAGGGGATGATTAAGTTTTTGTATAATGCTGTTGAAGATTCAGTAGGGTTCAATAAACAAGTGATGGATCAGAATGATCAAATGGGGTATGTGAGAATGAATATGATATCATTGATTATCTGTTTGGCGATTGTACTGCATATTAGACGTTTATGAAGACTATACTGAATCAAGTACAGGCAAGATGGAATTCTTCAGGGCAAAGGTAGTTGAAATTCAAGGTATTAGTGTAGGTTGAAGGGCCGAGTTATATAATACATTTGCTTACCATGACAAATTGTTTTCTGATGAAGCAGAGAGAGTGAGGAATTTTGAATGTCAGCTAAATATAAAGCCAAATGCTTTACTTTTTGAAATATATGTAATAGATTTTAAGTGATAGAGATATAAGGTTAACTGAGATAATTGAACTCAGGAGGATTCACACTCTTTGGATAATCAGATGCTTGGTGAGCACATGGCTCTGAGCTTTTCAGTGCTACTTTCCAGTTTCATTTTTCTGGCCTGTATTTTTCTTCTACTGTTTGGCAGTGCATTAAAATTATCTTTCACTATCATTGCTATCTCTTGTGTAATTAGATTCTGAATCTGTCATTTATGATTAATTATGAAGATGATTTTTTCACTGTGTTACTAGTATATGACGGAGGTCTTGTGTTATTGAAATTTTCAGTATGATACAGGTTGTCTATAGACAGTAGTATTAATTTTAGGTTTAAGAGTTTCAATTTTAGGTTTGTTCATACACATAGTTCGAGGTGAGAGAGGTGGTTATTGGATTCATGCACTTTTAAGTATAGGTTTTGATTAAACATGCAAATGTTTACCCACTTGGTCAGTAAATTATAACAGAAATGAAGACAGTACATGATACAGGAAAGACATCAAGGGTGTAGAAGGAAGATAATAATTAATTTCACACAAATTACTTACACTCATGTTATCTAAGTGCTTACTTTACCACTGAATTGTAGACGAGAATATGTATCTGGGTATAAAGAAGGAGGATTCTGGTACTGAATTCTAGAATAGAATGATGTTACTTTCTATTATATATTTTCTAGTGAAAGCATTCTATATAGGATTTTGATAAGACTATGTCATTATTAATATGCCATAGATAATGACCCTTGTTATGCCAATGATTTTTATGATTTGACAAGAGAACTTCTACATTTTCATAGGACAAAGTGAAGTGTCAGTGTTGATATGAGTGAGAAACAGTACTAGTAGAACAATTTGTAATATTTTAAGATTGTATATGAAACTAAATGGATAGGATAAGAATAACTGCAGCGGCTATTCAAAGTTAAATAAATGATTAAAATCCTAAAAACACATTTAGTAGTAGTTACAGGGATTAAAAGTGTCCATTTTTGTTAGCAAAGATTGACAGCAATTTCTTTCAGATGTGATGACATATTAATTGAAATGACCAACATACAAAGAACATTTTGCAGTAAACAAGAAAAATGGCAGATGACAATATGAAACAAAGGGTTCACAGAGGCCATGGGCATGAAGCACACTGCATGGAATAGACATCAAGAAGCAGTTTTGAGCTCGTTTTCCATGTTGAGCAATTGATCAGTGACTCAAGAGTGATGAGAAAATATTGGGTATAATTTAAATTACAAGAAAGTGACAAAGTTGTCTGGTGTGAGTGTGATGGTGAATACTAACAGGTGAGATTATCCAGAAGTGAAAAACATTTTCTAATTCAGGTACTTACAAACACAATCTGGTGTACAGATCTCAAGAACAGTTTTGAATGTGAAATAGTGTACAAAATATTACATTTATAATATACTTTATTCGGTTCCAGTCTGAATATGAGCTTAATATTTCTAGTGCACAGCTTGCACTGATACACATTGATATAATAATATTAAGATCACAGTAGTATACACTGAAGCGTTATTATCTGGAAATGCCTATCATCAGCCAAATACTTTGATGCAAAAATAATGAACAAAATGTTCTTATTCCAGATCTTTAGAGTAACTGAGGTTTATTGCAATTTTGTATAAACCTAATTAATAAGTACAAGATTTTTGGCACTTAAATATTGATGTGGTAATCCATGTGTAATGAAGGTGTACAAGTTTTCCTTTCATTGTGGATTTGCATTTTCCAATACTTTCTTGTTATTAACGTACATTAACTCTGATCATTTGTATGGTTGTATGATTTCCATTCAGTTTAATAATTGATTATTTTTCTATGTTTATGAAAACTGCATGATATATTTAATACTTTCTGTAATTATTTTACTGTCTAATAACGCGATTAAAGTTTGCCTTACTACACAAACATATACATATCTCTAGGGGCACCTATAAAACGTTGGAAGATGAGTACTGATATAGTTCAGTCAATATCTTGTCTTTTTATCACACTGAGTTTTTAGCACAGCAATGTTAAATTAGTAATACAAAATTTTCAACTAAGTAGAATCCATCAACTATAGGTAATCTGTATTTTACAACATGGGTAGGCAAATTCTCTTCATTATTTGTTGAAGACAGTTTCACATTTCTGGATGCATCTTTATCGTCTTTATAACACTTAAGCACTGTTTGAGGCATTCAGCCATTGTTTTACATTGAAAACGCATGCTGAACTGTAGTGGCCTATGTAACAACACAGTTAGGTGAAGACAGTGACATACATTCAAAGACACTCACTTTCGAAACATAAGGTGACAGCATCATATTCACTCAAATATTTGTTAATATCAATCGTTAATCCAGCTCTGGGTGTGCTGAAATATGCAGTACTGCATTGCAAGTGTAACGTGATACATTAGTAACGAAAGGAAATATATGCTTCTATGTTATCATTTTCCTGTTTGAGCAATGTGGTTTTTGCAAATAGTATTCTTTTTTTAATCAATGTTTGCAAGAGTTAAATAACAGAGAAAAGTAGATGTGTAATAAAAGGAAGCGAAGTATATAAGACATTTTATTACACAGTAAGAAAATTACACTAGTAAGACACAGACTTTATTTCGTGTGACAGCATCGAGAGTACCCGTAGTGGCCTGCGATAGTCCATTCTCTCTTACAATGTGTGGTCTAAGTAAACTGAATTGGTTTGTGATGATCAAGTAAAAGGATGTGGAAAGTTACGAGTAATGTCGCTATATAAGGAGATGCCAGAAGATGAAATTGGCCGCTATGAAATAATTAACATAACACTCCAATATAAGGAAGGTTGGAAAAAGGGAAAACTTTATCTGTTGCTGAACCACAGTCTCTAAAGTAACAATCCAGCTAAAATACAGTTTCTCGATAACTATTTTAATTGTCGTTCTGTGATTGAGGAATTAAATATGGTGCAGACGACTTGATTATTTTTGACTATTTTGATTACCCGTTATCACAAAATATTTTGGTAGCTAATCAAAGCTTGAGAAAGAAATATAAAGTTGCTTTACAAATGCTCCTCTCCACCATTGCTATATAGTAATAGATTCATTAACCATACAGTGTCATTTCGGTTATTGCCAATGTTTCGTACTACCTGGGTAGTAATACGATATGTATCTATGATCGTGTGAATGATTATCATCTTTATAACAAAGTTAGGTTACCATGAGATTCAGTGCGACAATATATTATGTCATTAGCAAACGTTTCCCAACATTTCAGTTATCTTAATTGTTTTATTTCTCTCTTGTTTCAAGTTATCAGCTAGCTCACGTAAAAGTGAACTTGAGACTTTGCTACAACATAGAGCTGGGTAGTTCGATGCATTCACTGTCACATTTCGAGAATGTGCGCATTTCGAGAATTTTATTGTCCAAAACCCTTTGTCACAGATACTGCTTTATGATAGTATGCGTTGTAATGGAGATACAATCAAACATCGTCCTCGAATTGTTCCTCTACTGTACACACTACACAGTGAGGTAAAATACACTCCTGGAAATTGAAATAAGAACACCGTGAATTCATTGTCCCAGGAAGGGGAAACTTTATTGACACATTCCTGGGGTCAGTTACATCACATGATCACACTGACAGAACCACAGGCACATAGACACAGGCAACAGAACATGCACAATGTCGGCACTAGTACAGTGTATATCCACCTTTCGCAGCAATGCAGGCTGCTATTCTCCCATGGAGACGATCGTAGAGATGCTGGATGTAGTCCTGTGGAACGGCTTGCCATGCCATTTCCACCTGGCGCCTCAGTTGGACCAGCGTTCGTGCTGGACGTGCAGACCGCGTGAGACGACGCTTCATCCAGTCCCAAACATGCTCAATGGGGGACAGATCCGGAGATCTTACTGGCCAGGGTAGTGGACTTACACCTTCTAGAGCACGTTGGGTGGCACGGGATACATGCGGACGTGCATTGTCCTGTTGGAACAGCAAGTTCCCTTGCCGGTCTAGGAATGGTAGAACGATGGGTTCGATGGCGGTTTGGATGTACCGTGCACTATTCAGTGTCCCCTCGACGATCACCAGTGGTGTACGGCCAGTGTAGGAGATCGCTCCCCACACCATGATGCCGGGTGTTGGCCCTGTGTGCCTCGGTCGTATGCAGTCCTGATTGTGGCGCTCACCTGCACTGCGCCAAACACGCTTACGACCATCATTGGCACCAAGGCAGAAGCGACTCTCATCGCTGAAGACGACACGTCTCCATTCGTCCCTCCATTCACGCCTGTCGCGACACCACTGGAGGCGGGCTGCACGATGTTGGGGCGTGAGCAGAAGACGGCCTAACGGTGTGCGGGACCGTAGCCCAGCTTCATGGAGACGGTTGCGAATGGCCCTCGCCGATACCCCAGGAGCAACAGTGTCCCTAATTTGCTGGGAAGTGGTGGTGCGTTCCCCTACGGCACTGCGTAGGATCCTACGGTCTTGGCGTGCATCCGTGCGTCGCTGCGGTCCGGTCCCAGGTCGACGGGCACGTGCACCTTCCGCCGACCACTGGCGACAACATCGATGTACTGTGGAGACCTCACGCCCCACGTGTTGAGCAATTCGGCGGTACGTCCACCCGGCCTCCCGCATGCCCACTATACGCCCTCGCTCAAAGTCCGTCAACTGCACATACGGTTCACGTCCACGCTGTCGCGGCATGCTACCAGTGTTAAAGACTGCGATGGAGCTCCGTATGCCACGGCAAACTGGCTGACACTGACGGCGGCGGTGCACAAATGCTGCGCAGCTAGCGCCATTCGACGGCCAACACCGCGGTTCCTGGTGTGTCCGCTGTGCCGTGCGTGTGATCATTGCTTGTACAGCCCTCTCGCAGTGTCCGGAGCAAGTATGGTGGGTCTGACACACCGGTGTCAATGTGTTCTTTTTTCCATTTCCAGGAGTGTATATTCATACTCCTCCGACTTAAGCCTTTTCTTAAACGTAAATAGCGTCACTTAGCATTTACTGCAGAGAGATGTGGCATATGAGAAGCTGCTCGACCATTATATCCCATTCTTTTTAACTCCCTACACACACTCTTTGTGGTAACTGGACTTCTCGTAGGACTTCTGAAATCACGAGTGGTCCCTTACATTAGTTTCATATGATTTGTTTTCAACCAATGTCCACAATGCTCCAGGCTTCCTGTCTGTCGGTATATAAGGTCTACATGGTCTTGGTTTAGCTGTGGTTGTCCCCCCCCCCCCCGCCCCTTTCCACTTCACAAGCACGTCACCAACAGGGGACTTGGGCAGCTGTAAAAGGGTTGAAATATCCCTGATGGATATGTTATTCAGGTGACATGCTATGATTACTTCACTTTCAAAGTCACTGAGCTCTCCCGACAAACTCACTCCGCTGTACTGCTGCTCTACTGACATCACAACACTCCCTGACTCTTTTCGAACTGCCAGGTCCGCCTCTCGTGACATCTAGTGGGCAACTCCGCATTGCATGAGTCTGTCCAGATACTTTTGATCAGATAGTGTAGAGCTCCTCTATCCAAGTGGCTATCTCACTTGCCCTCACTGTATCCCGCTTAGCAGACAGAGCTCTGACGACCCAGTACTTACAGTATAAACGTAACTTGGAATACAGAAGAAATTCTGTATCACACGCACCTAGGTGATTTACGACGTTTGACTGGTAAAGCTCATATATGCAGCTCCATCACCACCATTATCTGGGACAGGGCAGTACACCATTCAAAGATTCAATAAACGTACTTATAGTGCTCAGTCTAGCACTGGAATCAGGATGGATTACCAGTATACGATATGGGCAAAAAGTAGGGAGAAGAGGGAAGTTGCCCCCAGGAACGTTAGAGGAATTACTGTTACGAGAGTCGAATAAGCTAAACGTTTGGAAAAAAAGGAAATATTTTTTTGGATCTTACAGAAAGAAAGGGAAGATCTCGAACTAATTACGCAGATGATTCCATTATAATGGTTCAAATGGCTCTAAGCACTATGGGACTCAACATCTGAGGTCATCAGTCCCCTAGACTTAGAACGACTTCAACTAACTAACATAAGGATATCACACACATCCATGCCCGAGGCAGGATTCGAACCTGCGACCATAGCAGCAGCGCGGTTCCAGACTGAAGCGCCTAGAACCGCTCGGCCACAACTGCCAGCTCATCATTATAATCTACAGCGGAGTAAAATAGGTGCAAAGAGCAAATAAAGATGTTTTATTCATATTCATTGAAAATATGAAGACAAAGTAATGAACTCCTGAATATATAAGTGAACGCATTACGCTAGTAGAAGTCTGATCTCTAAGAGGAACCATAAGAATAATATCAACTTAGCCCTAGAAGAAGAACAAATTGACGAGCCCAAGATCTTTTACAGCTACAAATGATATTAAACAGGTACAATGCACACTGGGTTTTACTCATGGGAGATCCCATTACTAGCAATGGAAATATATAGGTTCCTTAATATTTGGAAAAACGTAGGTAATGAAAAAAGCAAAATGCTAAGAGATTTTGCTACCTTAATCATTTAAAAATGATTGTTTTTAGGAATGAAGATGCAAACCGATTTTCCTGATTAGAAGAGAATATAGATCAATTATAGGTTATGAAATAATACATGAGGAATTTCCTAAACTGGATCGAGAAAGCAGAGTTTATCAAGTCGATACTGGATCAGACCACTTCTTATTAGTGTCAGTAACTGACATCTATACAAATCTCAAGAAAACCGAAGCAACTAATTAAGAAAAAAAAGATGGAAAAAGTTTATAAGATATATCCTTTAGAAGATAGTAGCATAAGAGGTCTCCATGAAAGCTGAATGACAAAAACATTACCAAACAGGGAAACGGTATAAGATTTAAAAGAAGAAAGGAAAAACTTAAATACAATTACAACAAACACAGCTGATGAGCTGGTGAGGAAGAAAGGAAATTCAGGACACATAGACATGTAAGGATTGGGACACAAGACATGGAAATAGTGATATGGAAAAGGAAGAAGCTTTCGAAACCTACAGAAATAATTCCTCAAATGTAAACTATAATGAATACAAAGAGAAAAGAAATGATGCAAAACACATAATCCTAAAAGCACATATAAAACCATGGGTTTGGTTTGTTAGCAATGCAGAGCATGATTTACACAGCAGAAAAGCGATCGTTCATCAAATGATGAAACACTCAACATCCAAGGGAAGAATAGTATATTTATCAATAATATAAGAAGAAATGTTTAACTCATTATAAAAAAAATATTGTATGATGGTGCTGTAGTTCAGACTTCACCTGAACTAAGTAACAGAGAAGGGTTGGCCAGTATTGATGTGAGAGAACTGAGGAAAGCTCTGAAAGAAAGAAAGAATAGGAAAGTGACTGGTTTAGGTGGCATTAATATGGAACTGTGAAAACATGAAAGGTTGTTCCTAAATCTAATGCTTATTTTTATTTTTTAATAAATGTTGGAGAATTAAAAAACTACCAAAAGGCTGGCTAAAACACAAAGTAGTATATCTCTTTAAAAAGGGTGATTAAAGTCATATAATAACAATAGAGGTATAAGTCTCTTGGATGCAGCGTATAAATTATATCCCAAAATCCTGAATGTAAGAATAACTATCATCAAAAAAAATAATATCTGGATAACTATCAGGTTTAGGAAAATGACAATTAACTACTGATGATAGTTTCATCCTACAAAAGTAACAGAAAAGAGACAAGAATTCTATAGTGAAACCCATCCTTCTCTTAGAGAGTTGAAAATGCACTTGATAATGTGAACACTGAAATGCTGTGGAATGTAATGGTTAGGTTATTGATCTCATTTATAAACGCTATTAAGAGTCTGTACACAAACATCGAAATTCTTATGGGTATGGGAAATATTATCATAAAGTCAATGAACTTAATCAAAAGGATAAGACAAGGAGAAGGTGTGATAAGTAAATGAAAAATGGTGAACAGGAAAATTATATTTTTAGATCCTGACCCTAGACTAAATGCAATCCTATATACTGATGATCTAAATTGACTCCAGAGAGTGGAGGTGACCTTCTAATGGGAATGTAGCAAATAGTCTCAAAATATAGCTTAATTTTTTTGTTGATAAAACAAAATTGATGTCATTTCAGGGCATACAACCAGCAAGAGCAAAAGTAATCTTGAACAATAAAACCTTGGAGAGAGTTAAACATTTGAAACACTTAAGATGCAATATTAAATATGAATACACCCAAGATGTGGCCCAAGAATTAAATTAATTGGTTCCATATATGAGACTATGGTAAAAAGTTTGTAGAATGAAGCCAGTAACGAAACACAGCTCAAGTTTTATAAAACCGAAAAAGTACCAAATCTTCAAATGGAACTGAATGATAAGTGACAACAAGAAAACAAGAAAATACAATACAGACTTAATAAATAAGGTTTCTGATAAGAGCAAAAGGATCTACAAGAGAAGATTGCAAAAGAAATGAAGATATAAGGAAATATTTAGTAATACATAAGCTAAACGAAATGTTAAAAGAAAATAGGAGAAACCAGAAGGAATATGTAGACCATGTGGGTAAAGAAAGACTCCTGGGTAAATTACAAATGCACTAGAAGAGGAAATATAGGAAAGCAGTACCAGAGGTGGACTGTTGTAACAGCAATTCGTCTAATATGTGAAGTGAAGCAGAAGAAAAAAGACAGAAGAAGCAAACTAAGTGATAGCAAATATTTTGTATATAACAGACAGCATCCACTGGTGTGGTGGTGGCGGGCGGAGGAATCATGTAAACGAAAAAATAGTCGGAAACAATTTCCATCGCTGTGGAATGCTCAGTTTTCAGGTTGCTTAGGTTAATATGTGACAGACCAAAGACATTTAACTTCACATTTAGTTGGAAACTGAAAGTGTAAGATATAGCTTTCCATGTCTTTACGTCCTCAGAAATTGGGATAAATAAGTAACCACCATCGTCAGGGAATCAGAAAATTGTAAAACTAGATAGGAAAATCAGTTAAGAAACAGCGAAATTAGACAAACAAAACTAGAAAATTTAAAGAAGTTACAAATTTCAGTGAAGCCACAAGACTGAAGAAAAAAATCAGTGATAGAAAAGGAAGTTTCTTTCGTTGTATGCACAGAGAAGTCTAGGAAATGGAATACAAAAAAAATTCTAAAGTCACTGGGAGACGCCAAAAAGGCTTACGAAAACTTCTGGTTGATCAAAACACTGAACAGTTCAGCTACTTACTGGGAGTAGAGCAATTAACTATCAGAGGTAGATACTGAACTTGTATTTGGGTGAAATGCGGTTCAAAGTCCTGCCTGGTCATCTATATTTAGATTTTTGGCCATTTTCCCAGATGTCTCAGTGTGAGTATCTACAACGAACCTACATGTTCGGTTAATTAAGATTTTTAAATGACATGTGCAGCTAATATTCCCTGTTGTTTGGGAAAGGCATCTATTCCGAAGAACAATGAATATCCAGATAAATGCAGATACAGTTACAGCCGAATCATTATCGTGTGAGTACTTTTTCACGATAACGATCGAAAGAAATTTTGACAAAAAAAGGTAAAAGGAAGAAGTGATTAGTGAAATTTGGAATACATAACCTAAATTTGTTATAATTTAGGATTGCAGGTTACGTGAGAACGGTTGACAGCTCACTGTGTAAGGGAAAATTACTATATGTTTATTATTTGTGTATAGATTTTTATTACGAACTAATCCCTGAGTTGTAGTCCGCCCCGGTAGCTGAGTGGTCAGCGTGACAGACTGTCAATCCTAAGTGCCTGGGTTCGATTCCCGGCTGGGTCGGAAATTTTCTCCGCTCAGGGACTGGGTGTTGTGTTGTCCTGATCATCATCATTTCATCCCCATCGACGCGCAGGTCGCCGAAGTGGCGTCAAATTGAACGACCTGCACCAGGCGAACGGTCTACCCGACGGGAGGCCCTAGCTACACGACATTTCCATTTTTTTACTGAGTTGTAATCATTCGAGAAAGGAACCAATAGCACTGACTCGATCTCTAATGTAGAGAGACAGTTAATCTGGCTTAAACTTAATAATAAATCCAGAAAAATATTCGTGCTGAACACATGCACGTAAAAGTTAATGAGTAGCTTTGCGTTACTCACTGCAATGCCGCTAGAAATTCAACTGTTCATAAGTACTTGTTTTCTACCATAGTAAGTTATTTCTGTTATTTGCAGATGTGAACAGAATTTGCAATGCACAGAAAAAATATGAAATGTATTATTCTGAAGTTACATTTTGTTACATTCATTTAAAATATGCTTTTACTCTTTTACGGTTAGTCAGTATTCCTTAACCAGTTGTTCTACCAAGCAACAACGTTCACTGCTGTTAAATGACAGTTTTGGGTAGTCCTCAGTTTTGTAGATAGCGCTTCTTTGTTTTAGTTAGCGAAATTAAATAATCTTAACATCTTCAGTAATTTATTCTTGAAAACAATAATGGCGATAGGATAGGAACCTGTAGGTGAAATATTGACGTATATTTCGTTTACATGGTAAGAGTTGCCGCACTAAATACTCCGTTATTCAATTAAGAAAAACTACTACGCTGGCTAGCCTAGTACAGTCTAAAGATGAAACTGGACGAATCTTACTTTGGTGAGTGGCTGCTGGTGCGCCGTAAAGCATTATTCGTCGACAATGTTTGGCAACAGGTTCTTCTTTATCGTCGCCCTCAAATAAAAGATTTGGATCACAGTACTCTTCTTGAGTATTATTTCCATTCACAACCATATAATATGCATGGCCTTGTACTAAAAATCTTGCGGTTTACTCCTTACATTTCCGCACTCCGCGTTTGCACTCAACCACTTGCCGCTAGCTACTCCTCTCCACCGAATATTTATTCCGACCTCTCGCTTATGCGCCCTGCGTCAATATTCCTTATTTCAAATTTATTCTTTATATACGACAGCAGACTCTTCTGACTAGGCCAGTGTTTCTGCTTCATCATAATTACAAAGCTCTTTTTTAATTTGTTCGTTTTAATTATTTCTTTTACATTTCATTATATGACAACAGTCATAAAATAATAAAAGGTACATATGAGAGAAATTACATCACAGTTATATTATGATTGCAGAATTAATTAGGCGAAAAATTTTTTGGCATTGTGTTGTTGTGCTTCATGTCAAGATGATTCTTTTGTCAGGGAAATTCCAATGTCCCTCCGCATTCTTCCGAGTTTGGGTTCCACCTGTAATGGTCTCGTCATCTGCGGAACGTAGAAACCGTATCTTCCTTCTTTTCTTGTAAATACAGCTTCTGTAAAAATGAATTTGTTATTTCAGATAATAAGTCAAAGACCTTACGGTCTCAAACACATGCGAAGAGGAAAAGTTCTAATAAATCCAAATGAAATGGAAATGATCAAACGTTTTGTGAAATAATTTGATAACAGTAAGAAAAAAAAAGCCTATTAGAGAAACATTTGACCCACTTTTGAATGATGTTAGAAATCATGCGTAGCAAATGAGTTACCGATTGTGAATGAGCATTCTCCTTGCTGAAGTCTGGAGGATTCTCTATTGTAAAATTTTAAAACTGACAAATTGTTGGAACTATTTTACACCCCCCGACATAGATAACAGAAATATGTCGATGCCAGACAGTAGCAGAATACACGTTCTACAATAATCTGCCAGGCAAAGATCCTTTAACACTCTTTAAAATTCTAACCTTCCAAGTTAAACATCGAACTTTAAATTCTCAGTGGCTACCTTATTTGTCGCAGATGATTTCGAGCGTCATTCAAATATTTCTCTAATGTATATTATTCCTTACTGTTAGACAAATCGTTTTACTAAAAATTGTTTTTTTATTTTTTTTCATGTTTTGTTCAGAAAGCACGATCTTCTTACACCTCATATACCTTTCTTGGTGTCTTCTGTTCTCGGAATGTCCTGAAGTTATTATTCATTCGGAGGAAGCCAATTTTACAGCTAAATATCACTTCCAAGCAACCTTCTAAGAGCGAAACAGCTAGGCCCTGAAAAGATGAACACTTTGACACCTCATTTACTCCTCTACTGATCTTGAAATATTTGAACATTTTCTCATCAGTAGTTACTTTATGCTAATTACCTAGATTACCTTCAGGTAATTAATATATTTTGCAAAACTAGAACTCACGCTGCCGTTTGGTACCCCATTCGCCCATTTTAGACTTTTGTTTGGCTATAAAAATTCAGACAAAAACCCATCGTGTAACTTATAAGGAGTCTTGTTTCTGGTTCTCTCAAATATTTGACCAAACATGGAGTAACATTAAAAAATTAAAAAGGTGCCAAATATCACCAGTAAAGCGCTACAAAAACAAATGACACTGGTCTGTGAAAATCTGAGTTCTTACCACCTGTTTTGAATTGGCATCGATAGCCTCCACAGGAGAATTTACATGAGTCCACGCACGTCTCTATTCGCCCCTTCCACTGATCAAAATATTTTTCCTTGGTTCCCATGAACCTACGAAGGAAGTTTGTTGGTTTTGGTGCCGAATGTAGCGTAAGAAGATGTCATTAGTAGACTAATACTGAATTCACTAACCTTTTCACATCTTTTGTAGCGAATAGAGCAGAAAACAGTTATACACGGCAACATAAAATCATCAAGGTCCAAGCAATGTCGTTTCTTTTAGGACTGTGCTGCATTGGTTGAGATAGTAAGTGCAGATACAATGTTAACTGTGTACTATGGCTGAAGCCATCGCTTCTTGACTGAATCAATCACAGTATGGGAAAATACAGCTCATAATACACAATTAGATTAGTGCACGTACAAAAGATTGGCGGCAGATTAATTGGCAAATTTGCTCCCAGAAGAGACCTGCGGAGGTGCGACTATAGAACTAAGTACTGTATATTCAGCGTGCCCTAACAGTATGTCTACAAAACATTTATGCACTTAAGAGTAGCTGCACAGTTTTATGGAACAGTCATGTATAGTTACTATAAACGGAATAGTGTTGAAGATACGGTTTTTTCGTATCGGATGCCACAGCCATAAGTTTATTGAAACACACTTTCATTTTCCACAATGGCTGCCACGAAATACATGGTGAAGATCTTTTTTTCAAACCTAAGGTCTCGATGTAACTTACAAGAATTCCAGACATGCAGCATGCAGTCTACATAACGAACTAACGCACAGAATACAAAGCGTGTAAGAGACAAAAGTGACACATACATATTACATATGAATTTCCAACTACACTCTGGGACAAAAAAAAACGACGCTCTACGAAATAATTACCCAAATGGGACTTAAATCGGTAGATGTACATGTACAGACGAACAAATTATTACAATTCCAGAAACATTGGATGATTTATTCAAGAGAAACAAGTTCATAAATTGAGCAAGTCAGTAAAGCGTTGGTCCATCACTGGGCCTTACGCAAGCAGTTATTCAGGTTGGCATTTACAAAGTTGTTGGATGTCCTCCTCAGGGATATCTTGCCAAATTCTATCTAACTGGCGCGTTAGATCGTCAAAATTCCGAGCTGGATGGATGGCCCTGCCTGTAATGCTGCAAACGTTCTCAGTTGGGAAAAGATCCGTCAATCTTGCTGGCCAATGTGGGTTGGGCAAGTACGAAAACATGCAGTAGAAACTCTCGCTGTGTGCGGGCGGGCATTATCGTGCTGAAATTTAAGGTTAGAACGGCTTTCGACGAAGGGTAACAAAACGGGGCGAAGAATATCGTAGACTTACTTCTGTGTTGCAATGGTGCCTCAGATGACAACTGAATTCGTCGTGCTATGAAATGAAATGGCGCTCCAGATCATCAGCACTCCTGATTGTCGGGACATATGGCAGGCGACAGTCGGCTTGGTGTCCCACCGGTGTCTGGGGAACCTCCAGATACGTCTATGCTGATCGTCGTGGCTCAGTTCGAAGCAGAATTCATCACTGAAGACAATTCTACTCCAATCACAGAGATTTCAGGCCGAATGTGCACGACACTAATTAATACCGGCTTGTTGGTGCAGAGGTGAATGGTAGTCGGCGCAAGGGGCGCCGTGAACTCAGCCCCCTTTCTGTGAGCTGCCTGTTAACGGTCCTTGTGTTCGCTGAAGCGCCAGTGGCCTCCCTGACGACTGCCCAGTCCTCACGTTCTGTCGTCTCTCTAGGTCTGCCGCCTCCTCCTTGACGCTGTGTTCGGCCGTGGTTCACCCACACCAGCCAACATCGTCCATTGCTGACATTGCTCCAATTCAAATGTCGAGCCATTCGCCGATTACTGCAATCAGCTTCTTTCAGGCTAGCTATACGCCCTGTCTCAAGTACTGGCATAGTTACTGTCCAACTGAGTATACGGAATGAAATTCGTAAATACTTCATGACTTGGTATCTACGTGTCCCCTATTTACTTTCCTTGCCAGCTGAGCGATGAAATTGCTGAAGTGTCTCACATTCATCCATCGACTGCCAAAGCTTAGTTTTCCTTCGACATCTGTATGAATAACAATTTCTGTCCAATTTGCGTAACTACTTCGTGGTGTGTCCTTTTGTTTATTTTGTAAACGTCAAGAGATATTGCACTCTCTTTCTAAATCCCTTTTATTTTCAGGTTGTTCTCCAACAGTGCTACAACACATATCTAGTAGTTTTTTAAGATTGTCAATCTGATTTAACACCTTCTTCTCTGCTGAGTGCAATGTTTATATTTCGATACATAAACGTGTCATTCATGTAGTACTTATAACTGTTACAAATTTAGATTCAGGTATAATATGATTTATTTTTCGCCCTCCTGCCCTAACCCCTCATCCTCATCAGTCTCAAACCCAACCACAAACACAAACACACACACACACACACAAATAACTGCACTCTCAAAGATGAAATTTACTGTCAATCACTGTATCACATTCAATGTCAATACATTTCTCAAAGTTGTTCATCTGTACCGTACTGTCTTGAGTGACAATAGTTACCATTTGATGAAAGCCTATAGAACACCTAGATTTTTGTACTCTTCATTTAGAAGTGCAAAGAAATATATAGATAATGAATAGATTACTTAATCACGTGCTGCATGCACAATGTACAGAAATATTTATCAAATAGTTACTACACAGAGACGATTTTCCGACAGTAAAAGCATCGTCAAATAATGTGCACTGCATAATTTTATGTTTCTATGTAGAAATATGTCCAGTACTCGCCTTGATTCGTTTCAATTACTTTCACTTACATGGTAGATTACTGTATAAATCTTTGCAAAGGAAGAAGTGGAGGGAGTGCAGTGTGAGTTATTCGGAAAAAACGGCATTCCTTTTGCGGAGATGATCATAGAGATATTGTAAGGGATTACTTTTTTTTAAATTTTGAAACGCATGAACGCTTTTTCGTCAAACGCAGAGCGCCCTTAAAGGCCGACATCAGTTGTGATTCGATCATGTTTATCGCGGGCCAAAGACATGACTGCTGCCTGCTGGCTGTAGCTGCACATTTTCCCGGAGCGCATTAATTAAGAAAGTTTGGCCGTAACCTCGCGAATATGCGTCAGCTGCTCCACCACACCGTAAAGGAGCGTCTCCTTCGTGGTGACCGCACCCAGCTCCACCACCGAGACTGCTAACTTCTGTGAAACTCCGACAATGTATGTACTGTTACGTCATGACCTTGACTTGCGAATGCGTTAGTTACGTCTTACTGAAAGGGAGCCGCGGGGAAAAGACTACGAATATTCAGTGTTGCTATTCCACAGGCCAGTAAGCAAAATCGCAGAAACAGTTCTCCGAGGCGTGCTCAAAAATATTCGTTCTGGTAACAGACTTCCTACTCACTATTACTGTATGGAAAGACTAAAGCTTAGGCTTTAACGTTTTGTCAACAACGAGATGGTACAGATGGCTCTGAGCACTATGCGAGTTAACTTCTGAGGTCATCAGTCACCTAGAACTTAGAACTAATTAAACCTAACTAACCTAAGGACATCACACACATCCATGCCCGAGGCAGGATTCGAACCTGCGACCGTAGCGGTCGTTCGGCACCAGACTGTAGCGCCTAGAACCGCACAGCCACTCCGGCCGGCCCGACAACGAGATAATTAGAGGCAGAACACGGGCTCGGACTCGGGAAAGTTATGGAAAGAAATCGGCTACGAGCTTTTCCTGGGATCCATCACAGAATTTGCATTAAGCCATTTGGGGGAACAGCCGAAAACCTAAACTGAGTGGCCGTAAGGCGATTTGAACTCCGGTCTTTCCGATTCGAGCCTAGTGTCTTACGTATGCCCTTTATTGCTCCGCTGTAGGCTACATTTACTCGTATAAGGCTGCCCGAGGAATATGCCTTTGTTATTCTGCTGCTACAAAATGAAGATGACAGTTTAAATAAAAACACTGATTATTGTCATTATTATTATTGCAATTACTGCATTTTAAATCAGAACAGCTGATTAATTTCCAGGACATCCATTCCAGATATTCAGGTGTCACAAGCACTAATGAATTTTGGCAGCTATATCCCCTACGTCGCCGTCTTTACCTTATCCTGGAATCTAATGCAGAGCCCTAATAATATCGTGCGGTAAAAGTCGCACTACAAGTTATATTACAGGGCTTCTACATGCAACATATTTCTGTGCTAATGACCTTGTATTTAGAGCGATATGATTCGTCCATTAGGAGGTGCGTTTTTCGTCCATCAAGAGGTGAGGGGGGAGGGCGTTAGGCTAGGGCGTAGGTTGAGGTACTCTGATGAACACTCGTCTGAAGACTCGGAGACAGCGAAATCACACGGAGTTCACAGAAAAGAGACTTCGACTGTTAAAATTTTATCAGTAAATTGTTGAAATATTCGTAACAAAGTCCCCGAATTTACTGCTCTCGAGGAAACTTCTCACTCCATCATTTTCTATAATCGTTACTCTTCTCGACACTTTCATCTTGAGTTATTTTCATAATTTCTTCATATTAAGTCGTGGTTAACGTCTCAATTTGTGTCTGGCGTAAGATCTTACTCTGTCCTCTTCTTCTAAGCCACAAATTTCTATTAACTTTTTCCTGTCTTCAGCCACATTAATTTTAATCTGCCATTCTCCATACATTTTCGTGGTGATCCCAATAAACCTTGAATACTGATCATATCTATAATAGTGCAGGATTTACTGTTAAAGTGAAGTTAACAAGTTTTGTCTCAAAGATCTGAATGCTAAAGTCAGAACGCTTTGGTCGATCTTAACGATCGATATTTCATATAGAAGATTATCATTAAAATGACAAACCTTGTAAATATCAACTCTGTAACTTCATTTGTTTAAAAGATATAGCAAATTTAAATTATCAGTTTTTTCAGTTAAGTATCAGATCATCATTTCCTCCACACAAAACCCATTGAACAATGACATCATGACACCTTATTGCACCATTATGTGATAGAATATTTGTTATAAAGTTTAGTGCATAATAGTTACTTTTGTTCTGTATTAATTTATCAGAAAACCCATTGGAACAAGGCTACTGGCCGTGACATTCAAAGTTAAGAAGGAAATTGTATTAGTTTTATGTAAAATAATTTAATGTTTAACGTTTATTATGTAATCGATGTTTTTGTTACTTCATTTAGAACGTTTATTATGTAACCAATGTTATTGTTACTTCATTTAGAACGTTTATTATGTAATCAATATTATTGTTACTTCATTTAGAACGTGAAAGTGGTCAAGTTTTGATTAATTAAATATGTTAAAATGTAAAATAATGTAGAATAAGCTGTAGCCCACCACATGGACGGGTTCAGGAAATGGAAAGGATGTCCGGCGCGCGGTAAACGCGCTCGGAGACGGACAGAGGGTAGTTCTGGCCTAGACACCAAAGAGTACAGTTCGGCTTGAAACACCAAAGGGAACAGTTCGGATTGAGACCCGAAAGCGGACAGTCGGTCTTTAGCCAACAAGCAAGTGAAACGACTTAGAAAATGTCGCGATACATGGTATCGCGGTGAGCAGCCGCGCGCCTGTTGTGAACTCTAACTTTTCGCATAGTTAACGAGGTGGAGTATCGAACTTGTACTTCGCAATGAAATTGTGAATGATCGAACTGTGTCAAATGGATATGTGCTCGAGTCCAATAGTAATTGTAAATACGACCACTTCCGCTGTTAGTTTTCTTTCTGGATAAACATTGTTCTAACCGAATCGCAAATGTGTGGCCTGCATAATTTATGGATCGTTAATTTAGTTCCCGGTATTATTAATACTGTTATTATATGCTATGTGAACTTTGTATTTCGCAAACTTGTCATCAGCCAGACAATTTAACCAAAGGGTCGCAAGTGTCTAATTTAGGGCGTGCGGTTCAGCCCCTAGAGGTGTTTGTAACAAGACATTTCGACGAAAGGAACCGCATGTGAGCCCGAACATCGTTGGGATGTTAGCTCCCAATACCTTAGCAATAGATCTTGCCGAGAGCCCGAGATAATTCTGGTCCAAGGATAAGTTGCTACGTGGACCAAAGGCTTCTGTCCAGTCACTCATTGACCATCCTGGTGTGGCAGTAGAAGATAAAAAAAAAGCAAAGCCGAATTTTAAAATTTCGCATTTCAAAATCGTTGACGCAGGAGAATCGTTCAAATAAATCATAGACCACTATACGGACTCCCGTATGGCGGACGTAGTACTAAGCGCCACTGGTGTAGAAAAACAACTGAAAGAGTTCAAAGCAAATAAGTCACCAGGGCCTTATGGAATCCCAATTCGGTTTAACAAAGAGTACTCTACTGCATTGGCCCCTTACGTAGCTTGCTTTTATCGCGAATCTCTCGCCCAGTGCAAAGTCCCAAGCGACTGGAAAAAAAGCGCAGATGACCCACATATATAAGGAGGATAGAAGAACATACGGACAAACTTACAGGCCAGTATCCTTAACATCAGTTTTGCTGTAGATTTCCTAGACATATTCTCAGTTCGAATATAATAAATTTCTTTGATAGAGAAAAGCTTTCGTTCACAAGTCAAAAGATTTTAGAAAGTATCGCTCGAAATTTAGCTTGCTCTTTTCTCACATGAGACCCTGCGAACCACGGATGAAGGGCAACATGCGGATTCCATACTTGTAGAGTTAAGTAAGGCATTTGACACGATGTAGACCGTTCACTGTAAACGAAGGTACAAGCATACGGACCAGGTTCCAGTATGTGAGTGGTTCGAAGATTTCTTTAGTAACCGAACCCAGCATGTTGGTCTCTACGGCGAGCGTTCATCAGATACAAGAGCATCGTCTGGAGTGCCCCACGGAAGTGTGATAGGACCACTGTTATTTTCTACGTACTTAAAGGCTCTGGTGGGCAGAATAAGCAGAAGTATGTGGCTGTTTGCTGATGATGCTGTGGTGTATGCAACTGTGTTCTAGTTAAGTGACTGTAAAAGGATAAAAGCTTATTTTGACAAAATTTCTAGTTAGTGTGACGTACGGCAGCTAGCTCTAAATATGGAGAAGTGTAAGTCAGTGCAGATGAGTAGGAAAAACAAACCCATAATGTTCGAGTACAGCATTAGTAATGTGCTGCTTAATATAAAAAAATGGTTCAAATGGCTCTGAGCACTATGGGATTTAACATCTATGCTCATCAGTCCCCTAGAACTTAGAACTACTTAAACCTAACTAACCTAAGGACATCACACATATCCATGCCCGAGGCAGGATTCGAACCTGCGACCGTAGCAGTCGCGCGGCTCCGGACTGAGCGCCTAGAACCGCTAGACCACCGCGGTCGGCTGCTTAATATAGTCACGTCGATTAAATATATAGACGTAACGTTGCAAATCAATGTGAAATGGAACGAACATGTAAGGTTTGTTGTGGTCAAAGCGAATGATCGACTTCGGCTTTTTAGGAGAATTTTAGGAAAGTATTGTTCATCACCTGTGAAGGAGACCACTTGTAGGTCACTAGTGTAGCCCATTGTTGAGTATTGTTCATTTGTTTGGGAGCCACACCAGCTCAGATTAAAGGAAGACGTCGAAGCAGTTCAGAAGTGGGCTGTTAAGTTTTATTACCGGTAGATTCGAACAAGACGTAAGTATTATGGAGGTGCTTCCGGAACTCAACTGAGAATCAGTGGAGGGAAGTCGACGTTCTTTTCGAGGAGCACTACTGGGAAAATTTAGAGAACTCATCTGAGGATGACTGCAGAACGATTCTACTGCCGCCGACGTATATTACGCGTAATGAGCGCGAAGATAAGATTAGCGAGATTAGGGCTCGTAAGGAGGTAGATGGACAGAGTCCTTTTCCATCGCTCTGTCTGCTAATGGAACTGGAAAGGAAATGACCAGCAGTGGGTCATGGTACCCTCCACCACGCACCATATGTTGTCCTGCATGTAGATGCAGATGCAGATACAAAGTTTATATTTGTAAGAGAATTTCGCAGTTCACGTGCCTGCTCGGTTTATTTAGTGCTGCGTCAGGAGCAATGGTATTCCGCCAGAGCGCACCTCCTGAGCCTCAGTTACACTTGAGTCCGGAGCGCAGCCTGACTGAGCTAATGGGTTGGTGCACCGCGCCGGGGTCCCTGTGGCCCGTCCAAACGTCGTAGTGGTGTAACTGTTTCCAGCGCGTATGCTGCGGTGTATGTCTACAACATGTCTTTATAAAGTTGCAACAAAACTGTGTCGATACGAACCACTCCAGGCCGCTGTTCTACAAGGGTTGGCCAAAAACATGGAAACATCGCGAAAAATGTATACCTGAACATAAATGGAGATGCTAGTCAAGCTTATAGGTTGCGCTGCCGTATTTGAACACAAATGGCACCTTTTCAAATGAAATGGCTCTGAGCACTATGGGACTTAACATCGATGGTCATCAGTCCCCTAGAACTTAGAACTACTTAAACCTAACTAACCTATGGACAGCACACAACACCCAGCCATCACGAGGCAGAGAAAATCCCTAACCCCGCCGGGAATCGAACCCGGGAACCCGGGCGTGGGAAGCGAGAACGCTACCGCACGACCACGAGATGCGGGCGGCACCTTTTCAATGTCCTCAGTGCACTGCAATTGTCAATATTGGAGAAGAGTGATGTGCGTAATTGTGAGTGCACTATGTAAGACGTACAGTAAGTGAATTCTAAGGCTTACAAATTCTTGGCGCTGGTATGGTGTGTGTTTCCGTAACCAAGGTGGCCGAAATGTTTGGTGTTTCAAGAGTCAGCAGAGGCATACGTAAACATCGGAGAAACATCATCCGCAACGGGGGCGGAAGCGTGTATTGAATTATCGTGAGAGACCGTCATAAAGGAGAACAGTGCCGAGAAATAAGAGGACGACAGTTGCAAAATTCACTGTAGAACTAAATGTGAATGTCACATTAGCGAACACTGCCAGCACTAAAACAATATGACGGGGCCCTTCAAAAGTTGTAAACTGGAAGGCGAGCTGGAATTCCAGAGCCACACATCAGTTCTGCAAATGCCCGTAAAAGGAAGTAACGTGTCGCCGAAGCCAGCAAACCTGAGCTTTGGAGCAAAGGCAGAAAGTCATTTAGTCGGATGAGTGGTGATTCATACTGCTTCCAACTTTTGGGCGAATTTAGCTTCCAAGAGTGAAACTTGGCAGGGGATCGATGATGGTTTGGGCAGCCATATTGTGATACTCCTTGGGCTGCATGGGCACTCTGCAAGGTCGCACTACTGCCAGGGATTATTTGACCATGTAGGCTAATCAGATCCATCCCGTAACAGAATATTTGTCCCTTTTTCCCTTTTGTTCCAGGAGGACAGGGACCCTGTACACACATCTCCCATCACGCAAGAGTGGACCTGTGAGCACGACGATGGACTGTTGCACCTTACCTGGCCGCCGCTGTCATCACATCTAAATACGACTGAGCCCTTGTAGTCTACTTTGGAGAGAATGGCACATGATCACTATCCATCTCCATCACTGTTACGTGAACTTGCCATTATTTTGCAGCAACAACGGTATAAGTCTTCCTTGAAAAGTGTAGAGGAGTTGCATTTGTCCATTCCAAGAAGACTGGAAACTAGTGTGAATACCAGCGGTTTTGTTACACCGTATTAGGCATGGTAATGTGTTGTGTTTTTGGTGTATCCAAATTTTTGTACACCCATGTATATTTTGTGTTACGTGCTTCTCACGCCTTAAGTCTTTACAGAACTCAGTGTTATTTTATTATATGCTCTTACGTTTTTCTTAAAACGAGGGTGGAAATCTCGCCCAGCCCGGCCTATGTATAACTCCTTGCAATCTGCACATTTTATTTTATATGGAATGAAAGTCCCGTACTTCTTGACAGAGCTTAGAGGAACGATGCGGGAGACCCGCACCGCCGTACTAGGTGGTCTGCCATTGGCTTCCTCCAACCACGATGGGGAGGAATGATGATAACGAGGACGACACAACAACTCACAGTGATCTTGGGGCAGGTGAAAATCCCTGACCCGGTCGGCAATAGAACCTGGGACCCCGGGCTCGGGAAGCGAGAACGCTACCGCGACACCACAAGATAAGGACCTTATTTTATATACTATCGATATCATCATCATAAACTAAAGGCTTTGCCTTGTAGATTTAGCCACGTTCCTCTCTCCATTGTCATCCTCTTCAATTAATCTTACGATTTTATCCCCATATCTTCTTCGATGTTATTATACGTTGCTCTTGGCCTGCCTCTTGGTTTTTTCCCTAAAACTTTTCCTTCAAATACATTCTTCAGGAACTGATTGTGTCTCATTATGTGCCTTATCATTTTTGATTTTATTCTTCCTGTATAATTTAGCAGCATTCTGTTTTGATTTACTTCTCTTAAGACCTGTTCATTACTTTTTCTATCTACCCAGGTTGTTTTCGTCATTCTTCTCCATATCCACATTTCCATTGCTTCCAGTCTCTTTTTCTCTGCCTTTCCCAGAGTCCACGCTTCACATTGTAGCGTTGCTCTTTGGGGACGGAAAGAAAAAGAATTGTTATTTTTTTTCAAAAAATGTCGAAAAAGTGAATATTTTGGTGGACCACTTGGCAACAGAATCAGGGATTGATTACACTATTATAATAACATACGTTGAGCATTAAATACCTGAATAAGAGCAGCATATTGATATATATATATGTGATCGTTCGGAAGAAACATTATCATTTCTGTGCATTTTTATAGTCGCGATGTACTCATACCCGGATCAACACTAAGGGACCAGAAGATTTATAGACTTTAAAAGAAATGCAACACTACACAAAAAAGTTGGTTTAGAAATAACAGGAAAACGATAATGTTCCTTCTGCCTCATGCTGCGTTCGGCCTATGAGCGTGATCGTAATTTCTGGTGATGAAGTAACACAAAATAATTATAATTCAAGTAAATGAGGAGATGGAAATCATCAAGGTTAATTTACTAAAATAAGCACACTTATCGGTAACACATCTTTTTTATAATGCTACGTACCTTTTCATATTAAATTACAATAGATGACCATTATGGTTAAATACTTTATACATAACAGTCAAAACGTCCTCTTGATGCTGTCTTTTCGTAATCAGTTACAAGAAACTACATGTTTTCTGTTTGGAAAAAATAACAATTAGCATATTCACTCAATATTTTCACATAAAATATAAAATACAGTTGCGGAACGCAGCAAGTCCGCGTCCGCCTTTCATAGAATACAAACAGTAAAAGGTCTTGAAACAACAGAATTCTTTTTTATACCGTTAATCGATACATGTACATAGAGATTTACAGGCACCGCGCATGAACGGCAAAGATAAAGAATAATAGACTCAGTCGCTGCTATGCGATGGCTCATTTCTTTTACTTTACAATTTTTCGATAACTTTAGTCCATCAGGCATTTACTATTGAGCGTATATTAATGTTTGTGAGGCGAAAATTACTAATATTACAACATCCGTATGTTACGACACTCCAGACAAAAGTTTTGGCAAACTTTTTCCTACTTTCTGGCTTATATGATTGTCTGTTAGTAAACTCCTTTTAGTTTGGAAAGCTTGCTTTGCCAAGGCTATTCTTCTCTTCATATATGTGATACATTTATTGTCGTCAGTGATTGCGTTCCCAAAATAACAGAAGTTGTCAACCTGCTCTAGAACAAAATAAATGATGATCGATATACTAAACTTTTCTGTGTCGTCATCGATCCTATGATATGACTTTAATGCTACATCTACTACGAACCTCTATGTTGACCGTTTTAGGAAAACAGTTTATTATTTTGTTGGTACACTTACTCTATAGTCGTATGTATGTTTCGTATTTTCGAAGTGTATGGTCTGGGAACTTCTTGCATTTTGCCTTCAGTTCTTTTCTGCATTTTTGTTGTGTCGCTCACTTTTAAGTCATTCGTAACTGCAGCTTTCTTGCGAATGTCTAATTCGTGCTGCTTAGAGACGACCGAGCGGAGACACCTTTGTGTGGGGTCAGGATAGTAGTTAGGAAAGTCCACTGGACCTGACGGGATACCAATTCGATTCTACACAGAGTACGCGAAAGAACTTGCCCCCCTTCTAACAGCCGTGTACCGCAAGTCTCTAGAGGAACAGAAGGTTCCAAATGATTGGAAAAGAGCACAGGTAGTCCCAGTCTTCAAGAAGGGTCGTCGAGCAGATGCGCAAAACTATAGACCTATCTCTCTGACGTCGATCTGTTGTAGAATTTTAGAACATGTCTTTTGCTCGAGTATCATGTCGTTTTTGGAAACTCAGAATCTACTATGTAGGAATCAACATGGATTCCGGAAACAGCGATCGTGTGAAACCCAACTCGCATTATTTGTTCATGAAACCCAGAAAATATTAGATACAGGCTCCCAGGTAGATGCCATTTTCCTTGACTTCCGGAAGGCGTTCGATACAGTTCCGCACTGTCGTCTGATAAACAAAGTAAGAGCCTACGGAATATCAGACCAGCTGTGTGGCTGGATTGAAGAGTTTTTAGCAAACAGAACACAGCATGTTGTTCTCAATGGAGAGACATCTACAGACGTTAAAGTAACCTCTGGCGTGCCACAGGGGAGTGTTATGGGACCATTGCTTTTCACAATATATATAAATGACCTAGTAGATAGTGTCGGAAGTTCCATGCGGCTTTTCGCGGATGATGCTGTAGTATACAGAGAAGTTGCAGCATTAGAAAATTGTAGCGAAATGCAGGAAGATCTGCAGCGGATAGGCACTTGGTGCAGGGAGTGGCAACTGACCCTTAACATAGACAAATGTAATGTATTGCGAATACATAGAAAGAAGGATCCTTTATTGTATGATTATATGATAGCGGAACAAACACTGGTAGCAGTTACTTCTGTAAAATATCTGGGAGTATGCGTGCGGAACGATTTGAAGTGGAATGATCATATAAAATTAATTGTTGGTAAGGCGGGTACCAGGTTGAGATTCATTGGGAGAGTCCTTAGAAAATGTAGTCCATCAACAAAGGAGGTGGCTTACAAAACACTCGTTCGACCTATACTTGAGTATTGCTCATCAGTGTGGGATCCGTACCAGATCGGGTTGACGGAGGAGATAGAGAAGATCCAAAGAAGAGCGGCGCGTTTCGTCACAGGGTTATTTGGTAACCGTGATAGCGTTACGGAGATGTTTAACAAACTCAAGTGGCAGACTCTGCAAGAGAGGCGCTCTGCATCGCGGTGTAGCTTGCTCGCCAGGTTTCGAGAGGGTGCGTTTCTGGATGAGGTATCGAATATATTGCTTCCCCCTACTTATACCTCCCGAGGAGATCACGAATGTAAAATTAGAGAGATTAGAGCGCGCACAGAGGCTTTCAGACAGTCGTTCTTCCCGCGAACCATACGCGACTGGAACAGGAAAGGGAGATAATGACAGTGGCACGTAAAGTGCCCTCCGCCACACACCGTTGGGTGGCTTGCGGAGTATAAATGTAGATGTAGATGAACCTGTGAAGTATCGACGATGCCATCAAAATGTTGTTAGAGTTCAGTTATTTATTCAGTGTTTACAAGTCGCTATGCTTCTGAAGCAGCGCCGGCTGTTGCTAATTGCCGCGCGGGATTAGCCGAGCGGTCTTGGGCGCTGCAGTCGTGGACTGTGCGGCTGGTCCCGGCGGAGGTTAGAGTCCTCCCTCGGGCATGGTTGTGTGTGTTTGTCCTTAGGATAATTTAGGCTAAGTAGTGTGTAAGCGTAGGGACTGATGACCTTAGCAGTTAAGTCCCATAAGATTTCACAGACATTTCAATATTTTTAAGTCAATTTTTGGATATTCTTAGTTACAATTTCTGCTAGTTGTTGATTCTCCTACTTTTTTTCTCAAAAAGTATCATCCTGTCTGTGATCCGCAGCTAATTAAAAAAGAAATATCCTGCCCTGTAATGAAAATTTCGGCAAACTAACTAAACTGGGCATAGAGCGAGGTACTTAGGGAATGGTAGGAACATGCTTTCAAATAAACATCATTTGCAGAATGAAAATTTCTATTTAAACAAAGCAGCACTGCGCACAAGTAACAAAATAACAAAAGATTGCCGAAGAGGTTCAATTGTAAATGCCAGCAGGTGCCTAATTAATTTCTTCACAATGAAGCGGTGTGGACAGGACTCAAATATGGCACGAGTTCACAGTACCGCATGCACCGTCATAGAGGATCACGTCTAATAGCGCAGTCGCTGGTGTTCCGAAAGTACATAAATGAAATACATTTAACAGACACACAATAACCAATTCACCAAAGCGGGCAACTCCTACAGATTCCCCAAATTACACTTTACATTGTCCTCACGCAGAAATATATTTAAAATAACCTTTCATGATATTAATAAATAATTTAAACACCACGAGAAGTACATAACCGAGGGGAAATGACTTATAATCACATAAAAAGTTCTTCTCAGGGCCAGGCATCTAGGAAACGTGGAACAAGTATTAAAATATGCCAACTGAACATTGACATTAGTAAAACCAAATGCGAAATTCTTAAAAAGTTACTAACTAAACATAACATTGATGTTGTTGCCCTACAGGAAACCCACTCATATAATGAAGATCAACTACGCTCCAGAGGAAAAATACCAGGATACAATATCATTGGTGCAACATACCAGCATGCCTACGGAGTAGCCACATACGTCAAAACTAAAA
This sequence comes from Schistocerca cancellata, assembly GCF_023864275.1. Classification (NCBI taxonomy): domain Eukaryota; kingdom Metazoa; phylum Arthropoda; class Insecta; order Orthoptera; family Acrididae; genus Schistocerca; species Schistocerca cancellata. The sequence goes on from NC_064631.1 coordinate 498,618,463, forward strand.
TAGAGAACACTCACCTGCTATCCACTTCCATAAATGATAATATCCTCTCTGTGATTATCAAAATAGGTGAAATGGTCATAACTAACATTTACACACCACCAGGATCCGCATGGCCAGCAGATGTTCTCCAACCATACCACCATCCCGCGGTCTTTGTAGGAAACTTTAACAGCCACCACACGCTACGCCGATATAGAACAACTTATTCAAATGATGAAGCCTTAGCAACCTGGGCAGAAGAAAACAACATACACCTCATTTTCGACGCTAAAGATCGTGGTTCCTTAAGATCAGCAGCTTGGAAACGAGAGTATGACCCAGACCTATGCTTTGTCACAGATGATGAAAATCTCCAGCTGGTCAACACAGGCCGAAATTTTCTGCCAGATTTCCCTCACAGTCAACACCGTCCAGTCCTACTAGAAATCGGCACAAGTATTCCATTGATAACCTCAATTCCTCGCCCCAGATATAACCTACAAAAAGCGGATTGGAAAGCTTACTCTGAAGACCTCGATAAGTGCCTGTTATGGATCCGTCCATCTGCTGAGAGCTATAAAAGATTTGTGGATCAGCCATCAGTACAGCAAAAAAGGCACATACCTAGTTGATACCGCAAAGAATACATTCCAGGCTGGGATGAGAAATGTGAGGAATTGTATAATGACTACCAAAGCAGCGGTGACAGAGAAATAGCAGATGAACTCATACACAGCCTTGATACTGCACGATGACAGAAGTCAATGGAAACTACTCAGGCTATGGACTATAAAGTATCCAGCAGAAAAGCATGGTCCCTGCTTCGTAAACTAGCAGAAGCCGGCCGTATCATTCGAGAAGAAAATCCGACAACAGCTAACAAAATTGCTTTGCACATTGTTAAAACATCTAAAGGGGTAAACGACCGAGAGACAACAATAAGCATTAAACGTGAACTTAGAAAACTAAAAGCAACAGCCAGTGTTGACACTAAATATGGTTCAAATGTCTCTGAGCATTATGGGACTTAACAGCGGAGGTCATCAGTCCCCTAGAACTTAGAACTACTTAAACCTAACTAACCTAATGACATCACACACATCTATGCCCGAGGCAGGATTCGAACCTGCGACCGTAGCGGTCGCGCGGTTCCATACTGAAGTGCCTAGAACCGCTCGGCCACTCCGGCCGGCGACACTAAATATTCATGCGATATCACACACGAAGAGATCTCGGCAGCAATAAAGGACACAAAAGCAGGAAAAGTGCCCGGCTCAGATGACATCCTCCCAGAGTTTCTTATCTGGCAAATATACGAAATTATGGTTAGCAAAGTTCCTCACATCACTACTACAGACAGGAAACATACCCCGACAACTTAAACGTGCCAAGATAATTCCCCCCCCCCCCCCCTAAAGCCAGGTAAACCGAGAAAACTTCCAAAAACCTACCAGCGCATAGCACTGCTCTCAGCACGGTGTACAAACTTCTGAAACGAGTACTACTTAACAGGATCCGTCAGACAGTACTCACGGCCATTCCAGTAGAACAAGCTGGCTTTCGTCTCAACCGAGGCTGTGCAGACCAAGTCCTGGCCCTTACAACACATATTGAAGCGTGATTCGAAAAGAAATTAGAAACATCTGTGGCCTTCATTGATTTGTCAGCAACCTATTATACCGTCTGGAACTAAGGCCTACTCTATAAACAGATGAAAATAATTCGCTGCCCAAAAGTGACAAAGCTTATTCGTAACATGATTGGTAACAGAGTATTCCAGATCGTTATGGGAAACAAAGTCAGTAGCCAGAAATTCCTTCAATATGGCTTACCTCAAGCCTCGGTATTAGCCTCACTGCTTTCCAGTCTATGCATTGCTGACATGCCAGAAACAGCTTGTAGGAAATTTGGCTACGCTGATGATTGGGCTATTGCAGCAAGGCACACCGATTTTGATACAATGGAAGAAACCCTGTCATCCGGTCTGTCTGCCCTGGCAGCATATTTCCGTAAACGGAGGCTTAGGCCTGACTCCACGAAGGCAGAAGTAACTTGCTTCCACCTCAATAACAGAGAAGCCGACAGAGCTCTGGAAGTATACCTTGACGACACGCGCCTCAACCACAGCAAGGAGCCAAGGTACCTAGGTGTCACGTTAGACAGAGCCGTGTCACTTAAATCACTCCTTACAAAAGCAGCTGCCAAGGTGAGAACAAGAAACAACCTCATCCACAAACTCTGCGGAACCACCTGGGGATCAACGGCAGCAACCCTGAGGATGTCTGCGCTGAGCCTGGTATATTCTGCGGCGGAGTTCTGTGCACCAGTATGGCTAAACAGTAGCCACATGAACAAAATCGATGTCGAACTTAACAACACCAAGCGCATTATTTCAGGAACCGTTATGTCTACACCTAACATATGGCTACCTGTTCTGAGTCATATACCACCCCCAAAAATACTACGAGAAGCATCCTTGGTCAGGGAATACAACAAGATCGAAGCAAACCCTGAACTATCGGTACGCATCGAAATACCTATCCGCCTCCGGTAGCCAAGTGGTCAGCGCAACTGAATGTCAATCTTAAGTGCCCGGGTTCGATTCCCGGCTGAGTCGGAGGTTTTCTCCGCTCAGGGACTGGGTGTTTTGTTGTCCTAATCACCATCATTTCATCCCTATCGACGTGCAAGTCGTCGAAGTGGCGTCAAATCGAAAGACTTGCAACCGGCGAACGGTCTACTCGACGGGAGGCCCTAGTCACACGACATTTACATCGATATACCTGATTTGAGAATCAAGAGGCTTCTCTTGCTCTCGACAGCCTCACTGGGGCTGACATCAACTCTTGGAAAAGAGAATGGCTCCAAAATGCCGCAACATCTTTCCACCTAATACCTTGTATTACTGAGGCAGACCCGCAAGATCTGGTCAGTTCTGAGCCGACTAAGAACTGGGCATGGAAGATGTGCTGACTCACTATTCAAATTGGGACTGCTGTCTTCGCCAGCATGTGACTGCGGCGCGCCTAAGCAGACTACCCAACACATCAGAGAAGAATGCAGTGTAGAGCGTTCAGTGGGGACTTTGAAGAATTCGTAGTGGCATCCGAAAAATCCATTGAGTATATAAACGACTATATGTTTGTCTGCGAATATATGCAATGTTATGTAATTTAGAATAACGTGAACCAATACTGATATGTACTTAAGTGCCATACGCTGAATAAATAAATATCTCTGACCTCTTGAATATTTGCCCAACAACAACAAGTCCTGGTAAACCCGGAACAAACGTAATACAGCTAGGTTGAAACTTGCAATAGACAGAGCTGAAGAGCGGAGTCAAACTAAATAGAATTAAGCAAAGGTAGATCGTCAACTAAGAAAAAATCTCAGGAACCAGACTCACTCATTAAACAAGTTCCAATCAGCTGCAGCACAAAGAACTGTTCTTCTGGCCTATCCCGATACATAAACCGGTGAATGAACAATTCAAACCTTCAGCCATTGTGACCGTGGACGAAAAATGGGTTCATTACGATAACCCTAAACGCAAAAAGTCATGGGGATATCCCGGCCATGCTTCCACGTCGACGGCCAAACCGAATATTCACGGCTCCAAGACCATGCTCTGCATTTGGCGGGACCAGCTCGGCGTCGGGTACTATGAAGCGTTAAAACCAACTGAAACAATTACAGGTGCTCGTTATCGAACGCAATTAATGCGTTTGAGCAGAGCATTAAAAGACAAAGGCCACAATACAGCGAGAGGCATAAGTGATTTTGCAGCACGAGAATGCTCGACTCCGCGTACTTGGAAACGTTAAAATGGGAAGTCGTACCACACCCGCCGTATTCTCCAGACATTGTTCCCTCTGACTATCACCTATATGGATCAGTGGCTCATGGCCTGGCTGACCAACACTTCCGATCTCACGAAGAAGTCACAAATTGGATCGATTCGAGGATCGCTTCAAAACATGAACAATTTTTTCGACGCGAAATTCGTACACTGCCCGAATATAGGAGAAAGTAGTGACCAGCAATGGAAAATACTTTGAATGATACATGTGTAACCAATTTGTTTCATTAAAGCCTCAAATTCTGGGGAAAAAACGGCCGAAGCAAAGTTGTACACCTTGTATGATTTTGACACTTGATTACAAGATTAAATTATTGGGTGGAAGACAAAAATATGTTCAGGTGTGTGTGAATTCCTAAGGGTCCCTAGACTTACACACTACTTAAACTAACCTAAACTAACTTACGCTAAGAACAACACACACACACACACACCCAGGCCCGAGGGGTCGAACCTCCGGCGGAAGGGGCGGCGCAATCCGTGATACGGAGCCCCAAACCCACGCGGCCACTCCGCGCGACTGGAAGACATTTAACGTGAAATTATAAATAGTCAACCCTTTTCAAGTCTCTCGGAAACAGTACCAAATACCAAGCAGAAACCCATTGCAACTCAGTTCACTTAAGTGCCTGGCAAATAGAGAGCAAAGCAGATCGGAATGTTTGGTACATGAGCTTCACGGAGCAACCTCACAGCTCCACGCAATGTTCTGAAACATGCTTACCAAGTTTACTCCTTTCTGTTGAACAGGACCGTTCCAAATGGCCACTGGTACACCAGTCTTCCTTTAGTCACAGACCACTTCCCGGCGATGCCTTCCCCCCGATGTGCACCTACCCACTCCGCCTTCTTTCCGCACGCTCACGCAAATCCGGCACTGAAAGCGCCTGCACAGCTTTTCCGCTCTGTTTGGACAGCGCTCCAGTTGCCTCTTGAGCGCCAGATCTAGACTCTCCCACAAGAGCATGGTACGTCTGTGAAAGGCTCGGAACTCGCGGCGCACGCCCCCTACGGTGCCAGGTGCGAAGCCGTTGCTTGGTAACGGTCAAAGGCATAATCACGCGAAATATCGATAGAGGAAGACACGGCTCACTAACCTGAAAGAGAGTTTCCCAGTGCGCTAGGCCATCTTTATATTCGTAATCAGTGTTTTTTTAAATGTAATAAAACTTGAAGTAATCTGTGTTTCAAACATAATAAAAGTTGAAGCTTAGCGTAAATTAAAACAAATCTAACCTTTCACGTATTTCTTCAAGACTTGGTTCTTTTGTTATTAAATTCTTCTCCATAATCTGCTGGGTTTTTTTAACAGTGTATTGGAACATAAATTTACAACGACCAATGACTGGTTGTTTCGTTTCTGCATGTGACTTTCGATTTTACGTAATACAACACTCTAATTTTCTTCTTTTGTCGAAGAACTTCCTTATTGCCCTCCTGAACCTGGCCCTCCCTCTCCCCTCTCTCTCCTTCCCCCCTCCTCGGGCTCTCTTCTCCCCCTCTCACCATTCCCGCGCCCTTCTCTTCTCCCCTTCTATTCTGCCCTTCTTCTCTCCCCCCTTTCTTCTCACCCCTCTCTCCTCCACCCGCCCTCAAATGCTAAAAGCAATCGACAAAAATTAAACACACCTTTTTACAGTATCCCATCCAATCATGACAGCTCCATTGCAAACTGCCTCCGATAAGATCAAAAATACAAATAAAATTGTGCTTCAGCAGACGGTTTGAGGCGAGGAGGAACCGTCACATTCCTTCTCACAGAAGCTGACTGACTCTCACTGTTAGTGGCCAGCATATGATGCAGAACTACTATACTACTGGCCATTAAAATTGCTACACCACGAAGACGACGTGCTACACACGTCTGTACCTGTACACGCCATCCAAGCTCTGTTTGACTCAATGCCCACGCGTATCAAGGCCGTTATTACGGCCAGAGGTGGTTGTTCTGGGTACTGATTTGTCGGGATCTATGCACCCAAATTGCGTGAGAATGTAATCATATGTCAGTTATAGTATAATATATTTTTCCAATGAATACCCGTTTATCATTTGCATTTCTTCTTGGTGTAGCAGTTCTAATGACCAGTAGTGTATAATGAAGAAATTCGAGATTACAGAAGAAAATGGGACGAACATCTACGAAGAATGGAGAGTGAGAGACTTCCCTTAAAGGCAATAAATTATAAGTGCCACGTAAGAAGAGACAGAGGAAGACCCCGACAGAGATGGGTACCATAACAGGCAATTCCTGCCTAATACCTGAAGAGAAGATTAAGATATATAAGTCACGTTTATATAATATGTGCAGTAGCATTACATATTTATTACAGTATGAATTAAAGAATACCGACGAATCAAATGTTAAGTTCTGACTAATTACAGACAAAATTTTCTGGAATATGAAAATAAACAAGAATTTGATACTTTTTGTGTGTATAGTAGGGGAAATCAAAAAGCAATTTCTTTTGTTCTCTATACACAAGTACACAATACACTTATTGCAGAAAACTTATTAACTTCATTTGCAGTTCAGCATTTGGCACCTATCTCTTTTCTTAGACAGGACTGGCCAATGTCCAAAATTGTCTTGATAAACCACTTGATTGTGAAAGTTACGAAAGAAGGTTACATACTGGTGTCCTTTGTACACTACTAACTCTGAAACAGTTTTAAATAATGCTGCAGTACAAACCCAAACGTAAAAGCTAAATCCTTATCTTCAGAACTGCTATTTCTCGTCACATGATCATCATCCTCAGTATCTGCATCAATGGAGTAGCCACACAGTCAACCGTCATCACTCTCTGAATCTGTCCTACCTACCACACGAACATTCCTCTTCTCCCCTTCAAATGCTATAAAACTATGAAAGCAACGTTTTCCTTCCGAATCCTTTGTTTCAAAAATTTGTAACATTAAGGAAAGTGCCTATAGCCTTTTGGAATAGTGTCTGAGACTTCAGTTTTTTTATCCAAATGCACCAAATGCCTTGAGATATGGTGCTGTGCCGTCATAACACTGCACATACTCAAGCTGATAATCAACAAATTAAACAATTAAGAATCGTAATTATGGAACGTAAGAAGTTGGAGAAAGTTGATTGATGACAGATTTTAGCACAATAAGAATCTTGAAATCAGAAAAAGATCGGGTGTAAAGAATGGGGAGATTTACGTTTTCACTGAGAGAGCCTATGAGAATTGCCTATGTGGCGACTGAAGTGTGGGAGGGGCGCATGGTGCGGGTTGGGGGCAGGTGTGGATGGTGCCTCTAACCACCCCGTCATCCCTCCCCAATATCGCCAATCAGCGTAGAGGCCGAAGGAAACACTGCTTTGAAAGGGATGAGCAGACACGGGGGTACAGAGGAAGAACCCAACGAGTTAAGACGCAATTCGCAGGGGCACACACCCCGACACTTTGGTCTCTGTGCACAAGTCCTTCAGCAGACCCAGCCAAAAGGAAAAACAGTCCACCATGCAGTAGACAGGACAGAATACGCAATGTTTACTAAAGCAATGCTTAGAATGTGTCTCCATATAGGTAAATAAGAGAGAATAATGTACACTACTGTCCATTAAAATTTCTACACCAAGAAGAAATGCAGATGATAAACGGGTATTCATTGGAAAAATATATTTTCTAGAACTGACATGTGATTACATTTTCACGCAATTTGGGTCCATAGATCCTGAGAAATCAGTGCCCAGAACAACCACCTCTGGCCGTAATAACGGCCTTCATAAGCTTGGGCATTGAGTCAAACGGAACTTGGACGGCGTGTACAGGTAGAGCTGCCTATGCAGCTTCAACACGATACCACAGTTCATCAAGAGTAGTGACTGGCGTATTGTGACGAGCCAGTTGCTCGGCCACCATTGACCAGACGTTTTCAGTTGGTGAGAGATCTGGAGAATGTGCTGTATCCAGTAAGGCCCATACAGGACCTGCAACATGCGATCGTCCATTATCCTGCCGAAATGTAGGGTTTCGCAAGGATCGAATGAAGGGTAGAGCCACGAGTCGTAACACATCTGAAATGTAACGTCCACTGTTCAAAGAGCCGTCAATGTGAACAAGAGGTGAACGAGACTTATAACCAATGGCACCCCATACCATCACGCCGGGTGATACGTCAGTATGGCGATGACGAATACACGCTTCCAATGTGCGTTCACCGCGATGTCGCCAAACACGGATGCGGCCATCATGATGCTGTAAACTGAACCTGGATTCATCCGAAAAAATGACGTTTTGCCATTCGTGCACCCAGGTTCGTCATTGAGTACACCATTGCAGGCGCTCCTGTCTGTGATGTAGCGTCAAGGGTAACCGCAGCCATGATCTCCGAGATGATAGTCCATGCTGCTGCAAACGTTGTCGAACTGTTCGTGCAGATGGTTGTTGTCTTGCAAACGTCCCTATCTGTTGACTCAGGGATCGTGACGTATCTGCACGATCCGTTACAGCCATGCGGATAAGATGCCTGTCATCTCGACTGCTAGTGATACGAGGCCGTTGGGATCCAGCACGGCGTTCTGTATTACCCTCCCGAACCCACCGATTCCATATTCTGCTAACAATCACTGGATCTCGACCAACGCGAACAGCAATGTCGGGATACGATAAACCGCAATCGCGATAGGGTACAATCCGACCTTTATCAAAGTCGGAAACGTGATGGTACGCATTTCTGATACCTACACGAGGGATCACAACAACGGTTCACCAGGAAGCACCTGTCAACTACTGTTTCTGTATGAGAAATCGGTTGGAAACTTTCCTCATGTCAGCACGTTGTAGGTGTCGCCACCGGCGCCAACGTTATATGGATGCTCTGAAAGGCTAATCATTTGCATATCACAGCATCTTCTTCCTGTCGGGTAAATTTCGCGTCTGTAGCACGTCTTCTTCGTGGTGTAGCAATTTTAATGGCCAGTACTGTAATTGCAAGCAGAGGTAATGTTTGGGAAATTGTGGTGTCTGACGTTTCTGCTGTCAAGAATCGTGAGCCATGGGTTGAGAGTCGAGAATGTCGAGAGTCGACGTCTACAAAGAAGTTTCAGGAATCCAAGGAAGCCAGTTCACGTTAGTGATCCGCATAATTGCTCAGAAGTCTAAATGACTTATCTGGCTTCGTGTATAGCTGCCTAAAGATGGTTTAATGAGGCCCCGAAGCTGGTAGCCAAATAAAATAACTAATAAAATTATGACTGTTGATATATATTTTCTTCAAGTCTTTGGCCATCTGCACACGCATTCCGCATTCACAATATGAAACCACAGTAGTTAACCGAATTGCGTTTGTCTCCCTTCGTGTGTCGCCGCAATGGGGGCTTCTTGTCTTTTATGGTATAAAGAACATTAACAGCCAGCTGAAGTGGCCGAGCGGTTCTAGGCGCTTCAGTCTGGAACCGCGCGACCGCTACGGTCGCAAGTTCGAACCCTGCCTCGGGCATGCATGTGTGTCACGTCCTTAGGTTGGTTAGGTTTAAGTAGTTCTAAGTTCTAGAGGACTGATGACCATAGATGTTAAGTCCCATAGTGCTGAGAGCCATTCGAACCATTTTTGAACATTAGCAGTTGTCGGATGTACGGCGTTTAGTTGAAAGGGGGGGGGGGGGGGTGACAGTCGTTACATCTCGTTTGCGGGAGTGACAACAACACACTGCTTCATTGTTTTCACGCGAGTGTGAAATAGCAAGCACGTACCTATAGCAAGATTGATGCAACTGTACAATTGCGTCACGAAAAACATGACATGACCAACAAAAGTCCATCGTTCCAGGTGATGTCATCTTCAGCGGCTCCAGCTGGGCGACCCTACCAGATAGTCTACGTATGAAAATACCGGATGGTTCTATTCAGTTATAACACGTTATAACACGGAAACTAATTACTGTACGAGGACCAAACTTAGTAGCATTAATGTCAATATGACGTTGAGAAAACATGCAGGATCAGTTCAATTGAAATACGGTGACACGTTCACCATACAGAGGATCTTTATGCACAGTGACTGCACGTGAAGATGCCCACACTCGGCAATTCTGTGTGTTCACCTCACCCGTCAGAGAAACACGAGCTTCACCTGTCTATAGAACGGTCCACGGCCAGCCCTCGTCAACTCCAATCCCTGTGAGAAAGATCTTGTACGGATAACATATGAGACTTGTTCCAAGCACCTTCCGTACAGATGTTCAACTGTCGTGACACTGCACGCGCACTGCCTGACGACCGGGAACTGCGCGCAGCATTGTTTGCCACAGCAACAGCGATTCGTCAACCACATGTGGTGCAACCGGTCGTCAACCTCTTCCCGGAGCGACGCCCAGTTCTCCAGTTGATTCGAGCTTCTTCATCATGCTCCGTGGAGAAAGAGGACCCTTCCGTAATCCTTTAAACTGGGGATATTCTGAAGGTGCAGCTGCAGCACTACTGTTGTTTTGATGATAATACCCTGCTCCTTTTGTCCAAGCTCGTGTTGACACGTCAACAAGTGCACTGTGACTGGTCAGTTGTGTGAGACTATGGATCACGATGACATCACGGCACCTGGTAGCCGTTGTTGGACGCTTGGAAATCGTGCACCCCATACTTCGGACATTTATGCTAGCAAGTTTGGTACTCGCACGGTAATTAGTTTCTGTATTGTAACGTGTTAAACATGGAGAGTTTAATTACAATCAGTCGGTATACTCGGTAAGACGTACCGGTTTCGCCTCTATATTTCTCCCTCATTGACACTGGCTGTTATAGTCGCAGGCCACAACGTCTCAAATACCCCCTTTGGTGTCGTACAGTGCGAAGGTCTTAGAGCCTGTCAGTGCTTCGTCTGCAACAATCAGTCATGAACTATGAACAGTAGAAGCATCCACTACGAATATATAAAAACGACATTTTTCTGTTATCAATGTAGCGACATTACGTCGAAATGACAGGCACGCCTTTGTTACGAAATATAAGCACTTTACAAAACATAAGTTTAATATTCATTGCTCAATCCAGACCTAAATAAAACTGAAATGTTCATTTACAGCCTATGGTTTGTTACTTCAGAAATTACACAACCGTCTTCTGACTGCATAAGTTTGACTGCAAATGTCTCGACAACCTCAACTATAACGAAAAAAGCATACCACTTTTAAACTAACGCGAAATCTTTAAGATTGGCGATCTTTTACACAAGCTCGGAATTTAGCGCGTACTTCAATACTTATAACTGTTTCCACAAAGAAACTTTGTCTCGAAACCGGGCAGAAAATCCAAACAGGTTCTGGTCGTGTGTAAAGTATGCTAGCAGTAACAGTATGTTAGCAGTAACACACATTCAATGTGTTCTCTGCACGATAGCAACGTAAATACTATCGACGATGGTGCTTCCAAAGCAGAGTTACTAAACACAGCCTACCGAAATTCCTTCACCAAAGAAGACGAAGTAAATATTCCAGAATTCGAACCAAGAACAGCTGCCAGCATGAGTAACTTAGAAGTAGTTATGTAATGAAGGAACTTAAATCACTTAACAAAAGCAAGTCTGTCGGTCCAGGCTGTATACCAGTTAGGTTCCTTTTAGAGCATACTGATGCAATAGCTCCATACTTAACAATCATATACAATAGCTCGATCGACGAAAGATCTGTGTCCAAATACTGGAAAGTTGCACAGGTCACACCAATATTTAGGAAAGGTTGTAGGAATAATCCACTAAATATCACGCCCATATCATTAACGTCGATATGCAGCAGCATTTTGGAACATATTGTGTTGTAACATTATAAATTACCTCGAAGACAATGGTGTATTGGCAAACAGTCAACACGTTATTTGGAAAACATCGTTCTTGTGAATCAGGACTGACTCTTTACTCACACGAAGTGATGAGTGCTATTCACAAGGGATTTAAAATTGGTCCGTATTTCTATATTTCGAGAAGACTTTTGACAGTGTATCTCTCACAAATGAAACCGGAATAATTGATGAAGCTAAAATCTTGTCCACGTTACTACGTACTAGAATTCCATTCTTAAAAAAACCAGTAGGAAATACACTGTGCGATAATAATTTCAAATTGGACAGCGGCTGTAATTTTCGCTGTGGGTGAAAGCGATCTGTCGACGTTGTGGAGGCACACAGAAATTCGCTAAATTGTTTACCTTCGTACGAGAGCGAGCTTGCAGTTGATGGCTGGAGATACAACATCGTTGTTACAGGTAGTCTGCGAAACCCAGTTCATAGATGTTGGCCAGTGACGAATCGTGTATACGATTGGAGTTAAACCCATCAGCTTCAGCTAAGGCCTGAAGATGGTGCTGAAACACCGAAAACTGGTAGCCATACAACAAGGAACATCGTAAGGACGGCTGATTACACATATCAGATGTGACTTTTGGAGCACAGACTGTTACACACACATAAATTAGATGTGGGTGTAGAAACTGAGGTTCGTCGTCAAAGAAATAACTTTACTGGGTACTTTAATTTTAATTTTATCGTTGAATATTATCTTCCATGGTGTATAATTACATGTATGGAAAAGACAAAAACTAAATTTTTCTTTGTGAATTTTTTCTTAGAATTTTAACGCATTTTTTAATGCAGCTGACAGACACTAACTGTCAATATTGTAAAACTCATGCTATTTCCCGCCGCCGGTAGCTGAGTGGGCAGCGCGACTGAATTCCAATCCTAAGGACCCGGTTTCAATTCCCGGCTGGGTCGTAGATTTTCTCCGCTCAGAGACTGGGTGTTGGGTTGTCCCTATCATCATTTCATCCTCATCGACGCGCAAGTCGCCGAAGTGGCGTCAAATCGAAAGACTTGGACCCGGCGAACGGCCTACCCGACGGGAGCCCCAGTCATACGACATTTATTTTAATGACATTTTCTTGGGCCCATGGTACGTTTTTACATTATGTATGAAATTTGATCTTAAAACGATAACGTTCTTTTAATTAATGCATTTTCAACTACGTAGATTCTTCTAAACTAAAATCGGATCTCGATGAAACTTTATGCCAGTTATCATTTCCGCCAAAAATTACACAACACCTCGGCTTTGCAAACTATTAATTATAGATATCAATTCGCGCCGCAGAAGCAGCGCTCAGAATTTCTTCATTAACATTTCTCCTGCAGGCTTAATTTACGGCAGGGTAATTAAATGCAATTTACATAGCAGTGCCTAAATTTCCACCACAATCGTACCGCGAAACAATTAAACTTCGAAATTGTCCTTTAATGGAAATCTAACTGAAACTTGCAGGCTTTCGCCGGACTCATCCCATAGTGCCCTAAGAAATAGATACTCCCAGCGGTACAACAAAGAAACCATACGCTGGCATCGGAGCACAGTTGTACGAAGTGTAAAATTGAGCAGGTTCATCCATCAGACACAGATCAGAGAACATTAAGTAATGTGCAGCTGTATCAGCGAAACGTCATAAGTCTTACTACATGAAGGTAGCTGCTAGACCATCAGTTCACGATACATAATTCTTCATTCAAGAACTGCAAGTTTATTTGAAATCTGGGTTTTGGTGAAACTGCGTTGTCTTCAAAGTAATCCTGTCAATATTTTAGACTGTACTACTGTATTAGTTGTAAGAATCACGTAGTCAGTATTTACCTACCGGCGAGATTGGCAGTTGATTGAGAATGTGTAAACGTAATTTCCCGATTGGGCTCTCTCCTGTTACGTACTTTTGCTACGGGATCGCAGCAGCTTTGCAGACAGATTACGTACCTGAATTCTCTAAACTTTTGAAACCCGTCCGTAATGAGCCTTCCATTAGTTTTATTGAGCTGACTTCGTTTTCCGATATTTCTTGGCACCTCTGAAAAAAATAAGATAAAATTTCAGTTTTGGTGCAGAATTGGAAATTCAGAGTAAGTATCTTCATTAATGTAGAAGTTATAGTCTAGCAAAATCGGGTGAATCCATTTAGAACACTAAAATAACTATAATAACTTGGATACTTCGCTTGAGTGTTGCTGGCAGCTGGAGAATAGGTGCCGGTGTTGTCTTGTTCCACCCATTTCCAACTGACAATCGCTTGGAATCCCGTATGAAGGACATAGTAATGAGCCTCGCCGTTGCCGTTGTAGAAAAACAACTGAATGAATTGAAAAGAAATAAGTCACAGGTGACACTGCCACTAGAGCAGAGTTATTAAACACGGTTTTCCGGAACTCCTTCACCAAAGAAGACGAAGCAAATATTCCTGAATTCCGATCAAGAACAACTACCAAGGTGAGACACATAGAAGTAGATATAGCATTTTGAATCACTTAACAAAGACAAGGCCTCCAGTCCAGATCGCATACCAGTCAGATTCCTGATACAATAGCTCCATATTTAGCAATTAAGGGAAATAGGAGTAATCCGCTGTACTACAACCTCATATCATTAACGTTGATTTGCAGTGGCTGTTGTAAAATATACTGTGTTCGAACATTATGAATCACCTCGAAGAAAACGGTTATTGACACACACTCAGCACAGATTCAGATAATATCGTTCTTGGGAAACACAATTAGCTCTTTATACTCATGAAGTACTGAATGCTATCGATAGAGGATGTCAAATTCATTTCATATTATTAGATTTCCAGAAGGCTTTCGACACCGTTCCTCACAAGCGTCTCATAACCAAACTGCGTGCCTATGGAATATCGCATCAGTTGTGCGACTGGACTCGGGATTTCCTGTCAGAAAAGTCCCAGTTCGTAGTAATAGACGAAAAGTCATCGAGTAAAACAGAAGTAATATCCGGCGTTCCCCAAGGAAGTATTATAGGCCCTCTATTGCTCTGATCTGTATTAACGACATAGGAGGCAATCTGAGTAGCCGTCTTAGATTGTTTGCAGATGATGCTGTCATTTACCATCTTGTAACGTCGTCAGATGACCAAAACGAGTTGTAAAATGATTAAGATAAGATATCTGTATGGTGTGAAAAGTGACAATTGAACCTAAATAAAGAAAAGCGTGAAGTTAGTCACGTAAGTACGAAAAGAAATCCGCTAAATTTCGATTACGTGATAAGTCACACAAATCTGAAGGCTGTAAATTCAATTAAATGATTGGAGATTACAGTTACAAATAACTTAAATTGGAACGATCACATAGATAATGTTGTGGGTTGAGCAAACCAAAGACTGCGATTCATTGGCAGAACACTTAAAAGGTGCAACAGGTCTACTGAAGAGACTGCTTGCACCACGTTTGTCCGCCCTATCCTGGAGTATTGCTGTGCGGGGTGGGATCCGCATCAGGTGGGACTGACGCATGGCATCGAAAAAGTTCAAGGAAGGACAGCTCGTTTTGTATTACCGCGAAGTAGGGGAGTTAGTGCCACAGACATGATACGTAAATTGGAGTGGCAATCATTAAAACAAAGGCGTTTTCGTTGCGACGTTATCTTCTCACGAAATTTCAATCATCAGTTTTCTCCTCCGATTCCGAAAACATTCATTCTGTTGGCTCCCACCTACATAGAGAGAAAAGATCATGATAAAATAAGAGAAATCAGGGCTCCCACAGAAAAATTTAAGTACTCGTTTTTCCCGTGTGGCATTAGAGAGTGGGACGGTAGAGAGATAACTTGAAGGTGGTTCATTGAACCCTCTGCCAGGCACTTAATTGTGAATAGCAGAGTAATCACGTAGATGTAGATGGAGTCGCCAGGCCGTGATGGAATACCAGCTCGGTTTTAGAAATATACTGCGTCATTTGCCCCTAACCTAGCTTGCCTTTATCACTAATCTCGCGCCCAGCGCAAACTCCCAAGCGACTGTATATAAGAGGGGTAAAACAAGAGACCTGCAAAATTACAGGCGATTATCTTGAACACCGGTTTGCTTCAGAATCCTTTAACATATTCTGAGTTCAAATATAATAAAGTTCTCTGAGAGGGAAAACCTTCTGTCCCAAACAAACACGGTTTTAAAAGGCATCGTTCGTGCGAATCTCAGCTTGTCCTTTTCTCACATGAGATCCAGCTAACTACGGATGAAGAGCAACAGGTGGATATTTCTAGATTTCAGTATAACATTCGACACGGTGCCACACTGTCGACTGTTAACGAATTTACGAGTATACGAAATAGGTTCCAGGTATGTGAGTGGCTCGAAGGCATCTCAAATAAGAGAATCCAGTAGGTTGTCCTCGATGGCAAGTGTTCATTAGAGACAAGGGTATGGTCAGGAGTCCCCCAGCAAAGTGCGATGGCACCGCTATTATTTACTGTATACATAAATGATCTGGTGGACAGGGTAAGCAGCAGTCTGCGGCTGTTTGTGATGCTGTGCTGTACTGGAAGGTGTCGGAGTTGAGTGACAGCAGGAAGATACAAGATGAGTTAGACAAAATTCCTAGTTGGTTTGATGAATGACAGGTAGCACTAAATACAGAAAACTGTATCTTAATGCAGATGAACAGGCAGAACATATCCGTAATATTCGAGTACAGTATTAGTAGTGTGCTGCTGCTTGACACAATCACGTCGATTAAATATCTAGAAAGAAATATGAAACAAAACGAGCATGCAAGGGTTGTAGTAGGGAAGGCGCTTGGTCGACGTCGGGTTACTGCGAGAATTTTAGGAAAGTGTAGTTCATCCGTAATGGAGACCGCAGGTATGATACCAGTGCGAACCATTGTAAAGTACTGTTCGAGTGTTTGGGACCCGCTACAGATGAGGCCAACAACATGCCGAATGGACCGCTCAGGGTTAGCATCACTGTCTCCTCACCGATGAGTGTCGCATATGCCTTCAACCAGACAATCGTCTGAGACGTGTTTGGAGGCAACCCAGTCAAGCTGAACGCCTTAGACACACTGTCCAGCGAGTGCAGCAAGGTGAAGGTACCCTGGTGTTTTGGGGTAGCATTATGCGGGGCCGACGTACGCCGCTGGTGGTCATGAATGCGTCTTTACGGCTGTACGATACGATAACGTCATCCTCCGACCTGTAGTGCAACCATATCGGCAGCATATTGGCGAGGCATTCGTCTTTATGGACGACATTCCGCGCCCCCATCGTGCACATCTTGTGAATGACTTCCTTCAGGATAATGACAACGCTCGACTAGCTTGGCCAGCATGTTCTCCAGATATGAACCCTATCGAACGTGCCTGGGATGGATTTAAAAGGGCTGTTACTGGACGACGTGACCCACCAGCCCCTCTGAGGGATCTACGCTGAATCGCCGTTGAGGAGTGGGACAATCTGAACCAACATTGCCTTGATGAACTTGTGGACAGTATGCCACGACGAATACAGGCAAGCATCGATGCAAGAGGACGTGCTGCTGGGTATTATGGGTACCGGTGTGTACAGCTACCTGGACCACCACCTCTGAAGGTCTTGCTGTATGATGGTACAACATCCAATGCGTGGTTTTGAGGAGCAATAAAAAGGGCGGAAATGATGAATTTTATCTATAGTGGATGCTGTTAATCTCCGTGACTGTTCCTTTATAAGGTGTAGAAAAATTTCCGCTCCCAGTCACAATATGGAAATGATGTTTATGTTGATCTCTATTCCAATTTTCTGTACAGGTTTCGGAACTGAGGTGATGCAAAACTTTTTTTGATGCTTGTATAAATAATTTAGGCTGTCGTTGCCTCTGCGTACCCGTCTACTTTCGTAGGAACATAGGTGCTGGTTTGTTTAAGATGCTGCATGCAGTGCGACACTATACAGGGAGTTCATTTTAACGGAAGACATTAAAATATCTCAAAAACTACACATCGGTTGAAGTAACTTACAATTCCAAAACGTTTATCTTGATGGGGGTATCCATCGACCCACTACCCCACTCCGTGTGTAGCTGGCGGGGCCAATTTTGAAATCTTCTTTAGGAACCTCCGCTTTTTATTGCAGTTTACGACTCTACGGAAAAATCTACATACGTTTTTCCGAAGCGTTTTCTTCGTTTCGCCACAGACGGCGCTGTAATCGGAAGAATATAAATCGGTACACAATCGTAATTTACGACGTGCTACTCAATGGCCCTTGAATATCCAATGTTACGTGGTACTCCACCTCCACGCTGCGAGGGTGGGACAGGGCAGTATTTCATAACCTCTAATTGGAAACCTCCTTCGTAACGATGTATTCCTCCGACATATCGACGCTGCACTGTAGCCGTAGCTGGAGGTAACGGCACTCTGCTTTTCCAATTACATTCAGTGTTCACACGTAGTACCGCCAACATCAGAACACTTAGAGATCACAGCACAGAAGCATATCTGCGGTAATGTCAGCACAGGCGTTCCTGATGCGGTTGACCATGTCTTAATGGCCTGTTGGCAATTCCTGGTACATCCTACATTTTTAAAAAACCCACAGAAATAAATCCGGCGACGTCAAATCCCAGAGCCTAGTTCAGGGTGTCTACGTGGACAAGAAAAAAAAATTCCCGGATTTTTCCCGGATTTCCCGGGTAAAAACACAATTTCTCCCGGATGAAATTACGTATAAAGCGGGTGAAAATACATCCGTGTTAAGCAACAGTATACTTTCCCTCGGGCTCTAAAACCTATCAGTCCTTTGAATAGTGAAGGTCTTATACCGGCTGAGGACGTCCCAGCACTTAAGGAAACAGGAAAAACAATGCGTTTGGAAAGATGTTTGATGCGAGACAATATAGACAGATTTTATTTTCGTATTGCGAAAGTATATACACAAATTCCACAAGTTACAGCACGGTAGCTTCCGAAGCCTTAAAATAGAGATTGCGTTGAGCGATGCACTTTTGTCAGCCAGTCACAGCTCAAGTCACGTGATCTCGCTAGCGAATGATGGCAGTTATTCAGAGCACGAGGCCTACGAGAAAGACAGGCCACGGCGCGTACGTTACGAACGTGGGTCGACCTCGCTCAACTCAGCAAAGTGCGTTTCTACACCGGTTAACGTAACTAAATGTGTATGTACGAACGAGAATTGCATCGACTATTGGAATCCACTATTATTAGCCCTACAATGATAGGAAGTCCGTAGGCCTACTAACAGGCTCTAATTTGGCAATTAAAATCATACCAAAATGATTATCAGTTGCATAAGGCACCACATCTATGAAAGGAGAACTGTTACGAAGAAGAGACTAAATGCTGTAAACGAGTGGTTATACCATTTCTATCGAGAATTGATTTTAAATTTTGTTGTACGAACAGTAATCAGTAAGACTTCATAATAACGGGTTCCAGTACAAGATGAAATTCTTGTTAGTATGCACGCACCCGGTTGCGAGTTAACAGATTTAAATACGCATTTTGCCCGCTGAGTTACGGGAACGAGCGAACTCAGGCCGTTCTTCGTGACGTACGCGCCGCGGCCTGTCTTTCTCGTGGGCCTCGATCAGTGCACAATACATGTTATGTACTCAACCACTAGCAGCTTCATTGTTAAGTAGCACGACCATACAAAGACGAAAGGTTAATGGGTTAAAGTAATGTAAGTACACTATATCTTCACGAAAAGCTGAACTTTCACATATAATATTGGGCATTAACAATGTTTTGCTGCTTTTTCTCGAAGAGCGTGGTTAGGCAGGAACCTAAGAATGCTTCAGAAACTAAACTGCTGTATTTGATGTATTTCATACATATACTTTCGTATTACGCAAACATGCAGTCCAAATGCCGATGCGAATCAAAGATCTTTCCAAAACGCGTTGTTTTTTGCTGGATTTCGTTTCCTAAAGTGCTCGGAAGTATAAAACCCCTAAACTTTCCATAAGCCGTTTTCCAATAACACTATCTAGTTTTCATTTCGTGATCATAACTGCAGTGATTTAGGAGAACCATTACAAAGTGAAGTTTATACTTAACTGTAGTCGGTGTCATGTTTTCTCGACGAGTGATGCATCAACTTTTACATTGTTTTTATTCGAAACTCTGAATATACTATACAACATTTAAACACCCACTGACGTAAGGCTGCGAGCACTCACAACAAGGTCTAGGGATCTTTGAGAGCATTCTGCGTTCTGCCTGACTGGGACTGGAGTGGCAATAAAGGATGGGACAGAATAGGAGTCACCATGGCGTCAGCTGGTCAATGCAAAGCGATCCAGTGACTGGATGAAGTGGGAAGAGACATCGCTGCGAGCTGAGGAGGCGAGGTGAGATGACCAAGCCAGCAATCTATCACACGAAAGACGAGCCATCGCTTTCAGCAGCTAACATCGTTACATGCCTGTTCAAAATCCCAATACCGTAATAATACAGCCGCTGTTACCGTGATTAAATACAAATAAAACAATTGCCGTTTATACATTCAAGGCCAAAAACTATAACTTGGTATATGTAAAGAGAAAAAAACGTCGAGACAGTATTACAGGAAAATACTAGCTGGCAAATAAGTGGTAAAGAAAACATTACGTAAGTTGGTCAATAATTAAAGAAGAAAAGTCTGGAGCAAGAGTCTTGAAATACGAGTTTATTGAGACGAGTAGCATGTTCGTCAGATGATCATACACTACCGTGTAGCTAGCACGTTTCGGGTTTTTTTTGTGCTCTATCTTTGCAACAAACATTGGCAAATACAGAAGCAGTTACTAGAGCGCACTCCGCAACTTCAAAGTTCTCCAGCCATCGGACCACGCAAATCTTCAAGGGCAAACGTTACGATTCAATGGTCCAAATATACAGAGCTAGTCTGGAACGGAAATCCTTAAATAGGTTTTACAGGGTATGTACAAACTGAATTATCATCCAGAGTGTTTCCTTTACTGCGGACTTGATTAGCAGAAAAATATGGAGAGGGGGCTTGCAAGTACGTCAAAGAACAGCAAGAAAACATAACGTGAAGACAACAATAACAGCTGAACAGGATTTATTACGTTTCTAGGAACGGAGGGATATATAAAAAGCGACATTATCAATGTACTGGATGTCAAGTTAAATCATATTTTAAAATGAAGCGGGTAAATCATTCCTCTACAAGTAAATCAACATGTACGCTGCTACAGAATCTAGACTTTAAATTAAAATCGGTATATGTACAACAGAAGGTCTACAAAGTCCTAAAGCACTTTGGAAATTTTACACACAGTAGAGCGCCTGAGCTGTAAAGTAACTGGGATGCCAAGTCGTTCGTAACCGGCAGACTTCATAACTTAGTAATCGTGGATGGGAGACGAGAGCAAGCAACCAATAGCAGCCGATAGAGTGAGAGAGAGAGAGAGAGAGAGAGAGAGAGAGAGAGGAGGAGAAGCCTCATGGTAAGGAATAAGCTAGAACGAAAAGGTGGCGAAGCCCTCAGAACTTTGGTCGATGAGCGCGGTGGCCTTAATATATTTCGTCTTTATAATTGAGGTGCTGTACTGTACGTGTAAAATTAGCTAGAAACTTGCAACAGGTTACTGGAGTAAGACTGGTTGATACGTCTTGTCATTCATAGTTTCTTAAAGGGTCAACAAACGCAGAGCTACTAATAATATCGTAATTAACGCCGATTGTTGCTTGGCAGAGACAGTGTTCTCAAACGTGCCTCGTTCGATTTTCAAATCACACAGTCTGTCAGTAGTCAGTGTGCTCGGCTCACCTGTTGAATTCAGTTCTGCGCACGTGCGGGGCAAAATTTTATAAACTGACAAGGTAGGTAACACTCATTGTGTCATATTTCATTATGCATAATAACGAGGCGCAGCCATATTACATCCATCGTTCTTCTTTATCCAATAAAGGTTGCCCACCAACAACCACTGCGACTGCGCCATGTCGATTGGTTTTCAAGATAGCTGGCTTTCAGATCCAGCATACAAGGACTGGTTGGTGAAAGTACCTACAGACCTTTATAGTGCTAAATGTGGATTATGTCCAGGGACCCTCATTAACATCCGTACTATGGGAAGATCGGCTCTTACAAGTCACATGACAAAATCCAAGAAGCACGTCGCGAAAGCAGCTGCCATGAGAAGCACAGCAAGTTTGTATGTCTACACCCGACCGGCGGCGACCACTTCAACCCAGCAGACAGATTCTACTTCCACTACCACATCTGCGGATTCAGCTGGGTCAACAACAGTGGCGTTGGCCGCTGGAATTGTTGCGCCTCCGCAGAAGGATGTCACTGCAATGTCAAAACCCGTGGATAAACTGAAAGGAATTGATCGGATGGCAATAAAGGACGAAGTAACAAAGGCGGAAATACTGTGGTGTTTGGAGTGCATCGTTTCACACAAGTCACTGCGTAGTTCTGCGAACGACGTGTTGCTTTTCCCCGCAATGTTCCCCGACAGTGAAGTGGCCAAGAGCATGCGTTTACAAAAGGACAAAATCGGTTATATCGTGCAATATGGACTAGCTCCCTTCTTTGAATCTGAAATTAAATCTGACCTCGTAAACGCATCAAGGATTGTTGTTTGTTTTGACGAATCCTTGAACAAGGTGTGCAAAAGAATCCAGATGGACATTTTAGTGCGTTATTGGGACATTAAAAAAAATCTAGTGTTCACCCGTTACTACGCATCGGCTTTTCTAGGCAGTTCGACGGCAGCTAAGCTACTCGAGTCCTTCAAGAAAAAAATTCCCGGCGAAACAATGAAAAAACTTTTACAAGTATCGATGGACGGCCCTAACGTCAACTTTGCGTTCTTAAGGGAACTTAAAATTTTTTTGAAAGAAATTGAAGGAGTAGACACCG
The DNA here is from genome assembly GCF_023864275.1 of Schistocerca cancellata. Taxonomy (NCBI): domain Eukaryota; kingdom Metazoa; phylum Arthropoda; class Insecta; order Orthoptera; family Acrididae; genus Schistocerca; species Schistocerca cancellata. The sequence continues at coordinate 498,640,960 of NC_064631.1, forward strand.
TTTTACTGGATATTGGAACGTGTGGGCTTCACGTTGTTCACGGCGCCTTCAAGTCCGCAATTCAAGAAACACAGTGGATGATAATTCAGTTTTTACGTGCCTTGTACAATCTTTTTAAGGATGTCCCTGCCAGAAGAGCTCTGTATATTTCGACAACGGAATCGGAACTGTTTCCCTTAAAGTTTTGCGCGATCCGATGGCTGGAGAATGTGGGAGTTGCTGAGCGAGCTCTAGTAATGCTTCCGTTTCTGCGAATATTTGTTGGAAAACTGGAAGAAAAAAACAAACCAAAATGTGCTAGCTACAGAGTAGTGGAGGATCACCTCAAGGACAAGCTACTCGGTCCGAAAATTGCCTTTTTCAAGACTCTTGCTGGAGACTTGACACCTTTCCTAAAGGATTTCCAATCCGATTGGCCGCTAGCACCGTTCCTCCACTCTGCTTTGACAGAGATAATGGAGACAACGATGACACGATTTGTCCAGCCGACGAAGATCTCGCCGTCAGTTAATTTGGACAAAGAATCCAATCTTTTGGGTGTGAACCACGTCAAGATTGGGTTCACCGCCAAGAATGAATTCAGAATGTGCAGGTCTCACACAGCCCTTGAAATCGCTAAGTTCCGGAGCGAATGCAGAAGAGGAATGATCAAGCTTGTGTCAAAGTTGATGGAGAAATCTCCCTTACACTTTAGGTTGACAAAAGCTGTAAGCTGCTTTGATCCCACAATAGCGTGCAGGGAGGCTGGTCCCAAACGATTTCATTCCTTTCTACAGATTTTGGTGGAGAGCAATTGGATTAACGGTGTTTGTGCCGATAAAGCAGAAGCGCAATACGCTTCTGTTGTAAAGAAGAACTGCAAAACAAAATTCCAAACATTCAACAAAAAGGAGCAACGGCTGGATGAGTTCTGGATGAATTGTCTCAAGAACCAGAATGCAACGTGCCACGAGCTGCAGAAGGCAATGGAAATCGCGCTCACTTTGTCGCACGGTCAAGCAGCTGCGGAGCGAGGATTCTCGGTGAACAAAGAGTGCCTCTTCGAGAATATGAGGGAACAATCTGTAGTGAGCAGAAGACTGGTGTACGACGCCGTCAAGACACACGGCGGAGTCCAAGGAGTGCCTATAACAAAGTCCCTTATACACTCGGTAAGAAACTCACGAGATCGATATGCTGAAGACCTCAAAAATCGAAACGACGAGTCATCCAGGAAAAAGGATCATCTGACTAAAAGGAAGATTGTTGACGCAGAAATAAGACAGCTTAAAGAGAAGAAGGCAAAACTTGAAGGGACCATTCAAAACGCTCAGATAGAGCGAGAATCTATTACAGAACGAATCAATGCTCTCGCACACAGCTCCAAGTGAATTATTCTCCAAGGTCAATTCCTAAATTACAGTATTTGTTGTTAACATGGTACTTCCTTCTAAATTATTTGTTTTATTTGTTGTATTGTCTAATAATAATTAAAATGTTTCTTTAATAAAATGTTTTTAAAACAAATGAATATGATAGCGTTGTTTTAAACTACTAACTCCCACAGATGTTTAAATATACATTTCAAACAATAACTTTCATAATTAAAAATATTTGAAAAATAAACCTAATTTAAGAAATTAAGTATTAAAATAAAGACCGGAGCTAAAATTTAGCAACACGAAAATCCGAAAAGAAAGGACTGTAAAAATGCACAAAATATTTTACGGAAAAAATCTCTTATTATTCTAAAACGAACGACAGTAATTAAAGGTCTTTAACAACGATTAAACCGTAAGCTTTTGTATTTAAATAAAAAATAATAAAATCAGAAAAAATGAGGAATGGAAGAGGTAAAAGACATACTTGTCGTTACTGAAAGCAAATTTTAGAGCGGGGAATATAGTATCTGCGCTTGACACAGGTTTTCGCTCTAAAACTGGACTAATTTCGTACGAGAGCAAGGTACGGATGTCCCGCTACCTGTCGCGTGACTGGTGCTGCCTTCTGTTGTCCATTTATAGGATTAGTTAGAAAGAAGTAGCGAACGTTAGAGCTGTTCAGAGACGAAGATCCAATTCACCGGCAAAAAAGTAGAAAAGAAGCGAACTGGTATTGCTCTGCATGCCAGAACACTTCGTCTTTTCTATACTACAGAAAAATCGAAGTGCTCTGGCATGAAGAGACTTGTGACATTGCTCAGTAACATATTATTCACTTTTTTTGAAGGTCAATTATACTTTTTGCCATCGATTGCATAATTTTTATCTATGAAAGAACAACATTAAATATGAAAACTAACTTGAAGCTCGGTCTTTTTTTAACGTGTGTTACACGTTAAGTCATATCAAATACAAATGTGCGGTAAAATTGTAAATAGTGGCATAAATGACGTCTCGTCTGGGCCCGAAATTTTTCAAATGGCTGATCCTCAAGTGTTACCGGTACGTTTTGAATGAGAATTATAACGCCCTGTGATTTAAGAAATTCACTGCACATTCTCACACGTAACATACATCATCTTGCTTGGAAATTTACTTTGAAAGTAACGCTTCTCAAGTCACTATTCGTAACATTTTCCAGTGATCTGTTAGAAATGTAAACAATTGCGACGCTAGCACATCGAATGCACGTTAGTTGTTACGCACGTACTGCATAATCTTCGACCTAAAGCCTTTGACACTTTTCGGTGGCGGCAAACTGGTCTGTGCATTGTGTAAATTACTCCTTTTCTAAGCAACTAAACTTTTATTTTTGTGTTATTCTCTGATTGTTTGATTGCTGCAGTATTATTCAGCAGTAGTGGGCTAAAGTTCTTTGTCAGCGTATCAGATCTTACACGTCAAACCTACAAAAATTTAACTGAAATCTAAAAGAATGAAAAATCCCGGAATTCTAAAAAATTCCCGGTTTTTTCCCGGATTTGTCCCGGATGAAAAAATTCCCGGGTTTTTCCCGGATCTCCCGGATGTCCCGGGCCGTATACACCCTGCTAGTTAATGTTGTCACGACTGCCGATCGACCGACCAGTAGAAACACGATCTAATACCTCCTCTGCTCAACTGAGGAATGCGCTGGTCATCCGTCATGCTGAGACCACGCACTACCTGTTACGATGCGTCGTACTTCGCTACACGGCCACGGTGGCGCGTCGAGTTGTCCCCTGTGTCATACTTCGGAGGAATAAATCGTTGTGAATGAGGTTTCCAATTAGAAGCTATGAAATAACTGATCTGTCATACGCTCGCAGCATCGAGTTGGGGTTCCATGTGCCATTGGATTTTCAAGGGCCATTGAGTAGCACGTCGTAATTACTGTTGTGTACTGATTTCTATCCCTCCGATTACAACCCACCTGCGGCGAAACGAAGAGAATTCTTCAGACAAAACGTATGTAGATTTTGCCGTATAATCGTAAACTGCAAGAAAAAAACTGGGGTTCCCATTGAAGATTTCAAAGTTTCCCCCTCCACCCACGCACGGCGTGGGTTGGCGGATTGAGTGTGGTATCGTTGGATGTTCCCCTCCGACATAAGAAAACCGAGATTATACCTTTTATTGATCCGATGTGTAGTTTTCGAGGTATTTCAATGACTTCGGTTAAAATGAACACCCTGTAGTGTATCACGAGGCAAGAATCGCGCAAATCAGCTCCCAACAATTCCTGGGAGATGTGCCACGTTACATTGCATGTATAGCAGTTAAAAAGATCGTAAGAATAGATAACGAAGCGTGAAGAACCAAATCACGCACTAAATGAAATGGAAGAAAAAAAAGATGGCACACTTCAACTTAGAAAAATACTCCGTCAGTATTTTACTGGTGCGCCTATGGAGACAGAGTCGATGCTTAAATTCGTCTGATAGCAAACACACATTAAAAACGAATTACTGATACCCGTCTGGATATCAAGTTGCGGACAAACCTTCGTACTCGCCGCAGGACGAGTGTGTCTGGCCCGCCGTGGCGATGACAGCAAGTGTCTGATGCGCTGAGCGAGGCGTGTGACTGGCCGGGCAGCCACAATCGCAGCCCATCGACCGACACGGACGGGGCCAGAGGCGCTGCTGACACGACCCCAATTCAGGCGGTGATCTGCTGCCGGATCAGAGTGCTATTGTGCGTCTTCGCGTACAGCCGTATTGACAGCGCCGTCCTCAGCGTCAGGCTAACAGCTGGTCCTTAGAGCAGTGTGCAGTACAGCTTCATAGTTGATCACCGAAAGGTTATGAATAGAAGTGCAATACAAAGAAAAGAAACTTGAAGACAATATTATGAAAAGGGTAAGAATGACAGGGGAAGATGAGAAGTCTGATCTGATATCGCGAGGAGAGACCACTAAGTCGTAATAAGATACCTGGAGCAGACGTAACTCCATCAGAATTACCGAGATCTTTGGGAGAACAACGCATGTCAAAGTTACAATTCCACTTTTGATCGCATTTAGTAGTCTTATAAGACTTTAACGGATTAAGTTTAATTTAACTGGCGCTAAATTACTATTTGACTTGTTAGTGTCATAACTTTCTCATAGTGGCAAGGAGTCGAAACCGTTACAATGGTAACCGGCCGGTGTGGCCGAGCGGTTCTAGACGCTACAGTAAGGAACCGCGGGACCGCTACGGTCGCACGTTCGAATGCTGCCTCTGGCATGGATGTGTGTGATGTCCTTAGGTTAGTTAGGTTTAAGTAGTTCTAAGTTCTAGGGGACTGATGACCTCAGATGTTAAGTCCCATAGTGCTCAGACCCATTTCAACCGTTGTAACGGTAGGTCATGCACCACAATCTGACAAGGGCAGCATCTCGTGGTCGTGCGGTAGCGTTCTCGCTTCCTACGCCCAGGTTCCCGGGTTCGATTCTCGGCGGGGTCAGGGATTTTCTCTGCCTCGTGATGGCTGGGTGTTGTGTGCTGTCCTTAGGTTAGTTAGGTTTAAGTAGTTCTAAGTTCTAGGGGACTGATGACCATAAAGTCCCATAGTGCTCAGAGCCATTTGAACAATTTTTTTGACAAGGGCAAATTTCACTGCACATGTCCGTTTCAAAACTGTGCCACCTGGTATACCCGATATATCGGACAGGCGAAACAACACAGATTTCAAGAAGAATGTAATACGATATCTATTCGGAAAGTAAGGAACGATCTGTCGCGAAATGGGTACCACACTCAAAATTCGCTGAAGTTTCTCACAGTTGTGTTCAGCAGTATCTAGTACGCCAGTATTTAGCGTTACGTCGCTCTTCTCAGTTCTGGGCTCACAGTCAAAGTGTAAAAAAAGCACTGTCTTCAGGCCACAAGTGGCCCATCGGGACCATCCGACCGCCGTGTCATCCTCATGTGAGGATGCGGATCGTGTGGTCAGCACACCTCTCTCCCGGTCGTTACGATGGTTTTGTTTGACCGGAGCCGCTACCTCCTCAATTGGCATCACGAGGCTGAGAGCACCCCGAAAAATGGCGACAACGCATGTCGGCCCGGATGGTCACCCATCCAAGTGCCGGCCACGCCCGACAGTGCTTAAAGTGATCTGACGGGCACCGGTGTACCCACTGCAGCTAGGCCGTTGGCCACAGTGAGCGCGTAAAGGCGTCTAGAAAACAGTGTCTCCCGCTAAGTATTGCTGCCTGGTGAGAGATTACACCTGATTCCATGGCACCTCACATAACGTAACTGCCATGCAGTTCTTTCTTCTTGGCAGTTCTCGATCGCACACTGCAAGTGCAATGACGTTCCTGCAGCGTTTTCGACGAGAAGTGTTTGCTAGCTATCAAGACAACATTTTGGCTTAGACACCCAGCTGCAGTCCAGCGCAGAGAATTGTCGGAAAACACAGGCGGCTGCCTTCTACGAAAAAGTGTTGGAAAGGTGGTACAACGCTACAACAGATGTGTAACTCGGAGCAGCGACTCGGTAGGAAAGTAGATGAAGGTGTAGCTAACTGATGCAAAATAAAGTCGTTTTCATTTTTACTGTGGTTTACATTTCGCTACCGATTGTTCTTTACTTTCAGAATAGCCCTCGTAATTCCAGTTCCAAAAAATGCACGTGCTGACAGGTATAGGTATTACGAATTATCAGTTGAAAAAATTATGATTGCAAAGTACTGACACGAATTGTTTGCAGGTAAATGGAATAAGTAGAAGCCGATCTCTTACAGCAGTGGGTTCTGGAGAAATGTAAGAACTCGCGAAGTAATAGTGACCCTATGACTTGGCTTGAAAGGCAGATTGAAAGAAAAAGCAGGTTTATATTTATAATATTTGTATATTTAAAGAATATTTTTGAGATCGTTTCATGGGTTACATTATCTGAAATTCCTAAGGTACCACAGATAGAATACTGATTGACAATACTGCTACTTGTACGGTAACTGAACTGCAGTTTAAGTATAGAAGGACGCGAAAGGCTAACAGTAGTTGAGAGGGGGTTAGACAACATTAAGGACAAATTTGGTAGCGGATTAAAGTTCGGGCAGCAGAAAAATTAATCTTTAGGTTTAGCCAGTTACAGCGTAATTCTATCGGAGACAGTTAAATGATTAGGAATTCTATTGAACAGAACCGACAGTGTCTTGAAAAGGAGAACATCAAGAAAAGTAAAACCATGTTAACGGAATACAATTCAAATAGATCAGGTAACACTGAGGGAATTAGATTAAGAAATAAATATAATATATGAGTTTTACTATTTGGTTAGTAAAATAACTGGCGATGCCACAAGCAGAGAGGGTGCAAAACGCAGAATTCTAATAGCAAAAAAACCGTTTGCCATAAGGAAAAATTAGGCATCAAATATTAATTTAAATGCTAGGAAATTTTCTTAAAGTATTTCTCCGGAATGTAGCCTTCCACAGGAGTGAGACACGGACACTAAGTAACACAACCAAGAAAGGAAACGAATTTTGCCATAGAAGAACGCTATCAGTTAGTAAACAGTTACTGAGTAGAATTGCTGAGGGACGAAATTTGTGTCACTATTGGAATAAATAAAGAGATCGGTTGATAGGACATCTCTCAGGCCTCAAGATATACTAATCTGATAAATAAAGGAAACTGTGGCTAAAAATTGTAAAGGTATTCGAGGGGGGGGAGGGGGGGGGGGAAGCTTGAGTGTAGTAAGTAGCTTCAAGCACATGTAGGGTGCAGCATTCACGCGGGGATGAAGAGGCTTGTACAGGACAGACAGACAAGCGTGGAAGGTGCTTCAAAGCAGTCTTCATGCTGAATATTGTGACAACCTGATCACCTCCCACTTAATATCAAGAAGTATAAAATTATAGGTTATAGCTTATTTCACATCTTGTAATGACATTCTTACATGCTTCAGAGTCCACATTAAACTGCAGGTCTTCCTCTATATCGCTGGGTAAGTTAGTTCAGAAGCTGGAGGAAGGTAACGGCACACTACTAGACCACAATTAGTAAATCACTTCGGTGTGCTAAGCAACCTTCGCGTTGATGAGAACTTTATCTGTACCTTTCAATTGAAAAAAAAGTTTAATAAGTACTTTAATGAAATACAGTTCAAAACGCTGTCATCTTTTCCACGAATGATACTGGTTTCTGCTGGATTCAATCATCCTTATGTGAAAAGATTATCGTCATGTATTTTGGCGAGAAAAATTTAATTCTTTTATACCACTGACTGTAGTTCTAATACGTGAAGTTGTTACAGCAATTCATGTATATTTAATGGAATGGAAATGGAAATGAGCGTTTGGCGTCATTGGCCGGGAGGCCCCTCGCGGGGCAGGTCCGGCCGCCTTGGCGCAGGTCTTATTACATTCGGCGCCACATTGGGCGACCTGCACGCCGGATGGGGAGGAAATGATGATGAACACAACACAACACCCAGTCCCTGAGCGGAGAAAATCTCCGACCCAGCCGGGAATCGAACCCGGGCCCGGAGGACGGCAATCCGTCACGCTGACCACTCAGCTACTGGGGCGGACATGTATATTTAATGAAATGCATCAGTTTTGATTGTTCATTCAGTAGTATAAGAACTGTCTGTTAATGTTTATGGCCCCACGAATGTCAAATTCACTGCCTTTAGTTTTTTATGAACTAATTTGAATTAAAAAGAAAATTTTAGTGGCAGAACATGTGACATGTGATATTTATTTTTTGAGTACTGAATCCCATAGTATTTATGTGAAAGTGGGAACCATCTGGTCTTCTAATCTTGAACTAGTGGTTTCTGGAGCATGTCAACAACGTGCCCTGTTTTACTTACATTATGGCAGCGAACCCTTGTTGAGTGTGCCACTTCATTCATAATGACTGCACTGTAATTTTTTTTGTCGTAAGTTATGTGGAAAATTGATTTTAACTGCCACGATCCCCATTTGGGGACCGGATAGTTTTTCTCCCATCAGTTGGCAGCAGTGTCTTTCTTTTAATGCTGAATAGCTTATAATATTTCACAACAGTCTAACTGAAGTGAGTGACAGAACAGAATCAAAATATTGCGTTTGCTTTCTTGTGTAAAGTTGAATAAACCATAAATCGGATGGTAAGTCATGTAATACGGATATCATAGATTTCAATTGTGTTATTTTTGCATTGTTTCTATTATTTCGTCAAATGATGAGATCATATTGTAAATTTGTAGGTTACAGTAGCTCACAAATGTTTCTTCGTTCATTTATTATTACTAAGTATTGTTTTATTACAGGTTTTAAAGCATTACACATTTGGGGATCGTGGCCGATACGAAGTACTTTCGTACAATCATAATCTTTGTATCTTTAATTTTTTCTTTTATTAGATATGGGAACCAGAAAGTTCCTCACATTAGCCTAAGTAGAAGATATGATAAATGGTCCTAACTTTCTCACCGAACATATTGATGGTGGTGTGGTAGGTATTGCAGAACTTCCCCCTGACAATGTGGATCGTGTTTCCGACGCTGAAGAAATCGATGACGACATTTTGGAAGACACTTAAGCTAACGATGTTCCTGGTAGGCTGGAAGTTCATTCAGGTGCAATTGCAGTTGCCGATACCGATAGAGAACCTCTGGCCACAAAAGACCCTAGTACTTCACGGCCCAAACGGTCAGAGAAGTGTGACTTGAAAAGTGTTAAAATAGTTTCGATTGGCAAAAATTTCAGCATGATTAAGAAAAGATATTTGGGCATAATGACGATATAAACAGAGCTTTGGAACATGTAACTTCTCTCAAAGAAAAATCTGCGATCGAAATTTTCGAAATGCTATTTGACCAAGAAATACCGAATTTCACTGTCTAAGAAAGTGTCAGATATGCTGCACAGAATAACAGGCATGGATTTACGTCTTCGGTAGACTGTCTTCGAAAATTTTTAGGCTTTTTATGCCTTACAGGTTACCATTCTTTGCCTCAGGAGCAAATGTATTAGTGCGAAGATGAAGACTTCGACATTAGAAGTGTAAGAAAATGTTTCGTCAAAAACAGGTATTTAGAAATAAGGAAAAATTTGCACTTCTACGACAGTTCTAAACTGACAGATAATAATTTGGCAAACGCAGATTTCAAGATACGCCACCTCATTGACAAAATGAATCAAAATTATATGAATTTTGGTGGTTTTTTCGAGAAATATAAGTGTTGATGAGCAGATGGTCAGATATTACGGGCATCATTATTTCAAACAACTTATTCGGGTAAACCCATATGGTTTGGATTCAAACAGTGGACAATATGCTGTGCAGTAACAGGATATTGCTTTCATACAGAATTGTACACTGGGAAAAGGCATGATGCCAATGAGGTGCAAGTTTTGGGTGCATCAGTTATAATGAGCAAAATATGTGTGGTGAACAAACCCTCTAATCACATTATCTTTTTTGATAATTTTTTCACTAGTTTTGATCTAATGAAAACCTTAACAGACCGAAATGTAGCAGCAACAGGAACAGTTCGATCAAAACGGATAAATAAATGCCCTCTCGAGTCAGATAACGAATTCTGAGAGGAACGTCGTGGAGCTATGTATTACAGATCTGATGTCAAAAACTAAATATTCTATGTTGCATGGAAAGATAATAAATGGGTACGAGTCTTGTCAAACCATCAAGGAATATATCCAGAGAAGAAAGTAAGTAGGTGGTCCAGATTGGAGAAAAAAGATACGCAAATACCCCAGCCTCTCTGTATACATTTCTACAATAAATTCATGGGTAAAGTTTACAAACTTGACTGGTATATAAATAGATATAAAATAAAAATACGTGGAAAAGATAGGGTATTTTCCCATATTCACAAACATAATTGATACTGCGGTAGTGAATTCTTATATATTACACTGTCATGCTATCAGCAATATACCCCTTTTAGAGTTTAGGAGGCAAATAATTAGAGGCTGCCTACAAACACGAACTGCTTCTAATCCTAAAAGTCTTGGCAGGCCATCACTCCAGAAAAAGACCCAGAAAGGTGTTCCAGAAACAGTGAGAAAAAATCCATTGGGACATTATCGAGAAAGAACCTGCATGGGAAAACAAAGAAAATGTGTGATAATGCAATAAGAACGTAAGAAAATAATGTAGAAAATGTAATGCAGGCTTATATATGAAATGTATGGAACAGTGGCACGAGTAAGTTTGTTACTTACACAAATGTAAAACATGAAATCATACGAAATGTAACGTAATTTATGTCCAAATAATTAAAAATAAACAGAACTGTAAAATATTATGGCAAATAAAATTTGTTTCCAATTATTCCATTTTTTCATGTCATCTGCCACGATCCCCGTTTGGAGCTTTCTGAAAAAAAAGCTGCTGTTCTTTTGAAAAACGTATTCTATAGATAAAAGTGGTATGTCAAGTTCCAATCTCTTACACAAGTAAACAGAATATCTCAGGAAATTAAAAAAAAATGCCAGTTAACGGGTTAAAGTAGCAATCCATAGTTAATAATTCGTTAGTTGTAAATTATTATTGTTCAGTTTGCTTCTCAGCGCCTATTGCTAATGTTTGTAGTTAATTCCAATTGCTCAATATCGATCAATCATATTACTTTGTCGAAGACTGAAATAACTTCTATACTTCTTTCATTATTTTACTTGTAATATGTATTTCTTGGACGCTCATCAACATCCCCAAAATGTTAATTTCATTATTTCTTAACTTCCACCGAGTGAGGTGGCGCAGTGGTTAACACAATGGACTGGCATTCGGGATGACGACGATTCAAACCTGCGACTGGCCATCCTGATTTAGGTTTTCCGTGATTTCCCTAAATCGCCTCAGGCAAATGCCGGAATGGTCCCTCTGAAAGGGCACGGCCGACTTCCTTCTCCATCCTTTCCTAATCCGGTGGGACCGATAACCAACCAGTCTTCACATGAATTCCATATCCATATCGAAGCCCGTCATCTGACTGTGACCGTCTGACTCGCACTTAAAGTGGCATCCCTTCAGCCATGTGCCTCTATTTGTCTTTCACGCTGTGATCGCGTGATATAGTATACTACGCTGTTTTGCATTGTATATCAATGTAACTTTTGCTCATGGCGAGCGGAAACTACTAATATTGTGAACATGCTCATCGCTGATGCGAGTCCATCGTCTAGCAATTGTTTTGATCGATGTGAGATTTTTTTTTCACATTCAGTATTCATCTCTTCCTGTCTGACTCTAGCATAAGCAGGCGCAAATTTCGGCTTGTCGCATTGTCGCTCGTTTTACGTACTGTGTGTTTTACGTACTGTGTATCACATGGGCAGTATGTGTACTTTTATTACTGAGAGAAGATTTATTAAATTAATGTAAATTATTACGTCGTGTTTCATTTGTAGCTGAGGATCTACGTTCAGTCATCTTTAACAACGATTTCCATATGTTTAAGTTTTCTGTAATGCACACGATGTGTATTTCTATGTGGCATTCCGCGATGACATGAGCATAAATAACTGCGACAGAGTTCGTAGATGGCATATTCAAACGTTTCCACCCTTGCATTCCCGTCGTTATTAATATATGTAAGATTTTACGACACAGAGAGTTTATTCATAGCTATTATTACATATTATCGTTACATCATTCGAATAGTCCATATTCAAAGAAATATCTATATTATTATTACTACTATTATTATTCATTATTTCTGTTTGTAAGAACCTTAAGTCATTCTTTCTTCCCGACGCTACAATGGTGACCAACTGAAAGGATAAGAAATATTCTATTGCTAATATATGTACTTTTCTCTTTTTCAGGGAATGAAATTCGTTACCACGAGAGGAAAGTGGAGGTGGGAAAGCACACCAAGGGCTACACTTCGAACTAGGAATGAAGGGTAAAAGGAGGCGCTTTCTTCTTGATGGTAATGCTTTTGTAACTTTGCAATTGTTACTTGTATATTTATTTATTTGTGCGTGTTTAACTGTAACAATTATTTACAATAGAATCGAATGAACAAGATCATCCAACAGTGGACCCTGTAGATCATACTGACAGAATGTTAAAGAAATTAGAAATCCTAACTCTAGCAATGAAATATGGCTTTGATCATGTAAGCCGAAACAAAAGATTCCATATTCCTAGATTTCCTAAACGCATTTGACTTGTGTCCGATCACAGACTGTTAAGGTACGAGCATGTGGAATCGATTCCCAGATATGTTAGTGGCTCGAAGTAATCTTAAATATTGGAACGCAGTACTTCGTCCTCGGCGGAGAGCGTTCATCAGAGACAAGGTTATCGTCAGGAGTGCCCCAGAGAAGTGTGATAGGATTTATATATATGTAAATGATATGGTGGAAAGCTTGGGCAGCAATCTGCATTTGTTTGCTGACGAAACTGTAGTGTACAGGAAGGTGTCGTCATTGTGTGACTGCAGGAGGATGCAAGGTGATTAAGCCAGGATTTATAATTGGTGCGATGAACGGCAGCTAGCCATAAATGTAGAAAAATGTAAGTTAATACAAAACGGTACAAAAAACAAACCCATAATATTCGAATAAAGCATTCGCAGTCCTCTGTTCGACACAGTCACGTCGTTTAAATATCTCGGTGTAATATTGCAAGGCGATATGAAACTTAACAAGCATGTGAGGATCTGACCGAGAAGGCGAATGGTCGACTTCCGTTTATTGGAATAATTTGGGAAAGTGTGGCATCTGTAAAGGAGGCTGGATATAGGACAAGAGCACCACCTGTCCTTGAGTACTACTCGAGTGTTTGGTATGCGCACTAGGTCGGATTAAAACAACACATTGAAGCAAATCAGAGGCGGGCTGCTAAAGTTGCTACTCTTAGGTTCGAACAACACTAAAATATTATGGAAATGTTCCGTGAACTCACATGAAAATATCTGGAAGGAAGCTGACGAGGGACAATTACAGAGAATATTCAGAGAAACAGCATTTGAAGCTGACTGCAAGACGATTCTCTAGCCGTCAGTTCACATTTCGCGTAAGGACCACAAAAAGAAACTAGGGCTCATGCAGACGCATGTAGACTAGACAGTCGCTTTTCCCTCACTGTGTTTTTGAAACGAAAGGAAATGTCCAGCAGTGGTACAGAGTACACTCAATCTCGCGCTGTACGATGGCTTGCAGGGTATGTATGTAGACGTAAATGAACGAGGGTTGAATGAAAAGCAATGCCTCCACCATCGTTAACTAGGTTTGGATGGGAATATTTTAATAAATCAAACGCAGAAATAGTACTCAGAATGTGATATTTTATTACCAATATTCACTTTTCCACATAATCACCATCCAATTGGATACATTTCTGCCAACGATGAACAAGTTTTCTGAAGGCGTCACGGAAGAAATCGACACTGTGTCCTGCCACCACAGTCTCACAGTTCTCTCAACGTCTTCATCAGAAGCAAAATGATATCCCCGCAGATCATCTTTCATGATCGTAACAGGTGGAATTCAGACGGTGCTAAATCTGGACTGTATGGAGGATGCTGTACGGTGGTGACATTCAGTCTCTGAAGTTCTGATGTGGTGGCACGTGAAGTGTGTGTTTCGGCATTGTCATGCTGCAGGAAAACATTTCCCTTTTCCTTTCGGACCCTTGTTAGCCGTCGTTTCAGAATCGCAGCGTTGTGATGTAACGCTCTGAATTTATTGTTGTTCCACGATCAAGGAAATCAACATGGATAACACCATCTGCGTCCCAGAACACTGTGGCCATGATTTTCCAGCTGAGGGCTGCGTCTTGAATTTCTTTTTCTGAGGAGAGTTTTTGTGTCGATATTCTATAGATTGACGTTTCGTCTCCGGGTCGTAATGGTGCACCCACGTTTCGTCTCCTGTCACAATTGAATGGAGAAAGGCGTCACCTTCATTCTCGTAACGCGAGAGGAGTTCCTGGCAAATTTCAAGTCTGTGCGCTTTCATTTCAAGAGTCAGCATCTGGGGTACCCATCGTCGACAGATCTTCCGATAGCAATAATGTGACCCACACTCTCCGGGTTATACGACTGAATCAATCTGTCAGCATTTTGCTTGTGAAACTCGGTGGTTGCTGTCACAGAACGTTTTGTTTGTCACGCGAATCAGATGTTCCCTCCTCAATATCTTTAAAGTTACTCGCCCAACGACGCACAGTACTCACATCAACACAATCACCATTAACTGCTTTCATTCTGTGATGAATCTCCTTTGGGGTGACACCTCCTGCCGTCAGGAATTTAATGACTGCACGTTGTTTAAATCGCACTGACCGACCGTCCGTCCAGGGTTCCATACTTTACACTGTAACAACACAATTGTTCAATGCTAAGGCTTCTCGCCAACTGGAGCTACAGAAAAGAGGCTACAGAACAAGCCAGTACCTGCCGCATACCAATGCTGCCAACTGTTGAAGAGTTACGAAAGTGGAGGCATTACTTTTCAGTCAATCCTCTTAGAAAGTCATAATTTTCCGTACATCTGTAGTTTGGTTTCTAAGCACAGTAATGGCATTCTTGAATTACATGTGCAGATTTTTTCAAAATTTTTTGAATCAAATTTCCATTGCTGACTACCAATTTCAGTACTGTGGGAAATGGCTGTAGATATGTGTATAATGCTTCTAGAAGGAAAAGTGCTTTTATATTATTGTATATCCATTTGTAGCGTGTGATATTTTGTGACAAAGAACGCTTTATTCTTGCTAGTACTGCTTCTCTTGGCTTTGCGATTTATTGGTTGCGCATCTCTTTATGTGTGTGTATTTCACTGTAATAATTATTTACAATGGAATCGAATGGACAAGCTCAGACAGCAGCAGATCATGTACATCAGATTGGCGGAATGTCAAAGAAATTAGAAACCGTAACTCTTGCCATGAAATCTGGGTCTGATGCAGGTAGAAACAAAAAATCTGAATTGTTAACTAAAACTGAAGAAATTCATCTTGATCAGGATGATATTTCCGTGCATGAGAAGAGTCATCCCATGTACGAGAAAAATTATCCGCCAGTAATAATAAAGCACAGGCTGACCTCTGCGGTTAAAATAGAAAATGTTACAAAAGGTCAGGAGAGAATAATCTCATAACAGTTTGGCCGGTATCAGAAGGTAATGAAAGATGAAATGGCTACTGGAAAACGACAAACAAATAGCGGATCTAATCGAAGAAACGTTTTTTCCACTGGGAACAGCAACACAAACACAACAGCGGAAGCCTACTTTAAGTACGTTAACACGAAACGGATAAATGCCTTGGCAAGATTATTGCAAAACAATTCAACGTGGGGAAAAGAGAAAACGATATTCACGTACAAAATCTTAACAAACAGATCAGTGATATAAAGGATTCTGACAAATCCAAGTTCAAGGGGTAGCGTGAGTCATTAGCAAAAGAAATAACAACTGTCAAATACGACGTAAATAAAATAAATCAATTGATAGAAGCCAATAGCTCATCGGAAACTAGTGGCAATAATGCATCCGGTCTGAACGTCACTTTTTTTACTGTTTGCAAGACCCCATCCCACAACTGCTTCATAGATTGTGACTAACAATAAGGCCACATACGGATTATGCATGACTCCACTGACTGCAAATGCATTCATGGAGGAGAACATGTCCGCAGCTCGTGGTCGTGCGGTAGCGTTCTCGCTACCCGCGCCGGGGTTCCCGGGTTCGATTCCCGGCGGGGTCAGGGATTTTCTCTGCCTCGTGATGACTGGGTGTTGTGTGATGTCCTTGGGTTAGTTAGGTTTGAGTAGTTCTAAGTTCTAGGAGACTGATGACCATAGATGTTAAGTCCCATAGTGCTCAGAGCCATTTGAACAATTTTAGCCATTGAGGAGAACATTACGCATCAGGTCGGTGTAAACATTCTGGACACCTACGACTTTTATTTGTTCCTTCTAAGGAATTCTGTCTCTTCATGAAACGAGGTGCAAAAAGAATCGATTTATCAGTGTGAAGTGGGCAAGGTGATGCAGTGCTCTGGGTAACAGAGCCTGCATATACAGGTCAAACGTATGAGGAATTCGAGAAGTTATTCCTTGCAAAATACGTAGGTTGGAACTTAAATAGTGACAACACTGCTGTGGAGACACTATGCAATGGAATGTACTATTGTCGCTGATAGCACACGTTGCTGACATACATACCTTACCTCCAAGCAAATGGATTCGCCCGTCCCACGTCACCGGCGTGCGCACAATCGAGGGAAACACAGTCCTTGTGAGCGAGCAGTCTAGCGTAAAGGTGTCAGTATGTTTTCGAAACAGGAACAACGGAGTTGGATCAAGATTGAATGTGCCAGAGGTCGTACAGCACGACAGTGTCATCAAGGTCTTCAAGAGTCGTGCAGAACAGTCGCACGTTGGTTAATAGCCTTCAACGATGGTCGGCAAACTGTGGCAGACATGCATACGGCAGGGCGCCCTAGCGTCCCTGAAGAAGAAGTGCATGCTGTAGCGGCGTTAGTGGACAGTGATCGACGCCATACGATTCGTGAGTTCACCCAAAAAACCGGATTAGCGCGTACGACTGTGCTTCGCATCCTGAAGGAACGCCTGGGCATGCGAAATATTGCATCACGATGGGTTCCGCATGACTTGACGGAAATGCAGAAATGGATTCGTTACGACGCTGCTAAGATGCGCTATGAGCTCGAAGGAGAGGCTTTTTTAACCGTATCGTAACACTGGATGAGACATGCGCCACATCGTACGAGCCAAAACTGAAACGCCAATCCAATGAAAGGCGTCATTATGGGTCGCCGCGAAAGTCGAAAGTGCTTCAGAGCCTCAGTATGGTGAAAGTTATGGTGATTCTCCTGTACGACTGTGATGGTGTTATCCTAACGTATTACGTTCCTCTACGGCAGACCGTCAATGCACAGTACTGCTGTTCGTTTTTGGAGCATCACCTGTTACCAGCTTTCCGAAAGAAGCGGCGACAGTTTCTGTGTAACCTACCCATCATCTTGCACGATAATGCGCGGGCGCATACAGCGCAAGCTGTGGATGCTCTTTTCGCTGGCAACGGGTTCTGCACAACGCTGGTGACTACTTTGAAGGACAGTAACAGGTGCAAACATGTATCTGTTTTGTATCGATTGTGAATAAATAGTTTCCACTATTTAAGTTCCAGCCCTCGTATTAGTCAAACGATGTACAGGAAAACTCACAGAAGGAAGTATTGAGCAATCAGATAAATAACGAGCGTCAAGGTATTATCATGTGTTACTTCGTGACTTACGTGACGAGAAAAAATATTGTTACGAGGCTGTTACTAATTGCAATGTAACTGACATTCTAAATGCTAAGTTGCTTGCACAGATACTAGAGAAACTAACGAACGTACCAGATGAAGATCTGGATGTCTTAACGCTTGTAATACATAAGACTGATGTAATACATGAATAAGTGAGAGCAACGCAACATCTGCAGCATTCCCAACCAGAAACTGACAGTAGGTCACAGACTGAAGCAGCAGGAACTCATAACATTCTGAAACCGCCACCACAGGGAGTGCCACAAATCAAATAGTCGCTCTTGTTTACGTAGCCACAGTCCGGAACATGCAGTGGGGTGCAATGAACAAAATGGTAACTGCAGTCATGACAATAGGAACCAGTACCATCCGTCATCAACTACACAATGGCAAAACTGATGTAATGACACGCCAGGACCGAACCGGAGGCTGTGAGCCAAGACTAAGCATAGCTGAATTCCACTTCGATTTTACTCACAGTAATTCAACAAATTACCTAGTATGGAAAGTACTCTGCTGGCCTGGTCTCAGAGAATAATGGGGCATGCAGCATTCTACGAATTAAATTAGGTGCTGCAATGGGGTAAGCACGCAGTATCAGTTTTGCCAGGAACATACTGAATGTGATAAGCATACAAAACGCAAGTACTGATATTTCCTGCAAGTGGATGCAACATTATAGGTGTCAGTTAGTCCCAAATCCAAACCCATCAAAATTCAGGCTCTGGTGCATGTAGGTTCGGGGGAAATTATGATTTCACATATGCTGAAAGCTTTCTATAAAAATATTTTCTGTTTGTGTGACAACCGAATACAATAATTTCGAAAACTTTCCCTTCATGTAACATGTACTTTAGGTGTCGTAGTGAGTTGCTTAACAGAACTGGCAGATGAATGTCCGTGTGTTGCGCATGTGAACAATGGCGTGAAATAAAACTTTAAACTTTATTAAATACAAAATTTGAAGTACATAAATGAATCTCATTAAATACCGAAAGAAACTGATTGTGTGCTCGATGAAAATTATGTAAATAAACACATTATGAACGATGCGTGATATGAGATGCATTGTTAGACTAAGAATATCCTCAAAAGTAAAGTACTGGTCTACTAGGGAGAAAATAACTGTTTGAAATTAGCAATGGTGTTCACTGAAAATTAAGGTAATTGCCAGCACGAAACCTAACACTCTTGACTATACACCGTTTGCACAACAATGCAAGGTGAGGCCTGCCCTGCAGTAAAAGTAACTTACCTCTTGATCAGCATGCTTGTTTTTCCTTTTTGTCTGGAGTACTGACACTCTCGAGAGCAATTACAAATCAGCAGATTCAGCAGCTAAATATAAATAATCTACCTTAAATTCCTTCTGTCAGAAACAATCTGCTGTTTCGTGTGGCACAAGGTGCAATGCACACACGATAAAAAAAATTCAAAATTTTACTATGAATCATCAAAGTATGTTTTACTGTAAAGAAAATCGTTTTTAAGAAATCAAGCTCTGGTTATTGAGAAAAGGACAGCACAACATAAGATGCCTCTAATAATTACAAAATTCTCTCATTATAACATCTGCAACCATAGCTTTACAATTTCTCCAAAATGTTCGTCACTGCAAATACCAAGAAAGCATTATATATCAGTTTTCCTCTCCATAACAAAATGTTCGAGATAGTTTCTCCCAGATTGACGGATACAGATCTCTTTCTCGGAAGAACTCAACTGCTCATTACTACGACTTAAATAAGGATGTTCAGAGCTGCACAGCAGACTCATCTGTAAGCCAACCACAGATAAACTAAACACAGAGTCAAGGATCTTATTAACTACACATGCAGTGCGCTCATTCATCTTTGTCCCAGTACAGTAAAGGCGAATTATTTACAATAATAGAAAACTTGAGAGCCTTATAATTTCACTCAGTGTCAAAGGTGTGACACTGTAAGTATAATGGGTATTCATTTTCTGAGTGCGAGGAATGCAGTGAGTGACCTCTCTTCTGGAAAAATGCATGCTGAAGTAGATGGCGTCACCTTGTATTTTATTACTGAAGTGACAGGTCATGGTAAATTTTGACGAAGAGCTACGATCGAACTCGTTGGATAGCAATATGATGATAACAAGAGCACAGATGTACGATGCATGAGAAAATAATGAATCATGTTGTCTCCACTCTGCACAAAGTACAGAATTAGAACAACTGTTCAAATCCCACAGCACCATACTTGAGAACATTCTGGCACTATCCACAGATATAAAATAAACTCGAAATATGTTCATGAAATTTACTGCGTTGCTTGCTTCAGTGTCCCCTGGGCCAACCGACCAGCAGTTACAAAAGATAACACAAAAATGACAGTCTGGAACATCACTGAACACTTGCTATATTTAAACCACGATTTGGCGTATATATAGTTTCTAATGCAAAGGTCACAACTAAATCCTGCTTCCGGTAAGAATCTAAGCAGAAAACTTGGGAGAAAACGTTCAGATTTTCCCTGGAGTAAAATATCTGTCAAGTATTGACATAAAAGAGTCATACTGCCAAATCACGATTGACACAGAATCACGCAAATACATTGCATTCATAGTTTGAAGAGATAAACAGTCTTGGCTGCAAAACAGGCTTTATTATTTTATATTTTGCCATTAACGCAGTTCAGTTCGTTTAAGGCGCCTTCAGATTGCCTTGCAAAGAAAATACAAGATTTACTTAAAGCTGGAATGACTCCCATTTATTAAAACTTTGGACTACCAAGGAAATTACTGAGATCAACTTACTGGCACAACAGCTGTTAAACGAATAGACTGTCGTCCATGCAAATGTCTTAGCTGGCAAACATTGTTGCCAATATGTTAAGAACTTAGCGTAGCGCGCCTTTAAAACAAAGCCGGCCGGAGTGGCCCAGCGGTTCCAGGCGCTACAGTCTGGAACCGCGCGACCGCTACGATCGCAGGTTCGAATCCTGCCTCGGGCATGGATGTGTGTGATGTCCTTATGTTAGTTAGGTTTAAGTAGTTCTAAGTTCTAGGGTACTGATGACCTCAGAAGTTAAGTCCGGTAATGCTCAGAGCCATTTGCACCATTTTTTTAAAACAAAGTAAATGGTATACAGGGGTCCCATTTAACTTGATCACCCTAAATAACCATTTGTCCAGATGCAAATTACAAAATATTTCAAGCAAATGTTCTTTAGCTGTCAGGGGGACATCAAACATCATGAATGCCTTCGTTGTACCTTTGTTTTTTACAAATATATGAACAGCGTTATGACTTTTTAAAATGACACACTGTATTTTTTATTCGGTAATTCATTTACTCTTCTAAAGACCAATTCAGAAATGTATCATAGTGCACCATTCACTGAAACGCAACGTTATTAATTAAGTAACACAACGCTGCAGGAGTTGTCAGAAAACCAAATAAAAACATAACACAAAATTGACTTTGACTTTTCTGTACCATTGCCGGGAGTAGAACATTCAAAGGTGCCCAGAGTGGTGACCCTGGACACCGACACACTGGTGCACTCGTTGAAAGAAAGAATTATTTACTGCTTCCAGTGTTGTCTGCTTCCCACGCCCGGGTTCCCGGGTTCGATTCCCGGCGGGGTCAGGGATTTTCTCTGCCTCGTGATGGCTGGGTGTTGTGTGCTGTCCTTAGGTTAGTTAGGTTTAAGTATTTCTAAGTTCTAGGGGACTGATGACCATAGCTGTTAAGTCCCATAGTGCTCAGAGCCATTTGAACCATTTTTGTTGTCTGCTGAAGAGAAATACAAACAAGCACAATACGTTCCTGTATGTCCTGTGGAGTTGTTGGAGTATCGCGATGGACAACGTCTTTAATGTATCCCCAAAGAAAAAAGTGCAGAGGATTTAAATCAGGAGACCTAGCAGGCCACGTAAATGTTCCTCCTCGACCAATCCATCTGGCAGGATACCTTCGGTTCAGAACACGACGTGTACGCAAGTCTTTATGTGTTGGTGGTGATACCACATAAGCATTCTGGTTCTCAGCGGCACTTCATCCAAAAGAGGAGGAAGAATTCGCCTGAGGAATTTGGCATACGCAGTGTCGTTGAGACTATCATTGATGATATAAGGGCCAATAATTGTAGTACCAAGCACCCCACACCAGGCGTTAACTCTCCACTGACGCTGATGTTCCACCTTTCTAAGCCATCGCGGGTTGTCGCTGGACCAATAATGCACCTTCCTTGTATTTATCTCTCCTTTGTTTGGGAAGTAACATTTATCGGTAAATAGAACATTGGATAAGAAGTTCGGGTTAGCGAGGATTTACTGCTGTGCGCACTGATAGAACAGTACACGATTCTGGAAATCATTCCCATGCAATTCTTGATGTAGGTGTACATGGTAAGGATGGAACCGGTGACGTTTAAGAATACGATGTACACTGGTTTTAGGAATGTCAATCTCATGTTCAAGCTACCGTGTGCTCACATATGGATTCATAGCAACGGAAGCGAGAGCAGTAACTACGGCAGCTCCATCTGTGCGAGTGCTACGACGATTGCGTTGTCGTGGGTTGAAACTTCCCGTTTCCTGAAGCGTGGCAACAAGACGTGAAAACATCCGTCAGGAAGGTGGGTTCTTGTCAGAATATCGCTCTCTGTACAGTTCCGCTGCCTGCGTAGATTTCACCTACCTTCAACAACAAGAACAATAAAAGAAACGTGATGTCGATGCAGTTTGTAGGAAGGACAGCCTTTACTGTATGCCTACTCTACACAACAGTATTTAAAAGGACTAAACTACTATGCTGAATGTACCCATACATCGGAAAACAGTATTGCAATTTGCAATTACTGTTCTGCTAACTTACATTCCCCATAGATGAGTAGCATTTCTACGTTCTCTTCGTTGGTGTACATTCTGCTCACACAACTCTTCAACTGACGATGGTTGATGGAATGGGAGGTGTGCATTCTGCCTATGTTTACATCTGTGCTCTGTCAACGTCAGCACGTGGATGTGTTCCATTACCCCGAGTACCTGCACTAAGCGCTGGGAGCGTCAACGTCAATGTTGTGTATGTAATTAATAATTTTGCGTTTCAGTGAATGGTACACTGGTGATACATTTTTGAATAGGTCTTTAGGAGAGGAAATGAATTATCGAATAAAAAATACGGGGTGCCATTTAAAAAAGTCATACCGCTGTTCATATCTTTGTAAAAAACAAAGCTACAACGAAAAGACAATCATGCTGATTGATGTCCCCCCGACGGCTAAAGAACATTTGCTTGACACATTTTGTAATTTGCATATGGACAAATAGTTATTTAGTGTGGTCAAGATAAATGGTACACCCTATACGGCTGTGGACCGGCACAATTGTGTGTGTTCCTTCCGATGTACATGTCGGGGCACCAATGCTCCTAACAACTGGGCTTAAAAGCACCCCATCTGAATCCTGTGGTTGTTGTCGTAGAGGATAGATCTCCTGATACAACCTTTCTGCCCGCCACCTGTTGCCATTTGCCTTTCTGTAAGTAAACACCATGTCGCCAAGCTCTCGATTCGAATATGGAACCATTATGTACAACACTGTATCACATCCACTTCAAGGTGAGTCAGCAAGAGAACTGAATCGGACACAACATTACCAATTACTATGGCAGGAAAGGAGGATAGGGCACGACTTATGAGGAACAATACCACCCTCTAGGAGGATACCACGCTTACTGTAACTGTTGCTGCATGGTACAGTTCGTATCAGACCGCAGTCTTTGTAGCAAAGTACGGCTAAATAAATGGCTTCTGGCATGGAAACCATGCAGTTCCGGAAATAAGTTCATTAGACATGTCTTGTTCCGTATCCTCTCATCGATCAATCCCTAAATTTAGTACACGGTGGAAAAAATCACAGTATAGGTTTTCGGATGTTCTTTTATCAAGGCAGCTCAATTCATAATACGGAAGATCGAGTCGTCTCCTGCGTTTACTGTTTCTTTGTGGGTTTCGCCTTTCGACCACCCCCACAGGCACAAATCTCAAGGTGTTAGTTCCAGGCACCTCGGTGGCCAAGAAACGTGACCATTTTCTCCCGATTCTTCTTCCAGGGACTATTAGTTTTAGGTGATTTGTCACCTGAAGGCATGGAAGTCATCGTGCTGGAAATACATATATAAATCCTTGTAATTGCGTCGAAAGCTCGTCTTCAAGAAATTCTGGATAACGGGCACACTAAGACGAAATCGTAACACTACAAGCACAATCAGCTGATTCTCTATGAGACAACTCCACATTTTTATAGAGAAGCCTTCGACTGGAATATGAGTCTACAAAAATGCATGTGGGTTCTCGTCAGATCACCGATGTGAGTTATGAAGTAAGCAAAGTTTGTTTAATACCCCGTCGACTACGCGGTCATTAGAGACGAAACACAAACTTGGGTTAAGAAGTGATGTTGGGGCAAGTTCAAGAGAGATATAGCGAGAGGAATTTATAAGTGTATTATAAATCCCTTCTCTCGAAAATTTTCTTTCTTCGTACCTCCTCTGTATTCCCAAAATTTTACTGCTCTACATTATTTTTTGATGTTGCGATCTTTTTTTCCGTAGCTGTAGATGCAAGTCCGAGGGCGCCAAGTCTGGAGTATAGGGTGGCCTAGGCAATGATGTCCATCCGAATTTAACGACGTGTTCCCATATTCTGAGGCTTGTGTGGTGTGCTTTCTAGTGTAGGAAGAAGATTTATTTTTAGATCTTGTGAGGTCAAACGGTTGTTACATTTTCAGAGTCCACCAACGTGCGTTCGAGCCTTCTGGCAACACATTCGAGAGAATGACAACATCACTAATCCAAAAGACTGTCACCATTACTTTGCCAGATGGAGGAGGTGACCTGAATTTTTTCTTTTTTGGTGACTGACTGGTTTTGCCAGTCCAGTGACTGGCCTTTATTTCTAGCTCAAATTTATGCACCCAGATTTCTTCACTTGTAACGATCCATAACGGAAAAACCTTCCATTGGACTTTAACCGTTCCAGCAGCTCAGCTGAAGTGGCTCTTCCTTAAAACTTGTGGACTGTTACCAGCGTTCTTGGAAAGATTATTGAGGACACCTTTCAATAACCGGGAGCCTCAATGACTGCACATGTACTTCCAATACTCAACGAAGGTGTGGAAACAATTGAAAAGTTGCGATGCGCTGGTCTGCATGAATAATGGCATCCACACGATCCACCATATCTGGAGTAATGCCTGTGGCAGGACAACACCAAGTGTGGTCGATCATGAGGGTCAGTTTATTGCCCTTCCTGGAGCTGTGTCTCTCTTTACCCGTCGCCCAACAGTAAGTACTCCTGTGGACCGCATGACTGAACCCGGACGTTAATGGATGGTTACCACGGTTTCTTTTCCGACAACCTAGAAATCAATTACAGGACGTCGTTTGTAGCCAGTACCTTGCGTAGACTACGGTTCTGCTGTCTTTCGGAACTGTTCGAAACTTTGCGCACGCGAAGAAGAAACAGCATGCAAGCTGCGTTCAGTAAATAAGGCAACACATTTTTTCTCGGCCAATTTCGGTCGAAAAATGCGCCATTTGTTGAGGGACATCGCGGGATATTCCCACTTCAAATCCTATAGTTTCAAGAAATTCTGATATGTGTCGGCGCTATTCGTGGCCTCTGAAATGGCGTCTGTTATGGAAGTGCGTTCCAAGCAGGGACCTGAGTTTCTTTTGTCGGAAACCGAGCTCATCGCAGATATTCATTGACTCTTGCAGAATAACTACGGAGACCTGGAAGTGAAAACGGGCCAGGTGAGTTATTGGGAGAGGTGTCTTCATCATCGCAACAAGGTCGGGCAAATCTGTCCCGTCTGCCCTATACTGGCCAGCCGCACACAGATGTGACTCCTATCTCGCAACGTGCGGACATTCTCATTCGAGGTGCTCGACGGATGGATACGAACATCATCTTCTCCATGATGACACAAGGCCTCACACACGTCAGCGCACCTGGGAGCGCACAAAACTTCATTGGGCAGTTCTTCCTTATTTCACGCTACAGCGTGGATATCGCACCTTCCAGCTTCCATCTGTTTGGTCCAATGAACGATGCACTCACGGGAAAGCAGTATGTGGATGACGGAGGGGTTATTGATGCAACAAGACGTTGGCTCTGACATCGACCAATAGAGGGTACCATATGGGCATACAGTCTCTCCCTGTAAGGCAATACAACGCCGTCGCATTGTATGGAGCTTATGTTGAAAACTACAGTTTTGTAGACAAAAGATTGGAGCAGGCCGCGGTGGCCGAGCGGTTCTAGGCGCTTCAGTCCGGAAACGCGCGACTGCTACGGTCGCAGGTTCGAATCCTGCCTCGGGCATGGATGTGTGTGATGTCCTTAGGTTAGTTAGGTTTAAGTAGTTCTAAGTTCTAGGGGACTGACGACCTCAGATGTTAAGTCCTATAGTGCTCAGGGCCACAAAAGATTGGGGAATAATATGGGATATTGGATTCCTGAATAAAACCTACCTGTTACTTACTGGACGTCCCTCGTATACTGATATCTGTGAAAAAATTAAAAAAAAGAATCTGGGGAATTATTTTTACCGTAAGACGACCCTCGTATTTGTCTCTATAAACAAACATACCTCTGTAACGAATAAAACTGAACAGTTTAAATAAAATACTACATTCATTATAGTCTATCACCTCCTTACCGCGTCCTAAAATATTTACTATTCCTCCTAAAACACCCTATTGTTCTTTCCCTCCTTCCCGCCCTTTCTGCCTATGTGCGTGCGCTCGCGCGTGCGTGTGTGTGTGTTTATGTGTGTGAGGTTCAAATGGCTCTGAGCACTATGGCTCTTAACATCTGAGATCATCAGTCCCCTAGAACTTGTTGTTCTTGTTTTGTCTTCAGTCCTGAGACTGGTTTGATGCAGCTCTCCATGCTACTCTACCCTGTGCACGCTTCTTCATCTCCCAGTACTTACTGCAACCTACATCCTTCTGAATCTGCTTAGTGTATTCATCTCTTGGTCTCCCTCTACGATTTTTACCCTCAACGCTGCCCTCCAATGCTAAATTTGTGATCCCTTGATGCCTCAGAACATGTCCTACCAACCGGTCTCTTCTTCTTGTCAAGTTGTGCCACAAACTCCTCTTCTCCCCAATTCTATTCAATACCTCCCTATTAGTGATGTGATCTACCCATCTAATCTTCAGCACTCTTCTGCAGCACCACATTTCGAAAGTTTCTAATCTCTTCTTGTCTAAACTATTTATCGTCCATGTTCCAATTCCATACATGGCTACGCTCCATACAAATACTTTCAGAAACGACTTCCTGACACTTAAATCTATACTTGATGTTAACAAATTTCTCTTCTTCAGAAACGCTTTCCTGGCCATTGCCAGTCTACATTTTATATCCTCTCTACTTCGACCATTATCAGTTATTTTGCTCCCCAAATAGCAAAACTCCTTTACTACTTTAAGTGTCGCATTTCCTAATCTAATTCCCTCAGCATCACCCGACTTAATTCGACTACATTCCATTATCCTTGTTTTGCTTTTGTTGATGTTCATCCTCCTTTCAAGACACTGTCCATTCCGTTCAACTGCTCTTCCAAGTCCTTTGCCGTCTCTGACAGAATTACAATGTCATCGGCGAACCTCAACGTTTTTATTTCTTCTCCATGGACTTTAATACCTACTCCTAATTTTTCTTTTGTTTCCTTTACTGCTTGCTCAATATACAGATTGAATAACATTGGGGACAGGCTACAACCCTGTCTCACTTCCTTCCCAACCACTGCTTCCCTGTCATGGCCCTCGACTCTTATAACTGCCATCTGTCTTCTGTACAAATTGTAAATAGCCTTTCGCTCCCTGTATTTTACCCCTGCCACCTTTATAATTTGAAAGAGAGTATTCCAGTCAACATTGTCAAAAGTTTTCTGTAAGTCCACAAATGCTAGAAATGTAGGTTTGCCCTTCCTTAATCTATTTTCTAAGACAAGTTGTAGGGTCAGTATTGCCTCACGTGCTCAAACATTTCTGCGGAATCCAAACTGATCTTCGCAGAGGTCAGCTTCTACCAGTTTTTCCATTCGTCTGTAAAGAATTCGCGTTAGTATTTTGCAGCTGTAACTTATTAAACTGATAGTTCGGTAATTTTCACATTTGTCAACACCTGCTTTCTTTGGGATTGGAATTATTATATTCTTCTTGAAGTCTGGGGGTATTTCGCCTGTCTCATACATCTTGCTCACCAGATGGTAGAGTTTTGTCAGGACTGGCTCTCCCAAGGCCGTCAGTAGGTCCAATGGAATGTTGTCTACTCCCGAGGCCTTGTTTCGACTCAGGTCTTTCAGAGCTCTGTCAAACTCTTCACGCAGTATCGTATCTCCCGTTTCATCTTCATCTACATCCTCTTCCATTTCCATAATATTGTCCTCAAGTACATCGCCCTTGTATAGACCCTCTATATATTCCTTCCACCTTTCTGCTTTCCCTTCTTTGCTTAGAACTGGGTTTCCATCTGAGCTCTTGATATTCATATAAGTGGCTCTCTTTTCTCCAAAGGTCTCTTTAATTTTCCTGTAGGTAGTATCTATCTTACCCCTTGTGAGATAAGCCTCTACATCCTTACATTTGTCCTCTAGCCATCCCTGCTTAGCCATTTTGCACTTCCTGTCGATCTCATTTTTGAGACGTTTGTATTGCCTTTTGCCTGCTTCATTTACTGCGCTTTTATATTTTCTCCTTTCATCAATTAAATTCAATATTTCTTCTGTTACCCAAGGATTTCTACTATCCCTCGTCTTTTTACCTACTTGATCCTCTGCTGCCTTCACTACTTCATCCCTCAGAGCTACCCATTCTTCTTCTACTGTATTTCTTTCCCCCATTCCTGTCAATTGTTCCCTTATGCTCTCCCTGAAACTCAGTACAACTTCTGGTTTAGTCAGTTTATCCAGGTCCCATCTCCTTAAATTCCCACCTTTTTGCAGTTTCTTCAGTTTTAGTCTACAGTTCATAACCAATAGATTGTGGTCAGAGTCCACATCTGCCCCTGGAAATGTCTTACAATTTAAAACCTGGTTCCTAAATCTCTGTCTTACCATTATATAATCTATCTGATACCTTCTAGTATCTCCAGGATTCTTCCATGTATACAACCTTCTTTCATGATTCTTGAACCAAGTGTTAGCCATGATTAAGTTATGCTCTGTGCAAAATTCTAACAGACGGCTTCCTCTTTCATTTCTCTCCCCCAATCCATATTCACCCACTATGTTTCCTTCTCTCCTTTTTCCGACTCTCGAATTCCAGTCTATTAAATTTTCGTCTCCCTTCACTACCTGAATGGTTTTTTTATCTCATTATACATTTCATCAATTTCTTTATCATCTGCAGAGCTAGTTGACATGTAAACTTGTACTAGTGTAGCAGGCATGGGCTTCGTGTCTATCTTGGCCACAATAATGCGTTCACTATGCTGTTTGTAGTAGCTTACCCGCATTTCTATTTTTTATTCATTATTAAACCTACTCCTGCATTACCCCTATTTGATTTTGTATTTATAACCCTTTATTCACATGACCAAAAGTCTTGTTCCTCCTACCACCGAAATTCACTAATTCCCACTATATCTAGCTTCAACCTATCCATTTCCCTTTTTAAATTTTCTAACCTACCTGCCCGATTAAAGGATCTGACATTCCACGCTCCGATCCGTACAACGCCAGTTTTCTTTCTCCTGATAAAGACGTCCTCTTGAGTAGTCCCCGCCCGGAGATCTGAATGGGGGACTATTTTACCTCCGGAATATTTTACCCAAGGGGATGCCATCATCATTTAACCATACAGTAAAGCTGCATGCCCTCGGGAAAAATTACGGCTGTAGTTTCCCCTTGCTTTCAGCCGTTCGCAGTACCAGCACAGCAAGGCCGTTTTGGTTAGTGTTGCAAGGCCAGATCAGTCAATCATCCAGACTGTTGCCCCTGCTACTACTGAAAAGGCTGCTGCCCCTCTTCAGGAACCACACGTTTGTCTGGCCTCTCAACAGATACCCCTCCGTTGTGGTTGCACCTACGGTACGACCATCTGTATCGCTGAGGCACGCAAGCCTCACCACCAACGGCAAGGTCCATGGTTCATGGGGGTAGGCCCTAGAACTTAGTACTACTTAAACCCAATAACTTAAGGACATCGCACACATCCATGCCCGAGGCAGGATTCGAACCTGCGACCGCAGCGGTCGCGCGGTTCCAGACTGAAGCGCCTAGAACCGCTCGGCCACACCGGCCGGCGTGTGTGCGTGTGTGTGAGTGTGTGTGTGTGTGCAGCAGATGAGCGTGCACTGTACTCCAGGATTTTGTGTCCACAAAACTAACAAGTCACAAAATAAATTGAAATCTAAGGTAATGTACTTTACGCCAGTGTCTAGAAGAAAGTATTCCTCCGTCGACACAAGAGAACAACATGTGACTATGAAAGGAGACGATAGAATAGGTACAGTGGATCCTTTCCCGTGAAGTGAGCCCATTGTTCGTTGCGTACATTGCACCCCATATTGCAGGCTGTCAAACAGAGAGGCCTGTCACACGCCACGCATGCTGCGGCCGTACACGCACAGCGGCGCACTGTGCTGTGTTGTACCACTCCGCATCTGCGGACGAGTACGCTCCGTTCCTTTCTCAGTGGCCACGTGAAATGTTCAGACGTACAGGGTAAATACGCATCCCGCCATGCTCCTGTGCTACACGGTAAACATGGGACGGCGCATGCGTCTCTTTGGGTAGTCGTTAAAGCAGCCAGAAGTGAAGACCGTTTAGCGGGTTTGTTTGCAGTACTCGTGCCTTGGATGTAACTGACCGACGTAAAATGTGTGTGTGTGGAACGACACTGTTTCACTTTTGGAATCCTTTAGGTGGACTGTGTCCAACGTGCATTCCTCCATTAGAGATTTATATTCCTGCTCCAGAGTAAATAACACGGCCAGTAAAAGGCTATACTCTGGAAAGTATTTTCGTTTCCCGTGAGTACGCAAATAGCATCGTCTATTTCCTTAAAGGCTTTGCGACACCATCTCTGCCCTCGTCGTTTCATCCTTGGTATTTACCGAATGCAGATGTGATAGACTGGGGGGGAAAATGGCTCTATGCTCTACGGGACTTAACATCTGAGGTCATCAGTCCCTTAGACTTAGAACTACTTAAACCTAACTAACCTAAGGACATCACACACATCCAGTCCGGAGGCAGAATTCGAACCTGTGACTGTAGCAGCAGCGTCGTTCCGGACTGAAGCGCCTAGAACCGCTCGGCCACAGCGGCCGGCTAGAATGGGAGACCTCGATAAATTTTCTCGACTGGATTTTTGGAGCTTTGTTAGATGACATTATGTATTACTTATACTTACTTTTATTTTTCACAAGTATCATAACTGATTCCATGTGGCCCGCTTCGATTTCCTATCTTGTGCCAACCTTTTCATCTTAGAGCACAGAGTAGCAATTGCAACCTACATTCTCAGTTAATTTGCTGAAAGATTTCAATCTATTTTCCTCTACAATTCTTACCCTCTACAGCTCCCCGTAGTACCACATTATTCCGTGATGTTTTAACAGATGTTTTATCATCTTGTCGCTTCTTCTTGTCAGTGGTTCCCATATACTCCGTTCCTCGATGATTATGCAGAGAACCTCCTCATTCCTTGCCTTATCAGTCCACCATTCTTCTGAAGCACCACATCTCAAATGCTTCGATTCCCTTCCGTTACGGTTTTCCCGAACACCATGTTTCGCTACCATAAAATGATATACTCCAAACGGACATTTTCAGAAATTTATTCCTCGAATTAAGCCTATGTTTCATAATAGTAGACTTCTCTTGGCCAGGAATGCTCTTTTCGCCGGTACCAGTTGGCTTTTTATGTGATCATTGCCCTATCCATCATAGGCTATTTTGCTGCCTTACCTTCGTGTATGTAGTGATCGCCACTTCTGATGTTAAGTTTCTCACTGTTCTCATTTCTGCTACATCTCATTATTTTCGCCTTTGTTCGGTTAACTCTCGCTTCAAAAATGACCGGTATATTTGAAACGGTAATAAAAACTAAACGAGCAGCGATAGAAATACACCGTTTGTTGCAATATGCTTGGGACAACAGTACATTTTCAGGCAGACAAACTTTCGAAATTACAGTAGTTACAATTGTCAACAACAGATGGCGCTGCGGTCTGGGACACTCTATAGTACGATATTTTCCAAATATCCACCATGCGTAGCAATAATATGGCGTAGTCTCTGAATGAAATTACCCGAAACCTTTGACAACGTGTCTGGCGGAATGGCTTCACATGCAGATGAGATGTACTGCTTCAGCTGTTCAATTGTTTCTGGATTCTGGCGGTATACCTGGTCTTTCAAGTGTCCCCACAGAAAGAAGTCACAGGGGTTCATGTCTGGCGAATAGGGAGGCCAATCCACGCCGCCTCCTGTATGTTTCGGATAGCCCAAAGCAATCACACGATGATCGAAATATTCATTCAGGAAATTAAAGACGTCGGCCGTGCGATGTCGCCGGGCACCATCTTGCATAAACCACGAGGTGTTCGCAGTGTCGTCTAAGGCAGTTTGTACCGCCACAAATTCACGAAGAATGTCCAGATAGCGTGATGCAGTAATCGTTTCGGATCTGAAAAATGGGCCAATGATTCCTTTGGAAGAAATGGCGGCCCAGACCAGTACTTTTTGAGGATGCAGGGACGATGGGACTGCAACATGGGGCTTTTCGGTTCCCCATATGCGCCAGTTCTGTTTATTGACGAAGCCGTCCAGGTAAAAATAAGTTTCGTCAGTAAACCAAATGCTGCCCACATGCATATCGCCATCATCAATCCTGTGCACTATATCGTTAGCGAATGTCTCTTGTGCAGCAATGGTAGCGGCGCTGAGGGGTTGCCGCGTTTGAATTTTGTATGGATAGAGGTGTAAACTCTGGCGCATGAGACGACTGCAGCTGCAACACGGCGAACGGAAACCCGAGGCCGCTGTTGGATCACCTGCTGCACTAGCTGCGCGTTGCCCTCTGTGGTTGCCGTACGCGGTCGCCCTACGTTTCCAGCACGTTCATCCGTCACGTTCCCAGCCCATTGAAATTTCTCAAACAGATTCTTTATTGTATCGCTTTTCGGTCCTTTGGTTACATTGAACCTCCGTTGAAAACTTCGTCTTGTTGCAACAACACTGTGTTCTAGGCGGTGGAATTCCAACACCAGAAAAATCCTCTGTTCTAAGGAATAGACCATGTTGTCCACAGCACACTTGCACGTTGTGAACAGCACACGCTTACAGCAGAAAGACGACGTACAGAATGGCGCACCCACAGACTGCGTTGTCTTCTATATCTTTCACATCACTTGCAGCGCCATCTGTTGTTGAAAATTGTAACTACTGTAAATTCGAAAGTTTGTCCGCCTGAAAATGTACTGTTGTCCCAAGCATATTGCAACAAACGGTGTATTTCTATCGCTGCTCGTTTAGTTTTTATTGCCGTTTCAAATATACCGGTCATTTTTGAAACACCCTGTACATATATATATATATATATATATATATATATATATATATATATATATATATATATATATATATACTCCTGAAAAAAGGAAAAAAGAACACATTAACACCGGTGTGTCAGACCCACCATGCTTGCTCCGGACACTGCGAGAGGGCTGTACAAGCAATGATCACACGCACGGCACAGCGGACACACCAGGAACCGCGGTGTTGGCCGTCGAATGGCGCTAGCTGCGCAGCATTTGTGCACCGCCGCCGTCAGTGTCAGCCAGTTTGCCGTGGCATACGGAGCTCCATCGCAGTCTTTAACACTGGTACCATGCCGCGACAGCGTGGACGTGAACCGTATGTGCAGTTGACGGACTTTGAGCGAGGGCGTATAGTGGGCATGCGGGAGGCCGGGTGGACGTACCGCCGAATTGCTCAACACGTGGGGCGTGAGGTCTCCACAGTACATCGATGTTGTCGCCAGTGGTCGGCGGAAGGTGCACGTGCCCGTCGACCTGGGACCGGACCGCAGCGACGCACGGATGCACGCCAAGACCGTAGGATCCTACGCAGTGCCGTAGGGGACCGCACCGCCACTTCCCAGCAAATTAGGGACACTGTTGCTCCTGGGGTATCGGCGAGGACCATTCGCAACCGTCTCCATGAAGCTGGGCTACGGTCCCGCACACCGTTAGGCCGTCTTCCGCTCACGCCCCAACATCGTGCAGCCCGCCTCCAGTGGTGTCGCGACAGGCGTGAATGGAGGGACGAATGGAGACGTGTCGTCTTCAGCGATGAGAGTCGCTTCTGCCTTGGTGCCAATGATGGTCGTATGCGTGTTTGGCGCCGTGCAGGTGAGCGCCACAATCAGGACTGCATACGACCGAGGCACACAGGGCCAACACCCGGCATCATGGTGTGGGGAGCGATCTCCTACACTGGCCGTACACCACTGGTGATCGTAGAGGGGACACTGAATAGTGCACGGTACATCCAAACCGTCATCGAACCCATCGTTCTACCATTCCTAGACCGGCAAGGGAACTTGCTGTTCCAACAGGACAATGCACGTCCGCATGTATCCCGTGCCACCCAACGTGCTCTAGAAGGTGTAAGTCAACTACCCTGGCCAGCAAGATCTCCGGATCTGTCCCCCATTGAGCATGTTTGGGACTGGATGAAGAGTCGTCTCACGCGGTCTGCACGTCCGGCACGAACGCTGGTCCAACTGAGGCCCCAGGTGGAAATGGCATGGCAAGCCGTTCCACAGGACTACATCCAGCATCTCTACGATCGTCTCCATGGGAGAATAGCAGCCTGCATTGCTGCGAAAGGTGGATATACACTGTACTAGTGCCGACATTGTGGATGCTCTGTTGCCTGTGTCTATGTGCCTGTGGTTCTGTCAGTGTGATCATGTGATGTATCTGACCCCAGGAATGTGTCAATAAAGTTTCCCCTTCCTGGGACAATGAATTCACGGTGTTCTTATTTCAATTTCCTGGAGTATATATATATATATATATATATATATATATATATATATATATATATATATATACTGTCAACTTCTGGACCACTATCAACAACACGCTAATACGCTTAAATTGAAACACTACGATTCTTTCCTTTTCTTGTTTTGCCAGCTTCGACGTTTCACTTCCATACAATGCAGGGCCAACACGTGCATTCTCAGAAATTTCTTCCTCGAATTAAGGGCTTGGTTTGACACTAGTAGACTTACTTCACCAGGAATGCTTCCAAAATAATGTAATTTCTTCACGTCGTCTACTTCATGTAGCCCAGTTTCGATGGTGAGTTTATGTCTACTCCTTTCCTCTGCCTCTTTTTTTTGCCCAAGTGTTTGAGCGGAAGGAAGTTAGATTAGAGTTTAGCATCCCATCGGCAACGAGGTCACTGCAGACGTTGCACAAACTCGGATGAGGGAAGGATGGGGAAGGAAGTCAGCAGTGCCCTCTAAGAGAAATCATCCCGGAATTTACCTGATGTGGTTTAGGGAAACTACGTTAAACTTAAATCTGATGGTCGGACTGGGATTTGAACTGTGAGTACAGTATGCTGACCACCACACCACGTCCCTCGATAAATATTTAAGCAGATCGAAACCAATACTCCCTGGAAATCACACAATGGATTTTTGTCCGAATTTTCGTAGCCAAACGAAGAGTGGGAAATGGGCAAATGTGGTATCAAATTTACCAGTGTTAGGTCTAGTTACTGAATAAAATGTTTAATAGCTTCAAAGCTGTACGTGCCATGTTTGTAGTTAAAATTCTGAGTATGAGTACATGTAAGGGTGTCTGCAGAAAACTGCCATGATTAAAATGCCCTCTTACGATCTATAAATATTGACCTATGGAAGTTTTATTTAACACTAACTGACTTTATTCTAAGGACAGTTTAACACAGGGGCAACATACTTTGCGCACTGTTTAATCGTTAAGCTAAAATCAGTATTTAATTATACCTTTTGTACCGACAAGTTCGTCAATTGGTTTGCAGAATGTGGAAGTAATCCATCTGTCAGATTAACATCTGCAATGAGCACAGATGAGTCAAAACTGTACCTAAATAATTTTCCCACCAAGACAAAAAGGCTGAACAATGAAATAAATCATTGCATGAATCATGAGACATCGTTAGCTGCCACGAAGATCTCGATTCGAACCTAGAAGTTTCACACGTTGATGCTTCTAATAATCTTGGTGGTGAATGAATGCTTGCGTACTGGGTAAGCAACTATTAGCGAAGAAATACGTTTGCTGAAGGGAACTGATTATAATAGAATGCTTACTACAGTCTGATTTGTAAAGTCAATGAGGATGTGACATAAGAAACGTAATCGTTAAATTTCAACTATCAATTTAATAGTGGAAAGGTACACGACATATGAAATGGAGTCGCTAAATTTCAACTATCAGTTCAATAGTGGCAAGGTAATTACGAGAGGCTATCTTAAAATAGCTGATTATTTCAACTCAAAACAAAGTTCATAGCACATGGAAGAATACAGTTACTTCTGCCTGAACCATGTGGCGTTCTGTACCATAGCATAACAAAGAATTTGCGCTCAAAGTATTCAAGAGACTTCCGAAAATATCAAGATCGTTAAATGAA
Source organism: Schistocerca cancellata (assembly GCF_023864275.1). Lineage (NCBI taxonomy): Eukaryota > Metazoa > Arthropoda > Insecta > Orthoptera > Acrididae > Schistocerca > Schistocerca cancellata. Next base: position 498,677,298 of record NC_064631.1, read on the forward strand.
TGAGGAAGAGATTTATACAGTTCGCCTGTGACTCGGACGTACTATCTGGAAAAACCGAATTCTCGCCCACGCGAACAGAGAATGGATACCGCACAGTACAGGGCATGCTGAACCATATCGCTCGTAATAGCTCAGTACAGATGAGAACTCTTTGTACTAAAATAATACGTTAAGCTGAGTTATGCAGTGCATTACATTATAAATCGTGGCTCGTAACCAGAGAATACAGGAAGCATATCTCATTGCTAGAATATATATAATATGTACCATGAACACACTTTGCTAGCATCCTGTATTCCATGTACCAATAAAGCAGTTCGTGTTACATGGTGTCAGAAGCTAAACAAACAATTTTAAAAATATAATGTCCTTAGCTCATAAGTGAGATATGATCCATCAGATCACTGACTCCAAATGGGAAGTCACCAAACAGTTATGCCAGACAAGATTGTACATAACAATGAAAAAACGTGTGAGGATTCCAGAACAGTTTCATGACCTATAAATGGCAGAGTAATTAAAAAGTCAAACAGACTAAATCTTTAATACTTACGTCTTCTTTTAATTTTACCTGTGTAACAGGTAGCAGTTAAAGTAACCTTTGTTTTAAAAAATGTGTGTGTGTGTGTGGAGGGGGGGGGGATATAATACACAATGTGTACCATGATTGTACTTATATTCCGGCCAATAAGTTATACGCACTTTACTTGCATTCTGTGTTCCAAACATCACTACTGGGCACAGATTATGTTAGTATAACTGCTTGTGAGTTAGCAAACGCGTAAACTAGTAAAAACCTTAAGTTGGTGTATGTGATAATCAACTTCAAAAGTAATTTTGGTAATTAAGAACATCTTAATTCATATTCTGAGGGAAAATTTTTGTTCGAATTTTCATAAACAAACGAATAGTTCGGAATGGTCAAATGAGGTATCAAATTAATCAGGGTGAGGTCTAGTTTTGCAAAAGTCGATTTAACTGCTTGAGCATCAAGAGAATGATAAAGAAAAAGCAAAAAGTTAATCTCATCGAAGCCTAGCTATTTTGCACATAGAAACTTACATACCTCTAGAAATTGTGAAATTCTTCCTTTTATGTTGAAAAAATAAAGTGAATATCAACTTACAAAACAAAACCTTTGTGCTTTCCTTTGATATATGCACACTTAATGGCAATTGAATATTGATCGATATTTTCATATGTTGTCTTTCACGCTTTTCTGAAAAAAAACTCAAAATAAAAAGATAAAAAGGAAACCATCAAATGTTTTGTGAAATTAGTATCTAAAAGTAAGAAATTAAATAGATTAAGAACAAATTTGACGCATCAAATTTGCTGTACATGAGTTCGAGCATCATTCAAAGCCATCTCAAATATTTCTGTGATCTATTTTCTTTTTTACTCCTTGACAAATCATTTCATAAAACATCTGACCGTTTTCTTCATTTTTCTTGAGTTTTGTTTCCATTACCATTCGTATCATCTGAACTGCCTCTCATGTGTCTTTACGTTCCTACATCAAAACTTACTGTACTCTGTCAGATTTGTAATTTTCTTTTCCATTCTCCCGTATCTCATTCTTGTCAGCGAAAAGTTGTTAAGTAGATTGTGCGATGTTTTATACATTTGTGTGCCCTTTTCTTTGAGATACTGTGTTTCAATTTTTTCGAAAGTCTGAGAATATGTTTTCAATCCAATGGTTTTTAGAAAGATGGATAATCGTTTCTTTGACACTTCCCCCATTGGATTTTGAAACTGCTTGCGAATGACTGCCTTGTTTGATTGCAAGCCTTTCAAACCTCTAATAAACTCTGTACTCGTAGATCCCCCATCCCCTTTAAAGCATTCTTCTATCACGTTAGCAGCCAGTTCGTCGCCCTCTTACAGGCCCTGAATACAATCTTTCTCATTCAAACATTTTGATCTCTTTTATTAGAGAATACCATGAGAGAAAAGATCCAACAAAGCGCTTTCCAGTTCGTCTGACGAATCATTTCACGGGTGTTAGACCTCACAGAAGGACAGGTGGCAGGAACTCCCACAAAGATAAATTTCGAGCGCCGGGGTCTTTATGGGGCAATTTCGATATACGAGCTGTGATAATTGTCACAGTGATTCATAATTTAGATGCATATCATGTAGTTCAGGTGCAGACAGAATATTTTGGAGTAATCCAACTGAGTACTTACGAAGATTTCGTGGTGCAGGTTATAGTTCGGACACTAGTCATATTATTGCTGGTGCGGTAGTTGGTTTTATTTTTGGAGCCTTTCGAGCTTCTGTCTTTTCGCAGTGCTAGTTTATGATTTATGCTTTTATTTTCTGAATTGTGAACTTTAGATGAACGTAGGCAGGAACTGATTTTAAGGGGAAACTAGCATATGGGCCTTGGTTATTTTGGGAGTTATCAGGAATTTTTTTTAATGTTATAGTCAGCCTTTGTTGTAAAGAAGCCACCTTTGTTTTCAGAAATAATTTATGAGTATCAAGAACCTTTTGGCAGTTGTAATCACTGCTCTAGTGAACATTATTTCGAAGTGCCGTTGTTTTGAAGTTTATAAAGGGTTCAATATGTAAGTGGTTTACTGTTCACTACCCTACTGGAGCAAATGTAATTTCGATGTATTCCTGACGCGCTGCCTGCGATATAAAACATCTCTGCTGCAACAGAATCGCAGGTCAGAGCAGTGTCGGCAGCAGTAAAAATCGCTCGCTCCTACAGAGCTGTCGCAATAGTTCGTTGTTAAGGAGAAGCCGTAGTAGCTCGCTGCTGCACTACAGTTGTAGAGCAATAGCAGTCGTCGCTTGTACAGTGCAGTTCATTGCCATTTTGTATAAGGTAAACTTTATTATTCTTCATCGCCATTCGCGTATTTAACTTTGTTGTCTGAGATGTTAATATGAATTAGTTTCATTCTTTTTGTGATTTGTCAGCACTAATTATGTCAGACTTGTAATGTTCAATTTTTTTATGTAATGGTTAGCAGAAATTTTTTCAATAAGGTTTTTCAAAACATAATTTTTTACCAGTCATTTACTTGAATTTAAATATTTTACGAATTTTCCCAGATCATAGTCATATGTTGTTTAAACTCAGAGGACCACCTATGCAGCTGTGTCAACAAGCTAAGTCAGTTTCTTTTTAAATAATGCAAATCTCAGGCAAATGTTATTCAGTAGTAGTAGGTAGGCCAGCATTGCACTAAACTGTGCTATTTTAGGAGCAGATATATAGACAGCGTTATCTGGCGACACCATTATGAGGTAAGAGTTTTTCAATTTATTCAGGTTGATTTCCCAGGACCATGACATAGCGCTGTTTACGTCCAAAATTTATCAGTTTCATTTCTCAGTCTATTTTGTACAGGAAATTTTTATACATGGGAAGGTTACACTTGGCGACATCCGGCCAGGATCGTATCTTCGAAAATTTTCTAAGAAGTAGTCGGCTATATATCTGCTCTTACTTATCTATTGTTAAGTGTAGTTTGAATCTGGCACAACACATTTGCTAATTTGATATTTTTTTCACAGATCATCGCCAATTTATTGTTTTTTGTTGTCATTGTACTTGGCTCTATTTTGTGTCCGCTTTGTCTTTGTTTGATTTTGTGTCCACCTTTGGCTTATGAAAATGCTGCGAAAAACTGCAAACTACATCACGAAGTGCAATGAATGAAAACGCCGATTTGAGTAGTTTAACTGATAATACTAGAGATACTCACTCTCACAGTTCTAAATCTTCAGTCTTAGACAATTAGTGTGTGTCAACCACCAGTAACATTTCAAATCTAAACGATGAGCCAATAGATTTAATTATGTCCACAGTAAATGCAACAACAATTGATGATGCGGTGCGTTCCACTACAACGAACGCTGCCCAGTGTCACACATCGGGACTCCAAAATTTACACCGTGAGCAGCTAAATGTTACTAGTGAAAACGAGCAATTTACTCAAAATACGTCAGATTTATTTAGTTCCGATGTAGTGACCAACAGTGCAAAACCAATCAGCAAACCTTTTCATCAATCAGACAATGACCAACTCAGAACAAGTACCAAATACAGATACACTATCACATAGCACAATGAACAGAGTCGCTAATCTTAACATTAATCAAGTTATGGCAGTACAACTTAATGAAAATTTCAAACAGCCAAATGAAAAACAAGACAACAATTAGACACAACTTAACAAGTGCCTTGATCAGTCGGATGAAAAACATGACAGGTCGGTGAAAGAAACCAATGGAAATTTCAAACAGATTAATGAAAAACTTGACACCTCTATTGAACAGCTTACTGAACAGATTACAGCCATTGCCGAGCAGTGTAATGAAACTAAAAAGCAATTGCGTGAGGAAATTAAGGCCTGTGACTGGAATAGTAGTAAAGAAATCAGATCCGTTGCACAAGAAATACGCAACACCCACGAAGCCACAACAAAATTACATAGAGATGAAATCAACGCAGTTGATAAACAATGTTTAGAAAACACAACATGGTTACACGATGAGCTTAAAGCAGTATCAGCAGAACTTTCACGCGCTTTGGATGCGAAAGTTGAAGAGAAATTTGAACAACAGAACACCCAAATTGACGAACGTTTTAATTACCACTTACAAAATAGTGAAACGCGTTACTGCAAATTCATACAAGAACAGGACAAAGTAAAGAAACAAGTCATGCAAACAATTACTACACAGAGACAGGAAGATAAGCGTAAGTTGTTCACGAAAGCAAAAACATACATACATAGACACCAACATTGCTACAGTATCGGATGAAATTAACATAGTCAAACAATCGAACAAAGAATTACGGGATGAACTTACCGAACAGAAAACAAAACCAGACACTAATATTCAGACCGTAGAAAATAAATACACAGAAGACTTTCAGACACTTACTAGTAAAATTGAACAATTGGAATTAGTACAGGATCCTGGTGCCATTAAAGCAGATGTTAAGAAATTAAATAAAACTATGTGTAAAATGCAAAAACAAATTGATGCTTGTGACGCCAGAAATCACAATGAGGTAAAAGCACTAACCGAAAAAATTGATGAATTAGCCAGTAGAGTTCACGTCACCGTGAACAATAATGACACTAAATCAGACGATACGTCACCAGTTTCCTTCAATCAGACACCCGAATTTCAAAATATGCAGCAAACAATCAGTGAGTTAGGTACATCCAATAATATGCTACGTCGAAAAATGTTATCTTTACAGCATTAAGTGACAGAAATGAAAAACATTTCAGCCTGTAACATCTCACAGCATACGTCACATTCTGAACATTTGTCACACTCCCACAGCCAACACAACTTAGGTAGATTACAGAGAGAACGTGACTTATATTCCGAACAGACACAGACAAACAATTTCTTATACGAGGGCTATCCACAAAGTGCATTACGTTTTGGAATTAAAAATAAATAAAGCATTGGAAATTTTTTTTGTTCTATACAGATGAAAGCCACACTTAAATACTACTTTTCTACATAGTTGCCATTTAAATTAAGGCACTTATCGTAGCGATGGACGAGCTTGGAAATTCCTCCGTCGTAAAATTCGGCCGCCTGCGCCTTCAACCACGTGGTTACCTCTTCTTGAAGCTGTGCGTCGTCATCAAAACGCTGCATAGCCAACTACTTCTTCATTGCTGGGAATAAGTGGAAGTCGCTCGGTGCCAGGTCGGGACTGTACGGCGGATGAGGAGACAACTCCAACTTAAAAGATTCGAGAACTTCACGAGTGGCATTTACCGTGTGGGCCCGAGCGTTGTCGTGAATCAGCAAGATCTTTGAGCCCAACTTTCCGCTGCGCTTGTTTTGTATTGCTCTTCTGAGGTTGTGCAGAGTTTGGCAATACCTTTGAGAGTTTATTGTAGTGCCTCTTTCCAGGAAATCCACAAAAATCGCACTTCTACCGGGTTACTGATTAACCACGTGGTTGAAGGCGCAGGCGGCCGGATTTTATGGCAACTATGTAGAAAAGTAGTTTTTAAGTGTGGCTTTCATCTGTATATAATAAAAAAAATTTCCAATACTTTATTTATTTCTTATTCCAAAACGTAATGTACTTTGTGGATAGCCCTCGCATAACCCTGATCTTGCTCAAAATTTTGAGACGATAATTTTGACAGCAAGTACTTTTTCTCCGTTAGGAAATTTCAGATATTTAAGAATGACAGGCACAAATTCAGGCCTTGGACTGGATAAAATTGACTTTTGCATTTCCACAAACTTGGCCTGTAACACACAAGCTAGAATCTATTTGCAGCTTGTTGGAGAGCGAACTGGCAACTCGAATGAGGCCGATCATGAGACAATGTTACTCAGTATAAGATTTTCCAAATGCTTTTCTGTCAGTGGATTGGTCGAAAACGACACAGAATGGTATTAAGGATCAGTTAATTAGCCTACCGAATTATGAAAACTCAATTTTTTCCACTATCACGCAATTGTTTGAACATATGATACAATAAAACCAATATTTATGCGAACCATACAGCGAGTGGACATTAATTCAGCTATGTATTTTGAAATTACCATGATCGTTAAGAGTATCGCTCATAACTAGACACTAGAAAGAAAATATTTCGGCATTTAGAGATCTATTACAGCTTTTGGAAGTCCAGCAGTCCGATTATTCATTCATAAATAAAAATCTTCCACAACATAACCAAGGCCAACAGGTAAATGGTAACCACGACCAGCCACGATATTTTAATAGCAAAGGAGCTAGACGCTCCCGAAATGACAAGAACTACCAGCACAACTTTAATGACAGACAGAATTTTAATCATCAGTATGTACAGAATTATCTGCAAACGCAGACACATTTTGGCAGAAATCGACCCACAACAGCAGCAAAACCAGCCAGTTAGCATACCTAACCAACAATTCAATTTCCAAGGTCAGCCAAACTTTAATGTTACGCCGCCTACACATATAGCATCGGCTTTGCCGAGTAGTAACGCTCAGCAACAAGGAAAGCACTACATACACAAAACCCATTATTTCAACTCTCATTGCAGCGCGCAATATAATAGTACTATCATGACAAACGTGAATGCAGTAAGCACAGTTTTCAACGCACATTTAATAACAGTAGATTTTGTCAGCAGCAGAATCATCCACAACCACAGATTATCATGAATGAACTAGACAGTCGACATCATCCTCAACCTAATACGTCAGGACGAAGTAACAGAACAGTACAGATGGTTGAAATGTCACAGCATCATCCCGCAGGTAACAGCACGTCAGAAGGAATTTGACTAGATAGAGTACAGGTTGCGTCTTCCAGCAACATGAGCAACTCGTTTGATACATGAAATTTTGTTCACGAAAATGTTATTACTTTTGACGATATCCGAGATGCGCTTTTACATGAAAAACCTATTATACAAAAAACCATTTCCCACCCTGTTATTGAAGTAAAAATTAGATCATTCACATTTTCAGCAGTAATCGATTCTGGACCACCTTTTTGTAATAAATGAAAAGACTTTGAACAAATGTAACAAAGAAAATAATTATCATACGTTAGCAGTAGGCAAAACTAAAGTAAGAGATGCAGTATCTGGTAAACGACTAGAAGTAAAACTACAGACACACTTATCAATTTTTATTCCAGGTCATACATTTCACACAAACGTTTGTATTGTTCCTTTATTGACAACAAACGTTATCTTAGGCACGAATTTTTTGGTTCAACACGACGCAATTAGCGATTTCAAAAGTTCCTATTTGATGTTAAAGGTTGGAAAAATAAAGCTGGCTTTGGAATTTCAGCACACATTATCAGCAGAAGAACATGCAATTAATCGAACAGAAGTCATGTCTACATCCCATAACGTCGACTGGCATTCCACATTGTTCACAGATACGTATCTACCTAACTACGACACACCAGACGAATCTGATTACGACGTGATACAGACGATTTCTGAGAAAGTACAACAGAGCAACGCAAATACAGATGACGAAACTACTGAACTACGTGAAATTCTTTTACAGCAAGCCCCAGTTTTCGACAACATCCCTGGTACTATGTCCGGTTTTATGTATGAATTTCAAGTTAAACAGCATGACACATTTAAAGCCAAACATGAGCCTATTCCATATAATCACACAGAACAAGACAAGAAAGAACTACAAGCTATGCTAGACCAAGGCATTATCGAACCGGCAGTTAGTCCGTAAATAAACCCGCTTCATATTGTTAAGAAAAAGGACGGCTCACTTCGCCTTGTACTTGGTTCTCGTCACGTTAATGACATTATCATTAATGAAACAGATTGCCCACAGACGCTAGAACTTCTTCAGAAATTTCATGGTACTGCTATCTGTTCCACCTTAGATTTAAAATCCATATTTTGGCAGATTCAGCTGCATCCGAACTGCAGAAAGCACACAGATTTTCTTTGTTTTGGTGATTGTTATCAATTTTGCAAATTACCGTTTGGCTTAAGAATTTCTTCAGCAGCATTTATTCATGTTATGAATGGTCTCAACATAATTTCATTCCTAACAACTTTTACAAACTTTTCGTGCACAGGGATTCACAGTTAATCTTAGCAAATCGCACTTTAGTAAAACTTCCATAAAATTCCTTAGACATGTAATATCAGCAGAAGGCATTGCGCCTGACACTGAAAAACTTCAAGCTTTACTTTAAAAAAAAAAAGGTTCAAATGGCTCTGAGCACGATGGGACTTAACTTCTAAGGTCATCACTCCCCTATAACTTAGAACTACTTAAACCTAACTAACCTAAGGACATCAGACACGTCCATGCCCGAGGCAGGATTCGAACCTGCGACCGTAGCGGTCGCGCGATTCCAGACTGTAGCGCCTAGAACCGCTCGGCCACCACGGCCGGCGCTTTATTTGACATTACTGTTCCAACGACTAAGAAACAACTACGTAGTTTTCTAGGATTAATTAATGTTTTTGGTAAATTTATTCATTACTCTGCTTTGGACACCTCTAGATTATGCCAGTTGACAGGCAAAAACACTATTTGGTCGTGGGATAACCAAACAGTCTGAATTTATTAATCTGAACCATGCCTTGTTGAATGCACCACTTTTATCACACCTAGATCCCACCAAAAAATTTTCCATTGCTACAGACAGTTCTAACAGCGCTCTAGGCGCAGATACTTTTCAGGATATCGAAGCAGATGGTACTGCACTAATCAAAAACATCGCATCTGCAAGTCGCATTCTATCACCTGCTGAACGAAATTATTCTGTTTCAGAGCTTGAAACATTGTGTTTTGAATGGGCATTTACCTGATTTAGGCATTTTCTTTATGGAAGAAATAATACCGTTTGCACAGACCATAGAGCTATACAGTTTTAACTTTCAACCTGATTCACACTTGACAGATTAAATTGATGGAAACTTTATTTACATGAGTTTAATTTCACAATCTTTTCATATTTCCGGTGCGAAAAATATTGTAGCAGACGCACTATCCCGTTATCTCAGCAACAATCAGCAAGACGTCGCAGCCAACTTCTGCTAAACAGATTTCAGCCTCATGTACATTCAACAAGTCGCATTTGAAAGTTTCATTCCGTCCTCATTACGAACACACTACGAAAGAACAGAGCAAAGGCAATGAATGGAAATAAATGAAATACCTTTGGCAAGATAGGAATAATGTTAACATTAGAAACAATTATATTGTGCGCAACAACATGTTGTTTCGTCACTGTCGCCCTGACAGCAACAACTGGTTACTCTGCATTCCTGAAGAGCTTGTTAACAAATTAATTTGGTAAACTCATTTAAGCTACGCCCATTATGCAGCCAGAAAATGTTTTCTTTTCCTAAGATAGAACTTTTATTTTGCCAACATGGAGAAACGTATTCTACGAGTTTTAGTGTCGTGTAAAATCTGCCAGAAAGCTAAATCATCCACTACATCACATATTCCACCGTTATATCTTATTGTACCAATTAAATTAAGGCATATGGTCGCTATAGATATCTTTGGAGCGATTCCTAGATCTAATAGAGGTTTCTGTTATATTTTTGAAATTTGTTACCTTTACTCCGCTACGCAAAGCTACTGCTAAATCTATTTCAAACTGAAACACCCCAGTTTAAATTCCTGCATTGGGCTTTGTGTAATTTATCGAAGCCGCCAAACAGTTAATTATTATGATTACATGACTGTGTGCTTAATGGATGAAAGGCTATCGGTTTTTCTGCTGTGGTTTCGGGGGTATTTCAACCGAGTGCGGCTGTTTTGCAACTGAATAGGGGAATGACTGAAAGTTTGTCTATTATTAAGGACCACAAAAGTTGCGACTTACCAACTGTATTGTATTTTCTACGAACACACAAATTCTGAAGCAGTTGCTACCTTCTCCTTACACGTCTAATTACAGTTATATCTTTTTATTGGTTGCTGATGTGCAGTACTTCGTCACACGCAACGATGATGGTTAACATTCACAACAATCCTCACTGCAATCGATGGTTGTCGCTGGCCGACGCGGTTGACGCGAAAAACGTAATTCGGCACTTGTCACTTTCTGTTTCATATCACTCGCGAATCGGTATTAGTGATGGTCAACCCCACGACGATCAGGGGGTCGCGCTCACTCGTCATACTCCGGTGAATTTTACCGTTTACAACACACTCGACCACCATTCTTGCCTGTCTCTCCCGCACCACTTCTCACTCAACACACTCCCTATTACTACTACTCACTCGACACTCGTCTCACTGCCTCCTGCAGCGCTTGACAATCGACTCCTGTCTACTATCGACCTGGGCGTCGGATACTAGCGTCATGTTCGTGGGATCACGGATCCCTTACATCCCTGCCCTAAAAACCTTCTTTGTAGCCATAGGCGAAAAAGAATAATAGGAAAAAATTATCACATAGTATATAAATGAAAATGAGGAACATAAGTTCTGGTTCAAATACTGAAAATTACATCGTATCACAAATAATATCCTATTGACTCCGGTAGCAAACTGCCCCTACAGAAAGATTATACAACATCAATATATCTTAATTAACATAGCATGGTAAATATTTTTATAAAACTTTATCTTACATTCAATTACCAAAAATCTTCAGCTTCAAAGGTTTGTACGAGCCATTAACTACATATTTATTATAACGTGCGACAGCAAAGACAAGAAACAAATTAGTTGAATGCCTGCTACCCCCTTGGTATGCCGTCCTTTCAGCCGGGTTCGTGCCATCCATACTACTATCACTCTAGCTTATAACTCACTTGGCCAACATACATTAAAGTTAAGGAAGATACACAACTTATTCATTTGAGTCCTTAACACAAGCGAAATTGAATATCAAAACAAAATATAGCATTTACACCTTCATTTATGCAATTATTTTACAATCCCTCATACCTCTACAAATTAATTCAATAATAATAAATGCTCCATTATTGCACTAAGTATGTCTTATGTAACTATTTGCATGACTATAACTAATGTGGTCATCCAATGAAAAATTTTAAATTACTCATCATTTCATTTTGCCAAACTTTTACTGCCGTTGCTAATGCGCAGATGCGAAGTATAATATTTCCTATTGTATTGACATTAATTCAACTCTGCTATATGGATATTTATTATTCATTACACAGTTCCAGAATCCTGCTTCTAAAGCTTGACCTAAGTATAACCATAATTGACTCTGATAGGTAATTGGATACATGAATTACTAATTATTCACTTGTTACACTTTGTTTTATCAGCATACTCCAGATCAACATGTATACCTACAAATAGCTTGCAAACAGTTGTTGCTCATGTGCTAAATGGCATACTTCAATACTTCAAACATCTCATAGGTACTCCATACTCTTCATTACACGTAACTCCCTCAACTTAACAACTTCAAACTGCAAATAAATATACATCTTCAAACTACATCAATCCTCCATTTTCGCTGCAATAACTACATAAAAATACTACTCCAGGCACCTTGGGCTCTCCGTACATCATATTTTGCATCACTTATTCGAACAAGCATCTCCCCATGTATTTGTTTTCTTTATATGCTTTCCTACTTACAAGCTGATACATTACTTCAATTCTCTCACAACTGCTTGACCTTTTCATGCCTCATAAAACAACTCTATAAGATTACATAAACTCTTATTTGACCAATTAGCTTCCCACCACATTTTATAAACATTGGTTTCCTGATCTGGGTCTCATTTTATTACTTCTGGCACTATTAATTTTGTAATTTACCGACACTAAACTGATTTTTAACTCTTTGATTCTTTGACACCTCACACTCTACATCAACAGTAACTACTTATCCTTATTTTTAGTCAACTATAAATTTGCTACATGGTTCCTGACTGAATTATTTGGACGACCACTAACTATTCTTCTAACTACTATACACTAACTTCCTTAATCTAGGGATAGAGAAAGATGGTAGAAGAGTGAAACTTGAAATAAGAAATAAAGTCTCACCCAGCTGGGAGTGTACCAGTCGCCACTTGGTATACCTAACTTTCTTTAATTTGTACCTCATGATCCCTTCGTCTATCTTCTCCCCTCTCATAATTCCTGTCATTATCATCTCTCCTATGATTGTGGTAAAACTGCCGACCATTGCCACAGTTCCTATGTCCATTACCCCGACCTCTACCTCTGTAATTCGGTGGGCCATTAAAATGACTTTGATGGTAATTATTTCCATCTTGGTTCTGATCGTCATTTGATTGTTTTCCTGTGCACAAATAGTTTCTAATTGCTCCAATACTTCCATTAAAGTATCTTTATCTTTAATCAGGCATCCAAATAAGTTTTCTTGCATCCAACGACTTAACCTACTTTTAATTGCTGATATCATTATGTCGTCATTCAATTGACTGCTCCAATGTTTCATTCAACTCCCATAGATGTTCAGCAAATTCTCTCAAGGTACCTCTCCAGGTATTAGGGGACTTGCGATGCAGTAAATCTTCAAGTGTTGCGCACTGGTGACTTTTGGACCAGTATTTCTTTAAAAACTCTTCCTCAAATTGATTGTAGCTGGTAACTTCTTCTTTCTTCCTAACTCCCCAGGTGAAAGCTTCACCTTCCATTCTGTCTATTGCAAACTGAATTTTATCTGCATCTCGTAAGTGTGGTGGGAAAACTCCTCGTAACCACTTACTAAATATCATTGGATGCAATGCCCCTTTGGGTTTATATTTTTGCCCCATGTGGGTCTGGGTATACCTATTATCAGCGTTCACTAATGTAACGAACTTTCCCTCCCCTACTGTTAAGGTGGCACTATTTATCTTACTATCAATCTCTTCGGTTTTAGTTTCTAGCTGTTGGACTCCCTCCTGCAGATGTTTGATCTCATTTGTGCCTATATTTTCCACAGCCTCCTCCAATTCCACTTGCCTATTTCCCAATTTACCAATATTGACTTGGCACTGCTGTTGTATTCGTACCATGTCCTTAACCTGTTGGTTTTGGTGTGTTTCGATATCTTGCATTCTCCCTTCCAATTCAGATTTGACACCCTCAACATCTCCCTCAGCTTTTCCAATTACCTCTGCCTTCATATCGTTCATCTCTTCTTGGAGCCGATCTACCTTCACCTGTAGCTTATCATCTCTCTCCTGAAGAGTTATTCTCATCTGTTCCTGGAATTCCTGCAGTCCTTTCCTTAAGATTTCTTGGGACATCTCTGCTATACCTTGCTTGATTTCTTGGAGCATCTTAAATATTGTTAACTGCGATTCTCCATCCTCTAGACTCAATTCTTTTCCAATAGGTTTTACTGGTGTCTCAGGGTAACCGGTTGAATCACCCAATGCACTGTTCATTGACATTCCACTACTACCGCCGGCCGCGGTGGTCTAGCGGTTCTAGACACTCAGTCCGGAACCGCGCAACTGCTACGGTCGCAGGTTCGAATCCTGCCTGGGGCATGGATGTTTGTGATGTCCTTAGGTTAGTTAGGTTTAAGTAGTTCTAAGTTCTAGGGGACTGATGACCACAGATGTTAAGCCCCATAGTGCTCAGAGCCATTTGAACCATTTTCCACTACTACCAATTCCTGACTCATCCTTGTCCTCCTGAACTATATCCATTTTTCCAACTACCTCCTCCACAACCTTTTCTTTCAAATCAGGATCCATTCTCAACTATTCACTATGCACAGAGAAGAAAAAAATAAAATAATCTGCTAGTAATCCAAACACTCTCTAATTAGCTAATAACGAAATAATCCTTCACTGTATTAGGTTAACCCAGACTGGCAAAATAGACCTCTCCATTGAACAGCATAAATTACAGAAGCCTATCCACATCAAACATCAATGACTGCATTTATACACAAAATCTCGAAGTAACATACACACAACTTAGAAGGCATATAAACATGTACTTTACAATAAATAATACAAATGAGACACTATTCTGTGCTGTACAGCATGAAAACACAAGCATATTAGCATACCATGCTTCAAAGCAAATTCGTAAAGAAATGTTAAATAATATTGTTTTTATAATTTCTGCAATTGTCAAATTTAATTTGAAGTTCCTTCCGCGCTCTGAAGATAGTGCAATATTAATTAGTGTCGCACCAGCAAATCGTCCTCACTCACCCCTCGACGCTCGTCGAAGTCACGATGTTTTGACGTTCGAAGTCACGCTGCTAATAGAGATGGGGGATCCGCTCTTGAACTAATTCATAGAGTTCAATCTTTCAAAGGAGTGAACAATCAGTGATTCAGAAAAAAAGAACGGTAGCTCCAAACGTTTCCCACGGCAGAGAGAGAGAGAGAGAGAGAGAGAGAGAGAGAGAGAGAGAGACGGAGCATATCAACAGCGCCTCTGCTGGTCAGAGCACAGTGCACACCACACAACACAGCCAGCGCCGGCCTCTGCCCTGCTTCTACCTTGGCTGCCTGCATTGTGCAGTGCCCCATTGGATTTTGTGTTTCACATATGCCGTGCCGTCTCTGTGCGTCATCTGCCGTGTGCACTGTGCAGTGTCTGGCGCAGCTTAACTTCGCATTGCACTCTGTCGGCGATCGTTTCAGTCGCATGTCCTGCCCTCTGGGCAGTTGATGCGAGCAACAGGACAGAGAGCCACCTAGCGGATAACATAGGAACTACTTGCAAAAACCTGCTCGATAGGGAACGGACGATTTGTCTCGGAGCGGGTGAGTTCACCGCTCCCCCCCATCCCTCGGAACTCGCCCGCTCAACGCTCACCCCACCGTCTCGACTCTAGCCAGAGCGTCGACCAAAGCGACTCAGGTGTCACTCTGGTCTCTGCGGTCTCAGCTCACGCAGTAATACAGCTCGCGGCTCGACCTGCTCGACGCAGCGCCTCTGCATCGGAGTTCGTCCCCACTGGATATTGTTCTTCGTAGTAATACCGCAATGTATATTACATTATTATGTTATGTATACATCAATTGTTTTTATTTTATTTTTATTTGTTTAAACTGATTAGATTAGGTTCCTGATGACTCCTCTTACTATAGGATTTTTATTATGGACACTCGAATTTACGCTTTAATTACGAGCGAACCGATAAACGTATCACAAAATGTGATACACCAATATTTTCCTTGTTTTATTCTGCGTAAGGCTATATGCAGCACTTTCGTTTAACAGTCAAATTTATATATTTTTTCTTATTCTGGTACGGATTTTGCGATTTTAGGCGTCTTGGAAAGGAAACGTTCACTTTAAAAATATATGGCTTGCGATGTATTTGTATGAGGTTAATGAAATTTTAATACATTATAGCCAAATATATTGTTAATGTAAATCTCAAGTTACAACATTTTCCGATCACCCAAAAAACCACGATAGTGCAAAATAAATCAATAATCAAAAACTTTGTCATATCGTGGAAATTTCAATAAACAATACAAAATTCTTACTCATTATCTGTGTTACTTCAAAATAGGATCAAATAAGATCAAAATACAGGTATAGTACTGGAATAAACCAAGTTTAAAGGGCAATGTGCCTTCCATTTATTTTCTATTGTAAATGAGTGGTGAGTCATGAAAAAGAGCTAATTCATTTCAGGGAGTGAACAGTTCTGATCCAATCTCTGAAAAGAACAGTTTTGACCTTCTCTAGCTGCTAGTCGTGTTGGCGTTGGCTCCTCCGGCGCGGCAGCTGTCAGGCGAAGCATCGTTGTAGCTGGTGTGGTGCCGTGTGCACTGTTTACGTCCGCGGCGAATCGCGCTGACGCAGTCTCGTAGTTCGGTGGTTGATGATTGGATGGAGCTCCTGTCACGTATTTCGTTGATCGACGGGTAGGTGGCACAGACGTCGTATACTTCAGGGGTTCGCCACAAGATGTCGAACTCTGCATCGTCGTTGTTTCTAGTTCAACCACTTGGCTCCGCTGTAGTCACTGGTCAGTGTGGTACATCTCCGCTATCCAAGTCCTTGCTGTAGCGGCGTGTGGAACTTCTTCACTGCTTTAGATTCTTTGGCTAGCAGCTCACAGTCTGGGTGACGTCATCCAACAATTACGCCGATCAACACTCGCAAATGTTGATGGGTCCACATCAAATTGAGCGATTTACACCGTTCAAAAGATAATTTAGGATACAAATTCACTCGAAAACATACTCCTGATACTTTCGTAGCGTAATTTTGGCTGGTTCACTCGAGATTATACACAAACGCTCTTTTTCTTACAGTATGAATTTTACAGTACTTCATGCGGGTTTTCGTGTCCATACTTCAATACATTCTTCATTAACACTGATTTTGTCACTTGAACTTGTAAAAAACAAATTGTTTACTGTTTCTCAGTCACTTTTGCACTGTATTGTCTAAATAATGTGCTTCATTCCCGCGATTACTAATTTCATCATAAATGTCATATTACTCTGTTTCAAGCTGGAATACTGTAACTTTAGTCACAGTAACGACAATACCGGATTGCTCTTGCACTAAAATTGTCCGATAATTGCAAATGTCACTCCACTGAAACGAAAAATGGTGCTTAATAAATCATTGTTTGGATGCGAAGATTGCAACTGTTCTTGGCACGGGAGCCAAGATGAAACACCTCCGCTTAAATTCCTTCATTGGGCTTTGTGTAATTTATCGAAGCCGCCAAACAGTTAATTATTATGATTACATGACTGTGTGCTTAATGGATGAAAGGCTATCGGTTTTTCTGCTGTGGTTTCGGGGGTATTTCAACCGAGTGCGGCTGTTTTGCAACTGAATAGGGGAATGACTGAAAGTTTGTCTATTATTAAGGACCACAAAAGTTGCGACTTACCAACTGTATTGTATTTTCTACGAACACACAAATTCTGAAGCAGTTGCTACCTTCTCCTTACACGTCTAATTACAGTTATATCTTTTTATTGGTTGCTGATGTGCAGTACTTCGTCACACGCAACGATGATGGTTAACATTCACAACAATCCTCACTGCAATCGATGGTTGTCGCTGGCCGACGCGGTTGACGCGAAAAACGTAATTCGGCACTTGTCACTTTCTGTTTCATATCACTCGCGAATCGGTATTAGTGATGGTCAACCCCACGACGATCAGGGGGTCGCGCTCACTCGTCATACTCCGGTGAATTTTACCGTTTACAACACACTTGACCACCATTCTTGCCTGTCTCTCCCGCACCACTTCTCACTCAACACACTCCCTAGTACTACTACTCACTCGACACTCGTCTCACTGCCTCCTGCAGCGCTTGACAATCGACTCCTGTCTACTATCGACCTGGGCGTCGGATACTAGCATCTATGATCGTGGGATCACGGATCCCTTAAAAAATGCATTCGTAAATCGGAGCAGATGGTACTAGACTAATCAAAAACATCGCATCTGCAAGTCGCATTCTATCACCTGCTGAACGAAATTATTCTGTTACAAAGCTTGAAACATTGTGTCTTGTATGGGCATTTACCTGATTTAGGCATTTTCTTTATGGAAGAAATATTACCGTTTGCACAGACCATAGAGCTATACTGTTTTTACTTTCCACCAGATTCTCACACCTGACAGATTAAGTAGATGGAAACTTTATTTACACGAGTTTAATTTCACAATTTTTTCATATTTCCGGCGCGAAAAATATTGTAGCAGACGCACTATCCCGTTGTCTCAGCAACAATCAGCAAGACGTCGCAGCCAACTTCTGCTAATGTATATTCAACAAATCGCATTTCAAAATGTCATTTCGTCCTCATTACGAAACACTGCGAAAGAACAGAGCAAAGACAATGTGTGGAAATAAATGAAATACCTTTGGAAAGATAAAAATAATGTTACCATTAGAAACAATTATATTGTGTGCAACAACATTTTGTTTCGTCACGGTCGCCCTGACAGCAACAACTGGTTACTCTGCATTCCTGAAGAGCTTGTTAACAAATTAATGTGGTACACTCATTTAAGCTACGCCCATTATGGCGCCAGAAAATGTTTTCTTTCCCTAAGATAGAACTTTTATTTTGCCAACATGGAGAAACGTATTCTACGAGTTTTAGTGTCGTGTAAAATCTGCCAGAAAGCTAAATCATCCACTACTTCACATATTCCACCGTTATATCTTATTGTACCAATTAAATTTAGGCATATAGCCGCTGTAGACATCTTTGGACCGATTCCTAGATCTAATAGGGGTTTTTGTTATATTTTTGTCGCTGTTGAAATTTGTTACCTTTACTCCACTACGCAAAGCTACTGCCAAAATCTATGTCAAATGCATTCCTAAAACATTTTTTACCTCGTGTAGGTCATGTTGTAACACTTCCGCCCTGTCGGACGTGCGTTAGCTCATTAAAGCCTGTACTGTAATAAGTTTACGGGCTTCACCTTGTAAACAAGGATTTAGTACATAAGTTGACCGCGTGTACCTAATGGAAGCAATTCGGACTTATATTCAGTCAGTAACTACAGTGATGCGTCAAGCAAATGTAAAGTATAATTACGCGATCGCATGGACAAGAAGTACACACAGTAGATACTACCAATGATTAATAATACGGTCGCCAGCCTAATTAGGCATTGAGTGAGTTTTTCCCTGTACAAGCGGTAGCATGTACCAGCATAATGACACATAGTAATGTTGCGTTTTTTGGCAAAATTTAGAACCAGAAAGAATCTACTGAACTAAGGTTTTCTTCTTTTGTACTAATTTGTACAAGCTAAATTTACACAACACCACACAGCAATGATTACTACAAGCTGCACTTTGTATATTGATCAGACTGAAATCGGGCATAGATTACCCTAGAATCAGCAATTTTGAAAACACACATACAATGTCACTATTAAAATTGGAAAAAATACTAATACACTTAGGTTTAATATAGAAATTAATTTTGCGGTTCAACTCTGATCAGTACACTTCAAAATGTGCAAAAATAAGCAAGAGAAGGGGGGGCCCTGAAACTGTTATGGTTGTTATACTGAAACTAGTAAGACCTGAAGGTAAATTAACACTCAAAGTTATCAATCTACGAAGAACTAATCTTTTGTCTTATTTTGAATTACTTAGTTATCATTAATTCAGTCACAAATCAATTAAATAACATTGCTAGCTCAATTCAAATTTTATCTTTCAATTTAACCACACTGTTGTTCTTTACTAACATTTACAATTGCACTCCTAACTTTAAACGTCTTTGTAGCATAGATTGGTCTGCAGATAATTTAGTACTAACTGTAAACTTTCAGTTCGGGATACTCGGATTGCACAATATGTGGTAAGGACCCTATCTAGGTCAGTGATAAGGATAAGTAACGGCTAAGGCAATTCTGGTAAAAGTCACGTTATTATTGAACAGTCAAAACAGTTTCGACATTGGTCCACACAGATACACTTCTAAAGATGAAATAAATGTTTGACCTGTGCACGTCGGTACTGCGGATGGCGGGCATCGAGATAGCGGGCAGCACGGCACACATACAAGCACAGCTAAGGCTCTCACAGTATCGGCACTTTCATTCTTCTTAGCGTCGTAATCTTTCCACTTTTGTGCCTAAGGATATAGCCATGCCAAGTAGTCGTCGGAATCGGCCCATCCGAGGCTCAATGGAATCCACTTTTCCTAGATAGCCTCCTCGGTACAGTACATGTTCCTCTGACCGATACCCAACTCCGGCTGTGTTACTGAGCCCGTTGTGCCGAACCGCGCCAGTGTGTGTTTTCCCGCGCTCGCCTGCATCCACCTTTTCCCGCACCCCTACAGGTAGGGTATTCACCACAGGTTTTCTACTACACATATTCTAATGCATTACCTACGTATGGACCAAGTGTTTAAATTACAATTTTCACATTTTACAATAGTTTTAACATTAAATACATTTTCCTTTGGTTATCAAATTGCTTGAAATCTAACATAAGTAATAACATTCATTTCAAAAGTTGTTTACAGTTTCTTTAACATGACACGAAAAGGAAAAAAAATCCACAACATTATTTACATTATTTTACATAAATTCAGAAAGAAAAATTTATCTAAATTCATAAAGAAAAAATTATTATAGGTACATTATTGTTACACATGCCCCTGTTTCCAGATAATTTTCTTAAGTCTAAATTTTATGGGAACACTAAATTTAACAATGATACATTGGTTCTGAATCTTTACGTAAATGTTCAAGAAGATTTACACTACATATTTCCTTCCACTCACTGTATATAGGTTCACACTATTTTAATATATCAAGACCAATTTCTCGTTATTTACTTAAGTGCCTTTTGCACCGTCCAACTTCCCATTCTAACATTACTAAAATAGCAATTTAATCATTTTCTCCCAAATTTCTTAAAGAAATAATTTAAAATTCTGGAATGCAAACATTTAACTACAAAAACAAATGCATATTTCGTATACACTATAAAATAATTTGTCGCTGCTTGCTTTGAATAGCAGTCCATTTCTTAACTTATTAAACAAAACACACACACAAAATTTTCAGAAAATTATCTACACATATTTGCTGCCTATTCTGTGGATTTGGGCAGTCCATTTCACTTCATATTGTCACATCCTCTGGATTACATTTACTATTTTCCATCGACTATTTATCTGCCCTCATTGGTATTTGGCAGTCCTCCATATTATGGTTCATACACTGCCCATTTTCATTTTTGACAGTTCCATCTTTTATCTGGCTGATAGCATTTATCCTTTCTTTTCAGTCCTTTCCTCCATACATTTTTACAGTTACAGTACAATTGGTAATCTGAAACTCACATAACTACATTAGTACACTTTCAATGGAATACAGACATTTACAAAGATTAGTTACATTTGAAATAACTTGGTTTCAGCATTAGATACAGCACAATTACTCGTTCCTGGGAACATACAGTTTCAGGTCCACAATATTTCTTACACCTAAAGGTCTTTTGGATTTTGGGTAGATTAGGTAGTAAGCATTTTCGTGTGGAATGTTTTGTATTATATATGGTCCGTTATAAATATATTTAAATTTTGAAATTTCATGGTTTAGTTCACTAGATTTTTCGTGGGTTTTTAAAAGAACATAATCTCCAACTTTAAATTTTGAAACTTTTAGATTTTTATCGTGTCTTCTAGATCTAGATTCGGCTTTTTGCTTTGCCCTTTTTATTACCAATTCTTTCTTTTGATTCAATCCCAAACTTGTACAAGGTGGAAACTCTAATTTTTCTTCAATTAAACTTTTACTACTTCTGTCTAACAAAATTTCTTCCGGTGGGAATCCTGTAGTTTCATGATGTAAAGTGTTCATGACATTCTCAAAATCCGATACGAATCTGCCCCAGGCTCTATGATTGTGACTGCAGTATGTTCTACACAATCTCCCGACTTCGCGCATGTACCTTTCAACCGGATTGCTTGCAGGATGGTAGGCTGCAATATATTTAACCTCCACACCATTTTTCTCCATTCCCTCTTTCCAAATTTTGGATATGAACTGGGGTCCATTGTCCGATAGTACGGCCTTGGGTTTCCCGATGGTCCTGAAGTATTCGACCATCCTACTAAATACAGCTTTTGCTGTTGCTTTTTTCAAGGGGTATAATTTCACAAATTTAGAAAATATTTCCAAAATCACCAAAACATATGCACAATTTCCCGAAGTCCTTGGGAGGGGACCATATAAATCTACCGATAATAAGTCTAGGGTGTCTTTAGACAAGGTACTTTGCATTGGTCCCCTACTAGTTTTGTTCGGTACTTTGGTCTTTTGACAGACATCACATGACTTAGTCCGTTCCTTTACCTTCTTACTTACACTACCAGTAATCACTACGACATTATCCAGTTTATCCAAACATTTTTTCGGCCCACTATGCCCCAATGCCAAATGAAAATAATCTATGACATCAGTATCAAACTGGTTTGGCCAACATACCCTCCATTCCTCAGTAACTAAATCTTTCCTCCTATATAAAATGCCTTTATAAATTTTGTAATATTTCTTAATTTGAGGATACTGCACACTGTCAAAATTTACCTTCACTGATTTCCAGGTTGAATCCTCATTCTGATGGTACCTCATATTTTTACATATCTGCTCAATTTTTATATTTCCTGAAATCTCCTTCATATACCTTATCTGAAAAGTACCCTCTTCCCCATTTTCATTGGGCACTTCACTCATACCATTAGGCAATCGAGATAAGGCATCTGCCACATAATTCTCAGTACCTTTAACATAGCAAATATCGTAATCAAATTGCTGCAGGTACAAAGCCCAACGAGTTAGCCTACCATTAAGTAAACGGCAATCTTTAAGAAAAGTCAAAGCTTTGTGGTCGGTATGTATAATGAGCTTATGGCCCCACAGATAATTTCTAAATTTCTTTAGCCCCCATATAATGGCTAAAGCTTCCTTTTCCGAAATAGTGTAGTTTCTCTCGTATCTTGTTAGGGTTCTACTGGCAAATGCGATAGTCCGGTGTTCGATCTCTTTGCCCTCACAGATTTCTTGGAAAACTTCTATGCCAATTCCATAAGCACTGCTGTCAGTACTCATATGGAAAGGTTTTGACAGTATGGGGTGATGCAAAATATGGTCATTCAAAAGTTCCCTTTTTAAGTTTTCAAAATCTCTCATGCATCCTTCAGTCCACACAAAAGCACTATTTTTCTTAAGTAAATTATTTAAATGAGGACTATTAAAAACTTGGCCCTTGACGAATTTTCTATAGAACCCACATAAACCTAGAAAGGCTTTCAACTGTTTTCTATTTCTAGGAGCTGGACATCCCGATATTGCACTTAACTTCTCCGGACCCTTGCCAATACCGTTTGTAGTAATAATGTGCCCCAGAAATTTTATTTCCGATTTCACAAATTCACATTTCTTCCATTTAAGTGTCATGCCCCCTGCTTGTAGAGCAACAAAAACTTTCTGTAATAACTCGCAATGCTCCTGCCATGTTTCTGTAGCAATCAGTAAATCGTCTACATAAATGGTTAACCGGGAACTCAGTTGTCTACCCAACACAAAGTCCAGTGGCCTAATAAATACAGCCACAGATGTGCTAAGCCCAAATGGCACTACTTTATACTGATAGCATTTCCCGGCGAATAGAAAAGCGGTATATTTACGGGATTCTTTACTCAATGGGATTTGCCAGTATCCGGCGGTCATACCCAGACTGGTTAAATATTTTACGTTATAAAATTTTTGGAGCATTTCGTCCAGATTTTCAGGTCTATCTATTTCCTTCTTTACAATTTTGTTTAAAGTCCTAGCGTCGATAACTACTCTCACTCCCCCATCCCTTTTGTTCACTATGATAAGGGGACTATTATACTCGCTGCTACTTCGTTCGATTACCCCCCACTCTATCATCTTATCTATTTCCACTTGAACAGCCTGCCTCTTTGATATGGGTATCGAAAACGGTCTTACGAAGAAAGGTTTATGCTCTATTGTCTCAATCTGGTATTCAAAATTCTTAACTAGGCCAGGTTTGTCCGAAAATACGGGGCTGTTATTATCTAAAATTTCAAGCAACTCTGCTTTCTGTTTGGGAGATATTCCCTCTAAATTTTCCACCATTCCCTTAAATTCATGCCCCTGCTTGTCACTTTCATTTAATAATTTCTGGACATGGTACACCTCATACTTGTTTGTCAACCCCTCATTCCCTTGGTCGATCTCCAACAACAACGAATCAATTTCTGAATCTAACACTTCCCCAATTCCCTCAAAATTCAATTCCAAATTCCTAAATGTACTATTAATTTTGATCACTCCCTGGCTACAATCAATAATAAACTTTTCTTTATCCAACCAATCTATCCCCAAAATCATTTCAGTACTCAGGTCTGGCACAACCAAAAAATCGTGTTCAAAGTTTTGTCCTTTTATACTAAATTCAACCAAAATCTGGTTCTTTACCGGCTTGCTAGCCTTGCCAGTAGCCCCAACAATTTTTACACCTGTTACTGACATAATTACTAGCCCAGGCTTATCACAAATGTGTTCGAAAAACGATTGGGAAATTGCACTTATCTGAGACCCAGTATCAAGAAGTACCTGCAATTTCATGTTATAAATTTCAACTGGTATTATTGTTTGTTTCACCGTCGAATGTTTTTCATTATCGTGGTCTTCCTTGAGCAAATCCGGGTCGACGATAACATCGTCCCAAGATATGCTTTTAACATTCACTTCACATATATCTGGCGGTTTCTTTGGTTCCGGGAGTTCAAAGTCATTAATTACCTGAACTCTTTGCGAGATAAACCCTGAGTCGTCCGGTGGTTCTTTCTTTCTTTGTTCGGTCTCAACGTCTGGATTTTGTTTTGACACTTCGTCATCGTTAGGTACAGTATCGTACTTAACTGCATTCCCTTTGATTTCATTGATTTTCTCATACCCTCTTTCAGTAAAAGTATATTCACTTTCTTTTACACCGAAAAATTCATCTTCACTAGAGTCATCACTACTCTCTTCCTCCACATCAGATTCGCTTAAGTACGCTACTTTTGCACAATAGGGAAAGTTAGTATATTCAATTTTGTCTGTATTAGCGTATCTTTCATCATCTGAACTATCGTCGGAATCCGACCATTCCGGATCGCTATCAGGTTCTAACATAAAGGCTTTTCTGAGACAGGCACTAAGTTCTTCCTCGGTATTGTCGTCAGGCTTAGAATTTATTTCAATCTCCTCTTTTGACAAAACGGCCTCATCATCAGCTTTATTTACATCTACTGTGACTTCATATTCGGTGTAATCCTCGTGGACTTTAATTACTTTCATGTAATCATCTGCCCCTTCTCCACGGTGCCTCTCGGTAGCAGCTTGCACTATTGGCGGCTTGTTAGCAGAAGTTATTTCTTCATCAGTGCTGAGGATTTCATCCTCCAAATCCTTCCTATCATTAACCTTTCTCTTATCGGCAGCACGCGTACTTTGCGCAGCGCTATTTATTCTCCCCTCTTCAATTATGGGCCACGTCACTTTATTGACGCCCCTATCATTTCCCTTTCTATTAACTAATTTCTTCGCCTCAAACTCCATCTTAAAATCCTCCCACTCACATTGCTTTAGGCCCTTGTACAGATCGTCGATCTGCACCCGCCAATCAGTTACTTCTGCTAATTCATTATCGCCCTTTACCACATTGCGAACACTGCTAACCGCACCTCTCTGTGTACTCACAGTCTCATCTATTGTTTCCTTTGCCACGGAATTATCACTCGTAAAATTTTCATTATCTCTTACGGCTACGTTCGTACCTACTGTTGCCGTATTGCTAGCGGCTTCTCTCTGAACAGATGTTCCGCTAGGCTGGGCCGTTGCCCTCTGATGCTCCACTCGCCCGTTAACCTGGATTATTCTGTGCGGCCGATATGACTCATGCTGGCTCGCACCTGACGCTTGTCTCGCCACAACACGTTGCGTCGTTTCACGCCTGTCTCTAACCTGTCTCATTACATTGCGGTCGGTCCGGTATCTTTTCTTAAATCGGGGCCGGTATGTATTGTCCGCTTCCGTTTGGCCCGCAACGTTCGCGGAAATTAGTTTCCCGCGTCGTTATTATTTTGCGCGGCATACCCTCTACCGCGACCTGGATAATTTCCTCTGCCTCTTCCCCTGCCTCTTCATCTCTGTATCATATTGACGCGAAATCCATCGCCGTCATTTCGTTCGTCATTGTGTCGGTTATTATGGTTACCAAAATTTTGATAATTGGCACGACTTGCGCGCCAATGGTCTTCGTCTTCGACCCTTTCCAGAAATGCTTGGAAGCTACGATGGTTGCTTCCTACATACCTCTTTGAATCTTCTGGGAGCTTTTTATACAGTTCCCAGATAATTTCTGAATCTGATCTTCGGCCTCTTAAGTGTGTCAATTTTCGGTACCAATACTCGCAGAAATCTTTCAAAGAATTCCTGCCCCTGTTATCATGCTGTTTGGCCATGATAAATTCGCGCCATAAATGGTCCTGCTTTTGTTCAGACCAATATTCTTCCGTAAAACTTCGCCTGAATTCCTCGAACGTCATTCGTTCGGTATTTAAATTTATTCCCCAGCGCTTAGCGTCACCTGCTAAGGCGCTAATTACAACGTTTATCTTTTCCTGATCAGACAAGTGCTCAGGAAATACTCTCTCGCAATTTTTTATGAAGTCTAACGGATGCCACCCGTTATGTTTCTTGGCGGGATCGAAGCGTTCCTCGCCTTCTAACAGCTTCGTAATCGGTGTGCCATTACAGAAAACACCAGGCCTATCTTTTATTTTGCTCTCCAGATCGAAAATTCTGCCTTGAATTTTCGTAGTATTTTGTTCACAATTTTGAACACATCCGGTTACTTTTTTATCTAAATCCCTTTCAGTGTCTAAAACTACCTTTTTCAACTGTGATATCCCGTGTTGACATTCGTTTACGATCTCAGTTTTAAGACCGAAAACTTTCTCGTCTACCTTAGTTTCAACCAGAGGTTCTACTTTCTCTTGGATGTTGAGAATTTCAACATCGAATCTACTGTTAATGTTACCAATTTCCTCCTGCATAGTATCCATTTTTTTGTTAATGGTGTCAATTTCAAATTTCATATTATTTACCACAGAACTTAAATTTCCCACTTTTTGTTCTACCTGCTCTATTTGTTTACTAATTCTAATTCCTTGATCTTTGACCTGTGCTTTAATTTGATCAACGTGTGTTTTAAGCTGCTCGTTTTGTGTTTTGATCTGATGGCCCTGTGTTTTAAGTTGCTCGTCAACGTGTGTTTTAAGCTGCTCATTCTGTGTTTTAAGTTGCTCAGTCTGTCCTGCAATTTGTTTGGTTAATTGTTCTAATAGATCGTTCATGCTCAAAATTTTTACACTGTTTTGTTCTATGGAATTTGTGTTTTCCGATCCTACTTAAAAAGTTTCTTTCGGTTCTTTCTTTATTTGTGGTGAATCAAATATGTCAGTGGATTCGTTCACGTACCCACTATCATCTACAAAGTCACCCTCTACTTCCTGTTTTGTCCCTTGCTGTGTTCGAGGCGATCGCGACATTTCAATCTGTTCATTGACGTGTTCATGGTATTGTATGTACGCCAATTGTCTTCCGCTAACGCCATCTGTTATCTGGCCGCGTAAACTCCTGCTACTACTAGCCGCATTCTCCATTTCGCTTGGCACATCTATCCTGTCCCCGTTCCTGTCAATATTAATTGCCAATTACACTACTATTATACTTGACTCACACTGCAGTTTACTTTGCTAAACTTTATTACTGTTCGTGCCACTGAACATCCACTGTTCGGTCTTTACGTTAGTTTATAACCGACAACAACTGGATGACCTGTCACCGGGAAGCCACTTGTAACACTTCCGCCCTGTCGGACGTGCGTTAGCTCAATAAAGCCTGTACTGTAATAAGTTTACGGGCTTCACCTTGTAAACAAGGATTTAGTACATAAGTTGACCGCGTGTACCTAATGGAAGCAATTCGGACTTATATTCAGTCAGTAACTACAGTGATGCGTCAAGCAAATGTAAAGTATAATTACGCGTTCGCATGGACAAGAAGTACACACAGTAGATGCTACCAATGATTAATAATACGGTCGCCAGCCTAATTAGGCATTGAGTGAGTTTTTCCCTGTACAAGCGGTAGCATGTACCAGCATAATGACACATAGTAATGTTGCGTTTTTTGGCAAAATTTAGAACCAGAAAGAATCTACTGAACTAAGGTTTTCTTCTTTTGTACTAATTTGTACAAGCTAAATTTACACAACACCACACAGCAATGATTACTACAAGCTGCACTTTGTATATTGATCAGACTGAAATCGGGCATAGATTACCCTAGAATCAGCAATTTTGAAAACACACATACAATGTCACTATTAAAATTGGAAAAAAACACTAATACACTTAGGTTTAATATAGAAATTAATTTTGCGGTTCAACTCTGATCAGTACACTTCAAAATGTGCAATAATAAGCAAGAGAAGGGGGGGCCCTGAAACTGTTATGGTTGTTATACTGAAACTAGTAAGTCCTGAAGGTAAATTAACACTCAAAGTTATCAATCTACGAAGAACTAATCTTTTGTCTTATTTTGAATTACTTAGTTATCATTAATTCAGTCACAAATCAATTAAATAACATTGCTAGCTCAATTCAAATTTTATCTTTCAATTTAACCACACTGTTGTTCTTTACTAACATTTACAATTGCACTCCTAACTTTAAACGTCTTTGTAGCATAGATTGGTCTGCAGATAATTTAGTACTAACTGTAAACTTTCAGTTCGGGATACTCGGATTGCACAATATGAGGTAAGGACCCTATCTAGGTCAGTGATAAGGATAAGTAACGGCTAAGGCAATTCTGGTAAAAGTCACGTTATTATTGAACAGTCAAAACAGTTTCAACATTGGTCCACACAGATACACTTCTAAAGATGAAATAAATGTTTGACCTGTGCACGTCGGTACGGCGGATGGCGGGCAGCGAGATAGCGGGCAGCACGGCACACATACAAGCGCAGCTAAGGCTCTCACAGTATCGGCACTTTCATTCTTCTTAGCGTCGTAATCTTTCCACTTTTGTGCCTAAGGATATAGCCATGCCAAGTAGTCGTCGAAATCGGCCCATCCGAGGCTCAATGGAATCCACTTTTCCTAGATAGCCTCCTCGGTACAGTACATGTTCCTCTGACCGATACCCAACTTCGGCTGTGTTACTGAGCCCGTTGTGCCGAACCGCGCCAGTGTGTGTTTTCCCGCACTCGCCTGCATCCACCTTTTCCCGCACCCCTACAGGTAGGGTATTCACCACAGGTTTTCTACTACACATATTCTAATGCATTACCTACGTATGGACCAAGTGTTTAAATTACGATTTTCACATTTTACAATAGTTTTAACATTAAATACATTTTCCTTTGGTTATCAAATTGCTTGAAATCTAACATAAGTAATAACATTCATTTCAAAAGTTGTTTACAGTTTCTTTAACATGACACGAAAAGGAAAAAAAATCCACAACATTATTTACATTATTTTACATAAATTCAGAAAGAAAAATTTATCTAAATTCATAAAGAAAAAATTATTATAGGTACATTATTGTTACAATGTATTGAAAGTAATTTCTGACAATGGATCACATTTCGATCTGCAATATAGACACGTTACAAGCTAGAAACATTTCTCCGATTTATATATCCGAGTATCGTGCTTCTTTGAACCCTTCTGAACGATGGATGAAAGAAACTGGTAAACTATGTAGAATATACTGCCATTAGAATCATATTGATTGAGACACACACATTTTTCCATTTCAAGATGTAATTAATTCCATACCAAAGGAATCCACTATGTTATCTCTTACTGTTATTTTGAAGAAGTTTGAACCACCCAATAAAATTAAAGAACTGATATCTTTTCCTACATCACGTCGACTACGTCAACACGAAATAATTGACATTGCACTCACCAATATCAAGCGTGCACACAGCGACGCAGAAGACAGGAAAACAGGTTTGTAAACTCCATGAATTTCACATAGGACAGAAGATACTGGTACGCACACATTATTTATCGAACACAGGAAAGAGTTGATGTAGTAAATTTGAACTGCTACACGCTGGTCCATATAGAATCCGCAGCATTCCTCACCCCAATGTAGTATATATCGAAACTTTACGAACGATAAATTCAAAATGTAACCACCAGATTTCAAACGTTAAATCCTTTACAGAATGAACTTTTTATGATTTATCACACTGTAATGCCATTTCCAGTTACATTTATGTCGCCACATACTGATATGATCGTATTTTTCTTGGCAAGTGCCCGGCAAGGTAAGGTTAGCAGGTCGCTTTTCTTGTCGTAATATCAGACCGTGCACATTTTATAAAAAAACATAATTTTTCTTGGGAAATTCGCAGTAACTTGAACTTACTTATTATGATTGCATTTTTCTTGGAAAATACCGAGCAAGACGAGGTTAGCATGTCGCTTTTCTTGTCGTAATATGAGACCGTGCACATTTTTATAAATAACATAATTTTTCTTGGCAAATTCCCAGTAACTTGAACTAAGTAGGTCAGTTCACTTACTGGAATCACAGACCTAGCACATTTTCCACTTTATTATGTACATATGATAGTTTTCCCATAGAAAATATAATATTGTCTGAATAAACTATGTAGTTTTTAAGATATAATAAACATCAGTTCACTTTGACATTTTTGCATTATGATATCCCACTATCTTGTTTATTGTGTATTTCTTTATGTCACTACATTATGATATTGTGTATGCATTCCTACACTTGAAAATATTCTTGCCTATGGATTTGTACCTACCACATTTTTCTATTATGCTATGCTATATGCACATACCTTGACGTATGTTATAAAACAAAACAAAATTTTGCTATGTTATATTTGATATTATCATTAGAAATAAGTTTTCCCTTAATGTGTATATAATGTAAATGCTAGATATTAATCCATATTCATCATTCATCATTCATCATATGGAATAGAATAACTTGTCAGAGCAGTGTCGGCAGCAGTAATAATCGCTTGCTCCTACAGAGCAGTCACAATAATTCGTTGCTATGGAGCAGTGGCAATATCTCGATGTTACGGAGAAGTCATAATAGCTCACCGCTACTCTACAGTTGCTAGCCATGTAAGAGCAATAGCAGTCGCCACTGGTACAGCGCAGTAAATTGCCATGTAGTGTAAGGTAAACTTTATTATTCTTCATCGCCACATGCATACTTAAATTTGTTGTCTGAGATGTTAATATGAATTTGTTTCAATCTTTTTGTGATTTGTCAGTACTAATTAAGTCAGACTTGTAATGTTCGATTTTTTTAATGTAATGGTTAGCAGAAATTTTTTCAATAATAAGGTTTTTCAAAACATATTTTTTTACCAGACATTTACTTGAATTTAAATATTTTACGAATTTTCCCAAATCATAGTCATATGTTGTTTAATAATCAGAGGACCAGCTATGCAGCTGTGTCAACAAGCAAAGTCAGTTTCTTTTTAAATAATGCAAATCTCAGACAAATGTTGTTCAGTAGTAGTAGATAGGCTAGCATTGCACTAAGCTGTGTCATTTTAGGAGCAGATATATAGACAGCGTTATCTGGCAAACCATTATGAGGCAAGAATTTTTCAGTTTCTTCAGGTTAATTTCACAGGGCCATGACATAGCGCTGCTTACGTCCAAAATTTATCAGTTTCAATTCTCAGTCTATTTTGTACAGGAAATTTTTATAAACGGGAAGGAATGGTTAACACTGTGGGTATTTTTATGGACTTTGTGATATTATTGGATTTCGGACATTTTGCATATGAGAAAAGGACAGCCATTAATGTGTTCAATTTCCGATCTGACAACTTTTTTTACAAAATTTCACTGTTTTGCATTCATTTCCAATTTTTTTTATTATCCAAATAGGTCCCTTAGGTAATTTCATTGAAGAGTCTGATTGCGTGAAAGCAATCCGGGTTAAGAGGTCATTTGAGAAACTATTTTCGCGCAATCAATCTGTACGTCTCCTGAACACAATCGAGAACCGACGCATCGGCGATCATTCATTAATTTTTCTCTCTTTCCAAGTCGTACCAAAAAACGGCCAAGGAGAACTGCCGTGAGTACGCAATCTAGTGTTAAAGGTTGCATTCATTATCTTGTCGGCAAACATTGCCATAAATTATCATCATCAATGTTATATTTGGTTAAATGTGAAAAGCAAAACCTTTTAACACTAGAACTTGGAATGATCCCTGTTCACAGACAACCTTAATTCACCGCATATCACTCCCAGTGTACATCACAGACATTTTCTTATTAGAAGGGATGTGACTAGAGAAAATGTCCTGGGGTACAAGAGCAGAAGAGTGGGCAGTATTTTTGGACCAGTACACCATCAGTCCTCATATGCGCACTATACCTGTTAAAATTGTCAGCAAATAATGTAAAATTTTTCTTTTGATTAGGCGGCAGGAGAAGCCTCATCAAACCCTCCACTCTACTAATGAATTGTTCGATTCTATCTAAATTTTAGCCACACTCGAGTTTATTTTGTTATGTAAACTATTTATTTCTTATCTACGAAAACTTATAAAATTTTTATCAGATACAATTTTTCCTTAAATATATCTTTTTACTTGCATTTGGATACATTATCATCAAACGATCTTATACCTTGCAAATTAGTAGTCTCAATTTTAAAAGTATATGATCTGAAAAGAAGTCTACTTTAGATACAATAATTTTTATTCTTCAGTATTATCTGTAAAAAACATACACTGACCAGCACAGGAAACGCAACATACAGTAAACGATGTATAATTATCTATTCAATCAAAGTGAAGCACTTCAACCAATTTTTTAGACAGAGTATATTATTGGCGGTGCTTTGCAGAAAAAACCAATGAAATTTTAATGGTTTATTGCACTAATCTTAGTTGTTGTTTCCCTTGCAATCTGGGACAGGGAAACTGGAGTCCTTGCAAGGAGTCCAGGTACAGAGGCAAGAAGAGCAACATCAGAGAGAGATGACCGTTTCTTACAACTTCAAGTTCTCTGCAACCGTCACAACACCCCCATTGAAGCACAAAATTGACTCCACCAGTTTCGATGGGTCAATATTAGTTAGACTAGTTAAGACTGGAAGAAACCAATCGTCAGAAGACCTGTTACAGATCCGGAACTCACCAGCAAGCAGTTCGACTACGTGTTTCGCATGTGAACTTCTTGGCTGGACAGTACAACAAAGGGATCAGGTATTGTTCACCGATGAATCGCGATTTAGGATCCGATCACCTGATGGAAAATAGAGGATCTGCAGAAGGCCAGGGGAAAGGTATTCCCCTTGCACATTCTTATCCAGGTCGCCTTTTCAGGTGGTTCTGCGATGGTGTGCACAAGAATCAATCCAGCCAGCTGCAAGGACGGATTTGGTCTTCGTGGAATGTGGGAGCCTTATCGCATATAGATAGGTGGAGGGAATCGTTTTGGAGAATCTTGTTCCTTTTGCTCCATTTATTGGTGATGATGTTACACTAACGAACGACAATGGGCACCCACATGTTGCGAGAATTGTACAAGAGTTCTTGGATGAGCAGGGATTTACGCCATGGCTTGGCCTGCTCGAATCCCTGATTTGATCCTGTTGAGCATATTTGGGACCGGCTGGGGAGAACAGCCAGTCAGCACTATATAGAGACCCTACACGACCTCAGGAACGGAACGCCCCCCTGGAAGAATGGGATATGATTTATCAACAGGACATTACCACATTAGTCAGGAACTTGCCTGATAGGTTGAATGCTGTCATTGGTGGCAATACAAGCATTTGAAGATGTGAACAGAGGTCTCCTCAATCGTCTCCGAGGTCTGTGAAGTAAAGTGTTAATGTGTGAACGTACAAACTGTGGCGGGAGGTTAGAGGAGCAACCACAGAGGACATAGCTGGCGGTTGCTACGGGGCCGTGACGAGCGGTTAGCATTCACGCGGCCTTGTAAAAATCCGAGTGGACGCTTGGCAGGTGCGCATAGTGCCGTGTCTGCGCGCTTGGAGAAATTTATATGCCAGAGAAAAGTTGATAAAAGCAGATCTAAGAGTGACACTGAGGTGCGAGTTGGCACTCATGGTGGACAGAAAAAAATGTAAAGCTTAATTATCTAGACGTGCCACAAAAATATATAATGGCTTATAAGTTATTGTTGTCATAAAATTGTAAATTTATGAAAGTTCAAAATCTAATATCTCGGCAATGCTTTGGCCGCAAAGTGTTTATGGATGCAGCTAGTAGAGCTGCATCGAGCAATCATAGCCGATTTAGCACAGTGTGTACCATTTTTGAATGAGAGGTCGGAATATGGAATTCGACTGAGAGAAACTGTGTTTTTGGTAATGAATAAATTTAAAGAGGCGAAACTAGCTGCGAAATTTTAAAGTTTAAAGAGGTACATGAGTAATTATGTATGTATTTTTTTTGTTTATGTTTTAGTATCAAAAATCTGGGAAAAGCAGTATCATGCCACAAGAACAATACTTGTGAAAAAATGGTGGCAGATACAAAAGATTGGACTTTAAATTATTTCCCCTGAAAATTTATCTATTTTAAATTATTTCCTCTGAAAATTTATCTATTTTTCAATACATCATATATGTTTTTGTGTTTAGTTTTAAAATATTCATATTTTTCGTCGAACTTTATTTTTAATTAGGCATAGGGCCGCTATCTTTCATGACAGTTGGTTTTGAGCGACGCTAAGATCCGGACGTGCCGCTCATCTGGGGTAGTAGTGGGTTGGTAGCCACATTCGGGGACAATTACGTTCGAAAACGATCAAGTTGAGCGCCATATACTGGTTTAGGACAGCAGACAAGAGCGTATTCTGTGAACTGTGAAAAGACTGTCGAGTGCCTTGCTAGCAACATATGAATTTTATAGTGAATATATATATCAGCTTAAAAATTGAGTTTACGACAGGTGTGGGCTGGCACCCTATGACGAAAAAAAACATAGCTAAGCCTTGAGGCCAGCCACATCTCTAGGCCGCTGAATTAAGCTGAGTGTAACAAAAATATAACATTTCGTGCCATAACACGTGGGGGCTTGAGCCAAACTATTCAAACTTCAATGTGTAGTGCCCAGTACCGTCGTGAGTGTATAACACCAAAACAGACTTGCATTACCTTTATGAGCTAATTCAAAATCTCCTTGAATTGTGCATCTGTGGCTAAATTTGTTAAATTTGGTTGTAATCGTTTTTCTTTTTTTCATTGTTAGACACTTAGATGGGACTGTACTACATTATTCCATCACAAGATAGTGGATTAGTGTCATAAAAGTGTCACAAATTTAAAATAAAATTCAGTTTCTGTGTAAAATTAAAGTGTTGCGTTTTTCGTGCCGAAGTGTGTTTGTCCGCATTTATAGTTTTATTGATATTACTATCAATAATGAAATCGATTTTATAACATAACAAGAAGTTTCTGGTTTATTTATTTTCAAAATTTCTAAGATTGTTATCAGGCATTGAGTCTCTAAATCTTCATGCACATAATTATTTTTAGAGGATAATATATAGCCCAAAATTTAAACTGATAAACAGTTTCAATAACAAAAGTTACCTTAATCCTCATTCGATTTACTACCTGTTCTAGAAGGTACTGGAAGCTGGATTCGTAAAATATATACTGTGTTTTGGCCCCAAGTGCGTCCGAATTGTATTAGACTTTATCAGCGTGGATGTTGCATTGATAGAGATTGGTTCATGTGGCTTTCAGTTTAGGATTGGACAGTCTTCGATGAACGTCGTTAAACTAAATGAAGAAGGTACATTTTCTATGTTTTGCTTTTGAAAAAAGTGTATGTATTATTTGTGAAAACAAATGCGCTCAAATAAGAAGAAAATAGCTGTTATGAACAGAAGCTGTTAATTCTTCGGACAATGCTGATGGTGATACCTAGAACTTCCTCCTTTGGAATCTTACGCATTAGGAGAAGAAACCCAGAGAGTGAAGCCATCTTGAAAATATAGCTATCAAAGTCTCTACAAAATAATGGCTAGAACGTGAGAAACATTATGTTACAATGTTACCACTAAGAGGTAACATAATTATTGTGGTACTAAAACATCCCCTTAGAAAAATTAGGAATGACTGTGCTGATAAACCTCTTACGTTATTTGATTACTGAACGTACTCAGACATTTCTCTCTTTACTTATTCTGATCATCACCAAATTGACATACAGTATTTTAGCGCAGCACAATCTGACTTCCAATATTCCCTACAAAAGAATGGCCCTGACTAACAATAACCTATACCTTTCACGAATCAATTATCTCACAAAAATCTTCGTTACTCGAACTACTGCAATACAGCGAGTGCCAATACTGCCCGCTAAATAAAAATTCTAACTACTGAAGGCACTAACTACTGATAGGCATAGTTAGCAAATTAATCCACAGACTGCACACAGCACAGTCAGTGATTTTCATATAGGGCGCTACGTGGCGTAACCAACATAAAAACCTAAAAAGCCTACTCACAGTACATTTAAGAGTGGGTTTATTACAAGGGGAGCAACATCCTTCATTGCTGGTAATTTTTAAACATATTTGTTATTAACTGATGTAGCAGGGTTCTACAAGTCCTTTGTAGGTTTCTATGGACAAGTTATGTACTTCCCTTAAATTGTAGGCTTGGGTTTTCTGGACATAGAGGTAGTGCCCGATAGTGTCCGAGGTGTGTTCATTCGGGTTTAGTTCATACGGATTTAGTGTCAAAGACATCAACGTGAGTTTCGTATCATGCTCCTCAGACCGCCGTAGCACGATTCTGGCCTTGTGGCTCGGCAGACTGTTATCCTGCTGGAAGATGCCGATACCGGCAGGTGAGATGTCAAGCACGACGAGATGCAGCTGGTCAACTATACCGTTCACGTACCCCACAACTGTCATTCTGTCTTCCATTACTGCCACAGGGCCCATGGAGGTTCAGGTACATTCCTCCATATTATAATACTGCACTCACGTGCCTGCGTTCGTGGCATGGGTCTTTTTCGAGTAGCTGTCTGCCTGGATGATAGTGTAACTAGACACTACCATCGAACTGGTGTAAAAAAAATAGTGATACACCCGATTAGGAAACACTCTTCCATTTACGAAAGGTCCACTCTCGACTACCTAGTGCCCACTGCAATCGTAAAAGACTATGTCGTTGGGTCAGCTTGGAAACTCTTAGGGGTGGTCTGCTGCGGAACCTTATGTTCAACAGTGTGCACGGAAGTGTGTGCACCAAATTACTTCTTCCTGCACCAGTACTGTACTCTTTCGTCAGATGGACATAGATCGCCGCGTGTACTGCCTTATAGAGTGGACAAGCCTTCGGTCTACACGTTCATTTATGGGACGTCGACGTCAAACACATTGTCGCCTACTTGTGATTTCACCTTCCATCAACCACTTTCCACAGATGCTCACGCCAACAACCGGCTACATTCGTCGTTACCGAAATGTTCGTTCCCAGACGCCAAGCCATAACAATCGGCCGTTTGCCATAGTCAGTGGTTTCCATCATTTCCGACCTACCTGCCTAGAAAGATTTCCCATTCGTTTCTTTTCTGCTCATGTACTTTTCTTACCGCGTTCCATTCCCGCAACACCACCAACATGGTTTCAGTCTCGTGGTCGGAAATTGTCACTATGTTTCACCTAGTCAATTTATTTGCCACGTGTCAGACAACTCGTGTCATGTTACAGCAATGAAGTATGGTACCAAAAAGTTCTCGTGCGCGCAGCACCCTAGAACGAAAAACCAAATAAGTTTAACGTGACGTGACGTGTAGTAGAAAAGCTGTGAAGGCAGCTGCAGTTCTTCTCATTATATCCTCTTCCCCTTGATCATACACTACTGGACATTAAAATTGCTACACCAAGATGAAATGCAAATGATAAACGGGTATTCATTGGACAAACGTATTATACTATAACTGACATGTGATTACATTTTCACGCTATTTGGGTGCATATATACTGAGAAATCAGTACCCAGAACAACCACCTCTGGCCGTAATAACGGCCCTGATACGCCTGGGCATTGAGTTTGGATGGGGTGTACAGGTAGAGCTGCCCATGCAGCTTGAACACGATACCACAGTTCATCAAGAGTAGTGACTGGCGTATTGTGACGAGCCAGTTGCTCGACCACCATTGACCAGACCTTTACAATTGGTGAGAGATTTGGAGAATGTGCTGGCCAGGGCAACAGCCGAACATTTTCTGTATCCAGAAAGGCCCGTACAGGACCTGCAACAAGCGGTCGTGCATTATCCTGCTGAAATGTAGGGTTTCGCAAGGATCGAATGAAGGGTAGAGCCACGGGTCGTAACACATCTGAAATGTAACCCCACTGTTCAAAGTGCCGTCAATGCGAACAAGAGGTGACCGAGACGTGTAACCAATGGCACCCTATACCATCACGCCGGGTGATACGCCAGTATGGCGATGACGAATACACGCTTCCAATGTGCGTTCACCGCGATGTCGCCAAACGCGGATGCGACCATCATGATGCTGTAAACAGAACCTGGATTCATCCGAAAAAATGACGTTTTGTCATTCGTGCACCCAGGTTCGTCGTTGAGTACACCATCGCAGGCGCTCCTGTCTGTGATGCAGCGTCAAGGGTAACCGCAACCATGGTCTCCGAGCTGATAGTCCATGCTGCTGCAAACGTCGTCGAACTATTCGTGCAGATGGTTATTGTCTTGAAAACGTCCCCATATGTTGACTCAGGGATCGAGACGTGGCTGCACGATCCGTTACAGCCATGCGGATAAGATGCCTGTCATCTCGACTGCTAGTGATACGAGTCCGTTGGGATCCAGCACGGCGTTCCGTACTACCCTCCTGAACCCACCGATTCCATATTCTGCTAACAGTCATTGGATCTCGACCAACGCGAGCAGCATTGTCGTGATACGATAAACCGCAATCACGATAGGCCACAATCCGACCTTTATCAAAGTCGGAAACGTGAAAACGTGATGGTACGCATTTCTCCTCCTTACACGAGGCATTACAACAACGTTTCACCAGGCAACGCCGGCCATCTGCTGTTTGTGTATGTGACATCGGTTGGAAAATTTCCTCATGTCAACATGTTCTAGGTGTCGCCACCAGCGCCAACCTTGTGTGAATGCTCTGAAAAGCTACTCATTTGCATATCACTGCATCTTCTTCCTGTCGGTTAAATTTCGCGTTGTAGCACGTCATCTTCATGGTGTAGCAATTTTAATTGCCAGTAGTCTACATTTCATCACAAGGATAATGACAACATTATATTCTTACACTACTGCTTTTCAAAAACAGTGAAAATCCGTCGTTAAATAGAGGTGGTTGTATCTATGAACTGTTGACCCGATACCGTAAATCGGCAATTCTTCATTTCAGACATGTCCTAAAAATCTCTTTAAAGAGGACATTTTGGTGAAAATTTTCGCCTTCCTTTTTCAGTTAAAATATAACATTCAGGTATGAAACCGGGAAACAGTATCAGTTCTAGAGTTGTGATTTATTCACACTATATGATGTATTAACTGGAACTCGAAGTAAGGGGTTAATCTCCGTGAAATAGAAATAAGAACACATTGTGAGACAAAGTGGAAACGAAAGTGTGTAAGATATTGTCAAAACAACTGCAAGAAGCAAAAACTCAGTTATTAAAACTGTAAGAAGATTTAATGGGTAAACGAAGATCGAAACAGAAGCTGTACTGAAGAGACATGAAATCTGTGTTTCTTATATGATGTTCGATAAGTATTCACATAATTTGAGCACAAAACGACGAACTTCACTCAGCTCTTGTGGGCGTGTATTTATAATTATTTTGCAACCTTATGAACGTTATGATAGGATTTACAGTGTCCTGCGTATATATGACAACCACAACTTCCAATACATTAGTCCCAGACCATCATGTTGTAATGGAAACCAGAAATTATGCCACGACACCAGATGCCTAATACTACGTACCTAGGCACCTGAATTTTCCATTGTAAATGTTATTTAAGTGCAAACTGATTAAATCAGGTACATCAGTGGACATAATGTCGTTTATTAAATATTTCGTCATAGGTGGATTGGTTGTAACCTGCCCTGTTTCGTGCTTGTTCGTTCATACGTACAGATTTCAGTTCGTAGGAAAATTCATATATGAAAAGCACAAAAGTGAATGTTTCACAGGATTCTAGAAAGCTCGATGTGTTGGAGAATACCGTGAACGGAAAATAAACAGCGTTACGCTAAATTTTATATTGCCACTGACAACGTCGACGGTGTTAGGAATAAACCACCTGCTGATATTAAATATTTCGTTCACAGTGCCCAGCAGTATCAACTCCCAGCATATTCCTTATTATTCTTATGGGACCATGTAGAACATTATCAGGAGATATTGGTTTCAAGGATTCTGAAATAAATTTATGCAGTCCAACTTCGGATTTGCTTCGCATTAAATAAACTGAAAACGCAATGGAGAAGTGGATTTACGGTCAGTAATGAAGACGTTCTCTCGAAATTTTCTTGCGTATCAGTGTTGTGGCTTTTTCAGCCATACATTACTTCTCTGTTTTAGGAAGGTACGTCATAATGGGCAGTGTTCCGACCTAAAAGAAACAAAAACAGAAACAACAAGAGCAGAGCTACAGACAGAAATGGAAATACACATACTCCGTTAAAAGGAGTAATGGAAACGCTTTGTGTGTAACGGACAAAATGTAGAATGCACATTTTACTATTCCTATAATAGGCCTACGCCTTTTTTCATAAGTGGGAGTATAACGATTGTCGAATAAATCGAAATGAAATTCTTAAAACTGTACCAAAATTAATTAGGCCGACAATGAACAAGTTGGAATAGCGTGCTGCGTCTCGAGTTTACAAAACGTGAGAACTACCATCTCAAGCTGCGGTTTTTGTTATGAGAAATAACATCTTCAATGCTGGTGTGATATAATTAGCAGGAATCTACAGGCTGAGGAATGGAAGTCACTGGGCGTTGTGGAGCGTATAGGTTTTTTACCAGAATATACAAATTAGTCACATCAGAATCACAAACATTTTCAATAAATAGTACCTTAAAAGAAATAATTCAGCAACTCATACGAGGAGCAAACCTCAAGTCAGAAGTTCAAGAACAACACATAAGGCTTATCAAGTAATGCACAATAACAGGATTCAGTTACTGAATAATTATAGTCCAAAATAAAATAATGTTGCCAGAAACAATGAAACCAACTGAATTAATTCACACTATGCTAAGCCAAAGAATTGCAATTCACGGTGGCTAAATAAAATGTTATAATGAAACATCAGTGCTGATGGTACTAGCACTGACGCTCCGTTTACAGGCCAAAAGAGGCCCATCGGGACCATCCGACCGCCGTGTCATCCTCAGATGAGGATGCGGATAGGAGGGGCGTGTGGTCACCACACCGCTCTCCCAGGCGTTAGGATAATTTCCTTTGACCAGAGCCGCTACTATTCGTTTGCGTAGCTCCTCAATTGGCATCACGAGGCTGAGTGCACCCCGAAAAATGGCAACAGCGCATGGCGGGCCGGACGGTCACCCATCCCACTGCCGGCCACGCCCGACGGCGCTTTACTTCGGAAATCTGACGGGAACCGGTGTATCCATTGAGGCAAGGCCATTGCCCCTGGTGGTACTAGAACAGCAATTTAGTTACTAGCTAACGATCAAATGCACAGAATACTTTATCGTGCTCAAAAAAGCCCCAGAAAATTACGCACTCAAATGGGCATCAGAGTCAACAGTATTACCAATAACCATCAAATCTAACGTACACCCAAAACAACTGTATCATCCTGCTGAAAATGCATCATAAGTACCGCACACAAATTTTGTTTCACCCAGTAGTGCTGCAAGTATTGCACAAAATAACGTAGCTCGGGAGGTTCACTACTAAGCGTAACGAATCACACATAAAATCAGTAAAAAGGTCGTATAAGAACATGGATAGCCTTGCACAGATCCACTGCCCATATGGGCTACGTAGCTAGTGCCTGTTCAATTTCCGGTGAGACAAGGTCGAGCATATAGCAGGTAAGATTAAAACCGTCTTGCCCTGGCCCTCGTGAAGCACTGAATAGAGAACACACACGCTTCCCAAGACGACGCCCCAGTCTCTTATCTCCTAGAGCAGCAATAAACAGACTCCCATACACCAAGGCAACACCAGGCGTCCCATACTTCTAGCGCTCGAGGCTGCATGCTCGTACTGTCAAGCGCCAACCACCAACGGCTCCACAGCTGCTTCTCCACGTCCAAGTTGTCCCGTTGCTACTTACACACTAACTTCAGACACGAAGATCACAACGGCCAACACGTTCTCCATACACATATGAGAGCTATCACATGTTTCCAGCAGCCAACCTCCACCCATCTCGCCATGTGCATGGTCCAGGACTGCCAGATTGCACTGCTGCCCCACATACAGCCAGACAGCAAATCTTCACCAGCTGCCCCATGCTCTTTGCACATAAGGCCACTCATTTCTGTTGCCAGCCCGCCAACCACGTCCCAACACCACCCCTCCCCCCCCAAAATCCAGATTAACAACAGCTGTGCGCTGAGCAGCCCACCTACCAAGAGTAGTCATAGAATTCCTGTCCACTCAAGAGCAGTTTCTGCTGGTAGGCTCGTCCAGAAACGCTTTTTTCTGGCTAAACTTTATATTTCTAGTGAAATACGAAGGACGTTGAGTAAGAAATGCAACACGTTTTTTCCCGGCCGATTTCGGGTGAAAAAATGCGGACTGTGTTGTTGGAAATCGTGGAATATCCCCACTTCAGGACGTACAGTGTCCCGAAGTTCCGATAGGTGGCGGCGCTGATCGCAGCGTTCAAAATGCCATCTGTAACCGAGAGGCTCTCCAAGCTAAGAGCTGTCATTGTGTTGCTTTTGGCAGAAAACCAGAGCATCGTACATAATCTAAGGCGCTTGCGGAATACCGACGGAGACGTGGCGTTGAACAAAAGCACGGTGAACCGTTGGACGAGAAGTCTGTCATCATTGCCATGTCGTGCAAACCTGTCCCGCCTTTTGAATGACGGCCGGCCGGCCGCCCACAGCTGTGACTCCTGCAATTTTGGAACGTGTGGACACTCATTCGAAGTGATCGACGGATCACAAACACCTCGTTGCTCAACTGGGCGTCTCTCTTGGTAGTGCTCATACAATCGCCCACCGGTTGCGATACTCACCGCCTAATGCAAGACCATTCAGAGAAACGAAGGACCATCTGTGCGGAATTGCTTGCACGTTACGATGCTGACCGTTACAATTTTTTGAGAGACATGGTCACAGGCGATGCAACATGCGTTCTTCACTTTCGACCGGAAAGGGAATGGCACCATACCACCTCTCCTCCGAAGAAAAAGCTCAAAGCTGTGGCCTCAGCCAGTAAAGTCATGGCAACTCTCATCCACCTTCCTATTTCCGAGGAAAGCAGTACCTGAATGATGCAGAAGTTGTTGATGCAGCAAGATGTTAGCTCCTCGATTGACCAGTACAGTGGTACCGTGAGGGCACACAGGCTCTCCCAGTAAATGGGGGTAATGCTGTCACTTTGAACGGAGATTAAGTTGAAAACTACTGTTTTGTAGCCAATAGAATAGGAATAATATGGTGTACTGAAATCCTGAAAAAAACTAACCTGTTTTCCAAAAAATGTCTTCGTTTACTTACTGAAAGCCCCTCGTACAGCACTATTTTCATAAAATCAGTCTTATGTTAATTATTTCATACATTAACACATTAAAACTTATCTGTTTTGACACTGAAAATCTAGAACTTATAAAGGAACAGGCCTACACACATTTTTTTAACTACACATATATTTGTAAATGTTGAATGTTTCATTTTATAATTGTTTCTGGTAGCTATCTATGAACAATTAATTGTCTTAATGACCTTGATGTCCGGCCTTTCATATTTGGCTACCAGGTATTTCATCACATCATTCAAAAAGCTGGTTTGTCACTCTGAAGCGACGAAATAATAAGATGTACAGTAGAACCCCTTTTCTAATCACTTAGTGACAAGACGAAAACCTCTACTCGCCCTTCTTTTCAATGGAGACTCGATAACCTTGCCGTTAGTCTATTGAACCACAAATCCAGCAGCTGCTAAACAAAACGCCTTGTTAAATTCCTATGAGCAGCTCCGCTGACATAGTAATAACCACCGCACATAAATAATGCACTCAATCAACAACAAAAGAATCTCTCTTAACACTTTCGTGGAGCACACGGTGATACGTCTTCGTTCCGCATCAGGCTTCAGTTTCACGGCAAGCAAACAACTAAAATGGAACGAAAATTCGTAGGGAAGCGTTATATGCATAACCCATCAACAAACTGGCGTTTATTGTTCTGCGATTTCTGTGGATTCAACGATAACATACTGAAGTATTCGTGGAAAATCAAATTGCGAACTTGCTGGGATTAAATTCTTATATAGAGTTTACCTAGTGCGGCGGGCACGCACATGTACGGTGTTTAGTTTTAATCTCGCGTTACAAAATTTAAATATATTAATGACGATAATAACAACAATAATAATACAATATTGCTGAAGGAGTAACACAGTAAGTGCCAAGTTACGTCTAAATTTAAGGTTATGCTTCACATAATTAACTTCATACCACACTATAATC
Organism: Schistocerca cancellata; assembly: GCF_023864275.1. Classification (NCBI taxonomy): domain Eukaryota; kingdom Metazoa; phylum Arthropoda; class Insecta; order Orthoptera; family Acrididae; genus Schistocerca; species Schistocerca cancellata. The sequence goes on from NC_064631.1 coordinate 498,722,044, forward strand.
AGATAGGAATATAATTGACTTACTTTTGTTGTTTTGGTGATGGTTATTTTTCTTTTGCATTGTCCATTTCTCTAATAACTCTTCTTCCTTCGAAAATGAAACAATTTGCTATTTCGGAGCTGCCAGATAATTTCCTTTACACCTGATCACACATATTTAGGGCATTTTGTCTGTTACCAACACAAATTTGAATCATGAATAACGATAAAAACATACTAAAATAGTCTCACTGTGCAATAGTCTCGTATTCACAAGCTCAGCACAATGCAACACAAGACCAGTCGTTTGCTCTTGTTAGGACTCTTGGTATACTCATCATGTTTGTTCGCAAGTGGCGATGCCACGCTTCGTCTCCGCAGGCGCATGCTCCAGGGACAGGTGGCGAAGCCGCAGGCTGACAGCCTCCTGGATCCAGCCACGGCAATACGAAGATAACGCTGGAAAACGCACCCTCCATGCAATCGACACCACTCACCAAGCGTTGTCTCTCAAAAGGAACACCTTAATTTCGGGGTCACAAGTTCAATCTTTAGTAAGGCTCATTTTAAAGTGCTTTATTAACAGTTATGACAGGAAAAATGTTAGCTGCTAACGGCTCACCACGTGCATCGGAAGGGCGACAGAAAATGAGTGCCCGGGAGGTGCAGCCGTCAACCTTCCATGGAATTTGTGTATTACACTTCAAAAAGTCGACATTCAAGAAATGTTCATAACAAACCATTTAGTTGCACCGTGGACAACGAATCAAAAACGTGAAACTTCTCAATAAATATTTTTACTTAAACCGCTGAGTGAAATTGAATGCAAGAGTCACTTTTGCTAGTCTTTAGCATTTCGGCACTGACCTACAGAATTTTCCCTGACTAACAGAACTCAAACTTTTCCTATTCATTAATTACTTACAATATTCAACATAACGCGATCTGACTGCTTTCAAATTAATTCAAAAGAATGGCCCTGAATCAGAAGAAACCCTGACAATAACCTATGCATTTCTGAAGTCACTTACCTCGCGAAAATGTTCATCACACAAACTACATCAATGCCGCAAGCACCATTACTGCCAGCTAAATAAAAGATTCTAGCTACTAATGCCACTAACTACTGATAGGGATGTGGTTAGCAAAGGAAAGCTTTTGTTGCAAAGCAAACAATGTATTTTCACCTTAATAATGTGACAACTAGTTCAAAAAAATATATAATAATCCGTGACATCCAGTTCCAAAAATTTTATAATCATGAATAATAGTCAATCTCCAAGTCCGTCACGTCCAGATCGTCCGCTTTCGCTAACGCTTCAAACCTCCACAGAGAGTCACTTAGAGACTGTGCACAGCGCAGTGAGAGATTTAATACAGAGCGCTACCAACATACATACACATAAGCAGCCTACTTACAAACGGAGAGCTACGGTGGTAACAGAGGTTCGCGCCATCAAGGTCGAAGGCGAACTCCTTGGGAGTTACAAACCGTGCAGGACTTTCGGCTGGGTATCCACTGTTAAGGAATGCATATAGAACTATATTGGCGTAACGGAATGATGGGAACTGATGAAATGCGATGGCATGCAACCAAATCAGAAACAGTTTGTCGTGGAGCTTAACGTGAAGAAACCGGCTACCCCATTAAAGTGTAGTTGCAGATAGCGCGATAGTATGTTTTAGGGGCAAGGAAAAAAGAAACACCCGGAGGCTGAATTTGTCCATTGGTTCCATGTGGTACGAACTGAGACGTCATACACCTTTCAGGAAGAATATTTTGCTCTTGAGGAGTACGATTTTTTACGCACGCCACGAATCAAGCAAAAGCTAGTTATTTTGACGAGCTATTGGCCAAAAGCAGAACTCATACCATAGTTGTAGTTCTCTTATACCCGTTTTCCCACTCCTGTTTGCTCTGACGTAAGTAATCCATACTGCCCTTGCAAGATCACGCACACGAGAAGGAATCATAGGGAGCAGGGCATCAACTTCTGACAGCACAATAAATAACTTTACAGCCAGTTTACCATCCAAATTAAAAGTCGGCATAATTGCATAAAAATGCACTATGGTAATAATATTAGTGATCTTGATACAATTGTCTCGGTACCTTTAATTTCCAGGGCTCCTTTCATAAGAATTTCCTCTTCAAATCCCGACTGGTCGGAGTTGAAAACAAATCTCTTACTGAACGACGTAATAAGTTTGTTTATCTTGTCTAAAAAAATTCGGGCCGATTCTGCAGTTTGCTATGCATCGTCAAGCTGACGCTTTGCTTGAAATTTCGTTAGCTTACGTCTTCCAATTTTGTTGCACTATTTGAAGTTATGCGACCATACCCTTCTTCCCTTGAGTTCACAGTAATCTATGACGCGCGCCGTTTGATGTGCATAACATAGCAGGTCACTATCATGCACATTCTGTAAATTGTATCGACCATCCTTGAAATGCGCAAACACCAGTCTTTGTAATAAGTTCGCCTTGTCCTCCATTGAATATCGTAGCTTTTCTTATGCACTACGCGGTCGAATCTCTGGGGACTCAATCGAAATTGTTCATAATTGCTTTTTTTACTATGCTGCAGATGATCTGCCTTGAATTACGTTTAGTGCCTATTCCTAAACCACGATTGTCCTTTCACTGGAGAAGGCATTTGAAGCTCCCCGTCTGAAAAGAATGATGAACTACATGGCTCGACTGCTGTTTCAATATCACTTTGGCTTGTTAAGCACGTATCGTCAAAGTGGGACACCTCATGGACATTGTCCGAAGTCGAGCGTATACGACACCACACATTCCACTGACTCATCTGGCGGTAACGCTAATATTTCATCTGGCACTTCTTTCTCTCACACTGCGAAATTCCTTGGGTTCCTTTCCGAGAAAATGTCAACTTCGGCAACAATTGTATATACGGGATGGTTCATTGATAGCGACTGGGCCAAATATCTCATGAAATAAGTATCAAACGAAAATACTACAAAGAACGAAACTCGTCTAGGTTGAAGGGGGAAACCAGATGGCGCTATGGTTGGCACGCTAGATGGCGCTGCAATAGGTCAAACGGATATCAACAGCGTTTTTTTTAAATAGGAACCCCCATTTTAATTACATATTAGGGTAGTACGTAAAGAAATATGAATGTTTTAGTTGGACCACTTTTTTCGCTTTTTGATAGATGGTGCTGTAATAGTCACAAACGTATAAGTACGTGGTATCACGTAACATTCCGCCAGTGCGGACGGTATTTGCTTCGTGATACATTACCCGTGTTAAAATGGACCGTTTACCAACTACGGAAAAGGTCGATATCGTGTTGATGTATGACTATTGTGATCAAATTGCCCAACGGCCGTGTGCTATGTATGCTGATCGGTATCCTGGCCGACATCATCCAAGTGGCCGGACTGTTCGGCGGATAGTTACGTTATTTAAGGAAACAGGAAGTGTTCGGCCACATGTGAAATGTCAACCACGAACTGCAACAAATGATGATGCCCAAGTAGGTGATGTAGCTGCCGTCGTGGCTAATACGCACATCAGTAGCAGACAAATTGCGCGACAATTGGGAATCTCAAAAACGTCGGTGTTGAGAATGCTACATCAACTTCAACTGCACGCGTAGCATATTTCTGTGCACCAGGAATTGCATGGCGACGACTTTGAAGGTCGTGAACAGTTCTGCCACCGGGCACAATCGAAACTACGGGACGATGACAGATTTTTTGCACGCGTTCTATTTAGCGACGAAGCGTCATTCACCAACAGCGGTAACATAAACCGGCATAATATGCACTCTGGGCAACGTAAAATCCACGATGGCTGCTGCAAGTGGAACATCAGCGACCTTGGCGGGTTAATGTATGGTGCAGCATTATGTGAGGAAGGATAATTGGCCCCCATTTTATCGATGGCAATCTCAATGGTGCAATGTATGCTGATTTCCTACGTTAAGTTCTACCGATGTAACTACAAGATCTTTCACTGCATGACAGAATGACGAAGTACTTCCAACATGATGGATGTTCGGCACATAGCTCGTGTGCGGTTGAAGCCATATTGAATAGCATATTTCATGACAGGTGGATTGGTCGTCGAAGCACCATACCATGGCCCGTACGTCCACCGGATCTGACGTCCCAGGATTTCTTTCTGTGGGGAAAGTTGAAGGATATTTGCTATAGGGATCCACCGACACCGCCTGACAATATGGGTCAGCGCATTGTCAATACATGTGCGAACATTACGGAAGACGAACTGCTCGCTGTTGAGATGAATGTCGTTACACGTATTGCCAAATGCATTCAGGTTGACGGACATCATTTTGAGCATTTATTGTATTAATGTGGTTGTTGTTGTGGTCTTCAGTCCTGAGACTGGTTTGATGCAGCTCTCCATGCTACTCTATCCTGTGCAAGCTTCTTCATCTCCCAGTACCTACTGCAACCTACATCCTTCTGAATCTGCTTGGTGTATTCTTCTCTTGGTCTCCCTCTACGATTTTTACCCTCCACGCTACCCTCCAATACTAAATTGGTGATCCCTTGATGTCTCAGAACATGTCCTACCAACCGATCCCTTCTTCTAGTCAAGTTGTGCCACAAACTTCTCTTCTCCCCAATCCTATTCAACACCTCCTCATTAGTTATGTGATCTACCCATCTAATCTTCAGCATTCTTCTGTAGCACCACATTTCGAAAGCTTCTATTCTCTTCTTGTCTCAACTATTTATCGTCCATGTTTCACTTCCATACATGGCTACACTTCATACAAATACTTTCAGAAACGACTTCCTAACACTTAAAACTATACTCGATGTTAACAAATTTCTCTTCTTCAGAAACGCTTTCCTTCCCATTGCCAGTCTACATTTTATATATCCTCACTACTTCGAACATCATCAGTTATTTTGCTCCCAAAATAGCAAAACTCCTTTACTACTTTAAGCGTCTCATTTCCTAATCTAATACCCTCAACATCACCCGACTTGATTCGACTACATTCCATTATCCTCGTTTTGCTTTTGCTGATGTTCCTCTTATATCCTCCCTTCAAGACACCATCCATTCCGTTCAACTGCTCTTCCAAGTCCTTTGCTGTCTCTGACAGAATTACAATGTCATCGGCGAACCTCAAAGTTTTCATTTCTTCTCCACGGATTTTAATACTTACTCCGAATTTTTCTTTTGTTTGCTTCACTGCTTGCTCAATATACAGATTGCATAACATTGGGGAGAGGCTACAACCCTGTCTCACTCCCTTCCCAACCACTGCTTCCCTTTCATGCCCCTCAACTCTTATAACTGCCATTTGGTTTCTATACAAATTGTAAATAGCTTTTCGCTCCCTATATTTTACCCCTGCCACCTTCAGAATTTGAAAGAGAGTATTCCAGTCAACATTATCAAAAGATTTCTCTAAGTCTACAAATGCTAGAAACGTAGGTTTGCCTTTATTAATCTAGCTTCTAAGATAAGCCGTAGGGTCAGTATTGCTTCACGTGTTGCAATAGTTCTATGGAATCCAAACTGAACTTCCCCAAGGTCGGCTTCTACTAATTTTTCCATTTGTCTGTAAAGAATTCGCGTTAGTATTTTGCATCCGTGACTTATTAAACTGATAGTTCGGTCATTTTCACATCTGTCAACAACTTCTTTCTTTGGGATTGGGATTATTATATTCTTCTTGAAGTCTGAGGGTATTTCGTCTGTCCCATACATCTTGCTCACCAGATAGTGTAGTTTTGTCAGGACTGGCTTTCCCAAGGCCGTCAGTAGTTCTAATGGAATGTTGCCTACTCGCGGGGCCTTGTTTCGACTCAGGTCTTTCAGTGCTCTGTCGAACTCTTCACGCAGTATCATATCTCCCATTTCATCTTCATCTACATCCTCCTCCATTTCCATAATATTGTCCTCAAGTACATCGCCCCTGTATAGACCCTCTATATACTCCTTCCACCTTTCTGCTTTCCCTTCTTTGCTTAGAACTGGGTTTCCATCTGAGCTCTTGATATTCATACAAGTGGTTCTCTTTTCTCCAAAGGTCTCTTTAATTTTCCTGTAGGCAGTATCTGTCTTACCCCTAGTGAGATAAGCCTCTACATCCTTACATTTGTCCTCTAGCCATCCCTGCTTAGCCATTTTGCACTTCCTGTCGATATCATTTTTGAGACGTTTGTATTCCTTTTTGCCTGCTTCATACGTTTTCTCCTTTCATCAACTAAATTCAATATTTCTTCTGTTACCCAAGGATTTCTACTAGCCCTCGTCTTTTTACCTACATGATCCTCTGCTGCCTTCACTACTTCATCCCTCAAAACTACTCATTCTTCTTCTACTGTATTTCTTTCCCCCATTCCTGCCAGTTGTTCCCTTACGCTATCCCTGAAACTCTGTACAACCTCTGGTGCTTTCAGTTTATCCAGGTCCCATCTCTTTAAATTCCCACTTTTTTGCAGTTTCTTCAGTTTTATTCTACAGTTCATAACCAATAGATTGTGGTCAGAGTCCACATCTGCCCCTGGAAATGTCTTACAATTTAAAACCTGGTTCCTAAATCTCTGTCTTACCATTATATAATCTATCTGATACCTTTTAGTATCTCCAGGGTTCTTCCATGTATACAACCTTCTGTCATGATTCTTGAACCAAGTGTTAGCCTTGATTAAGTTATGCTCTGCACAAAATTCTACCAGGCGGCTTCCTCTTTCATTTCTTACCCCCAATCCATATTCACCTACTACGTTTCCTTCTCTCTCTTTTCCTACTAACGAATTCCAGTCACCCATGACTATTAAATTTTCGTCTCCCTTCACTATCTGAATAATTTCTTTTATTTCATCATACATTTCTTCAATTTCTTCGTCATCTGCAGAGCTAGTTGGCATATAAACTTGTACTAGTGTAGTAGGCGTGGGCTTCGTATCTATCGTGGTCACAATAATGCGTTCACTATGCTGTTTGTAGTAGCTTACCCGTAATCCTGTTTTTTTATTCGTTATTAAACCTACTGCTGCATTAGCCCTATTTGACTTTGTATTTATAACCCTGTATTCGCCTGACCAAAAGTCTTGTTCCTCCTGCCACCGAAATTCACTAATTCCCTCTATATCTAACTTTAACCTATGCATTTCCCTTTTTAAATTTTCTAACCTACCTGCCCGATTAAGAGATCTGACATTCCACGCTCCGATCCGTACAACGCCAGTTTTCTTTCTCCCGATAACGACGTCCTCTTGAGTAGTCCCCGCCCGGAGATCCGAATGGGGGACTATTTTACCTCCGGAATATTTTACCCAAGAGGACGCCATCATCATTAACCATACAGTAAAGCTGCATGCCCTCGGGAAAAATTACGGCTGTAATTTCCCCTTGCTTTCAACCGTTCGCAGTACCAGCACAGCAAGGCCGTTTTGGTAAATGTTACAAGGCCAGATCAGTCAATCATCCAGACTGTTGCCCCTGCAACTACTGAAAAGGCTGCTGCCCCTCTTCTGGAACCACGCGTTTCTCTGGCCTCTCAACAGATACCCCTCCGTTGTGGTTGCACCTACGGTACGGTAATGTGGTATTTACAGGTAATCACTCTGTAACAGCATACGTTCTCAGAAACGCAAGTTCACAAACGTACATGTATCACATTGGAACAACCGAAATAAAATGTTCAAACGTACCTACGTTCTGTATTTTAATTTAAAAAACCTACCTGTTACCAACTGTTCGTCTAAAATTGTGAGCCATATGTTTGTGATTATTACAGCGCCATCTATGACAAAGCGAAATAAGAGGTCCAACTAAAACATTCATATTTCTTTACGTACTACACGAATATGTAATAAAAAATGGGGGTTCCGATTTTTAAAAAAGGCTGCTGATATCCGTTTGACCTATGGCAGCACCATCTAGCAGGCCAACCATAGCGCCACCTGGTTTCCCCCTTCAAGCTAGACGAGTTTCGTTGTTTGTAGTTTTTTCGTTTGACGCTTATTTAGTGGATATTTGGCCCGGTCACGATCAATGAACCACCATCTATAATGCAGTGTTTTTTTTTTTTGTCGCTGCCATTGTTCTGCTTCGTTTCATACCACTAGCACTGTCCGCAGCTCGTGATCGTGCGGTAGCGTTCTCGCTTCCAACGCCCGGGTTCCCGGGTTCGATTCCCGGCGGGGTCAGGGATTTTCTCTGCCTCGTGTTGACTGGGTGTTGTGTGATGTCCTTAGGTTAGTTAGGTTTAAGTAGTTCTAAGTTCTAGGGGACAGATGATCATAGATGTTAAGTCCCCTAGTGGTCAGAGCCATTTTTGAACCACTATCACTGTAGCACTGTTGTGAGTTACTCGCCGACTTAACAGTACAACTACGCTCCGTAGTCTCCTGCTGTGTTTACCACCGGATACCTCCAGTCCCGCCCCCTGCTGCCCTTAGCAGCCAATATTGCGGTTGCACGGCAGACAATATGTGGGGCGTCGAATGCCGGGAATACCGTCGGCCGTTTGCGACGTCGCACACATGGTGTTCCTTGCCAGCTGTCGCCCTCTGCGCTGCCGCTCGCTCCACAGTTCTGACACACCACACTCTTTCTTGCTGTCGCTCGTCGTCTCGCCGTAGCGTTATGGTTGGCTGCTTTCTGGATTCTAATGCTCTTGCAGGAACACATCACCAGGTTGTCGCAGCTGCCGACTGGAGCGGGAATTTAAGGGTGCCATGTGCCGGCAAGCCACGACACAACGCACTGAGGTGTTACAAAAAGGAACGGCCAAACTTCCAAGAAACATTCCTCACACACAAAGAAAGAAAATATGTTATGTGGACATGTGTCCGGAAACGCTTACTTTCCATGTTAGAGCTCATTTTATTACTTCTCTTCAAATCACATTAATCATGGAATGGAAACACACAGCAAGAGAACGTACCAGCGTGACTTCAAACACTTTGTTACAGGTAATGTTCAAAATGTCCTCCGTTAGCGAGGATACATGCATCCACCCTCCGTCGCATGGAATCCCTGATGCGCTGATGCAGCCCTGGAGAATGGCGTATTGTATCTCAGCCGTCCACAATACGAGCACGAAGAGTTTCTACATTTGGTACCGGGGTTGCGTAGACAAGAGCTTTCAAATGCCCCCATAAATGCCGGCCGCGGTGGCTGTGCGGTTCTATGCGCTCCAGTCCGGAGCCGCGCTGCTGCTGCGATCGCAGGTTCGAATCCTGCCTCGGGCATGGGTGTGTGTGATGTCCTTAGATTAGTTAGGTTTAAGTAGTTCTAAGTTCTAGGGGACTGATGACCACAGCAGTTGAGTCCCATAGTGCTCAGAGCCATTTGAACCATTTGAACCCCCATAAATGAAAGTCAAGAGGGTTGAGGTCACGAGAGTGTGGAGGCCATGGAATTGGTCCGCCTCTACCAATCCATCGGTCACCGAATCTGTTGTTGAGAAGCGTACGAACACTTCGACTGAAATGTGCAGGAGCTCCATCGTGCATGAACCACATGTTGTGTCGTACTTGTAAAGGCACATGTTCTAGCAGCACAGGTAGAATATCCCGTATGAAATCGTGATAACGTGCTCCATTGAGCGTAGATGGACGACGAAACTAAAATGAGCTCTAACATGGAAATTAAGCGTTTCCGGACACATGTCCACATAACATCTTTTCTTTATTTGTGTGTGAGGAATGTTTCCTGAAAGTTTGTCCGTACCTTTTTGTAACACCCTGTATAGCAAATAAATTTGTAATGTGTTGCAGGTTGAACAGACTCCAGTGGGTTGTTGCAGTTGATAATGCTGACGGAAGAAGTGCAATAACACCGAATGTAAAAAAAAATCGAAGACAAAAAACAAAAAAATGGCTCTGAGCACTGTGAGACTTAACATCTGAGGTCATCAGTCCCCTAGAACTTAGAACTACTTAAACCTAACTAACCTAAGGACATCACACACATCCATGCCCGAGGCAGGATTCAAACCTGCGACCGTAGCGGTCGCGCGGCTCCAGACTGTAGCGCCTAGAATCGCTCGGCCACCTCGGCCGGCCCAGCGATGGCCACATCGTCAGGAAAAGATTAGGTACTTTTCCTGCGGCTACAAACTCTCATTCAAGCATGTAAGGGCTGTTTATAAATTAGTTATACTAAAGTAACCTTTAATTGTGAAAAGAGTAACTAACTTAACAGAAATGTCTGATAGAACACTGAATACAGTATATCTTCAGGTTTTGATCCAATCTAACACTGTTAGTTCCCGACGTTCCCGCTAGGTGGCATGCGCGAATAAGATATTCCTAGAGAGCTTGTATACAGAGAGAGTGGCCATAGGTGAAGTTGCCCGTGATTGGTTGATTAGCTTTGGCAGAAAAATGGCGCAAAACGTCTCTCGCGCTTACTATGTTCGCCGTGCTTTTGAGTTGAACTGAACTTAAGAGGACTTTTGGAAACGATTAAAAGGTATTTTAATTATTGAGAGACTTGTTATGCATTGTGCATGCATGTTCGATTTAGTTGTATATCGTTTTTAGTACTTAATTTAGCGTTTGCGATCTTAAATACGAGTTGAAATAATGAAGCTTTTTGTGATGAAGTCGGTAGGCCTACATGTTTGAAGTAAACACGTTAGTAATTGTACAGTATTGTTTTTGACATCTGTAATTCGTTCTGCAGACGTCCGTAGAGGATGCGAGGTTGTGCTGCATTTGGTTATTCCAGTAGAGGCGAAGGTGGATTTCCCATGTTAGCATTTCCACGCAATGAAGAAAGACGAAGGCAGTGGGCAGTCGCAGTCAACAGGGCTGACATAAATCCGATAGAAAACAAATGCTACACACTATATTTTTTTTTATTTACGTTACTTTCATTGCAATATGTCTAGTAAAGGAGGTAAATGCAAGTAACGAATTATTTTTACAGCCACTGTATCAAATTTTCCTGTGCTGTACGTAGTAGGCTACTATTGGTATATTATAGCTGTAATGAAATGCATTTAACGAATGATTTCGCCATATTGTCTTGTGTTTTTGATTCTGTGAGTGTGTACTCCACTACTCCAGTACTGGCCATTCAAAAGTCCCTCCCGCAGTTTGGTAGAAAAATGGCCACCGTATCGTCCGGTTGGCCACTCTCTCCCTATACAGGCTCTCTAAGTTATTCCAACGGTAATCCTGGAATCGTGTAACGGTGCAGAGCGTGCGCTGTGTTGTTTTTGTTTTCATCAATCCACATCCGCTACTACAGTTCAGAGACAATTCAGGATTAAATATCGCAAGCCACCACCTCAAAGAAAAACCGTTATTATTGATACAATCGTTTCAGTGAACACTGACTCCGGTCCAGTGTCGGCCAGCAGTCTCTGACGCAGCAATTGAACAAGATCGCCAGTCCTACATTTTTGGACGGGTAAACCAACGAGACATGACGTCATATAATTCAATATGCCTAGTGTTACTGTGTGGAAGATATTACGGAAACACCCGTTACTCAGATCCTACAAATGCAAACTGTTGTCAGGTCTAAAAGAAAATGACAAAGAAAAAAAATTGGAAATTAGTGGTAAGATCTTATGGGACCAAACTGCGGAGGTAATCGGTCCCTAAGCTTACACACTACTTAACCTAACTTAAACTAACATACGCTAAAGACAACACACACACCCATGCCCGAGGGAGGACTCGAACCAGCGACGAGGGGAATGACAAAGAAAAACGAGCTTAGTTTTCTGTAGAAATGTTTAACAAAATACAGACTCTTAATAAAATTGTGTTCAGTGACGAATCCATCCATACCTACGGTAAAGTTAATCAACGTAATTTTCAGATATGGGTTGAAGTAAAACCACACCACGTAATCGAACATGCGCGGAACTCGCCTACACTAAATACGAGGCTAAGTCAACTATTATCCGCAATTTAGTTATATTTTGGTTTATTTTGGTAGTACTGTCGTTTTGTTGTTATTTCTTTGCAATTTTCAAGCTGCTAGGTTAGTTTCGTCATCGCTTATCCACTGTCTATTTGTACAAAGAAGAGCAACGTTCAGTGACCCGTTTTTTGTGGTCGGAAGGCGTATCAGGGGCCGAAATTCATCGAAGACTTTCGGTACTGTACGGGAACAGTGTTTTGCCACAACGGAGTGTCTACGAATGGATTGAAAAATTCCGAAATGATCGCACAAGTGTTACGCACGATGAAAGAGCCGGACGACCGTTTACCGCCGCAAATGAAGAAAACCATTGAGCGTTCGCGTGAAATGATTCTCTTATACAGATGATTAACTGTTGACGAAGTGGCACATCGTCTGCAAATTAGTCACGGTTCTGCCTGCGGAATCATCCACAACAGACTCGCGGTTCATAAAGTTTGTGCAAGATGGGTCCCAAAACAACTCACACAGTTGCATAAAGGAACGCGCTTGGACATCTGCAAAAAACATTTGGATCGCTATGGTAACAAAGGGGACAACTTATTAGACAGAATCATTACTGGTGACGAAACATGGATTCATCATTACGAGCCAGAGAGTAAACGGCAGAGTATGGAATGGAAACATCCAAATTCGCCCTGCAAGAAAAAGTTCAAGACCCAACAGTCCGCAGGAAAGCTGATGCTTACGGTTTTTTCGGATGGACAAGGTGCAGTACTGGAACATTATGCGGAAAGGGGCACAACAATAAGCAGTGTACGTTACAGTGAGATAGTTACTGCCAGGCTAAAGCCTGCAGTTCGAAGCAAACGACGAGGATTGCTGTCAAAAGGTGATGTGTTGTTGCACGACAATGCCCGTCCGCATACTGCTGCCCACACTGCTGAAACACTCCAGAAACTCAAATTTGAAGTACTGGATCACCCTCCATATAGTCCCGATCTTGCACATTAAGGGGCCGTTGATTTGCGTCGGACGAAGAAGTGAAAGAAGCGGTGCATTGCTGGCAAGCAGCTCAGCCGAGAACCTTCTTTTATGAGGGCATCAGCAAGCTTGTACAACGATGGACCAAGTGCGTTGAAACGCAAGGAGACTGTCGTATGATGTTCTTGTAAGTTTCCTATTTGATTACAATAAAATTTCATAACTACTTTGCGGATAATAATTGGCTTACACTCGTATTTTTTGTGCTGCAGGGTGTGAAAAGATTTAAGGTCCTCTCTTTTCTGCCGAGTCAACGGTAACCCACATACCGTACCTGCACATGAAACATGATCTAATGCCATAATTACAACAGGATATGGACACAGAATTAATTTACCTTTTTCACAATGAAAGATTATTTTTGTGTGACTACTTTACAAACACCCTGTATACAACTAATTTATAACCACCCTGTATATCTGCATCATTGAGTTTGTAACTGAAGGCATGCTATCTTATAAGGGAGCTGAAATCGTCTGTACTAAATAAATTGATATATTATGCTCCAGGGACTCTGGTTTACTAGAAAGTTGGTCGCCATGCTAGAGTTTTTCGGCATCGAGGCATCATCATCATCTTGCTGTCTATAGTGTGGGGTGGTGACAGCCAGTCCACGCGGCAACGAGTACTGACAGTTGTTCTTCAACACCTATAGAAGGATGCAGCTACACTCACCACTCAGAACATTATGGCCACTGAGCTACTGGCGATACAAACTCGTCCGGGCGATATCAGCGTCACCTGGCGAGGAATGACTGCTGGCCACACAGAGGCACGGCACACGTAGCATCAGTGGCCGGGCTGTCCAGGTGTAGAATGGGGGTGGCGCGCGTCCATCTGAGTTTCACCGAGGGCATAATGTGATGGCTCGGCAACTACTCGACTTGTCGGGTGATCGAGGACTGTTGTGGTTAGTGTCTTCAACACTGGCGGAACCATGTCCAGACGTCGTGGGGTTGGGCAGCCACCCCTGATTACTGATGTCGGACGTCATAGGCTGGGCAGACTGGTAAAACATGACAGGTGAACTGTGGAGGAACTAAAATTAGACTTTAAATCTGGGTAGAGTACAAGTATGTCTGAACACACACTGCACCGAATAGTCCTAACGATGGGCCTCCGCAGCCGATGCCCATGCATGTGCCAGTGTTAACACGACGACATCGGCAGCTACGACTGAAATGGAAACATGACCATCGGCACTGGACGTTGACACAGTGGCAGAGCGTTGCGTGGTCTGATAAATACCTTCATCATCGTACCGATGGGAGGGCGCGAATGCGTCGTCTTCCAGGGGAACAACTCATTGACACCTGCACTGCGGGACGGAGACAAGCTGGCGGCGGCTCCATTATGCTCTGGGAAGCACTCACATTGGCATCCACGGGTCGAGTGGAGCTCGTGCAAGGCATCATGAAGGCGAAGGAGTATCGTACACTGGTTGCAGACCACGTACTCCCCTTCATGACGATGATGTTTCCCAACGGCGGTGGCATTTTCCAACAAGATAATCTGCAATGTCACAAGGCCAGGAGTGTGATGGTGTGGTTCTAGGAACTCAGTGGCGAGTTCTAATTGATGTATTACCCACTCCAACTCGCCAGATCTGATTCCCATCGAACATACCCGTGATGAGATTGAATGTGGCGTCAGAGGTCATTGCCCCCTCCCCGGAATTTATGGGAATTAGGTGACTTCTGTCGGTATGTGGTACCAGTTCCCTCCAACGACCTACCAGCATCGCATTGGTTCCAATCCACGAAGCGTCGCCGCTATTATGCGAGTCAAAAGTGGACATACCGGCTGTTAGGTAGACGGTCATAATGTCCCGGCCGGTCAGTATGTAGTCTCGGTGAGCGCAAGCATAATGAAATTAAATTTCTGATGATAATTTCTCTAGAAAGTTCCCGCCGAAAATAAGCTAATGCGAAGTAAAAACATGAGAAGTATCTCATTCAAAGAACAGAGCTTTATTTGAACAGAAAACTGATCTTCGAAAATTCCCCACCATTCCACAATTATTGAGACACACGATGAACACTAAAATAGCTTATAGTAATTACAGATTTCATATTAATTTCAGTAAATGCAGTTCTCAAAAGTATTTCGCAATAGCAAACGCCGAAGTGTCCAAACTATTATTTGCAGTCTGACTGAGATTTATAAAACCTCCGGGAACTTGCAGTAAACAGTTCAGTTGGATTTGGATAAACTGTTCTCTCTCCAGTGGTTCCTGATCTCTCAGAATTTAATTACCGCCTCCTTTTGAGACGTATCGTGTGCGGTGACATGGTCACAAAAAATTACTTTGTGGTGTACATTGGTCGTAAACAACCTACCTCATCGTTAATAACGCGAGGCATAGTCAAGAAAGAGAATGGTAAGAGTGTTATTGTATGTGTAGAACCGACTGCACAACCTACACTAGAAAGAAGTCATGCCATATTCGGCCCCTCGGCTAGTGACGCAAGAGATCCTCTGTGGAGATCGGAAGATGAGAGAGACAAATGTTGCCAAATTGGGAGGAGAAGTTTAATAGCCTAGGTTTTAAGAGCTTAGCTCGTAGAAGGCAGTTATCTGGCATTGACTCTCCGAAGGGCGCACAGCTTTAACTCTACGAAAATTCATTATAACTTATATATTCCCCTTCAGGCTGAAAGATTTCTTATGGAGTCGATAACTGTAAAATATTAAATGCTGACGATGTTACGGTTGCCCAAAACACACATGTAGAAGGCGTTCTACAACGGGAGAAAGCTCATTTCGTTCGCCTTACTTCGAAGCCCTCTAAGACGTAGTACAAGTACCGGAAGTCAGTCTCATTTCTTTTGGGGAACTATCGTAGGACTCGCCGAAAATTACTTAGGAAGATTGCTGGAAACCTAAATGAGGATCTACTTAACACAATTTCAGAGATAGTGTTTATATAGTAAGGTTGCAAACTGTTCTAAAGTGGAATGACTCCATGAAACATACTGTAGGAAAGACGTATGTCAGGCGGATCTTCATTCAGAGAATCTTAAGAAAATTTAATTCATCCACGAAAGAGGCGCATTACGAAACGCTTGTAAGACCGATTATTGAGTACTGTCGATTAATGTCGGATCCTTAATAGATTGTATTAATAAAAGAGATATACAGTAGAAGATCAAACGAAGAGGGGCGTTGTGTATCACATAGGTCTAGTTTTGAAGTTCTGACGTCGTACGGTTGGAGATGTATCGCGCAGCATGTTACTTTCTTCCAAGTATGTTTCACTTACTGATCAGAGAAATCAGTTTTGATACGCTACAAGAGAGGCGTTGTGCATCACAGAGGTTTGCTATCGAATTTCCGAGATTGTATGTGCGAAGATGCGTCGGGCAACATGTTACTTCCTTCCACGTATGTCGCGCTTAATGATCAGAGAAATTAGTTGTGATGTGGAAGTTTATTTACGGTCACGCTTCCCACTCGACATTAGCGAATCGAGCATGGAGGAGGGGAGACTACGTTCCCACCAGGAGTACGCTGCTCCACACATCATTACGTGGAGCGCGGAGTATAGCAGATTTACAGCAGTTTGTATGTCTATCCTACACACCGATTTGTAGGGTCATACATCTGTGTTCTTGTAGAAAGATTTTTTAATTGTAGTGTGAACGTACTGCAGCTTTTATGCTCGTTAAAAATGGAAATAAACACCAGCTGGTGTGTGTTCACAAATTTCTAACCAGTCAATGTGCCTTCACTCCGAAATCCGATCAGTAGACTGATGCGGCCTGACAGTTCAAGAGAAGTGGGTCATGTGCCGGCACCGGACTTCATTCGTCATCGTCATCATAATTAACAACATCAACAACGATGACAACAACAATAACAACACGACGCTGTGCTACACACATATTCATCACAGTTACAGGAGTTGGACGGTAATATGGAAACATCGCTAGCAGTGTATGCTTGAACATAAAATTCAAATGCTAGCCAAGCCCACAGGTTGGGCTGCCCAGTGTTCTCAATATGCTGCAAGACTCAGTCGTGTTCAGAACAGTGTCATGAGCAGTTGTGAGTCGGACCTAAGTGACTTCGAACGCGGGCAAATCGCTGGCGGTCGTACACGGAAGTAACAAAGGTAGCAGAAGTGTTTAGTGTTTAACGAGGCGCCTTATCGAAGATCTATACCGCATACAAGAAAATCGGAAAAACATCAGCCGCTCAGTCATAACGCGGAGTACAGTATGTGTTCAGAGATGTCGACTGACAGTCATTTGAAAGGATTGTGACGAAAAACAAGGGGAAGGCGGGTGCAAAAGTCACTGCAGTACTGAATATCGCACTCGCGAACCCTATCAGCACCGAAACAACGAGAAGGAAGCTCTAGATGCTGGAAAATTCAGGACGACGTGGAGTTCCCAAACTACTCATCAGTGATGTAAACACCCATACACGAAAATATAGTACCGAAGCCATAAAACATGGGCTTTGGAGCAATGGAGAAAACTCATTTGGTACAATACTGGCCATTAAAATTGCTACACCACGAAGATGACGTGTTACAGACGCGAAATTTTACCGACAGGAAGAAGATGCTGTGATATGCAAATGATTAACTTTTCAGAATATTGACACAAGGTTGGCGCCGGTGGCGACACCTACAACGTGCTGACATGAGGAAAATTTCCAACCAATTTCTCATACACAAACAGCAGTTGACCGGCGTTGCCTGGTGAAACGTTATCGTGATGCCTTGTGTAAGGAGGAGAAATGGGTACCATCACGTTTCCAACTTCGATAAAGGTCGGATGGTAACCTATCGCGATTGCGGTTTATCGTATCGCGACATTGCTGCTCGCGTTGGTCGATATCCAATGACTGTTACCAGAATATGGAATCGGTGGGTTCAGGACGGTAATACGGAACGCCGTGCTAGATCCCAACGGCCTCGTATCACTAGCAGTCGAGATGACAGCCATCTTATCCGCATGACTGTAAAGGATCGTGCAGCCACGTCTCGATCCCTGAATCAACAGATGGGGACGTTTGCAAGACAACAACCATCTCTACGAACAGTTCGACGACGTTTGCAGCAGCATGGACTATCAGTTCAGAGACCAAGGCTGCGGTTACCCTTGGCGCTGCATCACAGACAGGAGCGCCTGCGATGGTGTACTCAACGACGAACCTGGGTGCACGAATGGTAAAACGTCATTTTTTCGGATGAACCCAGGTTCTGTTTACAGCATCATGATGGTCGCATCCGTGTTTGGCGACATCGCGGTGAATGCACACTGGAAGCGTGTATTCGTCGTCGCCATACTGGCGTATCACCCGGCGCGATGGTATGGGGTGCCATTGGTTACACGTCTCGGCCACCTCTTGTTTGCACTGACGGCACTTTGAACAGTGGACGTTACATTTCAGATGTGTAACGAATCGTGGCTCTTCCCTTCATTCGATCCCTGCGAAACCCTACATTTCAGCAGGATAATGCACGACCGCTTGTTGCAGGTCCTGAACGGGCCTTTCTGGATACAGAAAATGCTCGACTGCTGCCCTGGCCAACACATTCTCCAGATCTCTCACCAATTGAAAACGTCTGGTCAATGGTGGCCGAGCAACTGGCTCGTCACAATACGCCAGTCACTACTCTTGATGAACTGTGGTATCGTGTTGAAGCTGCATGGGCAGGTGACCTGTACACGCCATCCAAGCTCTGTTTGACTCAATGCCCAGGCGTATCAAGGCCGTTATTACGGGCAGAGTTGGTTATTCTGGGTACTGATTTCTCAGTATATATGCACCCAAATTGCGTGAAAATGTAATCACATGTCAGTTGTATATTATATTTGTCGAATGAATACCCGTTTATCATCTGCATTTTTCTTGGTGTAGCAATTTTAATGGCCAGTAGTGTAGTATGAGTCTTGATTCACACTAATTCACAGTTCTGGCCGAGATTACCTCCAGAGAGAGAAACATGGCGGGGTTCGATGATGATGTGGGCAGCCATATCGTGGTATTCCACAGACCGTGTGGTTACTCTGTAAGGTGGCATTACTATTAAGGATTATGTGACCATACTGGCTAATCAGGTGCATCCCATGGTACAATATCTGTTCCCAGACACCCTGTTCGCACACCTCACATCGTCCAGGACTGATTTTATGAGCATGAGGATGAATTGTCGAATCTCCCGAGGCCCCACAGTCACCAGTATTGAGCCTTTGGGGTTTTACTTCGGCGAAAAATTTGCGTGATTGTTATTAGCCTTCATCTTCGGAATGAACTTGCCATTATTTTGCAGGAAGAATGATATAAGATTCCTCTGAAAACCGTACACGACATATATTTAAAGATTCCGCTGTTTTGTATGCCAACAGGTTTCTTACACCCTATTAGGCATGGTAATGTGTTTTTCGAGTTTCTATATTTTTGTCCAACAACTGGACTTGCACGAAGAAGTCATAATTAATGAGGTGTCGTCGACTATCGATACTCAAAGCAAGAGGTCGACCACCGCAAACTGAGCAACATCTTGGCTCAGTAGTGAATGTGGCAGCTGCGAGGTACACGAAGTTTCGACTCAAATGCCAGTCCGGTCAGTAGTGCAAAAAGTGGATTGCGGAACTGAGGGGCTTAACCCGACAGTGTCAGTTAATATGTTCATGTGGGCTGAGTTACAGTGAAACAATACTTTGAGACGCCATAAATGAAAATGTCTCAGACGCACGCATTCGTACCGCTATTCTCGAGTTTCCAAATACTAATTTGTAAACTATATTGTCTGTCGCTAAAACTCGGGACACAGTTGATGTTACGGAAGTTGACAGACATGCCCGGCCATGTTGGTAGTCAGGAGTGTACCCTCCAGCCTCACCCCTACCCCCGCTCACCAAGAGTCATGCGTAGCCCAAGGTCTCATATTCGTGTTAATCAGTCACTATGTCAGTGCACAACTGTGCAAACGAACACAAGGAAGTCTTGCCCAAGGTGCTTCCGAGCTCATTTACAGGAAGCAAAGTGTTCTTCATGCGGCAAGCAGACCCGTACTCGAAGTGTGTCTGCCGAAGCCCCGTGCCAGGCAGGCAATTGTCAAAGTCTAATTCAAACACTGTGTCCATGAAAATGAATGTTGTTGTAGCCGTGCCTGTGCGCAGTTACCTGTTTGTTAGTCCGAACGGTCTCAAGTGATTAAACGCCAGGCCAGTAAGTTATTTGTACGAGGGCTATTCGGAAAGTAGGATCCGATTGGCCAAAAAAAGTGAAAATCAAAAATGTTTTGAAACTTCCTGGCAGATTAAAACTGTGTGCCGGACCGAGACTCGAACTCGGCACCTTTGCCTTTCGCGGGCAAGCGCTCTACGACGGGTAGGGCAGGGGTTGACACCCGAAGCCTGGCCATCCCACCGCCACGCCCAAGCAACGTGTTCGAGGATCGAAGGAGGAGCAGGAAGAGGATGTAGTGGGTTTGTCTATGTCGTTTTATTTATTTATTTCTTTAATTTTTATAACATATGTAAATTTTTGAAACAAAATTCCTTTTTTATTGTATTTATAGTTTTATTTTCGTTTCATTACAAAAAAAGATCCTACAACTGCCGCAGCCGAGCGTCCGAGTTGTCTTCTCGTCTGTTGGGAGGGGTTGCCCCCTATTCCGTCCGTAGAGGATCAATATGCTCCAGGATTCTTCTTCATTTTCAGCGTCTCATACCCGGAACGCCCCAGCCAAATGAGCTACCCAAGCACGACTCACGCCCCGTCCTCACAGCTTTACTTCTGCCAGCACCTCGTCTCCTACCTTCCAAACAATACAGAAGCTTTCCTGCGAAGACGAGGTACTGGCAGAAGTAAAGCTTTGAGGACGGGGCATGAGTTGTGCTTGGGTAGCTTAGTTGGTAGAGCGCTTGCCCGCGAAAAGCAAAGGTCCCGAGTTCGAGTCTCGGTCCGGCACACAGTTTTAATCTGCCAGGAAGTTTCATATCAGCGAACACTCCGCTGCAGAGAGAAAATCTCATTCTGCAAAAATGTTTTATTTACAACAGTTGGCTACACCTTCCAGCTACTTTTCTACATAGTCACCTCTCCGACATTTGTTGTAGCGTTGTACCAACTTTCCAATACCCTCCTCATAGAAGGCAGCCACCTCTGCTTGTCATCAATTCTCTGCGTTGGTCTGCAGCTCATTATCTGTGCCAAAATGTTTTCTTCATAGCCAGCGGTTTATGTGAGCAGAGATGATACTCAGGAGGATCAGATTACAGGCTGTATTATGGGCGATAACTTCCCAATAGAAAACGCCGCAGGAACATCTTCATTGTTCCTGCAGAGTGCGGCCGAGAACTGACATCAAGAAGGAAACACATGACATTTGTGTTAAATTGGAAATTTGTGGTAAATTCCTATGGGACCAAACTGCTGAGGTCATCGGTCCCTAAGCTTACACACTACTTAATCTAACTTAATCTAACTTACACTAAGGTCATCACACACTCTCATGCCCGAGGGAGGGCTCGAACCTCCGACGGGGTAAGCCGCTCAATCCGGAACAAGGCGCCTGAGCCGGGCGGCTACTGTTGTGTTATGCGGGCTGCATGATATCAGGCGAAATCTCTCACCAGGCCCTCACACTTCGCGGGAGACACTATTTTCTAGGCATATTTACGTGCTCATTGTGCTCTCAGAACTGAAAAGAGCGACATGATGCGATCAACGGAAGTACTAGAGACACTGCCCAAAACATTTTTGCATAGCTTCATCGGATATTCACTGTGGTTTGTATTTCGCGCCCGATCGGACCTTACTTTCCGAATAGGCCTCATACCTTTACAAGTGGCTAATTGTGATGTGAAATTACAATTAGATACTCGTGTAACTGTGACGTTGCTTAATCATGCAACGTATGAACTGTTAGGCAGTCCCTGGCTGCGACAGCCTCTCGCCACACTATCAGTCTTTAATGGACAGAATATACCTGCAGTGAGGGTGTGTAGTCCGGCCAGCATTTTTCGAAGTACACCCAAAACAGTACTTTTCCATATGCTACGTTCGCGGGACAGCCACAGCAGTTTTGATAAGGAGAGTTGCGATTTGTTTGGGTTATCTATATAAGGCAGCGTGGTACAAGTTAATACAGCTGTTCCCCAGACTAGCACTGATGCGTTGTGTTCTGCGTGGAGTCAGTTGATTGAAGACAGTTTAGGCAAGGTGTCAGATTCTTCACACTGACAGGCAAAATATAGCCAAACTTTCTTCGTGCACTGGCTATCCTTCATGATCTTTGGGACCAAGTACTAAGGAATTACAGCGAAGACACTGGTCGTTATTACGAAGTCGTCGAGTGGGTTAAGACTGTGTGAGTCTTTCAGGCTACTGTGAATCCACAAACCGTCATAGATTCGTTTCCGTTGCCCCACACAGAAGTACACATGGAGAAACTGCGACAGGATCATTTTTTTCCAAAGTTTACCTTCAAGAAGGATATTTGCAAGTGCCGTTGCACAAGTCATTTAAGAAATATGTCGTCATTAACAAACGTCAGAAACTATTCCAGCTTCAAAAGTTGCCTTTTGGTAGAGAGTGCTTCAGCGGCTGCGATGTTTCAGAGCTTTTTAGAGCAGTTTACCTACAAATTTTCTCCCTGTGCTCATTACTTAGGTGATGTAGTAGTGTGTGGCCGGACGCCTGCTGAAAAATCGCAGAATTTAAAAGCGTTGTCAAAGTGTTATCAGAAACAGCATCCAAATGATGATCGTCTACTGCGGCTACCGCTGGGTTCCAATGCCACTTTCGATTTCTCTGAAGACTCCTTCATTCAAGTGGGTGCCCAGGAGGAACGCTTTGAAGGATTTTCTGTGAACTTGCGTTGAGTAGCAAGGCAAACTGTATCTGACCAGGCCCTGAGGGTCATTAGCTCAGTACAGTTGGGGATGTTACTTCTCCATACGGGAAATGGTGACGCAAGTGTCACGGCCCCACACTCCCTCCAGCTGGAAGTGTTAAAACTTTTCAAAATGGTCGCTGCGACGTGTCCATACGAAATACACAAGCGCCGAAGAAACTGGTACAGGCATGCGTATTCAAATACAATGTAAAGAGGCAGAATACGGCGCTGCGGTCGGCAATGCTTATATAAGAGAAATTAGAGCAAATACGGAGACTTACAAGCAGTCGTTCTTCCCACGCACAATTCGTGAATGGAACAGGGAAGGGGGGATCAGATAGTGGTACAATAAGTACCCTCCGCCACACACCGTAAGGTGGCTCGCGGAGTATAGATGTAGATGTAGATGTATAAGACAAGAAGTGTCTAGCGGAGTTGTTAGATCAGTTAGTGCGGCTACAATGACAGGTTGTCAAGATTTAAGTGAATTTGAACGTGGTGTTACAGTGGGCGGACGAGCGATGGGACGCAGCATCTCCGAGATAGTGATGAAGTGGGGACTTTCTCGTACTGCCATTTAACGAGTGTTCCGTGAATATCAGGAATCCGATAAAATATCAAATCTCCGACATAGCTTCGCCGGAAAAAAGATCCTGAAAGAACGGGACCAACGACAACTGAAGAGAATCGTTCAACTTGACAGAAGTGCAACCGCCGGCCGTTGTGGCCGAGCGGTTCTAGGCGCTTCAGTCTGGAACCGCGTGACTGCTACGGTCGCAGGTTCGAATCCTGCCTCGGGCATGGGTATGTGTGATGTCCGTTAGGTTTAAGTAGTTCTAAGTTTTAGGGGACTGATAATCTCAGCAGTTAAGTCCCATAGTGCTCAGAGCCATTAGAAGTGCAACCCTTCCGAAAAATTGCTGCAGATTTCAGTGCTGAGCCACTAACTAGCGTCAGCGTGCGAACTATTCAACGAAACATCATCTATATGGGCTATCACAGCCGAAGGCCCACTCGTGCACGCTTGATGACAGCACGACACAAAGCTTTAGGCACCGCCTGGGCCCGTCAACATTGGACTGTTGATGACTGTAAACATGTTGCCTAGTCAAACGAGTCTCGTTTCAAATTGTATCGAACTGATGGATAAGCACGGTTACGGAGACAACCTCATGAATTCATGGATTCTGCATGTTAGCGGGGGACTGCTCATGCAGGGGGAGGCTCTGTAATAGTGTGGAGCTTGTGCAGTTGGAGTGATATGGGATCCCTGATACGTCTAGACACGACTCTGACAGGTGTGAGCATCCTGTTTGATTACCTGTATCCATTCATGTCCGTTGTGCATTCCGACGGACTTGGGCAATTCCAGCAGGAAAATGCGACACCCCGAAAGTCATAATTGCTACAGAGTGGCTCCAGAAACACTCTTCTGAGTTTAAACACTTTCGCTGGCTACCAGTCCCCAGACATGAACAATATTTTGTATATCTGGGATGCCTTGCAACGTGAAGTTCAGATGAGAATTCCACCCCCTCGTACTCTTACGGACGCATGGAGAGCCCTGCAGGATTCAATGTGTCAGTTTCCTCCAGCACAACTTCAGACATTAGTCAAGTCCACGCCACGTGGTGTTGCAGCACTTCTGATTACTCGCGGGGGCCTTACACGATATTAGGCAGGTGTATCAGTTTCTTTGGCTCTTCAGTATAGTTGGCAACACGTCAATGTATTTGGCCAGGTATGGAGATTCAAATCGAACAGATGAGTCCTCAGTGTACAGCTTGTGCGAAACATCAAACTGCTCCACTTCAACATTATTTTGACTGGCCCACAGGCCCATGGCAGGGATTGCTTTTACTGTTTTCTGGTCCTATCTGGCACCCTAGATAGCTGCTAGTCGTGAATGCTTTCAACAGATATCTGTTTGTAGTGCCAATGAACTGCACATCAGCAAGTCAATGTCTGCGCTTCCTACTACGTTCTGCATTGAAAGGTTTCCTGAAGTGACCGTTTCCGACAACGGGCCACACGTTACCGCTCAGCAGTTCCGACAGTTTTGCAGTGACAGCGGTATTCACTGTTTGTGTTCATTAGTGATGTCAGTCCTATTGGCGAAAACCATAATAACCCCTACTCAGCCCTCCATACTCTTACGAATATTATCAGTCGTTAACAGTTCTTAGGCGTGCTGTACACGTTGCTAGTGTTGCTTAGTTTTGTCTGTATACATAATTTTCTGGCTTGCGTATTGAGAAATGATTTCAATAGGATGACAAAAACAATTAAAACAGTAAGAGTGTAAGGAGAGAAAGTCCTGCTTAGTTTTCTACACTCCTGGAAATTGAAATAAGAACACCGTGAATTCATTGTCCCAGGAAGGGGAAACTTTATTGACACATTCCTGGGGTCAGATACATCACATGATCACACTGACAGAACCACAGGCACATAGACACAGGCAACAGAGCATGCACAATGTCGGCACTAGTACAGTGTATATCCACCTTTCGCAGCAATGCAGGCTGCTATTCTCCCATGGAGACGATCGTAGAGATGCTGGATGTAGTCCTGTGGAACGGCTTGCCATGCCATTTCCACCTGGCGCCTCAGTTGGACCAGCGTTCGTGCTGGACGTGCAGACCGCGTGAGACGACGCTTCATCCAGTCCCAAACATGCTCAATGGGGGACAGATCCGGAGATCTTGCTGGCCAGGGTAGTTGACTTACACCTTCTAGAGCACGTTGGGTGGCACGGGATACATGCGGACGTGCATTGTCCTGTTGGAACAGCAAGTTCCCTTGCCGGTCTAGGAATGGTAGAACGATGGGTTCGATGACGGTTTTGATGTACCGTGCACTATTCAGTGTCCCCTCGACGATCACCAGTGGTGTACGGCCAGTGTAGGAGATCGCTCCCCACACCATGATGCCGGATGTTGGCCCTGTGTGCCTCGGTCGTATGCAGTCCTGATTGTGGCGCTCACCTGCACGGCGCCAAATACGCATACGACCATCATTGGCATCAAGGCAGAAGCGACTCTCATCGCTGAAGACGACACGTCTCCATTCGTCCCTCCATTCACGCCTGTCGCGACACCACTGGAGGCGGGCTGCACGATGTTGGGGCGTGAGCGGAAGACGGCCTAACGGTGTGCGGGACCGTAGCCCAGCTTCATGGAGACGGTTGCGAATGGTCCTCGCCGATACCCCAGGAGCAACAGTGTCCCTAATTTGCTGGGAAGTGGCGGTGCGGTCCCCTACGGCACTGCGTAGGATCCTACGGTCTTGGCGTGCATCCGTGCGTCGCTGCGGTCCGGTCCCAGGTCGACGGGCACGTGCACCTTCCGCCGACCACTGGCGACAACATCGATGTACTTTGGAGACCTCACGCCCCACGTGTTGAGCAATTCGGCGGTACGTCCACCCGGCCTCCCGCATGCCTACTATACGCCCTCGCTCAAAGTCCGTCAACTGCACATACGGTTCACGTCCACGCTGTCGCGGCATGCTACCAGTGTTGAAGACTGCGATGGAGCTCCGTATGCCACGGCAAACTGGCTGACACTGACGGCGGCGGTGCACAAATGCTGCGCAGCTAGCGCCATTCGACGGCCAACACCGCGGTTCCTGGTGTGTCCACTGTGCCGTGCGTGTGATCATTGCTTGTACAGCCCTCTCGCAGTGTCCGGAGCAAGTATGGTGGGTCTGACACACCGGTGTCAATGTGTTCTTTTTTCCATTTCCAGGAGTGTATTTTAGGTCTGAAATAGGAAATCAAACATAAGTTTTGTAATTACGTAGAAGAAAAATGAGATCCACTGAAAATGACATATTTATATCGAAGCATGTTTAGGTAAATCATAGAAACGGAAATGTTTTTCAGAATATGGAGTTTACAATAAAAACCCAAAGTTGAAGGCCATTTAAACAAATTACAATGACCATTATTCAGGCACAAAAAATCTTGAACTTTCCTAAATAATTTTTCTTGTTGAGCCGTGCGTGGCTCATGTTCCCGCCATCATGTATTTTACGCCTTGTTTTTAACGTACTTCCACCTCACTACGTTAATTTAAATTACTACTGTCACTGAGTTGCTGTTTTGACTGACCGTGAGCGGCGTTAGCAGCGCATATCAATTTATCCTCTTTTGTAGCATCTTTGCTCGACTGCTGTTACTTCCCGTTGGTTGTCTGTCGTAAGTGAGTTCGTCGCAAGTTCGGGCTGCAGTCAGTTGGAACGTGTCTGGAGCACACTCCGGACGTGCCAGTCGGGGATGCAATGCGGCACTAGTGCAGTCGGGTTGGAGCAGCAGTGAGGTCTGCGTCGACATCGCTCGCCCGACAATTTTCGCCTCGCATTACTTTAGCCAGGCCATGGTCTTTGTGGATCGTCGGTCGGTCGTCCTGCTGGACGACGCGTTTTGGCTCGCCGATCGTTCATGAGTCGGCTGTGTGTGTGTGTGTGCGTGTGTGTCTGTGTGTGTGTGTGTGTGTGTGTGTGTGTGTGTGTGTGCATCGACTCCCGATTTGTCTTCATGCGTGCTTAGTTACTGTTGGGTATCGTTCAGGTCATCCTGCAAGTGTTCGTCAGGATGTGTGTGTAGTTTGTGTGATATTGATTGACAAGTTATTTTAAATGTCGTCGGCCCATAGGCTCTGAGAGGTCGGTCGTCTCATCGGGTGACGTGTAACTGGTTCTCTCAGCGCTTCTGGGCCCCTTTAATTAGCATCTTGTGGAACTTGGGTCTCTCCTTCCTGGTGCAGGGATTTCGTTTAGCCATTGGGGGTATTTCCTCTGCATGGCTGGGTCCGTGCCAGTATTTCCGCCGTCGTGTGTCTGGAATTGTGTGGGAGACGCACCAGCAGTGCAATCACGACGGAGCAGCAGTCGCGGACGGACCAGCAGGAGTCGGTGGGTTGTTGCGGACGAGGGAAGTTATCTCCGCGCGGTGCAGTCGGCTGGGGCCGCTGGCAGCCCCTGCGCAGTGTCGGAGCGTGTGTGGAGCTGTCCGATCTCTACGAGCTTCGTGGTTCACCGACCCAGGACGTCAAAGTTGAGTAGTGGTTTCAAATGCCCAAGCCACGTCCATTCATGTTGGGGTGGTTCGTTTCGGTGGTTTGCTGTTGGGGAGGTTTTCCTGTGAGCAACACCGAGTGTTTCTACTGCTGAAATTTAGCGGCTATGCTGTGCAATTAACTATTTTGGTTGACTACAATTCGTGTGCACCAGTGAATTTTCTGCCTTGAGCCCGTTAGTGTTCTGGTTTCCTGCCTTGGCCACTAACGTAATTTCAGGCAGCATCGCTGTCCAGCATGGTCTGTTATTTTGACAGCTAATACATACTGCATTGTGGATTATCACGTTTGCAACTTTTCCTGTTTGAATTCTCATGTACTGATTGATGGGAAGCAAGTCGTTGTGTCGGTTGGTCCGTGGTTGTCCCCTGGTTGGGTTCCGATGGATCAAGTGTAGTAGGGCTCACCACCTGTGTCACCTAAGTAAACGAGGGCTAGACCAACCTCCCTCGAGGCTTCTGAGTGCCATTGTCCTTATTGTTTTCCCCACCGATGTTAATTATCTGTTTCCAGCTACTTAAAATTTAAGGTTTATGGTTATTTTTTCTTTTTTTCTTAAAAATAGTGCAAATTAATTGTGGGCTTTCACTCTTGCAACCTTATTTTTAAAATCTTTCAAGCTTAATCATTGCGGCCCCCTGCCTTTAAAAGATTATGGTTATATATTTTAAAATTTTGAAACTTAATTGTGACCTTCAGCCTTTTGTATTGCACCTTACATATGTCTGTTCTATCTACTTTGCTTTGAGGTTTTACACCTATCTGTGATATGTTTTTTTAATTATTTTATTTGCTATTTTAACTGCTTTTTTATTTTGTTGATATTTAAGATTTCTTGTTTGGAGGTCTTCAGCCGTGAAAGAATCCCATTTGGTAAAGGTTCGGCTATGTGCCGCTTTGGTTGTAAATGTGTTATTAAATTACAATAAATTACAATTAGAAGGTGAAGCTGACCCCAACCTTATTTGGCCCTTTCCACAATCCTAGTTACCTGTTATGCGCAGCGGGTTTAGCGGGCCTTTCACTTGTCTCTGTAAGACTGGCCTTTACCTTTCCGCTCCATTTACAGCACTCACCAGTCGCCATAAACGGTAGACGAAAACTTCAGCATCATGCATGTAGCAGTCTTTCAGAGACAGTTACGTAATTACTGGTGCTGACAATGTTTGCGATTAATGTGATGTTAGCCTTGTGATAAACTGAGGACCAGCAAGTGCGCTCCGATTCTAAATGACAGCAACGATGTGCTATCAGCTGTCATTTCCTACATTAAAAACTGATTTATTCGTGTCTATCGTTTTATTTTATTATATTGATTACTTCAACATTTCCTATCATGTTACAACGGGATCATTAAATCACAAAACTTGTGACATACGTAAAATAATATATATATATGAAACGTCTACACTGTTGACGACATGCTGGTATACATTTTTTTCTTTTAAAGCGTCCATTACACATACATCATGCTCTGTGTCGTATCTGCTGGAATAAAATATTTAACGACTATAGGCTAGATACGGTCTCTATTTCTGATTTGAAATCCGTGCTTCGGTCAGACAAATAGTGGCATTCTGCACGCCGTGTGCGATAATGTTCTTCATTTCATCGTAATTCAGCGGACTACGAAATTATAAACAGTAAAATTATTCTAAAAGAACTGTAATTCAGCAGCTGATATTCAGTGCCTTATTTCGAAGTAATTACCTGGCGCGGTATAGCAAACAGAAAAGGGCAGTTAATTAGAGAGTGTTTTATGCACCGCAACGCACCGTTTCGGTGTATGGAAGCATCATTCTCAATCAGCAAATCATTCCTTTTCGGTAGTTATGTCTGCGAGATTTCGAGATCCATTTGATACTGGCTAATTAATTAGCCACTTCTGAGATATTAATTTCCCTTACCTCCTCATTTCCAAATACCACGGTACTCTTTAATCCAGCAGTCGTCGTTCTGCCGATACGAAGTCGAGGATGTAGCTCTGCGTTTGATGCATAGTAAATTCTGGAACAGTTAATTACTGATATGGACGAGTCTATACCCTGTTGTTGTTTGCAAAGAGTAGTGTCGGCTACATCTGTATATTCAGATCTATCTGCTAAAGCCAGGAGCATACGGTACACAGAAAAATTCGAAAAGGAACTGAGCAAATGATGTACGGCGCATTGAAAAATGGAATGTCTACTTGTTCTACACACGGTTTACTTCATGCATCTCTGCTACTATCTTCTGCAAGAAAACACAGCAGAAAAAGCAAGATTCTAGTTTACAGTTTATCAGAGCTCTCCGCTAAGCAATGGAAACATATAGACGAACACTACCAACTCCACAGAAAATGTTTTCTAAAACATTCACATATTTTACATTTTTAATAGGTTAAGTGAGAACTTCCTTTACTGCTGTGAGTCCAGAAGATACCTGCGCGTACGTCAAAGCTTAGAGGCCATAAAATTCCACATATGAAATGAACATACGGCGCTGTTGGCCGGGAGGCTCCATCCGGGGAAATTCGGCAGTCGGGAGCAAGTCTTATTTCAGTGGACGCCACACTGGGTGACTTGCGCACCGGTGATGATGATGAAATGATGATCAGGACAACACAACATCCATTCCACGAACGGAGAAAATCCCCAATCCGGCTGGGAATTGAACCCGGGCTCTCTTCATGGGAGGCAAGCACATAACCACCCGCAGGACTGCTACGGTCGCAGGTTCGAATCCTGCCTCGGGCATGGGTGTGTGTGATGTCCTTAGGTTAGTTAAGTTTCAGTAGTTCTAAGTTCTAGGGGACTTATGACCTAAGATGTTGAGACCCATAGTGCTCAGAGCCATTTGAGCCACATAACCACCCAGCTAAGCAGGCGGACTTTCCACAAATAATACGGCGTTTGTTGTTGCAGTCATTGTGTCATTGCCGCCCATTCATCGATTCGTTCAGTCAAATAGTATTGTGAAACAACAACAAATTCTTTACTCGCACGAAGTGTTGAGTGCTATGGAGAAGGTACTTCAAATCGATTCCGTATTTCTGGATTTCCAGAAAGCTTTTGACACTGTACCACATAAGCGGCTTGTAATGAAATTTCATACTTACGGAATATCGTCTCAGTTATGTAACTGGAGTCTTGATTTCTTGTCAGAGAGGTCACAGTTCGTAGTAACTGACGGACAGTCATCGAGTAAAACAGAAGTGATTTCTGGTGTTCCTCAAGGTAGCGTTATAGGCCCTTTTCTGTTCGTTATCTATATAAACTATCTGGATCTGAGCAGCCGTCTTCGATAGTTTGCAGATGACGCTGTCGTTTATCGGCTAGTAAAGTCATCAGAAGATCAAAACAAATTGCAAAACGAGTTAGAAAAGATATCTATATGATG
The DNA here is from genome assembly GCF_023864275.1 of Schistocerca cancellata. NCBI lineage: Eukaryota > Metazoa > Arthropoda > Insecta > Orthoptera > Acrididae > Schistocerca > Schistocerca cancellata. The sequence continues at coordinate 498,753,240 of NC_064631.1, forward strand.
GGAAAATTGGCAATTGACCCTAAATAAGGAAAAGTGCGAGGTGATACACATGAGTGGTAAAAGGAATCCGTTAAAATTCGGTTACATGAAAAATCAGCCAAATACACTCGCCGTAAATTCAACTAATACCCAGGAATTATAGTTACGAACAAATTAAATTGAAAGGCATGCATTGAAAATGTTGTGGGGAAGCCTAACCAAAGACTGCGTTCTATTGGCGGGACACTTGTAACAGATCTACTAAGATGCTGCCTACTCTACGCTTGTCCGTCCTCTTTTAGAATACTGCTTCGCGTTGTTGGATCCTTACTAGATAGGATTGACGGAGCACACCGGAAGAGTTCAAAGAAGGGCATCACGTTTAGTATGATCGCGAACTAGGGGAGAGGCAGTCACTGAAATGATACAAGACATCATTAAAACGAAGTCGTTTTTCGTTGCGGAGGAATCTTCTCACGAAATTCTAATCACGAACTTTCTCCTCCGAATTGCAAAATACTTTGTTGACGCCGACCTACATAGGGAGTAACGATCACCGTGATAAAATAACGGAAATCAGAACTCGTACGGAAAGATATAGGTGTTCGTTCTTTTCGCGCGCAATACGAGATTGGAATAACAGAGAATTGTAAAGATAGTTCGATGAACTCTCTGCATGCTGAGTATCCATGTAGATGTAGATGAAGTATACACTGATGAGCCAAAACGTCACGGCCACTGTCTGTCGAGAGACTAAACGCCACCTCCTGGCGTGGCGGGCACGTGGTGCAGTAAGGAAAGTAGATAATGGAAGGAGAGAGCAATAAGGGGGGAGGGGAAGGGGGGTGAGTACAGTTCTCGACGCGACGATACGTGCCGCAAAGAGGGTAATCTACTGATGTAAGAGACGTTGACACAGGGCAGATTGATAAAACGCAGGAACGGGCATCTCGAAAACGGCGAAGCTGATCGGTTATACATGTCCTTAGCGGCAGAATTATAACACCCAGAAGTGCTTGCAATTTTTTATAACATATGAAGTATCTGTCTCTCAATGATCTTTGCGTACGCCGAGCAGAACTCGTTTCGTACGGAGCAATTTAAGCTGTCATCTTAGGTTCCCGCCTAAGCCTAAGAACACATTCAGAAATCGCCACATATTCGGAAGCAAACAGACAAATATTTCTTTCATCCCTCGGTTTCTAATTAGACGGAAATCGTAATGTCGAAAATACTCATTCCTCAATAAACACACATTTGTATGTAAAAATGGTTCAAATGGCTCTGAGCCCTATGGGACGCAACATCTTAGGTCATAAGTCCCCTAGAACTTAGAACTACTTAAACCTAACTAACCTAAGGACATCACACACACCCATGCCCGAGGCAGGATTCGAACCTGCGACCGTAGCATTGTATGTAAATAACATCGAATACTGCAGAACAAAATTGTATTGCATTCATAAGAAAGTCCCAGAATGTATTAAAAAGGCTAAGACGAAAAATAAAATAGCATACAGCGGGGCACTAACCTACTTTCTTCGACTATCTTGTATCGTCTTGCTGAAGACGCGATTTTCGTCTATTATGTTGGTTGAAGGCTTGTATAGTTGATGAATAATTAACTGACTATTTTAAGGATGACGTGCTTGTGATAAATCTTCAATGTGCAGATGCCTTGAAACGCATTAATGCAAGTTACAACACGAAACAGCTAAATACACCAAAATCAATATGGGGTCTGGTCACGTCGAGTGTCACGTCATTTTGATATCACTTCAGAGTGAGTAATAGTCTCTGGCCCTAAACGGAAGTGATGTAATTCTGCCGTTAACGTAGACTGTCGGCTGTTCACGTTCTAGCGTCATGAGCATCTCTGGAAAGTGATAGAAGGAAGTTGAGGCCACGGACAGGCGAGCAGATGTTGGACGTCCACAGGACTTGGAGGTCGCAAGCTTGCCCACTCCGTTGGCGGCGACCTGTGTCAGTCTGGAGACAGTACATTGGTGATTCAGGGACAAGTGTTTCTCGAAAAACTTCTGAAACGTGGCCTGCCGCTCGGTTGGCCTGAGGATGGAGGAAGTGGGCAAACAGAGCATTAACACCATTCGTAACACACATAAATTTGAAACATACATTATTACAATGACAAAGTTCCTTGACGAATATATATAAGTTAACACTACAGTTTCAGAAGGATGTAGGCTGCAGTAGGTACTGGGTGATGAAGAAGCTTGCACAGGATAGAGTAGCATGGAGAGCTGCATCAAACCAGTCTCAGGACTGAAGACCACAACAAGAACAAACACTACAGTGAAAAATGTCAACGGAATTGGAACAGCATAAATTTCAATTCCGACGTCACCGGCTAATCGGGACGCCTCCTGGTAAAGAATCTGAGACACCATCTCATTCTAAAACACAGACGTAAAATAACATAACGTGCGTTTCATAACAACTGATCAAATTTGCACCTTACACACTGCCATTAACCACAAAAATCTCTTTCCTCTAAAAACAATTAAATTTAAATTTAATGCAAGCAACTGCTAGTAAATCCTAATGACGCAATGTGTGTTCAATACGGCTGCCGTAATTACAGACAATATCATATGGTAAAGATGGGCACTCACCAAACTCTGGCTGCAAGGTGCCCGAGATTTAACGAATGCACTTGCACCTAAACAACAGATGAAATCTTAACACTTGACAAGAAATTTAAAAAAGTACTCAAATTTATTTTGAACCAAATCACAGTTAAATAATGAGCGAACAGGTGTTCGAGGAACATCAAAAATAAAAGCTTGATAAAAATCAAGTTCTTTAACAAGTGAGGTAAACGTCAACAACGTTGCTCGGGAACACGCTTCGCTTCCTGCACCCCGAGTTACAGTACCAAGCAAAAGATAGATCCCGTTAACCCGTCAGAAGGGAGCAGAATTTATTCACAAATTTTTCTTGCAAATTACGCTAATCAGACAGCCCATTCAAACGAAGCACAAGTGGAGAGTGCTTTGCAGAGCTGTTTTACGAACCACAAAATTTTATAAGGCTTAAAAACATGACTGCGAAAACCAGAAATACTAAGCGAGGCTGAGTTTGCCGCTCACAATTGAAGCAACTAAAGGATGCTTGTCTGGCCTGGAAAATCAGATCTACACCAGCCAGGAGCGCCAGGAGCCGGCTACACAGCTCCGTCGGTTATAACTACTCACGAGATTCAATGAATTGGTCAAGCAACAAACTTTCTCACACCAAGTACACAAAATGCGACACAATGATTTTAATTACAAGTAAAGTTCCAAGACGTGCTTAAACATAATAAAATCCGGCGAGCTACTAGAAGACGCAAATTGATGTCGGTGAGACAGCCAGCTGCCCCGTGTCTCCTTCTCTCTACTGTCCGCTGTTCACAGAAGACCCGCTACGGCTGGAAACGGCAAGGACCTACTCCTTTGCAGCCAGACCCACTATGTCCCGTCCAAGACGTCACAGCCAGCACGCCGCGCTTGCACCAAGAAGAACTGCGGCGACGAACCACGGATCCAGAATATGATGCCACCCGAACCAATACCGAATGAAACTGCGACTCCACTCCCAGCACTGCTTGTCGACCAACCGTACTTCCAGAGGGCGGAGCAGCCTGCCATGCCACCAGTCACACCCGTTGGCCAAGATTAATACTATTGACAGCGTGACGCGAGCTGTCTGTCGATTCGCGGCGCGGCTCACCTTTTAGCACACATTGCTGAATATGAGTCTCCACATCAAACGTCCTCCACATGTTCCCATGTTGACCAAATAACATAGTTACCAATGAAGTGAGAATAGGATCATTGATATTGGACGGTGGACCAATAGAAACATGTCACCTGGTCAGACGAATCCAGTTTCTTCTCGAACCAGGTCGATGGTCGTGTCCAAATACACCGGCATCAAGGCGAATGGTTGCCCGAAACATGTCGCGGACGTAGGCCGGTGAGGGCAGTATTATGCTATGGAGAGCGTTCACTTTGGCTTCCATGGGACCTGTTGCAGCAATCGAAGGCACCATGACAAATGTGGGCCATGCGAACATAATTGGTGACCATCTGCGTCCTTTCATCCTTGATGTCTTCTCCAATTCCAATACTATTTTCCAGCTGCATACCTTATAACGGCCCTAACCATTCTTCCTGTCAATCGAAATTCAAAATCCAATGACCAAATTTTAAAATAACTTCTGTTAAAGGACTTACGTTTATTATAAAAAAGATTTCTCGCCGAGAAACCAAGTCTAGCAGCGCTTACTTGCTTTCTGCTGTTCACTTTGACACTGCATTTAATCTTCTCTGGATTTTATTTCCGGTTGCAGTACTGTGTGTTTAAGTTAATTAATTAGCCACCATGAGTAATGTAACAATAAGGTCGCATTTATGAAGTAGTTTCGAAAAAACCACTCTATTTAACAAAGGAAAAACTGCACTTAATTACTTCAGCTTATGAAAAGAATCAGATAGCCAAGAGCTACTTCTTGCACACAGTAACTAACCTGCTTACTCCTGAAATAATTAACGCGAGTGTAGACCGTGAGCTAGTTAATACATAGGCGCTCATTATCGGAAGGCACAATAACACACACTGCAAATTGCTCCTTAATAAACACCAAATTTTCTATCAGTATTTCCGTCTGCTTCTTTAGTACAGTTTGTGGCCGTGCGGTACACACAGCTGAGACAGGAGTCTGTAGGTACCATTAAACCACCTACTTGAAATTTTATTGACGCTCATTATGTCGTGAAAGTCTTTGACTTGAAAAACTTGACTATGACACAATGATTGTACTAGTTACCTTTAATTCTGAAAAGCAATGCAAATCCTGTCTAAATAATAACAATCTGTGCGTAGCTTGGAAAGCCCTTACGGCGTCTTGAAACACAAGAAAATAATAGTGCTGTTATCTGGATGCAGTATATTAGTGAATTGGAATACTGCGTACATTCCAATGTCTCTTTGCATGGACAGTGACACAGTGTATTTTCTGTCAAATGACAAGAATGTTAAATCAAAAAAACTTCAAAGACTACCCGAGAACCACTACAACTTATTTTGTGTAAGCAAAAGCAACAATCAGACTATAATTAACACGTGTATGTACTCTAACTCCAAGATGTATAAGTGCATTAACTGTGTTACGAACTAAACAACCTTTCATTACTTTCACTGCAATACTGCAATCAATTACTTCTCTGTGATGTTCACTTTAAGATTGTAACTGACATATCTTCAGTTACTTTCAAGAGCTTCAGTAGATACTAAAATATACACTATTACTATAGCGGCAGAAATACAATGAAAAACCTTGTTTCTGTCAGATACTTCCATCAAAATACTAATTACTGTACTTTCCATCCGAACATGAAGGAAATGCTTGAAAATAGTTATCACTCACTTTCATGACTTTGAATGAAAGCATTGTCATACTGAATGGCTGAAGGCCTTTGGTATGTGAAACAGTCTCTATTAAACATGTAAGGATACTCACTTTAAAATGTGTACTGTGAAGCACTAATTATGTTCACTTCGTTATTTAAGCAAATGAATTGCTTTCTGATCACGCACGAAGTTACGCAAAGTGAAAGAATTAACAGGGCAATTTTCACTCAGTCACGAACACCAAATAACTTTATGAAATGATAATTACATCAAGATCCTAAGCCGTCGACAGGGGTTGACATACATCAACGGGGACAGTTGAAAATGTGTGCCTTGACAGGGACTCGAACCCGGGATCTCCTGCTTACAGGGCAGATGTTCGATATAGTTAATTGCGTTTGGTCTGGGCGGACGTCACAAGACATCCATTCAAGTTGATCATTGATTAATTGACTCAGTTTTTTTGTTACGGAGAGTACGCAGCCCTCTCACCGAACACGCTGAGCTACCATGCCGGTTCCATCTGATCCAACGAGGGCACAGGCGATAGTGGGACTGTAGAGATTTATCCCCTGCACACTCCCCGTGAGACCCACATTCCCAACTTAATGTCCACACACTACATTCGAATTACCCCTGTCTATTACACTCATTACTCGTGGCAGACAATCTGACCGAGACCCGTAAGAGTTCGGGCAATGCATGTGCATCCGCACAGAAGGTCAATGGCCGGTTAGCCTTAACTATACAGGGTGATCCATTGATACTGACCGGGCCAAATATCTCACGAAGTAAGCATCAAACGAAAAAACTACAAAGAACGAAACTCGTCTAACTTGAAGAGGGAAACCAGGTGGCGCTATGGTTGGTCCGCTAGATGGCGCTGCCATAGGTCAAATGGATATCAACTTCATTTTTGTAAATAGGAACCCCCATTTTTTATTACATATTCGTGTAATACGTAAAGAAATATGAATGTTTTAGTCGGACAATTTTCTTCGTGATACATTACCTGTGTTAAAATGGACCGTTTACCAATTGCGGAAAAGGTCGATTTCGTGTTGATGTATGGCTATTGTGATCAAAATGCCCAACGGGCGTGTGCTATGTATGCTGATCGGTATCCTGGACGACATCATCGAAGTGTCCGGACCGTTCGCAGAGTAGTTACTTATTTAAGGAGACAGAAAGTGTTCAGCCACATGTGAAACGTCAACCACGACCTGCAACAAATGATGATGCCCAAGTAGGTGATGTAGCTGCCGTCGCGGCTAATCCGCACATCAGTAGTAGACGAACTGCGCGAGAATCGGGAACCTCAAAAACGTCGGTGTTGAGAATGCTACATCAACATCGATTGCACTCATACCATATTTCTATGCATGGCGACGACTTTGAACATCGTGTACAGTTCTGCCACTGGGCACAAGAGAAATTACGGGACGATGACAGGTTTTTTGCACGCGTTCTATTTAGCGACGAAGCGTCATTCACCAACAGCGGTAACGCAAACCGGCATAATATGCATTATTCGGCAACGGAAAATCCACGATGGCTGCGACAAGTGAAACATCAGCGACCTTGGCAGGTTAATGTATGGTGCGGCATTATGGGAGAAAGGATAATTGGCGCCCATTTTATCGATGGCAATCTAAATGGTGCAATGTATGCTGACTTTCTACATAATATCCTACCGATGTTACTACAAGATGTTTCACTGCATGACAGATTGGCGATGTACTTCCAATATGATGGATGTCCGGCACATGGCTCGCGTGCGGTTGAAGCGGTATGGAATAGCATTTTCATGACAGTTGGATTGGTCGTCGAAGCATCATAACATGCCCCGCACGTTCTCCGGATGTGACGTCCCCGGATTTCTTTCTGTGGGGAAAGTTTAAGGATATTTGCTATCGTGATCCACCGACAACGCCTGACAACATGCGTCAGCGCATTGTCAATGCATGTGCGAATATTATGGAAGGCGAACTACTCGCTGTCGAGAGGATTGTCGTTACACGTATTGGCAAATGCATTGAGGTTGACGGACATCATATTCAGCATTTATTGCATTAATGTGGTATTTACAGGTAATCACGCTGTAATAACAGGCGTTCAAAGGTAAATGTATCACATTGGAACAACCGAAATAAAATGTTCAAACATACCTACGTTCTGTAGTTTAATTTAAAAAACCTACGTGTTACCAAATGTTCGTCTAAAATTGTGAGCCATATGTTTGTGACTATTACAGCGCCATCTATCACAAAGCGGAAAAAGAGGTCCACATAAAACATTAATATTGCTTTACGTACTACATGAATATGTGATAAAAAATGGGGGTTCCTATTTTAAAAAACGCAGTTGATATCCGTTTGACCTATGGCAGAGCCATCTAGTGGGCCAACCATAGTGCCATCTGGTTTCCCCCTTCAAGCTAGACAAGTTTCGTTCTTTGTAGTTTTTTCGTTTGACGCTTATTTCGTGAGATATTTGGCCCGGTCACGATCAATGGACCACCCTGTACATCACGTACTTCTGTGCATGTTAGCCTGTTAAAGTACCATTACGCACTTATACTGCTCTTGCTGAACGTGATGTAGATAATTCAACAGAGGCTGATAATTGCTTCACTTTTACAGCAGCACACACCACAGTACTTCTAACCACTTGACTCATATGGTAGTGAACACAGATTGACAAGATGTCTCACAATTCATGTTGCACACGTGTCGAGGTCGTAGAGGCGGCTTAGTAGATCAAGTTTTGCACATGAACCCATGTCCGGAAACGTCATCCAATGATGGTACAGAGCGTCAAAGTTATAGATGCCGGCGTTTGTAAATGTATCTATATACAGGATGATTCAGTGACGTTGTTCCAAACCTTCAAGAATGATGGTGACGGGTAAATGCATCAATTGGAGGTAAGGATCACTGGTTCGGAAATTTACTAGTACAACGTTACAAGGGAAAATGATTCTGATACCTCTAACAGTGTATTACATGTACCCATACTGTTTTTGCTAAGAGTATAGGCTATGCAAATTTCATAGGTGATAGTATGGATCAACACAAGACAAAGTACTTTAGTAAATATGTGATCTAAAATACATACATGAGGAGCTAACAACCCTTGTTCATATTCGCTGGTGTGAAACTCCAGGTGCTCATTGCTCTTAAGGTATGCATTTTAGAGCCCATGTTTACTTGACACTTTTTACATACAACCACCTCTGAAAGTACGCTACCCTACAATATTAGTACACTACTGGCCATTAAAATTGCTACACCACGAAGATGACGTGCTAAAGACGCGAAATTAAACCGACAGGAAGAAGATGCTGTGATATACGAGTGATCAGCTTTTCAGAGTATTCACACAAGGTTGGCGCCGGTGGCGACACCTACAACGTGCTGACATGAGGAAAGTTTCCAAACGATATCTCATACACAAACAGCAGTTGGCCGGCGTTGCCTGGTGAAACGTTGTTGTGATGCCTCGTGTAAGGAGCAGAAAAGCGTACCATCACTTTCCGACTTTGATAAAGGTCGGATTGTAGCCTATCGCGATTTCGGTTTATCGTATCGCAACATTGCTGCTCGCGTTGGTCGAGACCCAATGACTGTTAGCAGAATATGGAATGGGTGGGTTCAGGAGGGTAATACGGAACGCCGTGCTGGATCCCAACGGCTTTGTACCACTAGCAGTCGAGATGACAGGCATTTCATCCGCATGGCTGTAACGGATCGTGCAGATACGTCTCGATCCCTGAGTCAACAGATGAGGACGTTTGCAAGACAACAAACATCTGCACGAACAGTTCGACGACGTTTGCAGCAACATGGAATATCAGCTCGGAGACCGTGGCTGCGGTTCCCCTTGACGCTACATCACAGACAGGAGCGCCTGCGATGGTGTACTCAACGACGAACCTGGGTGCACGAATGGTAAAACGTCATTTTTTCGGATGAATCCAGGTTCTGTTTACTTTATCATGATGGTCGCATCCGTGTTTGGTGACATCGCGGTGAACGCACATTGGAAGCTTGTATTCGTCATCGCCATACTGGCTTATCACTCGGCGTGACGGTGTGGGATGCCATTGGTTACACATCTCGGTCACCTCTTGTGCGCATTGACGGCACTTTGAACAGTGGACGTTACATTTCAGATGTGTTACGACCCGTGGCTCTACCCTTCATTCGCTCCCTGCGAAACTCTACATTTCAGCAGGATAATGCACGACCGCTTGGTGCAGGTCCTGTACGGGTCTTTTTGGATACAGAAAATGTTCGACTGCTGCCCTGGCCAGCACATTATCCAGATCTCTCACCAATTGAAAACGTCTGGTCAATGGTGGCCGACCAACTGGCTTGTCACAACACGCCAGTCACTACTTTTGGGGGCTGATGACCTCAGATGTTAAGTCCCATAGTTCTCAGAGCCATTTGAACTACTCTTGATGAACTGTGGACACATAAGTCCAGATTTCAGTTGATAAGAGCGCATAGCAGGGTTGCAGACCCCACGAATCCATGGACCCAAATTGTCAACAAGGCACTGTGCAGTCTGGTGGTGGCTCCATAATGGTGTGCGCTTTGTTTACATGGAATGGACTTGCTGCTCTGGTCCAGCTCGACCGGTAGTTGACTGGAAATGGTTATGTTCGACTGCTTGCAGACCCTCTGGAGCCATTCATGGACTTCATGTTCCCAAACACGTCGCCAGGCCACAATTGTTCGCGATTGGGTTGAAGAACATCCTCGTTAATTCGAGCGAATTATTTGGTCACCCAGATGGCCCAGCATGAATCCCATCGAAGATTTATGGGACATAATGGAGAGGTTAGTTCGTGCAAAAAATCCTGCACCGGCAACACTTTCGCAATTATGGACGGCTATAGAGGCACCATGGCTCAATATGTCTGCGGGGGTCCCCTTAGACTTTGTAACACCACAATAGGTGTCGTTACATGATTAAAAATAAGTGCAAAACAAATCTCCATACTACCTGACATATAATATTGTAAAATTAAATCCATCTTTATGCAACTAATTAATCTCTGCTTCAACAACTGCACGCCTGTAAAAACAATATCGGTCGACACATTTCTTTTCAGTCTTATGAACACGTCCCGTGTCCTGATTTCCATTCCTCACCCTTCCTGAAAGTGTGTGATCAAGTGTGAATGAATTAAATGGAGTAGCAGACGGACCAAAGAAGTGGTGGGTTTCCTAATCTTCTACCAGCTTAAACGGTGTCGGTGGAAGGCAGAGAACAGAAACAGGAGGGCTTGGCCAAAGACGAGTGAAGCAAAAACATTTGTCGTAGCAGAGGTTGGTCATGGGTCTCCCCCACCACCTCGGGCGGTTCAGATAGGGCTCCGCGAGACGGTTACAGGGAGTTATTTGTAAGACAAGTAAACGACCAGACGTTCCTTCAGAACGACTGCGTCGAACGAAGGACAAAAAGGTATTTGAATGTGTTCATAATTTTTAATCTCAAGAGTTGCTTCTCCTAGCCATTTTGAATTATCATTTAGGTTCTGGTTACAATTTTGGTTCAGTTAATTAGTGGCATAATAAGATGATTTCTGTTAGTCGCCATCACGCGGTCCCTAGTTTCAGATTGTAGCCCAAGACTTAGCAATTTCAGCTTGCCATATTATTTTATTTGTGATGGACTTTTAAATTATCAGTATAGCTGTATAGAGCGTACATTTGGCAAAGAATAAATCGATTTGATTTGAAGCGCTTCAGGCAAAGGTATGCAGCCACCCAAAATCCTGCTAGATGCCAACCACGAGGTACATACAACACTTCTTACAAAAACGCTATCTACATTTTGTTCGGCATATGGATTTAGTGCACGTGAGTGTTTGTGTTTCGAAACTGAGCATTGACCACGTGCTATCCAGTTCTCCCCCACCCCACAGGACTCGCCAGATTAAGGCGAACATGAGGCTACAGATTCATTTATATAAATGTGTCAAGAATGTTTTGTCTATCTATTAAATACAAAAGACTTCTGTTACCATGCGAAATCTTAGCCAAAATAAATATTTCATTATTTGAAGCTATTTCCGTGCTCGCTTAATTATCCCTTTTCAATACGTGTGAAAATAGAGTCACATTTGTTTCATTGATGATTATGCTACTAAAATACGTAGTTCTTGGCACAAGTGTAGCTAACGGGACGTAGTTTTCTCTGCCTGCCCCATAATAATTCATTGCGTTATCCGTTACGTTCTTTATAAACTTAATCTGTGAAGGGATTGTTCCCTAAAATTTAGATGGGCCTAAACCTCTTTTGAAACAACGGGCAAAGTTATTCAGAGAACCTTACGTTACCTAACAACCTGTTGAACCTGTGCCACGTTGAGTTGCTGCACTACACCGGGGGAAGGGAGGTCCGACACCATATTAGGGGGTATCCCATGATCTTCGTCGCCTCAGAGTAGTAACTCATGTTTATCTCTTGACCAACAAACTCGCCATATCTGAAAGCAGTGGCGCACATTTGGGGCGCTACAGCGTGTCAGCACGGCGCCCACAGACCACTGTCACGTTGTTTACGGGAACTACGTAACCAGTGCGTAGATACCAGGGGACACATACCTCCAGAAACCCACCAAGGAATTTTCGAATCTATGCCAAGCAGATTCGCTGCTGTGTTGCGTTGTGACGGCGGACCATCATGCTTTTATACGTAGGTGGTCACAATGTTTTGTCTCATCATTGTACATGACGCTAAGTAAGTAATTGTTTTCCCATTTTTCTTTCAATCATCTCTTGAAGATCGTTTGTTAATTCTCATCTAGCTATACTTGAGTATAACTTGAGTAGAAACTTTAGAGTCTAGCAAGTTATTAATTAACGTCATCGTCGCCGTTTTCACGAGTCGTGCTGATTGAAGCGGGCCTGAGTCACCGATTAATTCCTTAACCTACGATCATATGGGGAACAAATATCCGTTTAATCAGCCAGAGCGTGACAGTGAAACAACCACAAACTCCCTGGTACGCGCCGAGAGAACCAGTCCATCGGTACAATATTGACTCAAAAGTGGAGGTCACGACGTTGGAATTACGTATTTACTTCAAATGGTTCAAATGGCTCTGAGCACTATGGGACTTAACTTCTGAGGTCATCAGTCCCCTAGAACTTAGAACTACTTAAACATAACTAACCTAAGGACATCACACACATCCATGCCCGAGACAGGATTTGAACCTGCGACCGTAGCTGCCGCGCGGTTCCAGACTCTAGCGCCTTCGGCCGGCCGTATTTACTTCAGATTTTGTATTTTAATTTCTGTTGCTTGAATATTAAACTTCGGTGGTTGAAATTATATTTGTTATTATGACTTTATTTCGAGTTCTTTTGATATAAAGCACTATCAAATGAAATAAATATTAGTTTTATTAAATTAAGACATCCAATATCAATAATACTTCTCATTATTCTTCAGACTTTTGTTGTTGTATTAATAACAGGGACAATAATGAAAAGTTATTATCATATACTCCCCTTTACCAGATCAATAAAAAATGGTTCAAATGGCTCTGAGCACTATGCGACTTAACTTCTGAGGTCATCAGTCGCCTAGAACTTAAAACTAATTAAACCTAACTAACCTAAGGACATCACACACATCCATGCCCGAGGCAGGATTCGAACCTGCGACCGTAGCGGTCGCTCGGCTCCAGACTGTAGCGCCTAGAACCGCACTGCCACTCCGGCCGGCAGCTCAATAAAACAACGTAATGTGCTGGCAGTAAAGTTCACTACTCTGGCAATTCCAAGAAAATTACAAGAGGAGTTTTACGCATCTATTATGTAACTGATGTAGCTGTGCGTAGGTACCAGAAGTTAGAGTTCATTGTGGTCAAGTTGTAGACGGCGCGGTAGGTCAGCGTCATGCCGGCACGGTAGTTCAGCATGTTCGGTCAGACGGTTAGCTGCCCTTCGTAATATAACTGAATGAATGGATCAACCATGAACTTCAAGGGGTGTTAGGGACGTCCGCTCCCCTGCCCCCCCCCCTCCCCCAATAAAGAAAGAGTGGTTACCGTGCGTCTACGTGAGAGGAATGTGTATGAGGCGACGGTTCGAGTCCCACTCCCATTTTCGTAGTACAACTGTAAATTCTGTGATACTCAAAAAAATTTGCACCTACACGATTCGTTCTTGCAACATTAGCAACGTCTCACCGCGACACAGGTTAACTTTCAAATGGGGCCTGCCTCTGTGTCTGCAGCTAGTAGCATCAAGGTGCAAAGTACTTCAAGTTACCTCACCAGACTGCATGTATAAGGGATTTCGCAACTCACGACAGGCATTTATATGTTTTTCTACTAATTAAATTTAATTAAAATAGTAAGCAGTCAAATAACATCAAGTTCACTATAACTTCATGCCAGTACACGTGGTTTTTTAAATTATATGACGTCTCAACTGTTATAAAAACTAAATAATAAGACCAGTGATTAAAAAAACTTATATTAAAAATAAGATGAGCGGAATTCTGTCGCCCAATACACATTTGTCCTGTGCAGCTCGAACACTAACTAGTTGACCACCATGAAGTCTAACGTCCAGCACCTCTGCACAGGTACATTACTTATATAATAGACACGTAAAACTTCTCTTGCGATTTTCTCTGAATTGTCAGATCAGTGCACCTTACTTCTTGCACATTATGTTGTTTTCATGGCTTACCAAAGGTGTACGAAGTTCGAAGTAAATCTGTGATTGCAACGTCGTGGCCTTCCTTTGTCAGTTCCGAGAATTCTACTCCAAACATCTGTTGTCGCTCTTCGATACATGAACAAACAATAGCGGCTTTCTACCTCACCTGAAATCTCTTGCATGATGCGTTATATGACACAAAAGGGTCCATAATCAGTTTTTTGGAGCCTTGCACTGTAAGCTACACTCTGCTTACAGTTAAACTGCAAACGTGAGTGAGAAGTAGTTCCATTGCTAGCTGTGGTTTTGAAGTTGTAACTCATTAATTATTTCAAAACCTAGGAACACAGTAATGGGAAACATTAAGCTCGTCACGCCCATATCCAAACTTTAAACGAATTTCACCGTACCTCTGAAAAACTAATAAAATCATTTGGCCACACTGGCGAGTAGGATGTGTGCAATGGTAGACTTCCTCTGTCCATAGCTGTGCGTACTGACATTTTGCCAACGAGGGTAAATACACAGTTTGGCACATGTACGTTCGAAATATGACTCAAATAACGTAACTGACAGTGCTCTGAAACACGTTAGAATGCGAATGGCATGTGAACGTGTATTTCATCTCGTCGCTTAGGCGCTTTGCCATGTACTGCAAGAACATAAATTTAATTAGCTGCGAGAATGTAATCTGTCAATAACTTTAAACCCACCAAAAATGCATGAACACAAAACCTGAATATGATGCAACACTATTGATCTGAAATTTGCGCTGCCAATAAAACAAGACTTGATCAATTCGAAAATAATGGTCGCTGTGCTTAATGAATGCTATCCCTCCCTAAAATAATAAAACTTCATACCTTTATCTGGGCAATGTGACGCTCTCCGCACTGCTAGTACTTTAAATTGTGTAGTTAGCAAACAGCTATTGTGCACGGCTGTTGCTTAGCGTACATTTTAATTAAATAAAATATGACTGAGACAATAACTTTTTGAGAAAAATTGTTAATCAAAAACGACGGGGAATTGGGAACTGGGATTGACTTGGGGTAAGTAACAACATAGTATTAAATTTAAAACTTTTATTTCGACTCTTCGAAAATTAAGAATGCTCACAATTAACACTCTCAGTAAACTGATTATATATTAACAATAAGCTTTACAAAATCATTGGATGTGATTGCTATACATTGTCTCAATCATCACTTATGAATACGCGTATTGCATTAGTAATAAAACAACTCCCTTTACCTTAGTTATTTCCAACTGCTACTGAAATTCCTTCGAAACATCCCCTTAGAAAAATTATACATGACTGTGCTTAAACTGACACACAATATTTTTTAGCGCAACGCAATCTGACTTTCAGTAATCGCTACAAAGAATGGCCCTGACTAACATTTACCTATACCTTTCAAAAATCACTTACCTCACAAAAATCTTCGTTACTCGAACTACTGCAGTACAGCGAGCGCCACTACTGCCAGCTAAATAAAAGATTCAAACTACTGAAGGCACTAACTACTGATAGTCATAGTTAGCAAATGAAAGATTTTGATAGAGAACAAACAATGTATTTACCTTAATAGTGTTCAAAAGTCATAATATACATAGCAGTTCATGACATCCAGTTTCAAAACTCCGCCATTTCTCTCCCCACGTCCACCACCGCTGGCGGCTCTCCTCCAACTGCGCAACGCTACGCGCTGTTAACAGCCAACTGCTCAACACTACAATAGCAAATTCCAACAATGCCACCCAGCCACAGACTGCACACAGAACAGCCAGTGATTTTCATACAGAGCGCTAGGTGGCGGTGGCGTTACCAATATAAGAACCGTAACAGCCTACTTACACCTTTTACAGATAGCAAACATCGAAGTAACTTGTAATCAGAAACATACTTTTTTCATATTAGGTATATTGTGCTGTCACCTACTGCCAGTTACTACATATCAGTGACCTCAGTAGTCATTAAACATCGTGATAAAGCAGAATGGGGCGCTCCGTGGAACTCATGGACTTCGAACGTAGTCAGGTGATTGGGTGTCACTTGTGTCATACATCTGAACGCTATATTTCCACACTTCCACACTCCCTGGGTCCATTGTTTCCATTGTGATAGTTAAGTTGAAACGTCAAGGGACACGTACAGTACAAAAGCGTACCCGCCGACCTCGTCTGTTGACGGACAGAGACCGCCGACAGTTGAAGAGGGTCGTAATGTGCAGTAGGCAGACATCTATTCAGACCATCACAAAGGAATTCCAAACTGCACCAAGAGTCACTGCAAATGCTATGACAGACAGGAGGTGAGAAAACTTGGATTTCATGGTCGAGCGGCTGCTCATAAGCCACACATGACGCCGGTAATTACCAAACGACGCCTCGCTTGGTGTAAGAAGGGTAAACATTGGACGATAGAACAGTGGAAAAACGATGTGTGGAGTGACGAATCACGGTACACAATATGGCGATCCGATGGCAGTCTGTGGGTATCGCGAATGCCCGGTGAACGTAATCAGCCAGCGGGTTTAGTGCCAACAATAATATTCGGGGGCGGTGGTGTTATGGTGTGGTCGTGTTTTTCATGGAGGGGGGCTTGCATCCCTGGTTGTTTTCCGTAGCACTATGACAGCATAGGCATAAACTGTTGTTTTAAGTACCTTCTTGCTTCCCACTGTTGAAGAGCAATTCAGACATGGCAATTGCAACTTTCAACACGATTGAGCACCTGTTTATAATGCACGGCCTGTGGCGGAGTGGTTACACGACAATAACATCCCTGTTATGGACTACTGGCCTGCACACAGTCCTGACCTGAATCCTATAGAACACCTTTGGGACGTTTTTAAACGCTGACTTCGTGCCAGGCCTCACTGACCGACATCGATACCTCTCCTCATTGCAGCTCTCCGTGAAGAATGGGCTGTCATTCCCCAAGAAACCTTCCAGCACTTTATTGGACGTATGCTTGCGAGAGTGGAAGCTGTCATCAAGGTAAGGGTGAGCCAATACCATATTGAATTCCAGCATTACCGATGGAGTGTGCCACGAATTTGTAAGTCATTTTCAGCCAGGTGTCCTGATACTTTTGATCACATAGTGTATATATCCAGCACACATCGGATACAACACGTCTTTTCACTCCATACATCAATCGATCTAAAGTTACTCTAACACATTACCCATAACGCCATGAATCAGCGATTGCTGTTGAGCAGCGACACTACTACACAATCGACACTACATTTGACCATCTCTGCTTCAAGAAATATTTTCTTACTAAACGTCAATTAATTTACCTTGTGTATATACCTTTTAAGTTTGCGGAACCCTGTCAGACAATAAAGAAAGAGAGAAATAATCTGAAACGAACTAACTTCTTTCAGCCATTATAGTTCATTTTCTCTGAGAGATATAAATTCGAGGTGTCATGTTAAATAATGAGGCTGCATGTGTAAGCAGGCTGTTTAGGTTCTTATATTGGCAACGCCACCGCCACGTAGCGCTCTGTATGAAAATCACTGGCTGTGCTGCGTGCAGTCTGTGGCTATTGTAGTGTTGGGCAGTTGGCTGTTAACAGCGCGTAGCGTTGCGCAGTTGGAGGTGACCCGCCAGCAGTGGTGGATGTGGGGAGAGAGATGGCGGAATTTTGAGAGCGGATGATCTGGACGTGTGTCCATCAGAGACAGTACATTTGTAAGACTGGATGTCATGAACTGCTATATATATTATGACTTTTGAACACTATTAAGGTAAATACATTGTTTGTTCTCTATCAAAATCTTTCATTTGCTAACTATGCCTATCAGTAGTTAGTGCCTTCAGTAGCTTGAATCTTTTATTTAGCTGGCAGTAGTGGTGCTCGCTGCATTGCAGTAGTTCGAGTAACGAAGATTTTTGTGAGGTAAGTGATTTGTGAAAGGTATAGTTTAATGTTAGTCAGGGCCATCCTTTTGTAGGGCTTATTAAAAGTCAGATTGCGTTGCGTTAAAAATATTGTGTGTCAGTTTAGTGTTGATCAGAATAGGTAAAGAGCGAAATGTCTGAGTACGTTCAGTTCTGCTCAGCTGTTTGAAAATCAAATAACGTAAGGGATTTACCAGCACAGTAATTCAATAATTTTTCTAAGGGGACGTATCATACATGTTAGCAACAGAGAGCTGAATAAATATGTATTTGACGATGCTGGTGCTGATTTTGCATTAACATTTGACGATTCCACTATGGCTGCAGTACATTAGGACATTGTTTTTATAAAACACGGATCTGAAGATGGTCATTATAGACCGAAACCGATAATCTGTGAACAAAACGTTTGTGACCATAGACGTAAATTAAAGGAAATTTATTCTATAGACGGGGCACTGTCTTTCTTTTTTTTTCGCGACAAATTCGCAGCTTGTGAAAAGAGAGCTGAATAGTTGTACAAGACAATCCGAAATAAAAGCAGCAGGATATTCAGGAAAGCTAAAGTGAAGTGGTTGCAGGAAATGTGAGAAGACATCGCAAAAGTCGTTGGAGGGACTGATTCAGCAATTTAAAAAGTCGAAACAATCCTCTGTAAAATTAAAAGCAAAGGCTGTAAATTACATAAATGCTCTATGAAATGGCTCGGCCGGTGCTTGCACTGAAATACTTTTATTTGTCTTGACCTCAGCATTTATTCACTTACAACGCCAAAACACGTGAGGTAAAGTAAGTGAATGCATATCACGGTGAAGACGTGTAAATGTGTACGAGTAACAGCTAAGGCGTGATCATTAAGGACTGCAAGAGGAATTCCAGTGTTAAACGCAAAGGAGAGAGTGGATAGGTGGAAAGAGTACAATGAGGACCAATAGAGGGGGTACTGGAACTATCTGCTAACGTGATAGAAGAAGTGAATGTTTATTTGGAACACTTAGAGACCCTGACATTAGATACAGAATTTAATAAACCTTCAGAGATACACTATGTGATAAAAAGTATCCGGACACCTGGCTGAAAATGACATAGAAGTTCGTGGCAACCCCCATCAGTAATGCAGGAATTCAGTATGGTGTTGGCCCAACCGTAGTCTTGATGACAGCTTCCTCTCTCGCAGACATAGTTCAGTAAGATGCTGGAAGGTTTCTTGGGGAATGACAGCCCATTCTTCACGGAGAGCTGCACTGAGAAGAGGTATCGATATCAGTCGGTGAGTGCTGGCACGTAGTCGGCGTTGAAAACCGTCCCAAAGGTGTTCCATAGGATTCAGGTCAGGACTCTGTGCAGGCCAGTTCATTACAGGGATATTACTGTCGTGTAACCACTCCGCTATAGTCCGTGCGTTATAATCAGGTGCTCATTCGTACTGAAAGATGCAATCGCCGTCTCTGAGTTGCTCTTCAACAGTGGGAAGCAAGAAGGTGCCTAAAACATCGATGTAGGCCTGTGCTGTGATAGTGCCACGCAAGACAACCAGGGATGCAAGCCCCCTGTATGAAAAACACGACCACACCATAACACCACCGCCTCCGAATTTTATTGTCGGCACTACACACGCTGGCAGATGACGTTCACCGGGCATTCGCGATACCCTCAGACTGCCATCGGATCGCCATATTGTGTACCATGATTCGTCACTCCAAGCAACGTTTTTCCACTGTCCAATCGTCCAATGATTTCCCCTTCTTACACCAAGCGAGGAATCGTTTAGCTTTTACCGGTGTGATGTGCGGCTTATGAGCAGCCGCTCGACCATGAAATCCAAGTTTTCTCACCTCCCGTCTGTCATAGTACTTGCAGTGGCTCTTGATGCAGTTTGGAATCCCTGTGTGATGGTCTCAATAGATGTCTACCTATTACGCATTACAACCCTCTTCAACTGTCGCCGGCCCCTTCAGTCAGCAGACGAGGTCGGCCTGTACGCTTTTGTGCTGTACGTGTCCCTTCACGTTTCCACTTCACTATCACAATGGAAACAATGAACCTAGGGATGTTTAGAAGTGTGGAAATCTCGCGTACAGACGCATGACACAAGTGACACCCAATCACCTGACCACGTTCGAAGTCCATGAGTTCCGTGGAGCGCCCCATTCTACTCTCTCACGATGTCGAATGTCTATTGAGGTCGCTGATATGTAGTAACTGGCAGTAGATGGCAGCACAATATGAAAAACGTATGTTTTTGAGGTTGTCCGAATACTTTTGAACGCATAGTGTTGATAATATTGTTGTAGAATTTCTAAAATCGTTGGAGAAAGTAGTAACCCGGCGACTATTCAAGTTACTGGGTAGAATCTGAGCATGTAGACGTACCATCACACTTTCGGATCCGACAGTCACCTTAACAGGTCACACAGCCAATTTGCTGAGAAGACCAATACATAGAAGAACAGAAAAAAAATTTAGAGTGCTAGAAGCTGATCGTGTAGCTTTAGGAGAGGTAAAGTCACCTGAGAAGCAATTTTGTCGCTGTGCTTGATAACGGAGGCACGAATTAAGATAAGCTAAAAAATCTTAATAGTATTTGTCGACTCAGAAAAATCGTGCGGCTCACGTAAAATGGTGCATGATGTTTGAAATTCTCAGAAAAATTTGGTTGTAAGCTATAGGCAAACGGAGGTTGTATAAAACATATGCAAGATCCAGGAAGGAACTACATGAATGAGAGACCAGGACAATTTCTGGAATTAAATAGCTACGTATGCAGTCTTTCTTCCCTACTATTCACCCTGTACACCGAAGAAGCTACGAGGGAAGTAGAAGACAAGTTCGGAAGTGCGAAAAAAAAATTCAGCGTGAGAAGATGGTTTCATGTTGGGCGGCAGGTGGTAGGGACCCTTTCCTCAGGTTTTCGTAAAATTAAGTTACTTCCCTACTCTATAGACGACCATTACTGTGGGACCAGTTGGCGATTAGAAAATTTTGCCACTAACAGAGATACCAAAGTGGACGGTAGGTAAAAAAGATTGACTATCCCTCGTCTAATGCGTACACAATGTGAATTGTGAGTGAACAGAAGAAAGCCTAAAGTAATGAAGAGTAGCAGAAATGAGAGTAGAGAAAAACTTAACATCAAAACTTATGACTACAAAGCACTGTGAAGTGAACCAGACAGGAGAGGAAAGGGCATAAAAAGCAGGCTAGCACAGTCGAAGAGGGACCTTCCACAAATTGAAGGCAATATTATCAAACACAGGTCTTCAAATGAGAGACAAATTTCTGAGAATACATGTTTGGACTACAACACCGTGTGGTAGTTAATCATGGACTGAAGGAAAATCATAAAGGAAGAGAGCTGAAACGTTTTAGATGACGTGTTACAGAGTGAAGATGGAAATTAAGTGGACTTATAAAACAATGAATGAGGAGGTTCTACGCAGAATTGGCGAAGAAAGGAACACGTGGAAAACATTGACAGTATGAAAGGACGAGGAAATACGACATGCATTAAGACATCAGGCAATAACGTCTATGGTACTATAGGGAACTTTAGAGGGTATAAACTGTAACGAAAAGCAGAGATTAGAATATTTGTAACGAATAATCCAAGGCGTTGCGTGCAAAGATAAAGTGAAGACGATGTCGTGGTGACACGCATCAATGAGTTCTTAAGATGGTTCTAGGCGCTTCAGTCTGGAACCGGGCGACCGCTACGGTCGCAGGTCGAATCCTGCCTCGGGCATGCACGTGTGTGATGTCCTTAGGTTAGTTAGGTATAAGTAGTTCTAAGTTCTAGGAGACTGATGACCTCAGATGTTAAGTCCCATAGTGCTCAGAGCCATTTGAACCATCCTAAGACGGATAACGCAATAAAGCAAAAAATAAAATCGATTTAGTTTGTTTCATTTGTTGTGCAGATTGTGGGCATCTTAAAACATAGTTATTTCAGTGGGTGAAAATATCATTGTACAGAATGAGATTTTCACTCTGCAGCGGAGTGTGCGCTGATTTGAAACTTCCTGGCAGATTGTAACTGTGTGCCGGACCGAGACTCGAACTCGGGACGTTTGCCTTCTTTTTCTTTTAGTCTCATTTTGTTCGCTTCCCCTCGTTGCATCTGCTCGGGGCGGACGTCGTAAGACATCCGTTTAAGTTCGTTGTTGATCGATTAACTCAGTTTTTTTATTATTATTATTACAGAGGGCAGCCAACCCTCTGACCGAACACGCTGAGCTACCGTACCGGCACCAACTGAGCTACCCAAGCACGACTCACGCCCAGATCTCACAGCTTAACTTCTGCCAGTACCTCGTCTCCTACCTTCCAAACTTAACAGAAGCTCTCCTGCGAACCTTGCAGTGTTAGTTCTGCAAGGTTCGCAGGAGAGCTTCTGTTAAGCTTGGAAGGTAGGAGACGAGGTACTGGCAGAAGTAAAGCTGTGAGGACGGGGCCTGCGTCGTACTTGGGTAGCTCAGATGGTAGAGCACTTGCCCGCGAAAGGCTAAGGTCTCGAGTTCGAGTCTCGGTCCGGCACACAGTTTTAATCTTCCAGGAAGTTTAATATCATTATCTTACTTTTGAAAAGAGCTTGATAATTGTCCGGTTATACTCCAGAAGAAAGTTTATTTCTCTACAGAGCTAAAGCAGCATTCAAAAGGTTTAAGAAACCTTATGTTTCAGAAACCTCTTTAAAATGATGATTGCCTCTCTTTTTGGCTCTGCAAAAATTAGTGTCTACCTAGCAAAACATTTTAAAAAAGAACTGTACGTAGGTTAGTAAAAGAGATTCAGACCGTCGATATCTTAACTATATAAAAAAATTTTACTCGACGAGCGTTTGTAACAAGATCGGTAAACTTTTGATTCATATTTTACAACCCTGACAAACAAACAGGCAAGCGAAGGAATTGAGCAATATGTAATTCTCATTATTTCTCTTACTAGTGACTCAGCACCTAAAAACACACCAACAAAGAAGTTTCCAGCTGTCAGCTGCAGCGGGACATTACGCGGACCAAGTTGCGAACCCTGGATCGCCACTTCCTAGGCAGGTGCGTTAACCACTGCGCCATCCGCGACACAGCG
The DNA here is from genome assembly GCF_023864275.1 of Schistocerca cancellata. NCBI lineage: Eukaryota > Metazoa > Arthropoda > Insecta > Orthoptera > Acrididae > Schistocerca > Schistocerca cancellata. The sequence goes on from NC_064631.1 coordinate 498,776,327, forward strand.
ATAGTTCGACTGCGCAGACTGTCTCAGCACGCCTCACGGCCGATCCACATTCACACCGGGCGCCACCTATGCGCAGTCCCTGTCCTTTGCACTCCCATTCCTCGCTTGAGAGTCCCACAGGAGGTCGGATGTATTTGGGCATTCGCACGCTCTGAAGAAGGTGGATCCATTGCCCAGCTAGGCATATCAAATTACTTGGATGCATTCCTATAAGTTTCCAGCATAAAACTGTACACCCAGAGGCCTGTTTACTTATTTCTTCGCATTTTGTACTCAGCTAAATTCAAACACTTTTATATATTTTGACAGAAGATGTTTCCTTATCAGTCAAATTTGTTAATTTTTATAATTGATAAATTTTGTAACTGGCACCAAATAGTTTCAACACATGTGGAACCAACGAATATTATAATCTTTACTTTCTCCAGACGTGAAGACTGTTCAATTTCTTGTAGGCGCCTTTCTGAAATAATATCTCTGTTGTGGTAGAACAATAGCACCGCTCTGCTCTTACGACTACAAGTTACATAGATAGAGATTAAATTACGTACCAAATGATTTTGAAGACAGATCAATTACTCCAAATATTTCCTGGCTGTTGTATGCTCTCTTCATTCCAACATTCATTTATGCGAAGAACTTAACTTCGTACTGGACTTTAGACGAAAGGTTCCACTAGAATTTGATCATACCAGAGGTTTTCTGAGTCCCCGGTTCCTCGTGCGAAATGATCGACTGGCTTATCACCAGCGAATACAACGCTGTTACAGCGCTACAATGAAGTTTAGGTTTCTATCCATCAAGCAAAGACAGTGCTTTTGCAAAGCAGACGAAGCATTTTAATTTCATCTCTTTAACTGGGTCGTCAGCTTCGGCCACAATGTTCAATAATTCTAATCACATTTTACCACTTACGAAGCGTTTAAAGAAATCATGCTCTCATAATTAGGAAAAACCCATGAAAGGTTCCTAATAGATTGTACAAGATAAATAAGACAAAAACTCAGTTCCGTCACATCATAAAATTTTAGACTAATCGTCTTAATATTATTTGTTACGCTGCTTTCAAGGTCCGCTCTGTCAAAACAAACTGTAGTACAGGTTTCGGGAACATTATTTCGCGAAACGCATTGTGTGAATAATAATGTGATTAGCAAGCGTGGAATATATTGAAGATAAGCGTTTTCTTAGAACATAACGATTGTCGAACTCGGTTTTATAATCACACACATGGAGAGAAAGCGGAAAATAAGTTTTACGATATCTGTTGGATCTACAAAACAGATTAATCAGTCAATGAATTAATATTGTTGACAATGACTGAAAGCACTAATGGTATACGCCGAAAAGAGACTACCAGATTATTTCGCATTTTCTGGCCTGTTAGCCCTCCGCGGACTAAGTGAGATTATTGTATTCTACTTTCTACTTAAAACCGATGTACCCCGCAAATTTGAATATTTTTTCAAGAAAAGCCAAAGAGAAGGTACTTTTGCTATCGGAGGTTCTAACATTTTGCCAACTGGAAACTCGTTGTGTGCGTCTGGGATACATTTAAACTCTCGACCTAATATCAGAGGCACCGACGCTTGCTGCAGTGCTCGAAACCAGAAAACAACGGAGAACCAAATGGAGTCTGAGTATAGAACCAGAGATAATATCACCACGACAGTTTCATTTTCATGTATGGAAACGTTTTCCTTTATCGTGATTTATGCACACAGAGGGCTTCGCGGCTGTGTAGAATGTAGTCGGAATAAGCTTAGATACGTTTATTCATTTCATATAAAGTCCATTCCTGTGGCGAAATAAAGAACTCAAGAACTAACAGCTTACGACTCAGTAGATAAATACTTTTTGTCCACGTCCATGAGTGACTGATTAGCGTATCTATTACACAGAGAACGCGATTTATGTGTCCAGCACCGACAATCCTAGTGGCTGGACTAGAAACAGCGCACACTGAGACTCTTTAAGGCAATCGAAGAACTATGTGAAGGAGTTGAACCATCTGAGGGAGGTGTAGCGCCTTCTGTTTCGAAACTCAATACTAAACGCCGCGGTAGCGTACCCTCAGCCACTCCAGTACTGCCGAATACTGGTCTCTTATTGAAGAAAAGAATAGTTTTCTATTTTGTGAAATGATTTGTTTAAAAGCAAAAAATAAAGATAAGAGAAACATTTGACCTGCCTTTGAATGATATTCCAAATCATATAAAGCAGATGAGGCACATTAAATGTTTCTCTAATTTGTTTTATTTCTTACTGCTAGATAAATCATTTCACAAAACAGTTGATCATATCTCATTTTCAAGTTTTGTTCTCAAAGCACGAAATACAACAAAATGGTGCAAATGGTTCTGAGCACTATGGGACTCAACATCTGAGGTCATCAGTCGCCTAGGACTTAGAACTACTTAAACCTAACTAACCTAAGGACTTCACACACCTCCATGCCCGAGGCAGGATTCGAACCTGCGACAGTAGCGGTCGCTCGGCTCCGGACTGAAGCGCCTAGGACCGTTTGGCCACCGCGGCCGGCCGAAATACAACATATTTCAATATTGATCGGTATTTTATTATTATTTAAAGTACATAGATCAAGCACAATTTCACGGTGTAATTAGATATTTATTTTATTTTTCCTATATGAAAGAAAGAAATCCTCAATTTATACAATATAGTAACTTTGTATGTTCATAATACCGTGGTACAGTCACATTAATGTGAACACCACATTTATTCGACGTCAACGGACAATAAGCGCTCACAAACACCAGGCAGCAGCACTAGCAGTGGAGAGTACATAAAGCTTGTCACATGTGTGTGCAGAACAGTGTAGTCATTGTCACAAGTAGGTGGGAAAAGCCAGTACGAGTGCACTATTGATATCAAATCGATATCAAATTAGCTGCTGGTTAACCTTTCGGGTTGTGAGGTAGTGGTCCAAGAAACTCTTTTGTTCCTGACGTTTCGTCCAGGACTGCCAACGCAACGGAGGAGCACCTCTGAGGATGTCCCGTGCAGTCCTGGACAAAGTGTCAGGATCAGAAGAGTCTTTTGGACCTCGACCTCACATCCTAAAAGGTTTACCAACAGCTATGTCATCTGTCGTGAAAGCCTTCATTCTATTATATCAAATTAACTATGAAAGTCAATTAAATTTATCAATTAATTACCCCCACCCCCTTGATGATGCCATGGGTTTTCCCTGGTTAGCACATGGGCCTCTTCCCCCACCGCCCCTCTGGAAACCCCAACCCTTTGCCCACCCCTTTCCCCTCTTCCCTCCCCACCCTTCCCTTCACCCTCCCCCCCCACCTATGAAAACTGCAAGAAACTCGCTCAGTGTTAAGCTGCAGGACTGAAAGGATCAATACTATATTTGTTTAAAGAATTTCACCCTTTTTATTTATTTATTGAAACAATTAGGAATGCCACCAGCAGAGGAAATCCCACCCCACACCCAAAAAAATGTTCAAATGTGCGTGAAATCTTATGGGACTTAACTGCTAAGGTCATCAGTCCCTAAGCATAGACACTACTTAACCTAAATTATCCTAAGGACAAACACACTCACCCATGCCCAACGGAGGACTCGAACCTCCGCCGGGACCAGCCGCACAGTCCATGACTACAGCGCCAGACCGCTCGGTTAATCCCGCTTGGCACTCCCCACCCCTCCCTCCCCATTCCTGCTAGAAAAAAAATGGCAGGAAGAGTCGCTCAGTCTACGTTTGACTGTTGGGCTGGGAGGATTTCATGATAGTAGGCTACTACATCATCAGTCCCAATTCATTAAGCAGCTTGAGGCATTGGAATATTGTTTAAACAATTTGCAACAGACAGTACAGTGTGGAATATTGTTTACTTAACCAGTCTGCAGGGATGGAATTCACACAGTTCATTTATTTATTTCTAAAGATCACAATGCAGCTTGAAATTGACAATAGCACACCACTAGTGTTATAAAATTCACAGTAATACTCGAAATCAGTAACATGCAGACTCAAAATACATAGAGCGCCCCCTCAACCTATCTCTGTAACTCTAAACAGGACACTCACCACTTTTTGAGTTTTAGCTGCGTGTTTGAAGGCACTGTCAGAGAGACAAAAGTTTCTGAGTCGTACAGCTGCTGTGGTGTCGATCACTTTTCTTAAACACTGCGTGGGCTTAGTTGTATTTGTTGCTGTACTCAAGAATTTTAAAGCCCTTACTTTTATTTTCCTCACTTTTCGGAGCACACTGATGTCTAAGCGCTGTGTAGAAGACAAGAACAATTCCATATTTCAAAAGTTCATGACATTTCTAAACCCACAACAGATTTTGGAAAAAAAACACAGCAGCTCGGATGTTTAGAAGATTCTCCTAGAATTCGAAGCACTATCATACAGACGAAAAAAATATCTGGAATTTTCGATTAATTTTTGATGCTGCTGGTATAGAGATGCTCTGAAACCACAATGGCAGGTGGGGGACAGCATCCCACCTGTCCAAACAAGAGGAGATTGGTCTGCCTGGACTTGTCTCTGAACATTCAAACTAAGAAGACGTCACCTGACTCACTGACGTCATGGAACTTTCTGTAGATACAATGTTCTGCCCCTGTCTTGTTCAAACCAGTGACTCCTGTGCCCCCTTCCACTCCCCACAAAGGATATCTTGTGACTCTCTAACACCATGGAACTTCCTGTGAATGGAGCATTCTGACTGGTCCTTACTGAATGTAAGCCAAATTGCTGGTGCTGGTGTGGGAGCAGTGCCCGCCACTTTCTACAAACGGACAAATTATGAGAATTTCAGAGGAAAACTATTTTGTACAGACTGGAAAACAACAGTAGTCATATTGCACTGACAGTTAAATCCTGCAAAAGCGGTTTACAAATCATGAAATACAAAAACTATCGCCAAAGACACTTTGTAAGTTGCACTGTTCTGCTACTGCCGAGGAAAGCCTGAAGTTTTCGGCGTGAAACCGATCTTCCACCATGCTATATCACCACAATGTGCTCTAATCGTAATTTCCCATGTCAAATCAATACTTTCTTTATGAACAGACAGTCATTTTCTGTGCACATGCCGGAACAGTGACCGCAGTAACGTTCCAGCAGCGTAAAATTCCTGACAAGTAGCGTTTTATCATTTATAAGTGTATAGTGTCCAAAAAATTCTGGGATTTTCACACTCGTACCAGACAGGTGTCGTTTTGCACGGCCTACCATAGCTTCCCAGTAGCTGTAATCGTTTTAGTAAACACAGTTCGTATCCTGCAACATACAAAATCACCACTTCTGTATCCTGCATAGAGCTATCGACCACCGGATACTCATACATATACTACAAAGACACACTGATCCCAAAAACATAAGTACATGCACCATGTATCGTCGCAGCACTTGATATTCACCACGAGTTTAGTCGGTCATCCACAGTGGCCAACAGCGACAAGGCAACTGCTCCCACACACGCTGGCCTGGTTCGCGATAAGAAACAATGGACACTGAACTGGTGCACAAAGATTAGGCTGGTTCCCCAGCGTACAGGCGTCCACCAACGGTACTGTTTCTGGTCTGGCCTGCTTGCTGCTGTGGTTTCTGCAACGATTTGCAACCCTCTCCAGGCTCTGGGATTACAAGAACATTTACTTTCTGAGCCCTGTCGATGAGAAATGTTTCGTTAGTTGCGTATTAATTTACCTTTCTCGAAACCGATATCAGCTGCAGTATCCGATTTTACATGCCAAAAAAACGTATTTGTGACACTGATGCTGAAATTATCGAGTAGCATATGAAAATTTCCTGAATTTCATGTATTTTAACATGATTTGCCAGACTATCGTACCATTTACATGACAGTTCTCGATATCAACCACATAGCAGTATGTTACTAATCGCATGCACAGTGTAATTCGGAAGACAAAGAGTGGAAATCTCTAGAAAGCCGAAACTTTAGCGATGTCATTATATGGGATGTACTGCAAACCACTGAGCAACAAGAAACTTTTCTCATCTGCGAAGACGAAAATAGACGAAACTGGTAGTTCCACTCGTGTTTTTTAATGATATCGATGTCAGTGATATAACAGATTGCAGATCATCCTCGTACTTTAAAAAGTCCACTAAGGTTTTAATACTCATACTTATATGTGTTTCTCATGTCTAGAGAACAACCAAATGTCTCTTCCACTTGTTTTTCACCATCTAAATGCAAACGCCACATCACAATCGATGTTATCTCACACAAGTAAGAATGGAGAATCGTGTAGTATGGCAGTACACGCAGCCAACTGCTCAGTTTACGTGGGGGGAATAACTGCCCAGGGCAAACACTCACCATTTTTAATTTTCGAAAATATACACACAAAAATAAGAGAATACTTGCAACAAATACTGAGTATTAGTTCGTTATTCACCCGCCTAGAGGGCGAAATGATTAGGTCAGCTGAGCGCTTGTATCCCACCTACCCAGGTCAGGTGGCTCAGCAATGTCTTGTACCTTAAGCCAGAAATGTCCATTCGTTACAGTTACCGGCTACCACCACCACCCACCTGAACTCCAGGCGCCGTCGTCCTAGGAAACCAGGCTTGGGGTTGGGGTTGTTTGGGGGAAGAGACCAGACAGCGAGGTCATCGGTCTCATCGGATTATGGAAGGACGGGGAAGGAAGTCAGCCGTGCCCTTTCAAAGGAACCATCCCGGCATTTGCCTGGAGCGATTTAGGGAAATCACGGAAAACCTAAATCAGGATGGCCGGACGCGGGATTGAACCATCGTCCTCCCGAATGCGAGTCCAATGTGCTAGCCACTGCGCCTAGGAAACCAGCCACATATTTATCATTGTAATTATAATTAAATATTACAATCATAACACCAATCTGATGACATCCGACAATGAGCAAAGTAACAGAATACCACCTCCTAACGACTGTGGCTCTGGAAATAGTAATAACCGACGTAAATCTATATCCTTCTTATGACTGGACACAATTTTCCTCATAAAATATTTCATCTCCCTTATGGCTACCAATGAATTCAAATCGAAATTTGCCACTTCAAATCTATACCTCCCTTACTAATGGACATAGTCATTTTCTGTGCACATGCCGAAACATGACCGCAGTAACGTTATGTTCCAATGGCTTAACATTCCTGACAAGAAGCGTGATTATCATTTATAAGTGTATAGCGTCCAAAAAATTATGGTATGTCCACACTCGTAGCAGATAGGTGTCGTTTTGCATGGCCTACCAAAGCCCTCCCACCACATCGTCATTGTCACATATGCGTCGAGGAACAAAGGATGTAGTTACAATTAATAAGCCCTCACATCTTTTATTCACCTGACATACTCCCTTGTATGATACCTGGCGTCTGTCAGGGCAGGTAGAGCTGATACCCCGAGCCAAGTCACAGATCCCTACTAATTCTCTCGAAATCCAGTCATGTTCCAACAGCACTGTTGCAGCGATAAAAGTGTCTCGTACTCCATCCATTAGTGACTATACAGGAAGCTATCATAACAATAAAATAGTACACTTACTTACAGAAGTAAATTCACATCCATGCAGAGTAATTGCAGGCTATCCAAATGGATTCAAAAGCATAAAATCTATAATTCATCGATACCAAATGGACAGTCTATAAATATCCCCCATACATGCCCTAGTCTGCTGCATTGAATTACAACATTAGAAATATGACAGTGTAATGGTGTCAGAGTCATCGTTGTCAGTACAGTGTCTGTCTTTCTCTCTCTCCCTATCTCTCTCTCTCTCTCTCTCTCTCTCTCTCTCTTCCTCTCTCTTTCTCTCTCCTCGTTATTTTTGTAACATCCAACAGAGTAAAACTACGAACTATAAAAACTTTGCAAATATCACCTGGCAGAGAACTCAATAATAGTTTACTGTGTCTCTCTCTGCCAATATTTGGAAGCAAATACCATCTGCGCTTTGACATCGACCACTTGTGGTGAGAATATACATGTATTGGTCCACTGGAGCAGACAGTCAGTGATAGAAGTTGCTTCCATTGACCTGTGTAAAGTCTCGTCTTCTGTACTGGAGGAAGACCATATCCCACAGACAATCAGTCACAACAGAGGGTTCTTATTGTTTCATAAGCTGTTTGGAGGAAGACCTTATCCCACATACAATCAATGATAATAAAGGGTTCTTGTGTCATTGTTTCATAAGCAGTTTGATACACTGTTTTTTGGTGTAACACACCGAAGCAGTGTATGAATAAAGCTGTGTACACACCCCTACAGTTTTCTTTTTCAGTCCTGACTTTGAGGTCCGTGTCAGGTCTAAACCAACATTAACACATTTCAATCAATTGATCCTCACAGAAGGCTGAACATCACATAGTATAAACTAAGCTGCACGACAACACATGGAATGGTTGAAATAAAAGACATAGGCAGTTTCTTATTGACGAAAATGTGAAAACCATCTCAATATATGGAAACTGGAAGAAATTGCGGTATTGTGGATCGTTTCCCAATAGCTATCTCAAAGTGATAACCTCTACATTTAATTACATCTTCCACAATGACAGAGAAGCAGATGTCTCCGTGTTCTGTTTTAGAAGAGATCGAGAGCATTGATTCCCCATATTAGTGGCGCGTATTGTATCCAGGTATGTGATAGTTGGTTCAGTGACCTAGGTGCTAGTCACCCTGACTCACAGATCTTTGGACAATGAATCTTTCATTTTTATGACCTACAGTGCATAACCGCATGTGAAACAAGGGAGCATTCTGCAGGACGTAAACCCATGCAGCATAGGTAGTAGTATGCATCAACAGTTGTCAGTCCCACCAGTGCAAGAACGGAATGATTTTCATACATGTAACCTCATCCCTCTGTATATTTTGTTGCATTTTTATCAGTTTTAAGTATTTTCAATCAATTTTCGTAATTTTACTAGGTTTTCCGTAATTTCAACGGGTTTGACTCAATGACTCTGGATACAAACCACCATTCTCGACGGATTTTCGCGTCAACAAAACGTCTCATTGCGTCGATCTCGTGATGCTATCAGCCAATGACATTGGAGCATGGTTCTTAATTTCTGTATCATTCCAAAACCACCCCCTCAATTACTCTGCAAGGGTCTTATACATGAGGACATATCGTGAACCCTGTTGCACTGCCTTTATCACATGGTGCAAATATTGTTTCTGAGTGTAGGAAACAGACATCAGCAGAGAGGAGGTCCAAATACTACGTTCCTTAGACGAAACACTACACCCATTACACTTGATGTTTAAAGGAGTCTATTGGGGTACACATAAATGTGGCACCTGAATATTATAATGATACTAATGTAAAGTAAAATGAAACTATTATATTGTAAACGATGTATGTCTCCAATGGGCTCTATAAAGCGGATCTCTGGCTGTGCACGACCGCAGAGCCAAAAATACTGCTTCTGGTCTGACATTGTAGTGTTGAAGTAAGAGGGCGCTTGGTGGATAGCAGTGGGTAGCTGCCTGTGAACGAAAGAGGATGGAGTAGGCAGTTTTTGTGGTGTGTTATGTGAAGCCACCAAGTGTTAGATTATAATGTATGAATTATGAATATATATATATATATATATATATATATATATATATATATATATATATATATATATATATATACTTACATATATATATACTATCGGAAATACAAATGTGGAAGAGGACGTCTTCTCACGAGCAAGGTAAAGACGTTAAATATTTATGACTGGTTTTACCACCACATTAGCGTAGACGAGTAGGCTGATAATTGGCAATTGTTGAGTAACCTCAGAATGTACGTTAACAGATTTGATGTAACGGCTAGTAGGATGTATCCCTTTTGCAATGTTTTTAAGATTTCTTAATACAGGTATAGGGAATCTGATGATTTGTCTTTATTGTTTTTTAGTGATATTAGGTAATACTTGCTGTATAAATCTAATTCCTTGAGACTCAATTAGTAAAAAGGACTTAATTTTTCTGAGTAATGTAATTTCAATTGTCAGATGTTTTGAAAAGCCAAACTTAACTTCAAATACAATTTCACCACTGAAAAGATCAATGTTAGTAATTCACCCAAATCAGTACAGGCACCCTGTCTAGGTTATATGTTTTTCAAAGATACTGAATTTTTCTTAAATGTTTTCATTTATCAACCAAAAGAATGTCATGTACATTTCAAGGTAATAAAGCGAGCTTTGCACACCGCTGAACCTGTAGCTGGTATACTTTATTATTCTTCATGAGAGACCAGAATATATCACAATCCACCATTGCTGCTTTAGAGGTAAGACAGTTTTATTTATCTTTATTTCCATTTATGCATTCTCAGTTCAGGCATTCATTCAAAGTATTACAAGCGAAATTTTTTAAAGAAAGTTACACTCGAAGTTACTTTTAATGTAAGTAACTTCAAATATTTTAAAGAACTTTACAACGTCTCATGAAGGAACAGAATCTGATGAGTTTCACATAACCAATACAATTCAATATTTTGCTTTCGCAATAGCCATAACACATGTTCCAAACTTGTACTTACCGACTCTCATGATATAGAACACTATACTCATTTCATTACTCTAACAGCCGTTCTACAAAGACTGTAGCATTCCAGTCTTACTCATCGCCCATTCAATTACATCCATCTCTGTAGATACCTGTAAGCTGAGGAGTTTAACACTCCTTATTGGTTTATAGTAGATACAAGCCCGATACATGTGAGACTATTGAGATGATATAACAGACGATTAAGTAAAAGATGAAATGTGTGATCCATGCATAATGGAGCTCCAGATGGAAGGAGCTTGAAACATTTTACATAAATCACTTGTGTTATCAATTCTATAGCGTTGTTATAGTGTTTGGATTCAATACCAAGAAGGTACTGAGAAGAGAAAAATGATCATAGAACATAAACACACACTCCTAAGGCTACACAGTTCTGCACTTAAACATGCTACAATGTTAAAGCAGTTTGGCTTCCTACACATTAGTCTATGGACTGAAACGCTGTTAATACTGCAATGTAGGAAATACATTTCGAACATCTGACATACATTCACCCTGCAAGTTTTCTATCCTACTCACTATGGCAAGAAATTGTAAGATCATAAAACTATTGCCTTCAACACCAAAGGGGAAAAAAACAGATTCTTTGTGATCCACACACTATATAGCTCTCTGGAGACATGTAGCACCCACTGCTCGCATCTTATTATGGTTAAGAAATTATACTACGTTCATCACAATCCTATAAAATGATCAGCAACGGAAAATGCATGAGACAATGACATCTTATACGGAAATAGGCACACATATTGCAGCAATGTTTGACAAGTGAAATTACATGCCATGCTGCTCTTCCACGCACATCATCTGTCAAACAAATGTATTCAAGGGGATTGCAATACCTCACAAACCCTGTCACTCGCATAGAATAACAGCAGTTATGAAACTGAAAACTATTTATGTACAAGGTCTGGCAGAGGAATGGAATACTGCACATACATTTTCATTTTCATACAGGAAGGTACTGAAATATGTTTTCCATCGGTTTGGTGGACATGATACATCACACATGCGTTGGAAGTCCTCTGCTGACTGTGAAATGGAGAGTTATACTGTTCACAATCGCATATAGATAGTGCACTAAGTCAAACACAGAAAACACAATAATATATGAGTCGAATGCAGGTTATACCAAACAGAAACAATGATTGAATGTGTGATAAATGACCTGCCGAAACATCTCCCTCTCCCTAGAATGCATCATCAGTCTACCATTAAATCATACCTAGTTACAACCCCTCTCAACCAATTACCGCATCTACTTTCTACCTTCTTTTAACGCAAATCCATGTCAGTTTCGACACAGGTGGTTCTCTTTTCCAGGAAAGCATCGAAAACAGTTGTCAACTTGAATGTATCCCTATTACATCAATAGACATACAGCATGGCTGTGATTAGCGGTGAGTACAGAGAAGCACATTTTAAATACTGTTCATTAGAGTTTAAAACACATAAACAGCTTTGCACATGGTCAAACATGCGATCCATTCTATAGTTTTATATTGCTGCCTACAGGCTGGTAATACAATGCTCTTAGGCAAGGACACGTTATAAAAATCTATAAGGTGGTTGCCAATAACTTTGGAGTCACATCTGGGCTAGTGATCTGACATGTATCAAGTTATTACTCTACATTCGGTGGTCATCCGCGTTAAACAATCTATTCCAACCATCATATCATTGTCCAAGAAAAATGTATGTCTGTATAAAGTATTGGACAGTGCTCCCACACCAGCAGCAGCAGTTTGGTGGATAACTTCAGTAGGAACCAATCAGAATGCTCCATTCACAGGAAGTTCCATAACATCAGAGAGTAGAAGGACATCTTTTGTGGGGGGGGGGGGGTAGGAGTCTCTACAGACTGGTTCGAACAAGACTGGGGCAGAACAAGGTATCTACAGAAAGTTCTGTGATATCAGAGAGTCACCTGATGTCTTCTTAGTTCCACTGTTCAGAGATTAGTCCAGGTAGACCAATCTCGTCTGGTTTGTACAGGTGGGATGCTGTACTCCAACCGCCATTGTGGCTTTAGAGCATCTCCATAACATCATCTGTAGGGCGTCGAAGATTAACCGAAAATTCCAGACATTTTTCTCGGCTGTAGGACAGTGCTTCGATTTCTAGGAGACATGCAGAGTGGCCGAGCTGTTTGAGGCGCCATGTTACACACTGCATGGCCCGAGTCGTCTCTCGGGCATGGATGCATGTTTAGTTCTTAGCATCAGCTAGTTAAAGTAGTGTGTAAGTCTGAGGACCGATGACTGCACCAGTGTGGTTCCTTAAGAATTCACACACATTTAAACATTTTTTGACCATTTAAACATACGATTTGCTGTGATTTTTTTCCATGATCTGTTGTGGATCTATAAATTCGTTGTGAATTTTTTAGACATGTAATTGTTCTGATTTTCTCGTTTGTGTTGAGACACAAGTGTGCTTCGAAAAGTGGGGAACATAAAATTAAGAGCCTTAATTAGAAATGTGGTGATCATCCTATTTAGCAATAGATAGGTATTTATTTACTTCGAGTTGTAGATGAAGGGATGCTCTATGCAGAGTTTGAATTTGCATGCTACTCGTTTCAAATGGAAATGTGAATTTTTTTAACACTAGGTATATGAAATCGTCAGTTTCAAGCTGTATTATGATCTTTAGAAATAAATAAATAAACAGTGTGATCCCTGCAAACTGGTTAAGTAAACAATATTCCACACTATATAGTCTCCTGCAAGTTGTCTATGCAATGTTCCAGTGCCTTAAATTGTTTAATGCAATGAGACTGACGATGCATTAGCAGACTGTTGTAAGATCATCCTGGCCCAATATTCTAACAAAGACTGAGCGACTTTTCACGCCATTTTTTCTAGGAAGAGTGGGGAGGGAGGGAGCATTGTGTGGGGCGTCCTATACTGGTGACATTCCTCTTTGTTTCAAGAAACAAATAAACAGGGTGAAATTGTTTGAATGAATACACTAATGGTCCTTCCAATCCAGCAGGTCAACACAGACTGAGCGATTTTCTCGCTACTTCTAAAGGTGGGAGAGGGGTGAAGGGTGGAAAGGTGGAGGGAGGAGGGGGAAAGGATGGGCAAGGGTTCAGGATTTCCCAGAGGAATGGTGAGGGAACCATGTGCTGGCTTGGGAAAACTGACGATATCATAAGGGGTGGGTGTAATTACTTGATCAATTTAGTTAATTTGTACAATTAATTTGATATAAATTTCATATGTAAAATGTGCTCATACTGGTTTTGTTCTACTACTGTTGGAATGACTTTTGGGCCAACGGTGGAAGCACTTCCGAAACAGCAAAGTTTAAACTGTTTGTGTGCTGCTGCAGATGAAGTACGCCATGCATTGCAAAATGGCGTTATCAAAAGCTGGTGTCGAGGCAAATGTGATGGGGTCAGCAGAGATGTGCATGGTCAGGAAGAGTTGCAACTGTTGAGCAACTGACTGGCCAGATGAACCAAGGGGCTAGAGTAGCCGGCCGTGGTGGCCGAGCGGTTCTAGGCGCTTCAGTCTGGAACCGCGTGACTTCTACAAATCCTGCCTCGGGCATGGATGTGTATGATGTCCTTAGGTTAGTTAGGTTTAAGTAGTTCTAAGTTCTAGAAGACTGATGACCTCAGATGTTAAGTTCCATAGTGCTCAGAGCCATTTGAACCATTTAAGGGGCTAGAGTAAGCACATTCAGTAGATGCGCAATCAGCAGGTCATGCATGAGCATAGCATCAGCGGTGGAGGTTGGGCAGGTGCTAAAGGGGAAATGTCGAGTGCTGGAGGGTAAGTGCCGTTCTAAACTGAAGCCTGCGTTTATATATTTTATAAATATTAAGTGGCCCCCCCCCCCCCCCCACATACACACACACACACTCACATTTGCATGGTGACCATTCAAAAACGTCTACCTCCGCTTTGATTAGTATGTATCAGGAATTGCGCTGAAAGTGCAACAAAAGCAGCTATTTATTTCCGCCTGGGTTGTTAACCATTCATAACTTCCAGAGGAGTATTGTGAGTTCTGAATTTTGAGTAAAACCTGCCTTTCTCTTGTCATGTAAAGATTTGCTTCTTTCGGCTAAACGCAGTTGTGTCACGTCACCTCACTAACGTGTTGTGCAGACGCAGCTGTGAGAGAACTCTGAAACAGAGGTTTGTTAAGTGAGGAACTGAGGAAAAAGCACATTCTCAATAGGAAAATAAACGTGAAATGTCTCACTTTAGTTGTTCAAAAGCCCACAGCATTTCTTGTTTCATCAGCTATTGACGGGTCTTAAAAATTATCTTTATTCATTGAAAAAGTCTGCAGTAAGTGGAATAACGCGATAGATAATGAAGTTTTGAATAATAACCGTATGGAAAAATACTCTCCCCTTTGTGTGCTGTCATTTATCAAACTCGCATTTCGATATATCATATAGTTTGTGAAGTATGAGAAATGTTGTGGATATTTCATTCTGGCTTCATCGCTGGCGTGCATGATCATAAATGAGTATGACGCGTCACATCAGTTTTCTCGAGATTTGTGAGAGAGACCTCCACCCATGTCTAAGGAAAACTTCAGTATGTTAGCTAATTTCATATGCAGCTGCATGTTACATAAGTGCACCAAATGCAAAATCAAAGCGACCATTATTTTCATTGCAAAATTTCGCACAGTGTCTTACATGCAAATATCACAATAACTATGACACTAACGAAATGATGAGCACGTCATCATGAAACTGACATATAAAGCCTTAAGTAAGACTTTTTTTTCCGTGTAGTTTCTGTAAAATCGTTTGAGAAAGCTGGCAGACATTATTGGCCTCCTCTTCCGAACAAACGAATGAACTAGCCCAGCTATCGTGACGAAAATTGGTCACTGTGCATCGTCCACTGTATACTGTGCAGACTCTACCATAAATGTCTCCTCAGTGGTTCTTCCCAGCCGGCTCCTTATTCATGCATCCATGCTGACTGCTGCTCATCGACGACGAATGACGGATCTCACACGCCAGTACCGTAACAGGACGTCCAGTAAGTGGCGAAAGATGACCTCGTCAGATGACTCATGTTTTTGTTCCAGTGATGTGAAACGTTTGAAAGCAAATACCCTGCAATAACTGTCAGAAGTGTCCAGGCCAGAGAAGGGAGAGTTATGATGTGGGGCCGTCCGCTGTGGCCGAGCGGTTCTAGTCGCTTCAGTCTGGAACTGCGGGACCGCTACGGTCGCAGGTTCGAATCCTGCGTAGGTCATGGATGTGCTTGATGTCCTTAAATTAGTTTGTTTAAGTAGTTGTAAGTTCTAGAGGGCTCATGACAGATGTCAAGTCCCATAGTGCTCAGAGCCATTTGAACCATTTTTATGATCTGGGGAATGGTTTGGTGGCGTTCTCTGTGTGATTTCATCATTCTGAAATGCACTGTGGATCAACCCAACCCTGCATACATCCTTGGGGACCGTGTCCACTGTACATGCAGTCTGTTTTTCCTTGGCATAATAACATCTACTAGCAGGACAATGCATCATGTCACATAGCTCACAGTGTATGTTTTAACTGTTTTATTTTATTATTGTTGTTGTTTGTTGTTGTGTATGTAAACTGGTATCCTCTTCTTAAACTTTTGTGTGTGCCTGTGTTGTAATGTGAACCTGAACGTTGCAAGTGGTGTACTTACGTCAACACTATCCGATAAAAGGAGTCACCAAATCCATCACAACCTATGTGACTTTACTGAAGTTAAAACTTCAACGAAAAATAATTAGAAAAACTAAAGTAGCATACTTAAGAAACTTCCTATCAAATTCTGTACTGTGTGGTGCAGAGAACAGTGCAACAATGTATGACGCCACAGTATGTGTGCCGCAATTCCAGCATACAAAACTGACAGATGAAATGCAAAGCTTGACAGTGAACCATTTTACTTTGTCCTGGCCACATTTAAACTAACAAATTTTCATTCACCTTGTGGCAATGGAAACTCGGTACTGCTCGATAGTGGTGAAAATTAAAATCAGCGCAGCAGTAAACCAGCTTTCAATAATAAAAAAAGCACTTTGTGAAGTGCACAACGCAAGAAGAAGCAACTATGCTGTGCAAATCATGCTTTTTGAGCAATACGCCGGCAACACACAACTACCAAATTAAGCTTTGGTAAGCAGACTGTGGGAAAGACTCGACTTACTGAATGATTGAAAAGAAACTGGCATTCAAAAATTGAATTGTGAAACTGTGGTTCCTTATCAGTTACAATCTTCTTCACAAAATTCACGTCTTATAAAATATAACTGTGCCTTGAGATTAGTTAACAGAATGGTAAAGGCGTGCTGAGCTTATAACTCCGTGTGAAAGCCATGTGAGCATCTACCTTTGTTTAATCACGTTTCGTTAGTCAAACTAACATTTCTGAAATCAGTCTTTACAAAATCGTATTTCCAACACGCAACATTCTACGCATTTGTATCTCTGTGCTGTGCGAGTTGTTTCCAGATCGTTCAGCACCGTGAGCAAACCTAGCTATTTCACTAACTTGTCACTGAGTACTATACTGGCAACTACAATGCTACTGGTAAACAAAAATCACATTGCTCGGAACCTCTGTTGCGTAATGTATCTACTACTCAAGACTTCTGTTTGAAAAATATCCAGTGTACGAATATGAAATATGACATACCGAACACAAAAAAGCGCTCACATCGCTTTTATTGAATATCAAAAATAAGCTAGTAACCTTACAACATGAGTTTATCATACTGTCCTGTCTACCGTTTCCCCGGATTTAAGCCCAATCAAGAGTCTATGGCACCACCTCGATAGGGCTACGCGTACCGTGGATCCTCAATCGAGAAACATAGCCCAGCTGGCCACGGCACACAAGTCGGCATGGCTCCACGTCCATGTTGGTTCCTCCCAGGACCTCGTTGAGTCTCTTCTTGCACGTCTCTCTGTGGTCCGCACTGTTATTCAAGCTTTTAAGAGGTGGTCACATTAATGCGACTGGACAATGTAGCTAGGCTCCGAAGAGATGGTCTTTTCGAAACTTCCTCTCAGTTTTATGTCAAATTACTAATTAAGTTTTTCTTAATTACACAGATTACTTTCAAAAAATTAAACTTTTATTTCAAGAACTAAACATCATTCTGTCAGTTTTTTATCCCATTTGTCCATTTCCCACTATTCATTTCGAAAGTTTTCTCTTGTGGTTCCCAACTTCCTCGTGAGCAATCTTCGCTGTAATATCTGTGCCCACTAGTCGATTATTTGTGTAGTCACTCCCGCTCCTGCTGTGCTGGTTGTCCTAACTAAGATCTTCGGGTCGATCATTGGCTTAGCCAATCAGAATTAAAGGCAGCTGTTCGGATAGCACTGTTCGCAAGTCTGAAAATGAACAAAGCTCCTTCTTTCTGTTCTGTTCTGTGATAGGTTTCGTGCGTTTCCCTTCTTGTGTTTATTCTATTGTGACAAGAAACGTGGCTGCTCTCATTAAACTGACACGTGAGAAGAAAGGAGAGTCATATATGAATGCATCCTGGATCTGTATATGTGAACTTACGATTACAATTGTGGCACAACATTTTTCTGTGCACCTGCACTGGAAAACAAGGTACCATGTTTCTTAAGACACAAATGAACTAACATTAGCTGCTACATCTACATCTACATTTATACTCCGCAAGCCACCCAACGGTGTGTGGCGGAGGGCAATTTACGTGCCACTGTCATTACCTCCCTTTCCTGTTCCAGTCGCGTATGGTTCGCGGGAAGAACGACTGTCTGAAAGCCTCCGTGCGCGCTCTAATCTCTCTAATTTTACATTCGTGATCTCCTCGAGAGGTATAAGTAGGGGGAAGCAATATATTCGATACCTCATCCAGAAACGCACCCTCTCGAAACCTGGCGAGCAAGCTACACCGCGATGCAGAGCGCCTCTCTTGCAGAATCTGCCACTTGAGTTTGTTAAACATCTCCGTAACGCTATCACGGTTACCAAATAACCCGGTGACGAAACGCGCCGCTCTCCTTTGGATCTTCTCTATCTCCTCCGTCAACCCGATCTGGTACGGATCCCACACTGATGAGCAATACTCAAGTATAGGTCGAACGAGTGTTTTGTAAGCCACCTCCTTTGTTGATGAACTACATTTTCTAAGGACTCTCCCAATGAATCTCAACCTGGCACCCGCCTTACCAACAATTAATTTTATATGATCATTCCACTTCAAATCGTTCCGCACGCATACTCCCAGATATTTTACAGAAGTAACTGCTACCAGTGTTTGTTCCGCTATCATATAATCATACAATAAAGGATCCTTCTTTCTATGTATTCGCAATACATTACATTTGTCTATGTTAAGGGTCAGTTGCCACTCCCTGCACCAGGTGCCTATCCGCTGCAGATCTTCCTGCATTTCGCTACAATTTTCTAATGCTGCAACTTCTCTGTATGCTACAGCATCATCCGCGAAAAGCCGCGTGGAACTTCCGACACTATCTACTAGGTCATTTATATGTTGTTGTTGTGGTCTTCAGTCCTGAGACTGGTTTGATGCAGCTCTCCATGCTACTCTATCCTGTGCAAGCTTCTTCATCTCCCAGTATCTACTGCAACCCACATCCTTCTGAATCTGCTTAGTGTATTCATCTCTTGGTCTCCCTCTACGATTTTTACCCTCCACACTGCCCTCCAATGCTAAATTTGTGATCCCTTGATGCCTCAAAACATGTCCTACCAACCGATCCCTTCTTCTAGTCAAGTTGTGCCACAAACTTCTCTTCTCCCCAATCCTATTCAATACCTCCTCATTAGTTACGTGATCTACCCACCTTATCTTCAGCATTCTTCTGTAGCACCACATTTCGAAAGCTTCTATTCTCTTCTTGTCCAAACTAGTTATCGTCCATGTTTCACTTCCATACATGGCTACACTCCATACAAATACTTTCAGAAACGACTTTCTGACACTTAAATCTATACTCGATGTTAACAAATTCCTCTTCTTGAGAAACGCTTGCCTTGCCACTGCCAGTCTACATTTTATATCCTCTCTACTTCGACCATCATCGGTTATTTTACTCCCTAAATAGCAAAACTCCTTTACTACTTTAAGTGTCTCATTTCCTAATCTAATTCCCTCAGCATCACCCGACTTAATTTGACTACATTCCATTATCCTCGTTTTGCTTTTGTTGATGTTCATCGTATATCCTCCTTTCAAGACACTGTCCATTCCGTTCAACTGCTCTTCCAAGTCCTTTGCTGTCTCTGACAGAATTACAATGTCATCGGCGAACCTCAAAGTTTTTACTTCTTCTCCATGAATTTTAATACCTACTCCGAATTTTTCTTTTGTTTCCTTTACTGCTTGCTCAATATACAGATTGAATAGCATCGGGGAGAGGCTACAACCCTGTCTTACTCCTTTCCCAACCACTGCTTCCCTTTCATGCCCCTCGACTCTTATAACTGCCATCTGGTTTCTGTACAAACTGTAAATAGCCTTTCGCTCCCTGTATTTTACCCCTGCCACCTTCAGAATTTGAAAGAGAGTATTCCAGTTAACATTGTCAAAAGCTTTCTCTAAGTCTACAAATGCTAGAAACGTAGGTTTGCCTTTTCTTAATCTTTCTTCTAAGATAAGTCGTATGGTCAGTATTGCCTCACGTGTTCCAACATTTCTACGGAATCCAAACTGATCTTCCCCGAGGTCGGCTTCTACCAGTTTTTCCATTCGTCTGTAAAGAATTCGCGTTAGTATTTTGCAGCTGTGACTTATTAAACTGATATTCGGTAATTTTCACATCTGTCAACACCTGCTTTCTTTGGGATTGGAATTATTATATTCTTCTTGAAGTCTGAGGGTATTTCGCCTGTCTCATACATCGTGCTCACCAGATGGTAGAGTTTTTTCATGACTGGCTCTCCCGAGGCCATCAGTAGTTCAAATGGAATGTTGTCTACTCCCGGGGCCTTGTTTCGACTCAGGTCTTTCAGTGCTCTATCAAACTCTTCACGCAGTATCTTATCTCCCATTTCGTCTTCATCTACATCCTCTTCCATTTCCATAATATTGTCCTCAAGTACATCGCCCTTGTATAAACCCTCTATATACTCCTTCCACCTTTCTGCTTTCCCTTCTTTGCTTAGAACTGGGTTGCCATCTGAGCTCTTGATATTCATACAAGTGGTTCTCTTCTCTCCAAAGGTCTCTTTAATTTTCCTGTAGGCAGTATCTATCTTACCCCTAGTGAGACAAGCCTCTACATCCTTACATTTGTCCTCTAGCCATCCCTGCTTAGCCATTTTGCACTTCCTGTCGATCTCATTTTTGAGACGTTTGTATTCCTTTTTGCCTGCTTCATTTACTGCATTTTTATATTTTCTCCTTTCATCAATTAAATTCAATATTTCTTCTGTTACCCAAGGATTTCTATTAGCCCTCGTCTTTTTACCTACTTGATCCTCTGCTGCCTTCACTACTTCATCCCTCAGAGCTACCCATTCTTCTTCTACTGTATTTCTTTCCCCCATTCCTGTCAATTGTTCCCTTATGCTCTCCCTGAAACTCTCTACAACCTCTGGTTCTTTCAGTTTATCCAGGTCCCATCTCCTTAAATTCCCACCTTTTTGCAGTTTCTTCAGTTTCAATCTGCAGTTCATAACCAATAGATTGTGGTCAGAATCCACATCTGCCCCAGGAAATGTCTTACAATTTAAAACCTGGTTCCTAAATCTCTGTCTTACCATTATATAATCTATCTGATACCTTTTAGTATCTCCAGGATTCTTCCAGGTATACAACCTTCTTTTATGATTCTTGAACCAAGTGTTGGCTATGATTAAGTTATGCTCTGTGCAAAATTCTACAAGGCGGCTTCCTCTTTCATTCCTTCCCCCCAATCCATATTCACCTACTATGTTTCCTTCTCTCCCTTTTCCTACTGACGAATTCCAATCACCCATGACTATTAAATTTTCGTCTCCCTTCACTACCTGAATAATTTCTTTTATCTCGTCATACATTTCATCTATTTCTTCATCATCTGCAGAGGTAGTTGGCATATAAACTTGTACTACTGTAGTAGGCATGGGCTTTGTGTCTATCTTGGCCACAATAATGCGTTCACTATGCTGTTTGTAGTAGCTAACCCGCACTCCTATTTTTTTATTCATTATTAAACCTACTCCTGCATTACCCCTATTTGATTTTGTATTTATAACCCTGTAATCACCTGACCAAAAGTCTTGTTCCTCCTGCCACCGAACTTCACTAATTCCCACTATATCTAACTTTAATCTATCCATTTCCCTTTTTAAATTTTCTAACCTACCTGCCCGATTAAGGGATCTGACATTCCACGCTCCGATCCGTAGAACGCCAGTTTTCTTGCTCCTGATAACGACGTCCTCCTGAGTAGTCCCCGCCCGGAGATCCGAATGGGGGACTATTTTACCTCCGGAATATTTTACCCAAGAGGACGCCATCATCATTTAATCATACAGTAGAGCTGCATGTCCTCGGGAAAAAATTACGGCCGTAGTTTCCCCTTGCTTTCAGCCGTTCGCAGTACCAGCACAGCAAGGCCGTTTTGGTTTATGTTACAAGGCCAGATCAGTCAATCATCCAGACTGTTGCCCCTGCAACTACTGAAAAGGCTGCTGCCCCTCTTCAGGAACCACATGTTTGTCTGGCCTCTCAACAGATACCCCTCCGTTGTGGTTGCACCTACGGTACGGCCATCTGTATCGCTGAGGCACGCAAGCCTCCCCACCAACGGCAAGGTCCATGGTTCATGGGGGGGGTCATTTATATATATTGTGAAAAGAAATGGTCCCATAACATTCCCCTGTGGCACGCCAGAGGTTACTTTAACGTCTGTAGACGTCTCTCCGTTGATAACAACATGCTGTGTTCTGTTTGCTAAAAACTCTTCAATCCTGCCACACAGCTGGTCTGATATTCCGTAGGCTCTTACTTTGTTTATCAGGCGACAGTGCGGAACTGTATCGAACGCCTTCCGGAAGTCAAGAAAAATAGCATCTACCTGGGAGCCTGTATCTAATATTTTCTGGGTCTCATGAACAAATAAAGCGAGTTGGGTCTCACACGATCGCTGTTTCCGGAATCCATGTTGATTCCTACATAATAGATTCTGAGTTTCCAAAAACGACATGATACTCGAGCAAAAAACATGTTCTAAAATTCTACAACAGATCGACGTCGGAGATATAGGTCTATAGTTTTGCGCATCTGCTCGATGACCCTTCTTGAAGACTGGGACTATCTGTGCTCTTTTCCATTCATTTGGAACCTTCCGTTCCTCTAGAGACTTGCGGTACACGGCTGTTTGAAGGGGTATTAATTTTAATCAACGGGAAAAGTTGAGAATTTGTGGCAGGGCTGGATCAGGCTGATGCGCTGACCACTGCGCTATCTGGACACAGTGGTCATTGCACCTGCGCGGAATACCCCAGGACGACTCCCGTCAGACCAAAATTCTCAACTTATCCACGCAGTACTAGCGTACTGTACCCCTTGCCCATTATCCACATTACTGATGGAATTTCGCCTACTCCTGTAGGAATTCGACCGTGGTGTGCATCTGCATTGAAGTGATCAGTTCGTCGTCCTCACCTTCAATATTCAAGTGGTATGTCCGAAAAAACAGACACCGCATATATAATATATTTCTGTAAATGAGAGCTTGGCGAATGACATTTGAATGGGAGTTTCTTATATGTACCGAGGCAGCATGAGTAGCGAAGTGGGAGTAGCAGTTATGATTAGTGTGGGCCAGTTTCCGTTCTCTCTATGCTGTGTATCTTATTCGTAATAGGTTTTAGCACACTCGTTCTTCATTCCCTTAATATTTGTTTCATTTTTGATAGTTTCATGACCACTTTGTAGACGAAGTATTTGTCTTACCATGCTGTGGGTACCCAGCAATCTTGTAATGTTACTCAGGGTGTTTCCTGTAAATTGTATTGTTTTGGTTTCAATAATTACGAAGTCATAAATATCTTTTGCGTTATTTTCAAGTCGTCCTCACATCAAACAAACTGACTATAAGTGTGCGTTTTTAAACTGATTATCTTCGAAGAAGGCTGAGGCTATCCCTGTATGTATAGTGCAGCAGAGTTTGCTAGACGATATGGAGGAAATTATTTCAACAAGTGTTCACTTCACTTACTTTTTATTCAGTGACCAGAACTATGGGCAGACGGATGGAGTTGCAATGGATGAGTCATGATAACATCGATAATTCAGCGTAGTCTACGGCATTTTTGACTTATGCAGGGAGCATTTCCTCGTGATTTGCGGAAGCGTGATGTAAAATGCGTTTTTCGTCCACTATCTAAGATTAGGAGCCTTTTAGGTTCCGTAAAGGATGATCTTGGTTTGCGTAAGGCAGTTGTCTATAGTATTCCTTTCAGTTGTGGCATATCATATGTTAGTGTGGAAGAGCAGTGTACTGAGCATAAGTTTCATACATGCTTACAACAGCCGAGCAAATCTGCTATTGCAGAACATTGTTTGGCACGGTCATACTACGGAATACAACAGCCCGGAGATTCTGGCAAGCCCTTCCAGCTGTTGGGATAGTGTTGATAAGGAAGCAGTTGAAATTAAATTACCAGTAACTTTTGAAAGGTGGCTACACTGAGCCACAGCGCCAGAAATCGCGCCAGAGAGTATTGTTCCGCCGCCTCCACTGGCAGTGATTATTGAGACGTAGCGGCAAGCAGTGCTTGCCGAGAAGTTGTGGTGGACACTGCTTGTAGCTGAAGTTGGAGTGAGATGGGGTAGTAGTGAGTGTTTGTTCCATGTTTTATGCAGCTATGTGATGGGAGAGATAGCAGATGTTATTCTAATGGAGACATTGTAATGATCAGAGTGCATTTCGTCAATATAAATTAAGGTAACAAACTACTTTTATTCTTCTCTCTCATTATTTCAGTGACCTGAAGAATGTGTCATTACAGGTTCAGTCAACAAGCATCTGGCGTGTGTTCTTGTATTAGAGTGTAATGTTGGTTTTCTTGCACAATTATAGTATTTGTAATTTTCTTTTATCACGTCAGTATAATTGGTATTTAAAAATTCTTGTCTTGTTGAAGAAGAACCGTGCCAGATGTGCGTTGAGTCATACTACCACATACAGAACAGCTACACTTGTGCTTTGTTGGTTTCGTAGGTTTTATAGTTGCTGGGGACTTAATTAATTAACTGTGTTAACGAAAATTTTCTTACATTCTTTGTTGTCATTCTAAGCAGTCAGATTGCGTACTAAAACTAGTCAGGGCCAGCCGTTTACGAGACTTGCGTAATCGGACTAACAGCTACAAAAAAAATATTTTCATTAATATTTAATTAAGCCCCCATGCATGTGGCGACCCTGCGAGGATCGTCCCTTGGAATCTTCTGATTGTAAAAATAGTAGACAGTAGTATTGTTGTAGTAATTTGCAGTTTAGTAATTGTAGTCTAGATTGCATGTGTAGATTTGGTAATTGTCATTCTTCTAATGGTATTTCATAATTTAATTTTGTTGTCTTGTATACGCATTTGACAATCTAGTGCAATTATTTCAATTGTTCGTTAGTCGTGTTTGAGGGAAACATTTCATGTAAATGGTATTGTTGGAGATAAAGAGTCATTGTGTGTAATTTTCATATAGTGACGAGTTTTGTATATTTTGTAAATGATTACGCGATCAATGAAAAAGGCAAAAATGATGAATAGTGAGCATAACGAAATTGTTGACATGGCGAACTCGCCAACACAGGACAACAGTATGATGGATAATGAAGCGGAAAACAATGTAATAAGTCGGGAAAATAGTCCGGAACCATTTCAAAATTTTTCTCAATCAGAATATTCACAGAATACGAGATTAACGATAGAGGATTCTGAAATAGTATCGAACACAGATAGCCTTACAGCTATGCAGAAGGAAGTTAGTTTTGTGGGAAATGTTAGGGGCGAAAAGAATTTCGAACAACTTAACACGGAGCAGTTGATGAGTGCAATATTAAATTTGGGATCTCGGTTAGAATCACAAATAGGAATAATTAAAACAGATATGGGAACAATGGAAACACGGTTTAGATCTGAATTAAAAACAGAGATAGGGACAATTAAGACACAGATGGGAACAATGGAAACACGGTTAGACTCACTGGGATCACAAATGGGAACAATGGAAACACGGATAGATTCACGAATAGGGACATGTTTCAAAAATATGAAAGATGAATTAAAGAAAGAAATCAGAGAAGAAGTACAACCGATTTTGAATGCTCACAATAATAGATTAGTTGCAGTAGAGATTAGACAAAGGGAACAGGATAGAGAACAGGAGGAAAGAGATCGCGTGATAGTACAGAAATTTTCAGAGTTAAATTTACAACGTGCAAAAGATAAGGAAGAAATAATTGAAAGAATCGAGGAATCCGTACCAAATGACAGAATAGATAACTTAACGCAACAGTGTGAACAGTTAACTACTAAATGCGTTAATACTGAAACGCGAGTCGCGACACTTACGGAAGACGTAAATAAACAGAAAGAACAAATTGGTGACTTATCGGAAAGAGTGGAGGAGATTTCAGATAAATTGACAAATCTTAGTTTAAATGGGGACAGAGATTCAGATGACACAGCTCCATTGCCATTTTCAGAAACCGAAGAGTACCAGAGCATAAATAAACGTGTTGAAAATCAGGGAAAATTTAATGAACGCGTGAAAAGGGAATTTGAGGCATTAAAAAAGCAAGTCAAACAAATTGAAGGCGAAATCGTAGGAAAAGACGGCAGAAGAAATTTGGAATCACCGATAGCAGCGGGTTTTGAAGAAAGTAATTTATTTCATTTACGGGATGCAACAAGAGAGCGCCAGGCGTGCGAACTTTACAATAATCGACATTCGGACTGGGACAGACGCGGTAGGTCTTTGTCGCCACGAGGCGAAAACTTTGACTATAAACACTTTTTGACTGTTCGGAAATTTAAGATCTTCCGCAATTCTAAGAATGACATACATCCATGTTCATGGTTAGATCAATTTATGTACGCACTTCCGCCAAATTTGCCACTAAGTCACAAACTAAAATTTATGTGCAGCTATTAAGGTCCTCAGGGGATTCACTACTCTTAAGTGAATATGTGCCGTAGCGAGCATAGGGCCCCGAGCTGTAGTGGTGCTATTTCTCTTTTAGTTTTCTGTACCGCTGCCTACTCTTTTACTATTCTTTGCATCTATCAAAACAACTCTTCGACTATCAATCTATCTAGAGAGACGCTAAAAAATAACCGGATATGACTATTTTACCCAAAAGTGACTTTGGAAATTACCGTTTGGACTTACTGTATTTTCAGCAGCATTCATTCGTAGTTTAAATGAAATTTTACCTGTTTATCTTCGTGACAATATTACTTCTTATGTCGACGACATTCTTATTGCTAAAAAATTCTTGGAGTGAGCACAACAAAATTTTGGATTCATTGTTACGTATCTTTGCAAGAGTTTGCGTTACAGTAAACTTGGAAAACCTGAATTTGGTCGTTCTCAGGTGAAATTTCTCGGTCACATTATTTCTACAGAAGGTATTCTTCCTGATCCAGAAAAATTAGACGCTATTCGTAATTATGCTGTTCCTACCACAAAACGTGATGTTCGTAGTTTCCTTGGTGTCTGTAATTTTCTTAGACGCTTTGTTAAATTGGACAATTTGGTCACACCTCGTTTTTGCGATCTATCTGGAAAGTTCTTTTTAAACGAAAATCGGTCGACAACTCTGTTTGGCTAGTTTGTATTCCTGATGAGTGGGTTAATAAGCTGATTGGGTATACGCATTTCAGTTATGCACACTTTGGTCCCAGAAAATGCTTTCATAAATTACGAGAAAATTGCTACTTCAATAATATGGAAAAACGTATTCGATTTGTTCTTGCCAAATGCAAGTTATGTCAAAAGGCTAAGCCGCCGACAGTTTCTCACAGAGCACCGTTGTTTCCTATCATTCCAGCAAAATTAAAGGACATGGCTGCAGTTGATTTGTTCGGTCCAGTGGTTCGATCTACTAATGGTTTTGCGTACATTTTCGTAGCAGTGGAGTTGACATCAAAATATGTGTGTTTTACACCGTTACGCAAAGCAACAGCTCGTTCAGTATCTAATGCTTTCATTAACCATTTTCTTAAAGAAGTGGGTCATGTTGATAAGGTTATATCAGATAATGGATCACAGTTTCGTTCTAAAATTTGGCTTCGTACTCTACGGCGTCGTAAAATTAAACCAATTTTCATTTCACTTTTTCACCCTCAATCTAACGCTTCAGAGAGATGGATGAAGGAAATCAATAAATTGTGTCGTCTTTATTGTCATCAGAATCACAGAACGTGGGATCAGTATCTTCATATTTTTCAAAACATTCTGAATGAACTCCCTAATGATTCAACTTCTTTACCGCCTATACTGATATTAAAAAACAAAGCACCGACAAATCGCATTTCTGAAATCGTTCCTTTTCCGCCTACACGGAAACGGGGGCATTCTGAAGTTGTCAACCTGGCTCTACAAATATTGCATCTGCGGCTGCTAGAAGAGAGAAATCAGCTAAGCGTCCTGGTCGTTTAAAAATCTTGTCAGTTGGTCAGAAGGTGTTAATTAAGGCTCATCGTTTGTCTCACAAAGGAAAAGGCTTGTGTCGGAAATTTTTTCTGCTTTATAACGGTCCGTATAGAATTCGCAAAATTATTCATGATAACACTGTTGAAGTAGAAACTCTTAAATCACGACGCTCTAAGCGAATACATCATATATCTAACGTTAAAATTTTTGTGGAATGATATACTTTTGAAAAATTTTTGTAGAATGACATACTTGTGAGAAACTAACAGCTACATGTAAACATGCGGAGAGTACAAGGATACCGCGCTGTGTTTTGGCGGCGGCATATACTCAAAGCAACAGTCAAGTCTGCGCGCCGCACAGGGCAGTCGTTGACCGCAAACAATTGCTTCCTACGTCACGCGCCTACAGCTGATCGAGCGCTCAGTGCGAATGCACTGACAGCCGTAAAGAAATACACAGTCTTTCCCCGAATAAAATCAGTATAAAGCTATAAGGACTTGATGAATTATGTTATTAACATTCAGTATTTTTCAGGATACGGTTCTATAAAATACTTAAGAACTTCAGGTAAATTCTGTGCGTGTCCGACGTTAAGACGACTTGCTATCGAGAAAATTTCAGGAAAAATGTAATTTCGAAGAAGAAACTAATAAATTAAAAAGGTAACGATTAATTGAGTTTATTTTTCAGGTAACATATTTCCACTTAGGTACGTACTTTAGACGTAATTTGCTGCTCGCGATTACGTGATTCATACTTTGTGCTAATTTCATGTTCTATGAAATTACTTGTGAAGCGACGTGCTTGCGTACGTTAACTGATTTTGACAATGATTATTAATGAACTGGGTTGTAACTTGTGTATATTATGCATCGCTTGACTGCACTGCTTTTTCACTGATGTTATATTTTTTTTATTATGTGCCTGCTGTGCTTATTTATTTAAATTATAATTGTCACCTGATTAATTGTGCTGATGTGGTTAGGTATGTAAGTTATACTTTGTGATTTATCTGCTTGCGCCTTCATGTTTACTTATTAAGATACGATGCTAATGACCTGTTTAGTACGTAAGATATATGTTTACTGCTATGCGTATGGATTGCACATTTACACATTTCTGCTTGTTGTCATAACTATACTTTAATTTGGTATATAGCAATGCTGATGTACAGTGTACGGACATGGAGTGTGGGTTACGATGTGGTATGGGTTACGGATTGTTCGCTTGGCGAAGCCTCGTTATAGAAATTGTGCTGCATCCACTTGTTGACATTCTGTTCACTACTGGTATATTTACTCGCTGTTGCTTGTTTTGCTTACGCTCAGTGCTTTATATTTTAACATAAGAAAATGAACTGCAGTAATTCGACGAGCGACTTTAGTACAAGAAACATCATAGAAGTCACATGAGCTGGAGGTTTTATGAAAGCTGTATAAATGTATGCCAATAGGAAGGAAGCTAACGACATGACATACCAACACAGTTATTACACTGCATTTTTCGTGAGCAATTGAAATAGGAAGTGACACTTGACACAAGAAATACTCCACATGTTTGCTTCTGTTTGCCATAATTCTTGAAGTGGTGTACACACTGTGAAATATTAGGATCATTCACACTCCGTAATCGTACTTAATTACTGAGAGTTATTCGAACTAAGTCTGTTAGAGGTCATGTATGCATTCTTTGTTTATAATTCATAATGAGTAGAAGATTTTGGTCAGATGGATTACACAGAGGTTGTGTGTTGACAGTGTGTCTTCGGATTGTATGGGATGAGGAGGTTTGCATTAGGATCTTATCTGTACTCGATCGAGGAGACTGACTAGAGGAAAGAGTTGTTATGGAAGTGAAATGATACTGGCAATAAGGTTTATATGTATCGACGTATATGAAGTTGATTGGAGTTATGGTGTATAAGAGGTAAAATAAGTGAGGTGCATATTTTTTTGTTGTTGTTTGTCTATATGGAACAAGGAGGATGAAGATAGCAGACTAGAACACTAAAATGGAAGGAAGATTGTCTACACACACTTTGTTAAATCACTAAGCAGTATGTACTTTTTTTTTGGAGAGAGGAAGTTGCATATCTTGGCACACTGACAGTTGTTCAGCAACCGTACATTTTGATCTGGCTTGGCAAACATTGGTCTTGACATGATGACTATGACGTTGACTTAACTATTATTGACTGTTATACATTGCTGTCACTACTACTTGATACACATGATGAACATGAAATTTTGACAGAAGTGGATTCACACAGTTAACACTATTCAATTACACAGTAGTACTTAATGTGGATGAAAGATGAGTGAGTGTGTTTTGTGTTTTCCTTTCCTAATCCTACCCACCTATCTCCTAAATATTATTTTATTTGTTTGTAGTGGCTTGCACTGACACCCATAAATATTATAGGTTTACTGATGTTTGTGTATTTGTAATAGTAATATGACAATTATCTGATATCATCTGTGTGTTTGTTATGATTTGTATGTTTAGTGTAAGAGCATTGTAAAAGCATTTGTATGTGCATTCAAACTATTGTTCATGCTTGAACTGTCTGATCAGTGATAGTAAATATTATGGACTGTTACTTGTAATTTTTCTACATGATTGGTGCCACTAGGACATGTTTAATTTCTGCTGAGGAACAGTGTGATCAGTGATAGTTGTTTAATATCATTTGTCGGTGTCTGCACCTACTCAACATTGCTGGGTGCCACTGATGGACTGATTCTACTGAGATGATGTCACCTGTTGCTGTTTGCACCTACTCAACATTGCTGGGTGCCATTGATGAACTGCTTCTACTGAGAAATGTGACTTGTTGCTGTGTGTACCTCTTCAACATTGCTGGGTACCACAAATGGAACTGCTTCTACTGAAATGATGTTACTTCTTGCTGTCTGTACCTCTTCAACATTGCTGGGTACCACAGATGGAACTGCTTCTACTGAAATGATGTTACTTATTGCTGTCTGCACCTACTCAACATTGCTGGGTGCCACTGATGAACTGCTTCTACTGAAATGATATCACCTGTTGGAGTCTGCACCTACTCAACATTGCTGGGTGCCACTGATGGACTGCTTCTACTGAAATGATGTCACCTGTTGGAGTCTGCACCTGTTCCACAATGCTGGGTGCCACTGATGGACTGCTTCTACTGAAATGATGTCACCTGATGGTGTCTGCACCTACTCAACATTGCTGGGTGCTACTGCTGGAACTGTCAACTACTTGTTATGAAAACATTTTATGTGAATATTTGTATAAACTGATTTTTTGTGTATTACTGTTTGTGAAAAGTTATAAGACTCTTACCTGCTCATATTCGTCATTGCTGACGCTATCGATTGAATTGTTTAACCACATGATATTTCTGTAAACTATTATGTAAAGTCATATGTATGAAAGAATTTGTATTCCTTACTGTATTTTATATATTAGGCTATTGTAAGGTCAGTGCAAAGCCAAAATTTTATCTAGTTATATGATACTTACGTATTAATATTATCTTTTATTTTTGTCTGTATTTTTTTTGACGAATTTGGTGGTATTTTCACCACCAATGCTGGCAAAAATACCATCAAATTCTAGCCCGTGGAGGAAGGGCATATGAAAGGTGGCTACACTGAGCCACAGCGCCAGAAATCGCGCCAGAGAGTATTGTTCCGCCGCCTCCACTGGCAGTGATTATTGAGACGTAGCGGCAAGCAGTGCTTGCCGAGAAGTTGTGGTGGACACTGCTTGTAGCTGAAGTTGGAGTGAGATGGGGTAGTAGTGAGTGTTTGTTCCATGTTTTATGCAGCTATGTGATGGGAGAGATAGCAGATGTTATTCTAATGGAGACATTGTAATGATCAGAGTGCATTTCGTCAATATAAATTAAGGTAACAAACTACTTTTATTCTTCTCTCTCATTATTTCAGTGACCTGAATAATGTGTCATTACAGGTTCAGTCAACAAGCATCTGGCGTGTGTTCTTGTATTAGAGTGTAATTTTGGTTTTCTTGCACAATTATAGTATTTGTAATTTTCTTTTATCACGTCAGTATAATTGGTATTTAAAAATTCTTGTCTTGTTGAAGAAGAACCGTGCCAGATGTGCGTTGAGTCATACTGCCACATACAGAACAGCTACACTTGTGCTTTGTTGGTTTCGTAGGTTTTATAGTTACTGGGGACTTAATTAATTAACTGTGTTAACGAAAATTTTCTTACATTCTTTGTTGTCATTCTAAGCAGTCAGATTGCGTACTAAAACTAGTCAAGGCCAGCCGTTTACGAGACTTGCGTAATCGGACTAACAGCTACAAAAAAAATATTTTCATTAATATTTAATTAAGCCCCCATGCACTTTGTAAATGGGGTTGGAGGTTTTTGCCTAAATTCTACATAGAATCCTTTCTTTCTCTCGACAAAAAAAGAAAGAAAACAGGGATGGATTTAATCCTACCCCACCCCATCGTTATTAATTCTCATTGTCGGTAACTTCTGACGTCGGTAATCTTTGATTTCTGACGGCGTTAGCGTGTATAGTGTGTGTGTGTGTGTGTGTGTGTGTATGTGTGTGTGTGTGTGTGTGTGTGTTCTCTTTCCGGAATTGCTCTGCAAACCGACGTTTTAAACTCTCTTACACAACGCTTCCTTACTGGAGTTTTGCCTTGAAAATGAGACGATGTGCTCCAGTCTAAATATCGACGGCTGTCGAAGACGTCATCCGGTCACCCAGTAAGTTATTTAAACATTGTATATGCCAGGAGAAATTGATACCTCGCAGCATAAAATCTGTCGATTTAAATTCTGTCAAATATCCATTGTGTAATTTCCAAGGAGAGCTGTTTCTGCTCCTCTCAAACATTTGAACAAGAACTCGTATCCCACACGGCTTTTACTTCCGAAACCTAGCTAAACTGTGTGTCGAACTCCAGCTGTCTGTGTGTGCCAGCCAAAGGTGCTCATAGTTAGCTTATTGGCCAACTACAACATGGCAGCCATGAAATGTTACTATAACGAAAAGAACGTACTTTCAGATTCTACGCCAACATGATCCCATGACATCCTTTGCTACAGATTTATGGAGAAGAAGAAACAAATTCCTTGAGAACTGGTACAAACAACTGTAATATATCCGCTATATAATTTAAAAATTCGAGTGTGACTCCGATATTGATAATCTAATAAGAAATGTGATACTATGCTTTATTTTACTCACGTTCCGTTGTCGTTCAAAACAGTGTCTAGAGATTGAGTAGGAATCGATAAATTAGGTACTATATTAACTAAATGTTTTAACACTAGAAGTACCATGTGGGTCTCCTAAGTCAGGGCTTCCCAACGTGTGGTCCGCGGACACCTTACGGGTCCGCTGGCTATTTCTAGGGGGTCCGCGGCCACCTTTCACCAAATAGTGTAAAATAATGAGTAAAATTATTGAATAAAAATGTGAAAATCAAATTCATCACTATTTTTCTTTTTCGTGTGAAAAACATGTGTACTTTTACTTCAGGTCGCATTCCCAAGCAGCCTTTGCGGTTCCTAAGTGAAAACGCATACACAGTTTAGTGCTGGCTTCTCTGATCGACTGTTTCGCAACAAGACGCGGGTCGTTTGTGCGCCGGCTCACGGCGCTAGATGCGCTGAAACCTTTTACGCATGCGCGGAGCGAGCTTTGTCAACCAATCACAGCGCTCGCTGGCATGTATGCGGCCCAAGGCATCATTAAATCTTAAAACTAGCTTTGTCAGTGCACTACCTATTTCAAAGTCGATTTTTGACAGTTTATTACTTATCGCTTTCACAACAACGGAGGTTTCCAGTTGAAATAAATGAGAAGGGAGGACGACCAAAGGAAGAACAATCACAAGAAGCTCCACAGCCGGATTTATTATGTGCAAACGCTGCAAGCACTCCATTGGTTGCAATGTCCTGTGGAAGTGGAATAACCAAGAAGCATAAGTATAACGAAAGCTATTTAGAAATGGGCTTTATGGAGACAAAGGAGGATAAAGCTCAGTGTGTAATTTGTGGGCGAGTCCTTCCGTACAGTTCAATGGTTCCAGTTATATTGCGCCGTCATTTTGTAGGTACTCACCCGGATTTTCAGGCTAAAGACATCGATTTTTTCAAAAGGAAGAGTGCTGAACTAGCGGCTTCTCAGGACTGCATGAAAACTCATGCAAAAACAATTAATGAAAATTCATTAGAAGCTTCTTTCTTGGTTAGTTATCGAGTTGCGAAAACAGGCAAAGCTCATACCATGCAGAAAATCTCATAAAGCCGTGTGTTAATGATATTGTTTCTTGCATACTAGACGAAAGGGCAGTAAAGGTTGTATCTTCGGTGCCATTATCAAACAATACTGTTTCTCGCAACAAAATTCATTTTCTCTGCAAACAGATGAATCCACTGATGTTGCAGGATTAGCGATTTTATTGGCATTCGTCCATTATGAATATTCTGGATGTTTTGAGGAGGACCTCTTATTGTGCAGACCACTACCTGCCAACACAACAGGTGCTGAAATATTGCGTCGATTGGAGGATTTTTTTAAGGACTAACCAAGTTTCATGGTCTAATTGTATAGATATGTGCAGAGATGGTGCAAAAGTTATGACGTATCCTACAGTCGGAGCAATAACGAAAATAAAAGAAAACGCCAAGTATTGCAGCAGTAGTCATTGTGCTCTCCTCAGATACGCTTTAGCTACGAAACAAATGCCCGTTTCGTTCAAAAAAGCTTTAGACGAATCCATTCAAATCAATAACTACATAAAATCAAAGCCGTTGAAGTCAAGACTTTTGGCAATACTGTGTGAAGATATGGGGAGCCTTCTTCGTTCCCTGTTTCTCCACACAGAAGTGAGATGGCTCTCACGTCAGAATGCACTCTCTCGGTTGTACGAATTAAGATTGGAAGTCTTAGCTTTCCTTTTGGAGCATACCAACAAATTAGTAGACCTTATTAATGACGAAAATTGGCAGTGTATACTTGCCTGTTTGTCAGATATTTTCTCCAAAATGAACGAAATGAATATTTCACTCCAAGGGCAAAGTGAAACAAAGGACACTGCTATCGACAAAGTTCGAGCATTCAAGAGGAAAATCACTTTTTGGGCAGAAAGTGTCGAGGAGGGGAAGGTAGAGTGTTTTACTCTTCCCAAGGAGTTTTTGAAAAACAAAACATTGGCGCTTGGGAAGAATTTGTTTCATCAAATCCTGGAACATCTCCGAAGCTTGATGTCATTGTTGGAGCACTATTTTCCAACAGCTGAAGATGAGGAGCTGCAGAAATACGAATGGGTGGTCAACCCATTCACTGTATCCAAAAAGTCCCTTTACATGCATTTGAACATTTTTCTTCGGATTTCACGAAAAACCACACACACACACACACACACACACACACACACACACACACACGACTGTTACGGAATATGCATGCTCCTTACACAACAGTAGCCAAACAGTGGAAGTGAACAGACCATAAGCGACAGCTTGTGAACAGCGAACTGTCTGGACGTGGCATTGATTGCTCTTGGAGGAAGGCAGCTCCAACGTTTGAAATGTCAATTACCAGGTAATTTTAATCGGGCTATAGTGTGTTGAACAAACAGAGTAAATCCACTAGTAAGTGTCTGGATACAGTGGGAATTCAAATTGGACCGTTAATTTCAAGTTGTTTTCATTCATCTCTAAACCAAAGACTATTGATACTTCGGAGCGGGGGGGGGGGGGAGGGGGGATGGAGGGGGGTGTCATTGGGAACATGGCACATGCATTAAGAAGCTTTCAGTTCCCATGGGTTTCGCTCTGGAATTTAAAGTTACTTTGCTTTTGACTGACTAGGGGTCCGCCATGGATTTTCGACTGAATAAGGGGTCCGCCAGCTGAAAAGGTTGGGAAGCCCTGTCCTAAGTAATCATCCCTGGACCAAACGCTCCCTTGACTTTTCATCATTTATGGGGTTGTATGACTCACCAGAATTTCATCCTCCTAGCTCACCTAGAAGTATGAAAAATTTACCTGTTGTACCAGTAGTACCATATGGGTCATTTTTTACCAGTACGCATTTAACCAATTTGATACCAGCAACACCTGCTTTAGTTTCTGGTCGTTCCTCGGCGTTATTCACGAAACGTTAGGGTATATTATGACAGTTTGGGCCCTAAAGAACGTGAAATACGAAGTATTCGGAGGTCGGATGATACTTTATACCAGCGTGGCTTTCCGTTTCCTATGGACTGGTAACATGCAGACCTACGGAGTGACACTGGGAAACTAGAAAATAACATATTATACAGTGGGGAATCCCCCGTCCCCTTCTACACTGCAATCTGGGGCACTGATAACAGTTCTCTTACACGATAGCAGATGTCAGGCTCGTCGCCCTTACGGAAAGTCACGACTGACAACTTCTTCACCTCCGTGAAACTGGCAGATGAGCTGAAACAAAAAGGAACAAGTTTAGTTGGCGTTCTTCGGAGATCACTCAAGGAGGTCCTTCCTGCAGCGCGAAGTGGAGACGACACGTGCGCAACACACTTACAAGCCAGGCGACAATCTTCACACGGCATACCAAGGGAAAAAGAAAAAAAAAATCCTGAGTAACATGAATGCTGAATATCAGATGAATGAGAATACTGAGAAGAAACTTCCAGAAACTGTGAAGTTTTGTAATGAAACAAAGGATGGAGTCGATACAGTTGTCCAAATGGTTAGACACTACAGTGTCCGAGCTGGCATCCACCGATGGCCTGTGCGTGTCTTTTACATGATCAACGTTCACACAGTTTTTAAGTTACCTACCTGTAAGAACATTTCACGTCGGGACTTCATCCTCAGAGTAGTAGATGAGCCTGATACCCTCTACAAACTGAAGACAGGACCCAGTCTTCCCTTGCAGGCATTCGATACGGGAGCTGGCCAAAAAAATATGGGAAAAGGCTTTGTCAGATTCAGGACGTTATCCCAAGAGTCGCAGATGAGCTTGTTCCCTCTTACAATCTGCTGAGAGAAGTCAATCTCCCCTTTTGGGCACTCGATACCAATATGGACGTAGAAGGTCTTGTCAATTTCAGGTTTCCTGCAAACAACAAACCGAAATAAAACATCAAGCGTATGCTTCAAGTGCAACAAGTATGTGTGCAAAAGCTGCCTAGCAAACAAAGACCCTTGTCGAATGACTGAATCCCAGCTTAGGCAATTCTGTCAAGTCCTTGTTCTGAAATATTTCCAAATACACTCCTGGAAATTGAAATAAGAACACCGTGAATTCATTGTCCCAGGAAGGGGAAACTTTATTGACACATTCCTGGGGTCAGATACATCACATGATCACACTGACAGAACCACAGGCACATAGACACAGGCAACAGAGCATGCACAATGTCGGCACTAGTACAGTGTATATCCACCTTTCGCAGCAATGCAGGCTGCTATTCTCCCATGGAGACGATCGTAGAGATGCTGGATGTAGTCCTGTGGAACGGCTTGCCATGCCATTTCCACCTGGCGCCTCAGTTGGACCAGCGTTCGTGCTGGACGTGCAGACCGCGTGAGACGACGCTTCATCCAGTCCCAAACATGATCAATGGGGGACAGATCCGGAGATCTTGCTGGCGAGGGTAGTTGACTTACACCTTCTAGAGCACGTTGGGTGGCACGGGATACATGCGGACGTGCATTGTCCTGTTGGAACAGCAAGTTCCCTTGCCGGTCTAGGAATGGTAGAACGATGGGTTCGATGACGGTTTGGATGTACCGTGCACTATTCAGTGTCCCCTCGACGATCACCAGTGGTGTACGGCCAGTGTAGGAGATCGCTCCCCACACCATGATGCCGGGTGTTGGCCCTGTGTGCTTCGGTCGTATGCAGTCCTGATTGTGGCGCTCACCTGCACGGCGCCAAACACGCATACGACCATCATTGGCACCAAGGCAGAAGCGACTCTCATCGCTGAAGACGACACGTCTCCATTCGTCCCTCCATTCACGCCTGTCGCGACACCACTGGAGGTGGGCTGCACGATGTTGGGGCGTGAGCGGAAGACGGCCTAACGGTGTGTGGGACCGTAGCCCAGCTTCATGGAGACGGTTGCGAATGGTCCTCGCCGATACCCCAGGAGCAACAGTGTCCCTAATTTGCTGGGAAGTGGCGGTGCGGTCCCTTACGGCACTGCGTAGGATCCTACGGTCTTGGCGTGCATCCGTGCGTCACTGCGGTCCGGTCCCAGGTCGACGGGCACGTGCACCTTCCGCCGACCACTGGCGACAACATCGATGTACTGTGGAGACCTCACGCCCCACGTGTATAGCAATTCGGCGGTACGTCCACCCGGCCTCCCGCATGCCCACGATACGCCCTCGCTCAAAGTCCGTCAACTGCACATACGGTTCACGTCCACGCTGTCGCGGCATGCTACCAGTGTTAAAGACTGCGATGGAGCTCCGTATGCCACGGCAAACTGGCTGACACTGACGGCGGCGGTGCACAAATGCTGCGCAGCTAGCGCCATTCGACGGCCAACACCGCGGTTCCTGGTGTGTCCGCTGTGCCGTGCGTGTGATCATTGCTTGTACAGCCCTCTCGCAGTGTCCGGAGCAAGTATGGTGGGTCTGTCACACCGGTGTCAATGTGTTCTTTTTTCCATTTCCAGGAGTGTATTTACAATTATAGCCTGAAGTTATTTGTTATGTTTTAGTTCCTTGATTGCAATAAGCAATAAAACACGCAGAGCATTTTAGTTACCTGCTGCATTTTAGAATCTTTCACAAATATTTGGTACTTACCTCATTTTTCCATAAAAGTAAAAATACTATTAATTCTCACATAAACAATATGTTTTGATTCTGTTTCAATCTTTTTGTAAAGAAAAACATTATAACATTGTTTTACTTGTTTTAACGACGATTGATGAAAGATTGTGTAATTTCTTCTGTAAAAATTAAAATAAAAAAGTTTACTTCTGAATATTTATTTTTGCAATGTATTATTCATTTTAGATTCGTATTGTCAACATGAAGACGCTCAAAACACCACCCAAATAAGAATAAAACGGTGGTTTTCCAGTGTGAGTCAAAAATGACCCACGCGGTATTACTAGGGGCATGGTGAAATCCGGTACTTCTAGTGTTAAGCACGGTAAAATTAAGTGTGGCAAACAATGCAGACCCTCTTGAACAAAATTAGAGCTGTTCGCTCAGACACAGTACCACAGATAATGAAAATTTCGTATGATCTTTGCAAGTACTTCATAAATAGAAATTGATGTCGACATGTGCTAGGATACCTACTTACCATCCCAAACCGAAATACATTTTCACATTTTCAC
Source organism: Schistocerca cancellata (assembly GCF_023864275.1). Taxonomy (NCBI): domain Eukaryota; kingdom Metazoa; phylum Arthropoda; class Insecta; order Orthoptera; family Acrididae; genus Schistocerca; species Schistocerca cancellata. The sequence goes on from NC_064631.1 coordinate 498,815,864, forward strand.
ACACTTGGTATCTCAAGGGATGCATTGCCTACTAGTATCTATTACGACTCGGAGTCAATGAAACACTTACTGCAAATGAGAAAAATTACACCGTCTGACAAAAAAAGAAAAAAAAGCTAATGCACCAAGAAGGAAAGAGGAAATCAAATCAAATTTAATGGATTGAATGCATTGAGAGAGTATGTGAAGTCATTTCATTGACTACAGAATGGAGTCAAATTTGCAAAGAACTAGCAAGTCAACCAACTTACCAGCATGACGTTGCACCCCCTCTGGCTTGGATGCAAGCACCGATTCGGATGGGAAGGGTTTCATAAAGCCGCTGTGTCCTCTCTTGTGGCAAGCTAGTCAACAACTGTAGTACATGCTCTTTTGGATATTGGCACTGAACGAACTTGACGTCTGAGGGACAGATATGGGGATCTTTCTTGCCTCGGGAGTAACTCAGCATCACTCGGGCAGTTCGTAGACATAAGTGCCATCTGTGAAGGAGCATTGTTCCACTTAAAAATGGCACCACAATACTGCGACACGAGAAGACGCAGCTGTCCCTGACCTACTGTTGTGCTGTCAAAATTCGCTAAATCACTACCATTCATAACCGCAAGTCACACTTGGTAGCTCCCCACACTACGATGTTCGAGTGTAACATCACTGTGTTTCTCCAGCATACTGGAAGAATGGGATCTCTTCCCAAGTCGCCGCGACACCTGCCAATTCATCGCAGAACACAATGCGACAACAGTCGTCAGCAGTCAATGTTGCCGAATACGTTGCCACTCCAAATGCAGCCATTTGTGTTGTAGTGTTAAAGCATGAGACAGCAATTACCCGGCTACTGCTGCTGCTAATCTATGAAAAATGATGCATGATGACACAGAATGTTGCAAGAAGTCCATCACTTGTTCACAAACGTGAAGGGGCTACGATGTGCTTGGTGCACAACATGGCTACCCTCCCATGTTGTGACCAGATGTGGCCAAATGGTACCTTCACGAGGAGTTTGCCTGTCCTCATCTTCCCATTGAGATAAATGTCAGGCCTCTGTCACATTCAAATGCCCCAAATATCTGGATATTGCACCATTCGACCAGCCTGCCAAAGGAGATCCACAATGAGACCAACATCAGGTCCCTGTTATATCCAAATGTCCCAAATATCTGGATATTGCACAATTTGACCAGCCAGCCAAAAGGATACCCACAATCAGACCAACAACAGGCCTCTGTCACATGCAGATGCCCCAAATATCTGGATATGGCACAATTCGACCAGCCAGCCAAAAGGAGACCCACAATGAGACCAACATCAGGCCTCTGTCACTTCCGATGCCCCAAATATCTGGATATTGTACGGTTCGACCAGCCAATCAAAAGGAGACCCACAACGAGGCCACTATCAAACTCTTTAAGGTGCCGGTGTTGCTATCACACACAAGTACGCAGCATGTTGTTCTCATTCATCATTGAAGGTCTGACAGTGTTTTGCTCCTTACATCAACTACTAGGCCATGTAACAACACTAAACAAGGATATCGCTAATGCAGTCTCGTGGCTGTTCTACTTGTCAGAGAGAACTGCAACTCTAAATGATTTACATACTCGCCAACGGGTACGTGCAAGAATTAATGGTTTGGTGCGTAACTTCGTAGCATGGTTCCGTACGTTTAATAAAGAAAACAGATACACATAACAGAAACTTAGCCATCAATAATACATTCAGTTCACTATTTACAGCAGTCTGCGAACGCTGTGGTGAGTTTTCGATTCCACGACAGCAGAAATCAAGGGGTTTTGTGGTGAAAACTCGTCTTGCCATGTTTGGAACGCACTTTCATCCAGAAAGTAAGTTCCTTGAAATTTGTGCGATAAACAGCGGAAGTGCTAAAAATCTGAGGGGGGCAAGATCAGGTGAATATGGTGGGTGTGGAATGGCTTCCAAGTCCACCTCCTGTACAGAGTTTTTTGCCAGTCTAGCACAATGCGAGCTGGCGTTATCGTCGAGTAGCACCACTTCACGTTGTTCTTGGGCTGCGTCTACAAGGTGTTTCAGTTGTTGACGATTAACGCCGGCAGAGATGTAACATTAACTTTTGTGGATGCGAGCGGGTGTTGTACAGCGAGTTTCTGCTTTGTTTGGGCTCGACGATTTGCTTCTTTTCCTTATGTTAGTATAAAGACACCATTTCTCGTCGCCAAGGATATAAATTGTCGGTGTTGTTCACGAGCCAATTTATGACGAGCAAACAGAAAATTAATATACTACATAGTTGTTTGAGAGAATACTTCCTGCTTTAAAATCTAGGCAGTGCGGCAAATTCGCTCATTAACTGATCATGAGATATAATGTGGACTGCGTAACACGTATAACGCAAGGACAAATTATATATTCGCAGACAATATTGCGGGCTTAACCGAAGGTGAATGAGAGCCTAAAATAGACCATTCTCAGTGCAGCCTGAAAAAAATGAAAAATGTATTTGAGGATCCAGTTTACAAGGGAATGCCAAAAGGGAAACAAAAGGAATGCGATTTAAAGTAAGTTAGATGTAGACATAGACTGTCAGTCACATGTGTTACAAGGAATGACGTAGCGATGGGAAAACGTAGTTTTATGAATTTTTTTGGAGTATATGGTACCTATACCTTTTTTTTTTTTTTTTAACCTTCCCCATTGCATGAGAATGTCGCACGATGGTGAAATGATTACAGTTTATCACATATGCCAGTTTTCGGGTTCACTGACGTGTATCATTGAGAATTAATGCGTTTAAACGATCTTCATCAAACCCCGAATTTCTTCCTGAATTTGGAGAGTCACTAATGCCAAAACGATCCTTCTTAAAACGAGAAAACCATTTTCTTGCCGAGCTCTGTCCAGTGCCATTATCTCCATACACGACACAAATGTTTCTGGCCACCTCCGCTACTGTCACCCCTCTATTGAACTCAGACACAAGAATATGTCGGAAATGTTCCGATTTCTCCACTTGGAACTCTATTTTCTAGCGCCCACAACTCCACTCACTGTCTCCAAATGACAAAATGACAATACGTAAACTCAAATAGCAACAGTGAACTACAAATAAAAATGACAATCGATACATAAACCCACAGCAACTGAAATATCAATATGCAAAACCTATGCACCAACGTAATACATTGATGACCATGTCTTCTGGGCGCTTCACTCTTTTTGTAAGGTGGTGTATGTTGCTCCAACTTGGACTACAAACCTTCTTCTTTCGACCTGTTTAAGCGTCAACGATATTTTAAATATTGTTGTTTGCACCGAGTGAAACAAACAGCCTTTGTCCATTGTCACTTGATGTTCATACTCTTGCTGTCATTGTCAGTGATGAGAACGATGATATCGTGAATTACTAAAATCCTTTGTTCTTTTATAGTAAGACACAAACTAAAGGAAATTACAGTTTCCGTGAAAATCTCAGTCGTTCACAGCAGAAGTAGAGAGAACAGCGGGAGGAAATGCGAATTCCATGTTTCCAGGTTCCTGCTGTAGACACAGGAGCAAAAGCTGTCTTATTGCGACGAGAACTGTTTGGTTACGAGCAGGACTGACGACACGTCGCTGTCAAAGAGGATTCATAGGGACCGTGCATAACACGATTACTGGTGTTAATACCCCGGACAAGAGGTTCATTTCAGAGATGCACCACTTACTCCACCACAGAACGCGTTCGTACTGCCGAGCGCTGTTTGATCTTCCAGACATCGCTCGAAGAAGTCCATTATTGCCTAGCAGCTCCGGTCTTATTCCGCAGCCTTCAATCCGATTACGTTCTCCCATCGTTACGTCATTCCTTGTAACACATTATGTGAGTGACAGTCTATGTCTACATCTAACTTACTTTAAATCGCATTTATTTTGTTTCCCTTTTGCCATTTCCTAATAAACTGAACCCTCTAATACATTTTTCATTTTTTTTTTCCAGTTGCACTCAGAATGGTCTATTTTAGGCTCCCATTCACCTTCGGTTAAGCCCGCAATACTGTCTGCGAAAACGTAATTTGGCCTTGCGTTATTCCTGTTATGCAGTCCACATTATATATCATGATGAGTTAATGAGCGAATTTATCGCACTGCCTAGATTTTAAAGCACGAAGTATTCCCTCAAACAACAATATAGTATATTAATTTTCAATGTTCATTCCTAATGTTGAAAAATATACATCTGTACCAGAAATATACCCAGAGCGTTCTCTCGCCGTAATAAACGCTCTTTGCCGTTCGCTGATTTAAAACGTTTACTACCAGCAGAGGATGTTTAAGTCGTGTCAGTATAATGGCAAGTTACATCAGTTTGAAACTTTTGATATTGTTGTAGTTGTGGTCTTCAGTCCTGAGACTGGTTTCATGCAGCTCTCCATGCTACTCTGTCCTGTGCAAGCTGCTTCATCTCCCAGTACGCACTGCAGCCTAAATCCTTCTGAATCTGTTTAGTGTATTCATCTCTTGGTCTCCCTCTACGATTTTTACCCTCCACGCTGCCCTCCAATACTAAATTGGTGATCCCTTGATGCCTCAGAACATGTCCTACCAACCGATCCCTTCTTCTGGTCAAGTTGTGCCACAAACTTCTCTTCTCCCCAATCCTATTCAATACTTCCTCATTAGTTATGTGATCTACCCATCTAATCTTCAGCATTCTTCTGTAGCACCACATTTCAAAAGCTTCTATTCTCTTCTTGTCCAAACTATTTACCGTCCATGTTTCACTTCCATACATGGCTACACTCCATACAAATACTTTCAGAAATGACTTCCTGACACTTAAATCTATACTCGATGTTAACAAATTTCTCTTCTTCAGAAACGCTTTCCTTGCCATTGCCATTCTACATTTTATAGCCTCTCTACTTCGACCATCATCAGTTATTTTGCTCCTCAAATAGCAAAACCCCTTTACTACTTTAAGTGTCTCATTTTTTAATCTAATTCCCTCAGCATCACCTGATTTAATTCGACTACATTCCATTATCCTCGTTTTGCTTTTGTTGATGCTCATCTTATGCCCTACTTTCACGACACTGTCCATTCCGTTCAACTGCTCTTCCAAATCCTTTGCTGTCTCTGACAGAATTACAATGTCATCGGCGAACCTCAAAGTTTTTATTTCTTCTCCATGGACTTTAATACCTACTGCGAATTTTTCTTTTGTTTCCTTTACTGCTTGCTCAATATACAGACTGAATAACATTGGGGAGAGGGTACAACCCTGTATCGCTCCCTTCCCAACCACTGCTTCCCTTTCGTGGCCCTCGAGTCTTATAACTGCCATCTGGTTTCTGTACAAATTGTAAATAGTCTTTCGCTCCCTGTATTTTACCTCTACCACCTTCAGAATTTGAAAGAGAGTTTTCCAATCAACATTGTCGAAAGCTTTCTCTAAGCTTGTAAATCTTATAGAGCAATTAGAGTTTTGTATGTATTTCCGCGATCTCCTTTTGGATTGAAACCTATTGTTAAGACAGAAACAAACAAGTCTAGAAATCAAACGTGGGATGCCTGTCCAGATTGTCAATTGAAAGTTTTCTTATCTTTACTTACAACTATTACTCCACTTCAATATTAATACATAGCAGTACATTGATCTGAAATATTGTGCTTATTTTTCTACAAGTATCTCCTTACAAGACCATTACAAACTCCTGCTTTATTGTCTTCGGGCAGTCGCATAATGTAAGCAGCATTGTATGGCGTGCGCGGCGACCCTCCACTTTACTGGTTTCGTTCAGACTGAGCCATATAAAAATAAAACAAAGACCCTACCACGAGAATGCACCGTCCGGTGTCCAACTCACTCTGAAGCGGGATTGTCAGCAACAAGGGGTAGTGGGCGATTAATAATAGAAGTCCGCATAATAGGGTGTTGCAGGCAGCATGTGTAGAGAGTGCAGCGTCTTTAAAGCAGAACTGTGTGTGGATGGCCGCGGTGCAGAGCACCACCATTCGGCAACAGACTGCTGAACAGTCGTGAGTTGCTTGCCGTAGTGGGCGTGTCCCTGGCTCTGACGCAGCTCCACTAGGCTGGTGATACTGAAGAGAAACAGTGGTCTGCAGTGGATTGATTGGCCGGCGTCCTATCACTGGAGCCGGAAAACAGAGCATTACACCCAGAGGAGACCGCGACAAGTAAACTCAGCAGAAAAACTATTGGTGGCCCTCTTGAAAAACAACGCTGGTCGGTTTGGAGCGCTGTAGGTGGAGACGTGCCGGCCCTCCACCACTGCGGTAAGTTATGGCAATGAAGTGGTGTGTACGTGACAGTCGTTTGTGTGAGATCAGAGCAGTAAGGTGAGATTACGTGGAGACGTGAAAGGATGGTAAAAAGAAGCTACCGTGTTCGGATTTGCGCATGACCACACTGCGAATGGAGTTTGACTGATTTGTTGGTATAACAACGAGGACCGTCCAACGTGTCTACATGGAAAGCTGCATCACACGCAGGCATGTACCACGGCGTAAGAGCACTTATCGTGATTTTATTTATTTATTTTGTTAAATCATAAGGACAGCAGTAGGAGTTTTATTTTCTCACAATAGTAAACGGTCGTCGTCTCAAAAACCTTTTGCCAAAAGGATGGATACACAAAAAATTGTCATGATTTGTTACTGAAAGACGGTTTCAGCCACGACAGAAATTGCAGATATCGCCGCTGTGGCAAAATGCAGGTTCAGCTCAGATTCTGGTCGAAAATTTCGATGGTAACTGTATACAACTGAAATATGGAATCGTGTAATGTGACACCACATGACATGCGCCCATTCATTGAAATCGTCGAGAACACGAAGTAGGGCGTTTGTTTCGACATTCTGCTTCGCACTGCTCACAGCATCTCCGTAAGGCTTACGTGTGGTTCGAACCTACCAGTAACAAATCCAGCAGCCCGCCTCTGAACTGCCTTGACGTCTTCCTTTAATCCGATGTGGTACGGATCCCAAACACAAGAGGAGTACCCAAGAATACGTCGCACTAGCGCCCTATATGCGGCCTCCTTTACAGATAAACCACACTGTCCAATAAACCGAAGTGGACCATTCGCCTTCCCTACCACAACCCTCTCATGCTTGTTCCATTTCATACCGCATTTAACGTTACGCCCAGATATTTAAATAACTTGACTGTATCAAGCAGGACAATGCTGTATCTGAATATTACGGGGTTTGTTTTTCCTACTCATCCACATTCATTTACATTTTTCTACATTTAGAGCTAGCTGCCATTCGTCACACCAACTAAAAACCTTGTCAAAGTCGTCCTGTATCATCCTACAGTTAACTTCGAAACCTTCCCGTACACCACCGCATTATCAGCAAACAACCACAGACTGCTGCCCACCCTGTCTGCCAGATCAATTACGTATATAGAAATAATATCGATCCTCTCACACTTCCATGAGGCACTCCTGACAATGCCCTTGTGTCTCGTAAACATACACCGTCGAGGATAGCATACTCGTTTCTCCACTGGGGCGCCGTCTCACATCTGGAAATCTAGAAATATGCAATTCGCCTGTTGCTCTTCATCCATAGTTCGCTGCATATCAGGTAAGCGAAGGACAAGCTGAGTCTCGCATGAGCGATGCTTTCCAAAACCACGCTGATTGGTGGATGCAGGCTTCTCAGTATCAAGAAAAAATTTTATACTCAAAAAAAGGTTCAAATGGCTCAAAGCACTATGGGACTTAACATCCGAGGTCATCAGTCCCCTGGACTTTGAACTACTTAAACCTAACTAACCTAATGTTATCACACACATCCATGCCCGAGGCAGGATTCGAACCTGCGACCGTAGCAGCAGCGCGGTCCCGGACTGAAGAGCCTAGAACCGCTCGGCCAGCCTTTTTCATTCAAACTGAGAATATATTCAAGAATTCGGCAGCAAACCAATGTCAGAGATATTCGTCTGCGTTGTTTTCCAGTCGCAGGGGACTCTGCGCTGGGAGAGAGCTAAGTAAGGGACCAATGCCGTAGAGTACTCTTTGCAGAACGGAATTGGGATTGCATCGGGGCCTTCTTTTCGACTGAGTTGTTTCGATAGAAATATTTACTCTGTCCATAGGTCACAACGTAGTTGATTCTGCTACTTTTCTGGGGATGCTTTTGGTACCGTAACATGGACTTATGCATTAGAGTTGTCGTAAACAAGAAGCAGGATGTTTGCCTGAAGAATCTTGGTGATGAAGTGTTGGTTTTTATTCTTCACGTTCGTCATCAGTATGCTGTTTTCTCTACTATCTTCCACGACGACAATAGCCGTTGCTGGTTTCACGGACACTCTGTCACCCAATCGCACCTCTGCTGGCCCGTTAAATCACCTGCTCTTATTACCATAGAAAATATGTGGGACTGTTTGGAACAGCGAGTGAAACATGGCAATTAGCATCCCCGCAATTCGGTTGTTCTACAGGACGCCGTCGTCAGGGAGTGGTTTCAGCTGCACACAGTACACTGAGGTGACGAAAGTCGTGGGGTACCTCCTGATACCGTGTAGGACCTCCTTTTTCCCGCCGTCGTCCGGGATGTTGAAGTGGCATGAACTCATCAAGTCGTTGGAAGTCCCCTGTATAAATATTGAGCCGTGGTGCCTCACTAGCTGTCCATAACTGAGAAAGTGTTGTCAGTGCAGCTTCTTGTGCATGAACTTACCTCTCTGTTAAGGCCCATAAATGTTCAATGGGACTGATGTCGGGCGATCCGGGAGGCCAAATCATTAGCTCGAGTTGCCCAGAATGTTCTTCAATCTTAATGCGAACAACTGTCGCCGTAAAACAAGATGTATTGTCATCCATAACATGAAGTCTATGAATGGCTGCAAATTGTCTCCAAACAGCCGAACACAACCATTTCCAGTCAATGATCGGTTCAGTCTGGCCAGAGGATCCAGCCCATTCTGAGATCTTAGTAGATGTGCCAGGATACAACAGTTTAACGGGCGGGAGGAAAGTGCAGGATGAGTTTACGGAAAGCCATTTAAGCTTCACTATAGTTAGTACTGTTTTATTTAACAAGATATCTTTAAAATATCAACAACATACAAATCCATGTAACCAAAGCGTCAACCACAAGAAGACCGAAGCGCCACCCGGTGGGGTGACAGGAAAACGTACTGCGCCAGTAAGCAAAGACAAAACAACTCGGGAAATGAGCTGCAGCTCAACTCCCTGCCCCCAAAAAAGGAAACGTACCGGGGGTGAGGGGGATTCACCAGGATCAGGTTGATTAGCGCTCTTAACCTGGCTAATATGTATCCTTAATGTTTTTCTGGCCCACGGGCTACGCACCAGGAGATTTACTGGGCTCAGGACCCTCAAAACTGTGCGAGGGCCTACAAATTGTGGGGTGAGTTTACTAGAGGCAGCTCCTACCGAACCCCCGTCACGGTTAAGGTTTTGCACGAAAATGAAAGGGCCTCCTGCCACATGATAGCAACTTTTCCTCAGCCGATTGTGGGCTAGTTCAATGTTTCTCTTGGCCCTCCCCCAATTCTGCTTAATAACATCCGAGTCAATGATATGCCGGTCGCTGAGGCCGAGCGGTTCTAGGAGCTTCAGTCCGGAACCGCAGTGCTGCAGCGGTCGCAGGTTCGAATCCTGCCTCGGGCCTGGATGTGTGTGATGTCCTTAGGTTAGTTAGGTTTAAGTAGTTCTAACTTCTAGGGGACTGATGACCTCAAACGTTAAGTCCCATAGTGCTTAGACCCATTTGAACCATTTTTGTCAATGATCTCAGGGAAAAGGACATTAATATTCCAAAGGTTGGACAAGCGAAGAATTAATAGGGTAGGCAACCATTAGGTTAGCCAGGGCCGATCCAGAGGCTTCGCGCTGTATGGAATATAACGAAAGGTTTTATCCAGGGAATGGAAATATCCTACTTGGTTTCAGACCTTGCTTGGTAAATTAAAAAGGCGGCCTTAAGATCCCTATTTATCCTTTCCGCAAAGGAGGGCTGTGGATAATAGGAGGTAGTGGTGATATTGTTGATGCCAATGCCAAAACAAAAACGCTTAAAATCGCTGGAAACAAAGGCCGGCGTATTATCGCTTGCTAGCACCCTAGGAGGACCAGATGGAGAAAATATCTTGATAAGCTGGTGAATAAATACAGATGCCGCCATCGCCTGAGCAGGAACAAGCCAAACGAAATGCGAGAAGGTATCCACAACAACCATAATGTAACAGTTGCTGCCCTTAATTTGAGGTAGGGGTGCCAGGGAATCAATAAACAAATTATCCATCGGGTGTTGCTCGCGTTCCGAACAAAGAAGGCTCTTGGATAAATGGGGGTTAGGCTTAGCTATTTTACAGAGTTCACACTGCCCCACTAGGCGGTGAACATCCTTGGATAGGTTTGGCCAGGTGACGTGACGCCGAATTTAGCAAAACTTTCGTGGATACTAAAGTGCCTCCCGCCAATGAACGATGAAAATGGAAAATCGATAGAACGAGCTCGATTGTGAAACAAATTCCCCATGTCCTAGAGGACTATCTACTTCTCGGCAAAGAATATCCTTCAAAACTCCAGCCAAAAGCTACTTACGAATAGACGCTAGGTCAGGATCTTGATCTTGTTTGCCCTTTCAAACGCTAAAGAGCTGGAGAACCTCAGTAAGAATACTGCACACAAGAACGCCTGTTCAGGAGAACGTCGAGAATGTAGTTCACTATCCTCTCCGAACATCAGACTAAGTGCGTTGGCAACCTGTTTATCAGAACCTCTAATACGGTGCACGTGAAAAAGGAAGGCGGAGATACGGACGGCCCCGCCTCACAATCCTTCCTTTCTTTCTAGGCCGAGCGGGGAGACAGCTAAGGGCTTGGTTATCAGACTCGGGATCGAACTTTCGGTGTTTCAAGTAAAATACAAATTTCTCTAGAGTGAACAACACAACCAACGCCTCACACACAAACAGAGTATTTAAGTTCAGGGCCCACCAATCTTCTAGAGGTGTAAAATATTGAAATAAACGATATCGGAATTGAAAAACAACTGCTATCACTTAGTAGCGGAAAAGCATCCGGACCAGACGAGATACCCTTAAGATTCTACAGTGATTATGATAAAGAACTTGCCCCCTTTCTATCAGCAATTTATCGTAGATCGCTGGAAGAACGTAAAGTACCTAGCGACTGGAAGAAAGCGCAGGTCGTTCCCATTTTCAAGAAGGGTCATAAATCAGATGCGAATAATTATACGCCTATTTCGCTTACGTCAATCTGTTGTAGAATAATGGAACATGTTTTGTGTTCTCGTATTATGACGTTCTTAGATAATACAAATCTCCTTCATCATAACCAACATGGATTCCGCAAACAGAGATCATGTGAAACTCAGCTCGCCCTATTTGCCCAAGAAATTCACAGTGCCGTAGACACTGTCGAGCAGATTGATGCCGTATTCCTGGACTTCAGGAAGGCATTTGATACGGTTCCGCACTTACGTCTAGTGAAAAAAATACGAGCTTACGGAATATCGGACCAGGTTTGTGATTGGATTCAGGATTTCCTAGAAGAAAGAACACAACATGTCATTCTTAACGGTTCAAAATCTGCAGATGTAGAGGTAATTTCGGGAGTACCGCAAGGAAGCGTGATAGGACCTTTATTGTTTACAATATACATAAATGACTTAGTTGACAACATCGGTAGCTCCGTGAGGCTATTTGCAGATGACACGGTTGTCTACAAGAAAGTAGCAACATCAGAAGACTCGTACGTACTCCAGGAAGACCTGCAGAGGATTAATGCATGGTGCGACAGCTGGCAGCTTTCCCTAAACGTAGATAAATGTAATATAATGCGCATACATAGGGGCAGAAATCCATTCCAGTACGATTATGCCATAGGTGGTAAATCATTGGAAGCGGTAACGACCGTAAAATACTTAGGAGTTACTATCCGGAGCGATCTGAAGTGGAATGATCACATAAAACAAATAGTGGGAAAAGCAGGCGCCAGATTGAGATTCATAGGAAGAATTCTAAGAAAATGTGACTCATCGACGAAAGAAGTAGCTTACAAAACGCTTGTTCGTCCGATTCTTGAGTATTGCTCATCAGTATGGGACCCTTACCAGGTTGGATTAATAGAAGAGATAGACATGATCCAGCGAAAAGCAGCGCGATTCGTCATGGGGACATTTAGTCAGCGCGAGAGCGTTACGGAGATGCTGAACAAGCTCCAGTGGCGGACACTTCAAGAAAGGCGTTACGCAATACGGAGAGGTTTATTATCGAAATTACGAGAGAGCACATTCCGGGAAGAGATGGGCAACATATTACTACCGCCCACATATATCTCGCGTAATGATCACAACGAAAAGATCCGAGAAATTAGAGCAAATACGGAGACTTACAAGCAGTCGTTCTTCCCACGCACAATTCGTGAATGGAACAGGGAAGGGGGGATCAGATAGTGGTACAATAAGTACCCTCCGCCACACACCGTAAGGTGGCTCGCGGAGTATAGATGTAGATGTAGATGTAGATGTAAGTAAGGGGGAGTCTCTCTCCACTGTCTTCCTGGAACAAGGCAGCGGAAACGCCAGCGGTGAAGGCATCGCTCTGGACAATGAATTTTTTAACAGAATTATGGATGACTAAGACTGGGGGACTAGTTAAAGCAGTTTTTATTGCATCAAAGGCCGCCTGCTGGGTTTCTTCCCACACAAAATCTTCCCCCTAACTGCACAGATTGTTAAGGGGCAGCGATTTGAGCAAATTTAGGCGCGAAGTTACGAAAGCAATTTGCCATGCCAATAAACCTAGCAATGCCCTTCATATTTATCGGAGGCGGAAAGTTCCTTAGGAAACCGTGCGTTTCTATACAACTCTAGTTCCGTCACCGGAAACCAAGTGCGTCAAAAAGGAATCTTCACGCCTGGCCAAAGTGACATCCGATGATATAAAGGTCTGACTCGCCTTCCGCAATCTAATCAAACCTGACGAAGATGTTCAAGATGTTCACTGAACGACGGCTATAAATTACCACGTCGTCTAAGAAGTTACAGACACAACGCAACTTTAAACCCCCAACGTATGATCCAGCAACTGGGACAGGATAGCAGCACCAATGGACAATCCATAAGGAATCCTGTTGAATTCGTGCAGGTTCCAATCAATACAGAAGGCGGCCGCCGGCTTGGAATCTTCAGTAGGAGGTGTTTGCTAATGTGCCTGATGTAAATCGAGCACCGTGAAATAAGAGGCACCCGAAAGCCACGTAAATGCAATATGATCAGGAAGTGGCGCTGACTCTAAAATTATTTTTTTATTAAGGGCATGATGATCAGTAACTGGCCTGTAATCGTTGTCTCGACCCTTAGGAACCACAAAAATCGGGAAGACTTAAGGCGAAGTGGACGGTATAATGGAGCCCTGACGAAGCATGTGGTTATCTTGTCCCGTAGGATAGCCATCTTGGGTGGGGAGAGGCGGTAAGGCGCTTGTCCTATGGGCACATCATCAGTAAGACGGACCTTGTACTGAATGAGTTTAATAGCACCGAGTCTGTCAATCAAGACATCAGAAAATTAATGCAAAACGGTTAACAATTCTCGCCCCTCGTTGACTGCCAAACGACTGACGTCAAATTTCGGGTCCTGCTGCTGCAAAGAATTGATACGGCCGATAAAACGGCATGAACTCAACGCTGTCTTCTCTGAAGAAGAAAATTTAAAATAAAAGGTATCTAGACCAAAGTCAAGCACCAGGCCAGTCCGTCGTAGAAAGTCACACCCAAGAATCATAGCGGCAGACAAATTCCTCACAAGAAAAAAGGTAATCGACAAATAAAAACCATAAATATTCAGTAGCCTCTATTGTTTCTCCAACCAGAGGTTACTCTTGCCCCTTGGCGTTACGACGTCCCTGAGAAGAAGAAAAGAGTAACATAATGCGGCTAAACTGACGCCACTTCTGTAAACAACGCCCTTTCTTCTTTGGTGAGTGATATCGACCTACGGTGTTACACAAGTGTCAAGTAGATCTTTGACAACTGACAGACATATTAACCTGGATGTCTCCATGGAAACGGCGTCCCAAAACGCTGATGATGTTTGGTTGGTTTGTGGGGCGCTCAACTGCGCGGTCATCAGCGCCCATACAAAATTCAAATTTCTACACAATCCAATTTGTACACAATCCAGTCTGTCACGAATAATAATAATGATGATGAAATGATGAAGACAACACAAGCACACAGTCCCCGGGCAGAGAAAAACGCTAACCCGGCCGGGAATCGAACCCGGGACCCCATAATCTAGAGGTGGCAACCCTTGCCACAAGACCACGAGCTGCGGACTTCCTAACATGTTATTACAGGCACCAAAATATGGCACACATATACAACGATGTATTTAGTTCTTTCTAGTGTTGTTTGATGACTTTAAATAACTGACTACTAATACAAAGAAGTCAAAATATACAATTTTCATGTTAATACGTCATATATTTGGTCTCATTACGAATAAATAGCAGTAGCTATAGAACTAACGATCGTTCCACAAAATTCGGGCCAACTGCCGAATGTTGGTAACTTCCTGACACAATATTTTGGCGTAGAGTCTTCTGGCCATCTTCAGGCAACACTGGCGAAAACTCGCTGAGCTCTGGTATTTAAGGCCCCTCCGGCACATGCGTGGTTGGATTCACTTGGCGTTGCGCGTGCGCTACTTGAGGGCGTTAGATTCTGCTGCGCCGAGCGCCATCCGTGGTGAAAGCTCGCAGCATCGGTATCAGATCGATTGTCTTCCCGCGGTTCCATCACAGAACTACGCCGGCTACGGATACGAAGTTTTTCGACAATTGGATTCCATGCCGAATTCAATTGATAACCGCCGTCACGATTAATAAGAGACTCATTATCAGACAGCCGCATTTCCACGGATTCATTAATAACAGAACTCCAAAACTTAGACGTATGGGACACAATTTTTGTCTCATTGTAATTCATGTCATGACCAGTGGAAATACAGTGTTCAGCGATGGCAAACTTACAAGGCTGAAGAAGGCAAGTATGCCGCTGATGTTCTACAATGCGATCCTGCACAGTACGCGTCGTTTGCCCTATATAAGATTTGCCGAATTGACACGGAATCCTGTAAACACCTGCCTTGCGCAGCTCTAGGTCGTCTTTGACAGACCCCAGCAGCGACGAAATTTTAGCAGGAGGGCGAAAGGTTGCTTTCACTTTATATTTTCTTCGTATTCTGCCTGTTTGCGCTGAAATATTACCAATATATGGTATATAGGTAGTCGTCTTAAAGGCTTCCTCTTCTTTGCTCCGTCGTTTACAGGTCTGCAGCGCTCTCTCCATTTGCTGGGACAAATACCCATTCTTCAGAAATACAGTCTGCAAGTGCTCCAGTTCCGTTTGCAAACTGTCGGTGTCAGAGATGACGTGGGCTCGGTGAATCAATGTCTCAAAACACCCATCGTTTGTGCCGGATGGTGGCAACTAGCGGCTTGCAAGTAAAGGTCTGTGTGAGTGGGCTTTATGCCGGGTGATCAAAAAGTCAGTATAAATTTGAAAACTGAATAAATCACGGAATAATGTAGATAGAGAGGTAAAAATTGACACACATGCTTGGAATGACATGGGGTTTTATTAGAACCAAAAAAATACAAAAATTCAAAAAATGTGCAACAGATGGCACTTCATCTGATCAGAATAGCAATAATTAGCATAACAAAGTAAGACAAAGCAAAGATGATGTTCTTTACAGGAAATGCTCAATATGTCCACCATCATTCCTCAACAATAGTTGTAGTCGATGAATAACGTTGTGAACAGCACTGTAAAGCATGTCCGGAGTTATGGTGAGGCATTGACGTCGGATGTTGTCTTTCAGCATCCCTAGAGATGTCGGTCGATCACGATACACTTGCGACTTCAGGTAACCCCAAAGCCAATAATCGCACGGACTGAGGTCTGGGGACCTGGGAGGCCAAGCATGACGGAAGTGGCGGCAGTGCACACGATCATCACCAAACGACGCGCGCAAGAGATCTTTCACGCGTCTAGCAGCATGGGGTGGTTCTAATAAAACCCCATGTCATTCCATGCATGTGTGTCCATTTTTACCTCTCTATCTACATTATTCCGTGGTTTATTAAGTTTTCAAATTTATACTGAGTTTTTGATCACCCGGTATATACCGAATGACCAAGTGTGCCATCGCTCTTACGTCGCGTCAGAAGTTTTTGTTTTCCTCACCACTCGGATATTAGGATCTTTATCTATTTTGCAATATGTTGAGTCGCGTAATGAAACATTAATCTTATTAATATAGGCCTCCCGTAGCATTAAAACAGTAGCATTACCTTTGACCGATTTAAGTACCACTGTATCCGGATCTGCTCCACCACCACTACTGGACTTCTTCAGTTCCGTCTAAGAAGCTGTGCGTCGTCTTGCTACAGATGAAGCTGAGGAAGTGCGTCGGGAGTCTTGTCGTATGTTGACAAGAGCTACACCGCCGAAGTGCAACACCTCCCCTATGGAGAGGGCAGCCCTCCGGAACTTGCGAGCACCATTTGAGAGAGGACGTGTAGTTGAGCTGAAAGAAGCCGTTTGGAGTAATCGACCACTCGCTCGCCATTTGAATAGAAGCGATGCCACTATTCGACATGTTCGCAGGAATGCGTGAACCATGGCCGAAGGCAGTCGAGAAGGAAGCGGTCGACCTAAAGACACGGTAAGACGTGAGGACCCAGCAATCGCCAGCATCATTATCATCGATATGACGTGCAACTGTGCTTCAGAGACCACTTCCATGGTCCTCTGTACACCAACAAGTCCTTAGCAGTGGTGTCAGGTACGTTCGGCCTGGAATCTCATTGAGTAGAACTGTCTTCAGTGACGGATCCTGCTGTGAACTGAACCCCGAACGCCCCGAAATGCGACGGGATACCAACCTGACACTCACTCGCTTTACCGACCAGCAACCAGGAGTGACGGTTTGGAGTGACATCTCATTTCATAGCAGGATCCCTTTGGTTGCCATCCGCGGCACACTTCCACAGCACAGCGGTACTTGTCCCGTTTCCTTGCCCTTCATACCAAGCCTCCTCTGGTTACATTTCAGTAATATAGTACCCACCTGTACTCGACAACAGTTTCTACTCGTTGTCCTCGTGCTTGCCAAACCCTAACTTGGCCAACATTGTTTCCGGATCTCTCCTCAATTGAGAACATTTGCAGCATTATGGGAATGCCCTTCCAACCAGCTCGTGAGTTTGAGTTTCTTACGATACTCCTCACGAGGACATCCAACAACTGTATTAACCAACGTCAAACAAATAACTGTTTCCACTGGTACGTTGTTGCTTCCTTTTTTTGCGTTTATCAGGAATTAAACAGAATTAAACTGTAAGTGCCTTTCGACTCTCAAATATTAGTCAGTGCCAAGTGCCAGTTTCAAATATATCCTGACACAACCGGGACCGATCAAGTGACTTGTCTTTCAATTTTTTTTAAAACTTTATAGGCTTTCTTCTGAGCTGTTAAAATGAAATTACTAAATTTTTAGAAAATATATTGAATTTTATGAAATTACCAATGTTTGTAAACCCAAGTGGTTCAGAATTGCTTCACTAATTTGTCTAAGTTACGACTATGGTTTACAGTGTCTGCTATAGAGTCAGTAACATTCCCACCTAACGCAAATATTTATTTTTTTGAGTGTAGCAGCAACAGATTACGTCGTAAACTTTGGTTTTCAAGATGTCACCCGCTAGGAATATTGGTGGAATGTTCTCTTCGCTTCATGCGGACACGATTTCCGGAGTACGATAAGTGACCGATTCCTTCTCTAGAAGCCTCTCTAGCAAGGTGACGCGCATATTTTTAACGCGATGTTTGATGCTGGTCAGATATTTCCATAAATCTATTTCCAGGTTCCAAAAATTTATCTCATTTGATTTCGTTGAATACTGCTGTCAGGGATGTCCTTCACGCAGAATTGCGTCCCTGCTTCAGAATCGTCGTGATCGCATCTCGGGGAATGTCCTTCGTCCCTCTGCGAAAGCCTGCACTCAATTCGGCGCACCGTTTCCCGGAAGCTTGAAAAATGATATTCCAATTCCTTCATCCCTGCTCTTCATTCGCCAGCACTTGCTATAGATATCGAGAATCTACATCGAAACGATTGCGCAGAAATTTTATGTGTTGTGCTATCATACGAGGAAAAAGGGCAAGAGCGCTTCATTCGTCCCAACGTATTCGTTTTACCGAGTGCTTGTTTCGAAAACATTTACATATGCAGTGAGGTACTAAACAACGCTTTAACGAGTTTTATGTTGATATACTGTTCGCACAATTGCTTCCATTAGTTGAATCTCTATTTTTCTTTTTCTGTCTGCATAGCTGACAGCAATGTTATTTAACTTATGGCGCTACTTGAAAGCGAGATATAATAAATCTAGAAATGAGTTCCTTTTAGAGTCGTCCTTTTTTTATTTTACATAAATTGGAAAGGAGATTTTTCATTTACCATTTACATTGACCATATTTTCCAGCTCTTCGTCCTTCCACCTTTCGCTTCAGTAATAAGAAAAAGCCGTTTCAGATCTTGGCAAAGCATCCCCTAAGCAGATATTGCAACTTTTACAGTTTCACCTTGGGATCTTAACAATGGAAGTAGTCTTTCATAGTGTGCTTTACACCCAAATTACGACCAAAGGTCTCTTTTATATGCAGCTAAGATTCTGACTACTGTCGTAAACCTACTAGATGTGTATGAAATGATTATCTGATTGTTAAAGCTTTCCTGTTAGTTGCATGCGTTCTTTCGGAGAAGACCCCTGTCGTATATCAGTAGCGTGAACAACAGTTCACGACACAAATGCTTGTTGTAATGTGACGATGATGTTGTTGTTGGATAAAACAACTCCGAAACCTCAGCGCATGCAATAGCTGCATGTACGAGGGTAGTCACAAAATTTTAATTTCCACCTCCAAGTAGTCAAAAGCTGACGATGAGACCAGGTGCTGGTGTTAACTCCTCTCTGAAAATTCTACTTCCAACGCGACACATTTTTCTCAACGATGAATGACATGGCGGACATATTCTGTACACGTTTCACTGATGAATATTGGTTCCACTGACAAATACGTTCGAGTATCGAAGAATCCAGCATAACAATTCTCTAGAAAGTCATTACAGTACATTGGCGTGAGGAGTGTTTTTACCAAGTAGCGAATCCAGCATAACAATTCTCTAGAAAGTCATTACAGTACATTGGCGTGAGGAGTGTTTTTACCAAGTAGCGAAATGTGATCTTGAAGTTAATATTTTGGTCGGAAACTTACGGGCATGATTTGTAAGAAGAATCTGACACAATCAAAACAATTAATATAACAAGTTCCCATGAACAACTGATAAAAAGTCGCCAATAATCATATGTGTTGTGCATTTGTTCACAAACTGAAGAATCGCCAGTAGTGCATTAGTTTGCAAAAAGGGCATCTTATTACTATTCCTCTATCTATCTTTTTGTGATCTCGTTCTAGTGTTTCCTGATTATCAAAATAATACATGCTTGTAGTGTAAATTACACGTAGCTGCATATTCAGTTGTAAACTAACTAAATCAATGTCCAACTGTCATACATACATTAAAGGGTTCTAACCAAACAGAATTAAAGGAAACAAGGTAAACACTGTGATTGAAGGACGAAGGTATAAAAGAGAGAGAAAAATGTGTCCACTGCATGTGCGGGAATTGTGTCACTTACTTTTAGGCTAATTACTGTGTGAGAGTGAATAACTGTGACAAACGTGAGGACATTTAAGATCACGAGTGCTTCTATTAGTAAGACGCGACTTCTACTTGTGATAGTTTCAGATTACAGATCCTATTCGAAGATAACATGATTAATGTCGTTGTCTATTTGAGCTTTCCAGATAGCGCTGCTGATTAACTCTTAACCTATAGTCACTCACTTTACAGACTGCTACACAGTACTTATCCTCTACTGAGCGTGTACTGAGCGTGTATTATGTGCAATTTAGTATTCAAATAACCAGATTGTGAAGATGTAAATATTTTTATGCTAAATTCCTATTTATTTCATGAGTTAAGACATTCGTATGTATAGAGTATTCGGATTACATGCTAATTACGATGTTGGTTTCAGTGACTATTTTAGAAATTTGCTGAACAGCTGAGGTGAGGATCACCTTTGGCTCAGACAAAGTTACTGTCAGGATACCTGTACTTACTCATTTGCTCCCCTTATTATAATACCTAATAATATTATCACAGAACGCTTGCAGTTTGCTTCTAGTTACCTAGTCGTTTGCTATTGACATACAAATTTTATTAGATTCTCTACTTTTCAGTGTGCACCTCAGCAATGCTCTCAATCTCAGGTTTATTTCAAAATCCATTCGACTAACCACGGTTAGCTACTTGAGGCGGGGCAGGGTTGGTGCGCTTCGTTGCGACTTATTTATTGATGTTCACCTACCTCAGTATAGTATCCATTCACCACCCGTTGCTCCGCATTCGTAGGTACTATGTAGACGATGAGAAAAGCACCGTCCATACTTACGATTACAGAGTCCGCATAACTCCAGTAACAAGATAAACCTGTAAATCTCTATTAATAACGAGCAAAGTGGGTGCTTCCTCCCTTCATTGAAAATGTTTGTTTGTGGATACAGATGTTTTATTACGGTCCTTTTCATTTATTGTGTCACCAAGCCCACATTTACGTTGGTAGTACATCTGCTACTAGTTCGCGCAGCTTATATCACAAGTAAGACAGCCAGAAATGTGCCAAGTCCAACCCGAAATATTACGAGATTCACACAGGCATTACTCTGTCCAAAACGAGTTCACATTCGGTCCTTTTCAGTGGATTCTTCGAAAGAAGATGCTCGCCGAAATTTTCTGTACATGCATACGGAACACGCCACGCAGAATTATACACAAAGTCCAACAGTTTCACACGCGGTTTTTTCTGCAACTAACATTCCAAAAACTCTAAAAACTTCACCGAAATGTCCGTAATTGCCTCTGCTAGCACGGCGATGTAAACCGAGCGCGATTTAACCGTTATTTCTTCATCTTACAGATAATTTTTTCGAACACATTTAACATGATCTCGTCCGACATCGAGTCCACGACTGCCTGAATGCCGTTGCTCACAGGGCATATAACTCACTCAATTAAGGGGGAAAGACTTTTCTCTCATTGGTTGATCAAAATGATCATCCAATCAGATTAACCTTTCATGATCAATTTCGCGCGCAAATCGCTTTACTCCAGTCAGCATTCGCAGATGCATCTATGTCATTCCATATTGCAAAATTTCACAAAATGTTCCACCAAACCAAACGCAAAACAAAAGAAAACTATGCTTGAAATATACTTTAGAACTAAGTACTCTCTTACTATCTTATTACAAAAGCAAACGCTCCTAGACACACGTCATCCACCAGTTAGGGGGATTCACCATTTTCAGGACATCCTGGTTACGTAACACTTGCTACTTACGGATGGTGTAATACATTATAAAATGGAAATTTGACGTATGTCCCCATATACCCACTCACACTCACTCTCATCTATTCACACCCTAACACAAAATATAAATATCAACTTTTAAACTATTATTTTCCTTACGAAAGCAGAATTATTAAAAATTTAGAATTAAAATTCTTTAAAAATAACTTATGCACGCTGAGAGTGCTGTTTGTATTTTCAAATGACAAAGAATCTTAAACTGTCGTGATTCCTATCTGAATTTACTATACTAAGTGTCAGATAAGGACTTTTTAATAGGTTTTTCATATTTTCAAAACTATTAATGTTATCCTCATGAAAGTTTTACACACTGTTCTTCTAAATTATAAAAGTTCCTATACCAAATTTGAAAACAAACAGATCATATTTATCATAGTTATTTAGTTTATTAGGTGAGATGAATAAGTGATCTTAGTACGCTCCACACACAGCGGTTCTCACGGACCACACACTGCCACAGATGGAATTATGATGCCAGCAGCCGACTACACAACGGCCAGGGCTGGAAACTTCATTGCCAGCCTCCAATACAGCTTGACCTAACGGAATAAGTGCAAAACTCTGCAGCCGTGTAAATAGCTGCGACATTACATACTGTTTTTGGCGAGTTTGATTATAATGTGGTTGCGTTTTAGCTGATAAATGATCAGCTCAAGAACTTCTTCTTACATTTCAGTAATTCCCAAAGTTCAAAGAGTAATATTTTTTTGACAAATTAACTTAAAAATCTATTATCACGTATCTTACTGTCAAGGGTTAAGTAAACGTCCTGTTGAACTAGAAACTGGAAGCTACATTAGGCTCTGCTGCAAAAATTACATACCCTGCCTGAAAGAAATTAGTGCACCTGGAAAGATGACGTCGATTTTGATCCAATGACGCCATTTACCAGCTAGGTGATAGTAGATGTACTAATAATGGTTTAAACATCGTCCGCCAACAGGTAGAGTAATGACATAACTACCTAAACGCCATTTGTAACTACTCCTTAAGAGAAAATGCTCACAGCCAGAAGTTTCAGTGTGGCGTAAACTTGTGAAGCAGGCAGTCGACGATACCACGGAGACAGACTGGTACTCGCTACAGCCAACTGACAAAGTTTGAAAGGGTCCAATTTTGGCATTCCGTGTGGCGAGATGGTCCTTTCTGAGAATTGCCACACAAGTTGGATGTCCTGCGTCTGTTGTGCAACGATGTTGGTACCAGTGGTCACGTGAACATTCTCACAAGCGTAGACGAGTTTCCGGGCGTCCATGCGGCATAGACGCTCGTGAAGATAGTTGTAAGAGCAGCAGTGGTAGATCGTACACCTACCACAGCGGGCTTGTGAGCTCAGGCGCGTCACCACGAACTGCTGCGAACCGTTTATTAGCAGTGGGACTGCAGGCACGCACGCCTCTAGCCCTTCTTCCACTCATGCACCAGCATCAACCTGCACGGATCGAATGGTGTCGTGAGGGGGTCGCTTGGAAGATGGAATGGCTCACCGTGGTCTTCAGCTGGGAAGGCTGTTTCTACCTGTACGCAGGCGATAGTCGTTTCTGCGTACGACGTAGACTTGACCACTGCTGTCTCGTAGAGTGAATTTGTCTAAGACACATTGGCCACACCTCAGCCCTAGGGTGCGATAAGCTACAACTCTCGTTCATCTTTTTTGTTTCTGTAGGGGATACTAAACAGCGTTCGGTATATGCAGAATGTTGTTAGACCCGTTCCTTTGCCGTTTTTGCAACAGGCAAGTGATGTCTTATTTCCAGCATAATGCTAGCCCAAATACTGCCCGTAATACTCAAAGTGCACTGCAAGACGCGCAGCAACTGCCCTATCCAGTTCGATCTCCGGATCTGTCTCCAACGAATGCCGGACATTTGCCACGCCGGATATTTGCCATACATGCCCCTTCGCCAGGTAGCTTGAGTAGCTATCCCTCAGGTAAGGGACGCCCTTCCTCGTATTTCTTTTGTCCGCTTTCAAACCGCCGTCTTCACATCTTACTCGGTACAACCAGTACGTAAGGGACCTTCCTCTTCGACATCTTGGCGAAATACAGAGCTTCTTCTCCGAAATCGAAATATTTATGACTTTTGGGAAACGAAAGCAATACCGACGATTATGTCAGTATGTAATTAGTTCTGCCAAGTATAAATATAGATCCCTCTGTCGGTACGATAGCTTCCTTTCACGCTTACTTATTGCGATAGAAACAGTCCATCCCCATGGGAACAACAAGAGAGGAACGATGTAAAGAGAATGCGAATGTACGTTAATCATTTCTTTTTGGTCACTGCATTTGTGCCTACTTTAATTACTATAACTGCATACCCAAAAGACAATAAGGAAAGAAGAAATGGGTATGTGAACGTTTGAAAAGAAGAACGACATACTCCATATTACTTTACTCTCTAAAATCCGATATCCCTTGCGGCGAAACATTAGTTAATAAAGTGTAGCGGGACAATGTTCAAAACATGACTGAAAATACGCTCACTGAATAGAGATAAGAACATCTATGATTGACATGTCATCTAAAGTCGAAGTACATTTTTAAAATGTTAGAAATAAGAAAATGAAGTAATACAGAATTCTATGCTTGGAACGTACGTTGTTGTTCTACATTGTTTAGCTCTGGTATTTACAGAGTCACAGAGTAAACATTCTAGGTTTTGGAGGGAAACGCCGTAATTGTAATAATCTGCACTACAACAGAAACAAGAAGCACAACGTAAGGAAGAATAATGTAATGTGTGTTCCAGCTCACAAGCGACATTGAAGCAGATAGTTCCTGTGACTTAGTGTGGGCAGAGGTTATATTCGACAACCGGAATAAATTAATAACTGGCTCCTTTTACCGACCCCCCGGTCTCAGATGAAATAGTTGCCGAACAGTTCAAAGAAAACTTGAGTCTCATCACAAATAGGTACCCTACTCATACAATTTTAGTTGGCAGTGACTTCAATCTACCTTCCGTATGTTGACAAAAATACATTTTCAGACCCTATTGTAGATAGAAAACAACTTCCGTAATTGTTCTAAATGCTTTTTTTAATTATTTTGAACAATTAGTTCACGAGGCCGTTCCAATTGTAAATGGTTACGAAAACATACTTGACCTCCTAGACACAAAGAATCCCGAGCATCACGACGGATACAGGGATTAGTGAACACACAGTCGTAGCGAGGCTCAATTCCGTAAAAAATAAATTCACCAAAACTAAACGCGAAATATATCTATTTATAAAAGCTGCTAAAAATTCGGTTGACGTCTTTCTAAGAGGCAGTCTCCAATCCTTCCAAAGTATGTAAGTGGAGACCATATGTGGCTTAAGTTCAAAGAAATATTATCAACAGCACTCGAGAGATTCATACCAAATAAATTAATAAGAGACGGAACTGATCCCCCATGGTACACAAAACACGACAGAAAGCTGCTGCAGGAGCACCGAAAAAGGCACGTATAATTTAGACGAACGCAAAATCTCCAAGATTGGCGACGTTTTACTGAGGCTCGAAATTTGGTGCCGATTTCAATGCGAGATTCATTTAATAGTTTCAACAACGAAACTCTCTCTAGAAATTTGGCGGAAAATCCAAAGAGATTCTGGCCCTATGTTAAGTAAATCAGCGGAAAGGTTTAATAAGCACCCTTAATATGCGGCGGGTGAGGAGGAGGAGGAAGGGGGGGGGGGGGGGGGACACACAAGGGACCCAACACTTCGGAGCAGGTAAAATCGTGGCAAATGTCTGGCGTGGCAGATGTCCGCACACCTCTCCAACCGAGAACGTGCGGGTATGGGACGAGAAGTGATTAGTGAGACTATTCAACCAACAATTCTTACACAATATGTGAACAGGTCGAGCTGGCACGGCAGAAAGTATCCCAGGACACGATTCGCCATCTGTTCGATCAACTGGATGCCAGTCAGTGCCTGGGTTGCCGCCTGTGGAGGCTACGCCACGTCCTAATGTGGATGTTTCAGCTTGGGCCAACACCGGTACCTTAGAACCACTTGTGCTATTAATTTGTAAACGCAATCATTTCATGTACTCCATACGCACTGTTGAAACAATAAATCCTGTGTGAAATGGAAACCTCCAAAGATGTGTACTGTTTTTTTTTTTCTGGCAGTGTAGAAAGAGATCACCTTTACGAAATTCTTTGAATACTTTTTCAGAAAAAAATGACACCCTTCTCTAAAGTTATAACGCGTGGCAGTTCCACGCAGGGTAACTTTAGCGCCAAGGAAAGCAACAATATCGAGGAGCTACAGCAAAATTCTGATATTACTGCAGAAGTTTGGAGCAGTGAGTCGTGTGAGATCCATGTAATTAGAGATGGACTAGGAGCCGCTTGCTCTGTTGGAGAAAGAATTGTGGGGGAAAGCAATGCTCCAGCATTGCTCTAAAGTGATCTTCCTGAGGCTTTAATAGTTTCCAGCAACGCTCATAGCTGAATGTCGTCAGACAAGCGTAGGGACAGCAATACGGGAAGCATCTGATTAATTCAACAGGAAGAGCGCACAAATGAGATCCAAAAACTTCGGAGCGAAATGTAAAAAAATGAAAGGTCTCCCGACTGGAGAGGTAACCATTAGATATTACTATATTTGTTAGATACGATCTGGTTTTTTTTTTTTTTTTTTTTTTTGTGCATCGCCTGTAAAATTCAGAAATGATTTATCAGTCGTGTACATTTCATAGTTCTTCCATTTGAAGTATGTACTCATGTTTTATACACCTGTTCTGCGATTTAGTCAAGTTTCATCGCATTTGAGGCATTTTAGCTAGCGTTATGTTTTTATGATCTTCGGTTTGTGGTGACGAGTGTTTCTGGACCCCTTGGATCCAAGCAAATGGATCTTTAGAGCCATGGAAGCAAGTGCACTGCAAATATGGAACGTAAAATCGTAATATGTAAGCTTTAAATTCAGTACTAAAAAATCGAAATGAAGATGAAATTATTAGAATTTACAAATTACAAACTACTATGGTTCAGATAACTTCAAAAATTAACCTAGTATGACAGCACAAAATTACATGACATGAAGTATTTGCTTCTTGCATTTTCAGTCTCACTTTGCTGCTGATGTCCTGTGATGTTAGTGTCGATTCTGTCTAAACTGCACTGCTATCGGGTAATTAAATACATTGTAGAGTCCAGTTTGTTGGTCCCACAATCGGAAGCTAATTACGTGGTTACAGATAAATTACATTATTAAGATTATGGTGTACGTCGCTACAACATTTGCAATCAAAGTCAAACTATTAGATGCACCAGCTGCAAGAATGTAAAGTAAACCTAATTTTATATTTTTCACAAAACTGGTCTGTTTTGGATTAAAAGTAAATTATTGTAGTTGCCATTCATAAAATTTACTCTGAAACGATTAACATATTTTTCATGACATACTAAGGCTAAAAATAAAAGAAAAACATCCTGTTGTATCACTAATTATCTCACGATCACTTTCCTGGGGCCCGGTGTCAGCATACGCACTGTCTGTTTGTTCCTGGCTCCGGTCCAGCTGGACAAGTCCAGCCATTAGCGGCAGTGACTCCAGCTGATGTCATTACTCACACATAAAATCCAAGTCTCCAGTGTCCTTCTCTCGACTGAAGTGCTAACAAAATAAGCAGAGTCATTTCCACGTATACCTCGCTGTGAGGTCGCTTCGATAGTTTCTGTCTAATGAAATATTATCCCTGTAATCTTTAGGCCTGCCCACACTCTATCACATTGAAGATCCAGCTTAAAAGGTTATTTGCTTTTGTTAAGACATATCAAGTAGTGAAATTCGCTGATTTTGATATGAATATTAAGCACAATTGATCATTATCAGTACAGAAGGATGTTTCTGCAGAGCAGTTTATGACCTGACACACTCAACTGTACCTTGAATGTGAAGCGCGTATTCGGTTATTTCGTTTAGCTGGGCAGAAGGTTTACAAAAAGGTGTTTCAGATGAACCTCTTGTAATCTTACCCTCCCACACATTACCATTAAATTTCTCTGTTTCTAAAATTTTCGAAAGTTTCGTGAGGCGTAAGAAATACAAAAGAAAAACTTTTTACTTATCTTGAATTTCTCTTGTTGCTGGGTCCAGTTCTTGAGTCTAGGGGGTACATTCTTGCGGCTGAAATTTTAATTTAACGTTGTGGGTTCCTGAAGACTAAATAACTGCTGAAGATTTGCCTGCATATGTCTTGAATTTTATTCTGTGTCACATTTTCCAATATTACACCGTGTATTCAATTTCCACTTAATATTCGAAAATGGTTCAAATGGCTCTGAGCACTATGGGACTTAACATCTATGGTCATCAGTCCCCTAGAACTCAGAACTACTTAAAACTAACTAACCTAAGGACAGCACACAACACCCAGCCATCACGAGGCAGAGAAAATCCCTGACCCCGCCGGGAATCGAACCCGGGAACCCATGCGTGGGAAGCGAGAACGCTACCGCACGACCACGAGATGCGGACACTTAATATTCCAGATTACTTTGTTAGTGTCTATCTCCATCAAAGGCATACCCAATACTACTACCATTCTGCGGTACTCATAATATTCCAGAGAGTTTACAGAAGAAAAGAGTTTACAAATTTTCTTGAGAAAAGAAGGCCGCGCGGGATTAGCCGAGCGGTGTAAGGCGCTGCAGTCATGGACTGTGGAGGTGGAGGTTCGAGTCCTCCTTCGGGCATGAGTGTGTGTGTTTGTCCTTAGGATGATTTAGGTTAAGTAGTGTGTTAGCTTAGGGACTGATGACCTTAGCAGTTAACTCCCACAAGATTTCACACACATTTGAACATTTTTTGACAAAAGAAGAATCATCACAAGTTATAATATTATTTTATAAATGAATCCAGAAATAAATTTTATAATTAGCGTTAGACTGTGCAATTAATAACATGAATTTTAAATGTGCCAGATATTTCGTAGTTTCAAACATTTATAGAAGAAGAGTGATTTTAACTGTACGTGTAGAGTACTAAGAAATTGATTTCTTTTTACATATTTATCCAGAAACATAACACATCTTATACAAAATATATAGTGTTAGAGGAGGGTGTCCCATTACACTCTCCTTTTCTGAGAAAATCTTATGATTAAAAATTCCGCATTTTATTCGCACATATGAACATTTCATAACGCACAACATTTGGTAAATAAGATAAAACTGAGACGGCAAGGTGCCGGGTAGGTTACAAGTAAAGTGCAGCTACACACAGAAGTCCGGTGTGGATTGTAATTATCATGTGGCAGCGAAACTTTGTAAATGTGCTAATGCACTATTGCTGAACCGTCTTACGCTGGAAATAAATTAGTTCCGATTTTGGCTAACAGGTGTAAACCTTGTGCTGTACACTGTACGTGTGATGGTAAAATATCCACGCTGTCATTCGACAAGCCATAACGTGAGCGAACGACCGAGCGCTCTCAGTGAAACTGTATTTCGTGAACGCTAGAAATTACAGAGCTGCCTTGAGAGAGTGTCGCTGACTGAACGACTTGAGGAGAGGCCCGATGTCATTAATTGGTATAATGATGATGGTAACGAAATTCGAAAACACAGGTGAGCTCGGTGTGGCAGCTGTAAGAGGAAGGCATCCCATCCCGGTGGAAGCTTGTGAGGAGGTTGCTGTTGCTGTAACTGACCACCTAGCGCAGTAGTAGTGCTAGTGCTCATGCAGTGTCACGAGAATTGTTCTTCCCGTGATAACAGTACCGAAGTTTTGAGGTCTATTTCACACTTGTACCCTCACAAGATCCAGACGGTGCAACAACTGGAACCTCATGATCCGCAGAAACCTTCTCAGTTTGCTCTTCGGTTTCTGGCAGGGACTGAAGTTGATTCCATGTCGCCGGACAATAATCTGTGGAGTGACGAGGCAAATTTTATACCACAGGGTGCAGTGTATACACAAAACTACCGAATTTCGGGTACTGTTAAACCGCGTGTTGTACACTAAGAACCACTGCACTAGCCATATCGTAGTGTGGATTCACAAGCACCTTTATCTTCCATCGGTTCTTCTTTGAAGAGAATACACCCTGAGGGTCTGTCAGGTGTGCTGTGAAATCTGCACGTTATCGAGACCTCCGTGTACAATATGTGATTCCTGCTTTGAAAGAGCGCAACTATGTGGAAGTCACTGCATTCACGCAAGATCGGGCAACACCTCATGTCGATAGCCCAGTGAAAGCCTTGCTTAATGCAATCTTCTACGAATGTGTTATCTCCAGAGATTTCCGAGATCCCTTGCCTACAGGATCACCAGATCAGGATGCATGCGACTTTTGGCTCTGGGTATAAGAAAGAATGCGTTTACACGATCGGACTGATCAGAAAGCCAGTATACAAGAATACGTTGCACAGATTCCACCGGAACTGCCCACGTCATTTTGTGGATGCAACATCCCATCGACGTCTCAGGTGCACTTGAACAAATTGTGTAAGCGGCGGTTGATGATAATGCCATTCTTATTTGTCTGACCTTTTCCGCCCACAACTCGTTGCTAATCCATTACATAAGGAAATGTTTCTAGTCGTGTTTCTTGCATTCGCAGAGCCAGATTTGCAACTGGTGGCCAAAACTGCAACTAATTTTATTTTCAGCATAAATCGGTTCCGCATAAACGCGTTAGAATATCTACCAAGTTTCGTTGCCAGGCGATTACTATAGTTTACACTGGACCTCGGCGAGTAGTTGCGCTTTAACTATAAACACACGGTACCTGCTGCGGTACCACACGATAAAGTAACTCACTTCTCTGTGTCTTCATCTGGGCGATGTTCAGTTTCATAAGATTTTTATGTATATCTTTGGAATCATTCGCGTTTTTGGGTGGTCTTTTCATAAGTTTTATGCAAGAAATTTGCGTCTCTTTCGTACTGTATGTCTACTGGGCTGATATTCACGTGAATAGCCTTCCTTAGAGTATAATCTAGTTGGAAATCCTTTCCAATCCCCGAGTAAATGGACCTGAAGTGACTTTCGACGGTCCCAGTTGATACACTTGCATTATTCAATAAACACACACATCTGTCCTTTCTTCAGCTGGATAAAGAAGTAATCGGTATTGCATTTGGAAGAAAAATGATAAGGTTTTTGCTTTTTGTTTGAACAGACCATCAGTAGAATAATCCTAGATTAGCATCAAGGCGTAAATCGAACTATTCACCTTATCAAATGTCTGATACACAAACGAAGAACATAACATGCAAAACTTGACGCGTGTACAATCAACTTTGTGGCTGCCTGTGTAGTACTCTTACGTGATAGTGGCAGCTGACCGGGAGAAACACGCAGTTGTAAGCGCGGTCTTTGCTGAGTGGAGCAATCCAGGTTAGGTAACCTGAGCGTTACTCCGATCTGCCGAAAATGTCAACGCAGGCTACCAGGAGCACGCGGTCGACGGTTGGCGATCACTGTGTTAGGTGATCCTCAACATTACGATTTCTCCATAAACTTTTTTCCCACGTTCTGCAGTTATTTAATGCCTTTTTAGATGTTTACTCCGACGGAGATCGTCCATGTTGGCATGTTTAGAATGAACTATGATTACGATATATTTGTGGGCAACAGTGTATTGTGTCCGCAGAGTACCATATAGCGACAAGTAGGCCTACACTGAGGTCATAATGAGTTTATGCATCAAATGACAATAGTACAAAGGCCGGCCGAAGTGGCCGTGCGGTTCTAGGCGCTGCAGTCTGGAACCACCAGACCGCTACGTTCGCAGGTTCGAATCCTGCCTCGGGCATTGATGTGTGTGATGTCCTTAGGTTAGTTAGGTTTAACTAGTTCTAAGTTCTAGGGGACTAATGACCTCAGAAGCTGAGTCCCATTGTGCTCAGAGCCATTTGAACCATTTTGAACCAATAGTACAAAGAAAACCCAGCCAGTGTTACAAACTTCATTTTTTTTTGTTTTACTTCTTTTTAATTCACTCGATGACTAATTTCGGGCCGGGACACATATCCATATTACGCTATAGGGCAGAAAACTAAATTTACACTCGTGTACAACACAGGTACTATTAAATTTTAAGCACATGCCAAAAATACAGTACAGGTCGTTTCAAGACTTATGTAACAGATGGCGAAAATGGTATTTCCGAAAAAGCAAAAATCATGTTAAAAATGTACAAACAAACAGTTACAGCGCATACAAATAACTGGCACTCGACTCCTTCCGCAGCCGTAAGGACCTCTGAAGGGGGCACCCTGTCAGGATAAGGGATACCTTTATGTATTTATTACAATGTCCTCCAACCATAAAAAAACGGTAATTAGTACAATAACAGTACCGGTCGACAATAAAGTCAAGACTTTCAAATCGTTACCAAAAACAGTCAAATACTTAAAATCACTGAAAAGTAAAATACAGCAGCGCCACATTCAGCGCGTATTAGAAAGTTGTATGCCACGTTGGCACGTAAAAATTATTAAATGTCATCCACTACATTAGTTTTAAAAGAAGCAAAAATAATTGGACATTAAAAAATCTTCATCACTTCCTACCCTTTACAACCATAAAATCTTTACCATAACAAACTTTACAGATTTTGATAAGATAAAACTTCTTTTTTCTAATACGTCCCAGGTAAAAGCAGCATCAGTAGTAACAAAAAGTTACTGAAATTGGACCGGAAACGACTATTTCCCATTTTTATAATCAAATGTCTAAGAACTACCATATTCAACAGAGAAACCATACATATATGATACGCAGGACAAATCTACATATGTTAACATAAAGGAACCCAGACATTAGTGCATACCGAAATGGAAAGTTGTACTCCTCAGTACATCAGCAAAGAACCATAGCAATGACGGATAGCACAATTCTTGCAGTTACCATCGGTTTGTCATGTGCTCTCCGTCATTATTATGTTCCTTTGCTGGTATACTGAGGAGTACAACTTTTGATTTCGGTATGCACTATTGTCTGTGATGCGTATGGACTGCTGCTTGGTGCATAATAAGTTTTTGTGTTGGTTGTGGCTTTACGCCACATGTGTGATGTGATGTACGAGACTATATGGCGGAATATGAAGCTCGGTTTACTAGTTGATTACGTGGTCTTCACCTGTAAATTATTTGGGTTCCTTTCGTTTGCATATATTATCTGCACGATTACTCCTGAGTAACTTATGTGTATGGTTTCTCTGTTGACTGTGTTAGTTCGAATTTATTTGATTATAAAAATGGCAAATAGCTGTTTCCGATGAAGTTTCAATAAGTTTGTTTTATTATTTCTGATATTTTAGTAATTACATTCTTGCCCACTTGACCCCCGACTCGTGTGCTGCTTCACCTTCGAGTTCCTTCTCCCCTGCCCCCCCCCCCCCCCTGCCCGTTTGAAAGCCATTCATCCTCCCCCTGTCTCCTCTCCCCCTCCCCTCCCACTCCCACACTATTCGCCCATGGACATGCTCATGCTACGTCTTCCCCCAGACGGCAAGTACATTTTTAGTGCTTTGTGAAAGACGACTTTGTGGTTTAATGTCTGTTTTTACCTGAGGCATGTTACAAAAAAATGTTCTATCTTGACATAATTTGTAAAGTTTGTTAAGGCAAAGCTTTTATGCTTGCAAAAGGGTTGGGAGAGATGAAGATTTTTTAATTTCTTCTCATTTTGGTTTCTTTTTATACTAACGTTGAGGTTCACATTTAATGATTTTTACTCGCCAACATGTCATACAACTTTATAATATGCGCCGTATGTGGCGATGCCGTGTTCTACTGTTGGCTGGTTTTAAGTGTTTGGTTTTGGTAAAGATTTTGTTGTTGACTTGCACTGTTATTGTGTTAACTGCTGTATTTTTGATGGTTAGAAAACATCGGAATAAATACAAAAGGGTTTCCTATATCCCCCCTCAGAGATTTCCTTACGGTAGCGGAAGAAGTAGACAGCCAGTTGTTTCTATGCGGTGTAACCATTCGTTTGCACATTTTTCACACGGTTTTTGCATTTTCGGAAATACCATTTTGGCTGTCTGTTACGTAAGTCTTGAAACGTTATGTTGTGTATTTTTGGTATGTACTTATAAGTTTGGTCATACTTGTATTGTACACGAGTGTAAATTTGGTTTTCTGCCCTATAGGATGATTGGAAAACGGGTCCCTGCCCGAAACTAGTCATCGAGAGAATAAAAAAAAATAAAAATAAAAGAGTGAAATTTGCCACTTTGGCTGTTTTACCTTTGTAGTGATTAACAGAAGTTACTGACCTACAATTATTGCAGCAAGATGGAAGTTCGTGTAACTTTTACGTACCATCTAAGACAGTTTTTCCGAGGATTCCTTCAAAAGTCGTTACAGCATGATGCATTGGACGGAGAATCTTCGCTTTATGATGCTTTTCTCCAGCTTTTTCAAGCCTTATTTTGTCTTACTTTTCCTCTCCAAGTATTCTATGAAGACCGATGTGTCACTTCATTACTATTGGAAGGAAATTTTACTCCCCCCCCCCCCCCCCCCCACCCGCCTGGCAATCGCGAGTGCTGTCATTTCGTCTCACTCTTTTTATTTATTTATTTATTTATTTATTTTGTTACGGTTTTCATACATACCCTTCACTCTACAGTTTTGTCAGCTGTTGCTGCCACAAAAGCAGACTTGCTGTGAGGATTTCTACCAACTTCTCTTTCCACAGCTTGTTTTGTAACAACACAGGATAGGGTTCGTCCAGATGTCTGCACAGTTAAGTTTCGCATTTTCCGTGGATTATACTGGTAAACGCGATCTCTCACTATGATGTGGAACAACTCAGTTTTGCAGTTATACAACTACTGTACAGCTTCACAACTTCTCAGTGAAAAATACAACAACCACTGAAATGACTGTCTTACTTTACTATTTTTTTTTTACATATAGTGAATTATACTTAACTTTAACAAGCTCTCTCTCTCTCTCCCCCTCTCCCTCACTTACAAACACACACACACACACACACACACACACACACACACATATATATATATATATATATATATATATATATATATATATATATATATATATATATATATATATATATTTATACAGAAACACATACACACCACATTACGATCGGAAATTCTTCTATGGAGTTGGAGTTTTCAGCCAGATAGGGCTTATGTTTGAAGTTAACTGTAGTATGTATTGACTTCCTTTCAGCACTGGGGAGATAGTCAAAGATTAGCTCATTCCCTTCTGTTCCACGCTACAGCTCGTGAATGCTAATATCAATCATTTCTCCTTCTAGTACCGCACTTATAAATAAACTGCTGTTTTCGAATAGCGATTGACTGTTGTCAACAAACTTCATAACGGAGTACATTCAGTCTGAGGCTGTTGTCGGTATCCCTAAACGTTAAGAGAGCATTCCGAATGTCGTTCTACAGTGGACGTTACATATTACCCTCATTATACGCTTCTGCGCAGGATATACATTCTTTCTCCACGATGAATTACCCTCGAATATAATTCTAAAAGATATTAGCGAACGAAAACAGCAAAAAGAAGCGTGTACTGTTCTACACATGTGCTGATTATTCCACGTTCTGAAGCTCCTGTTTCGTTGTGTACACTCTCTGAGGCTCTTAATCCGACATGCTGCATCCTTAATTAGGATGAAAACATTAATATCTCTGACACTGTAACATTTGAATTTCTGTAGGAGAATACGGTGACCTATCTAATCAAACGCTTTTGACGAATCACATAAAATACTAGTTGGCGATATATTGTCATTTAAATTTTGTGTAATCAGGATACGTGAACTGAAAAAAGGCCTTGTTCTGTGGAAATTAAAATTCCGATTGATACAAAGCGTCTTTGAGTGCAGTATCTTATGGTTCTTGCATACATTATTGTTTCCAGTACATTCGAGAAGGAGGCAAGTAGTGAGGTTCGTCAGTAAATATCGGTGATGTCTTATTAGCGTTCTCGCAAAAGGGTGTGACAGTAAAATATCTGTGTCTGTCTGGAACATCACCTGTGTTAGTGATCTGCTGTGTGTGTGACCGAATACACTGCAAATATGTGAAGAATAAGAGTTTAGTCTTTACTGGAGATGGCATCGACTTCGCAAGAGCTTTCGCCTTTAATTACATTCTCAATTTCTTTGGCAGAGCATGGAATAACTGCAGTGTGCCAGTATGTATACGGCATTGCTTCTTGCATTGTAATGCTTTATCCCTTCATCTTTTCATGCCAATCAGTGAGTTACCTCCAGAAAGTGATTATTAAATACATTGGCTACCTGGTTGCTTTCATTTATTACTTGACTGTTTTCCTTTACTAACGAAGTCCTCACATTCCTTAACTTATTTTCTGGTTTTTATTGCAGCTATTAACTTTACGCATTTAATTATTATCCGAATTATTAATTTCTGACTTTTTATTTTTTATCACTTTCCATAAGACAACACAGCATTTCTTATTATTTGAAATCAGGCGTACTTCACTGATAACACCCGCCACTTTTTTCTGAATCATCAGTCTTCTGACTGGTTTGATGTGGCCCACCCCGAATTCCTCTCATGTACCAATCTTTTAGTGTCCTCAGTTATCTGCCGAGAATATTCCAGTGTCTGTCTTCCCCTACAGTTTTTACACTCTACAGCTCCCTCTAGTACCATGTAAGTCATTTCGTGATGTCTTAACAGACGTCCTATAATCTTCTGTTCTTCTTGTCAGTGTTATCCATATATTCCTTTCCTCGTCGATTCTGCGGAGAACCTTCTCATTCCTTACCTTATGAGTCTATTAAATTTTCAACATTCTTGTGTAGCTTCAAATCTCAAAAGCTTCGACTCTCGTCTGTTTCGGTTTTCCCACAGTCCATGTTTCATCGCCGAACGATGCTGTGCCCGAAACATACACTTTATGAAATTTCTTCCTCTAATTAAGGCCTATGTTTGATACTAGTAGTCTTCATTTGGCCAAGAATTTCATACGTATTTTCAATCATTCTGGAAACCTTCTTTAAAGTCCTGCTAGTCTACACTTCATTGTTTTCTATTGAAGATTGATAGAAATCCTTCTAGAAATACATTAAATTTGAGTAATGATAGAAGTACATCTGTAAATACATTAAATTTGCATTTGATATCTGTCACGACAACCTCCGTAGCCGAATGGTTCAGTCTGCCTGTGGCAGCGGCTGTATTCGGAATGGCCGTAACTCGCTGTTGTCTATCAACAGTGTTCCGCTGTGTAGTTTAAGCGCCTTGCTGTTGCAGTCAGTATAAAAGTACTGAACTGAAGGAGTTGTTTGTGTAGAATGCAATAATGTTGCAACCAACATGAAGAGACATCTTGAAATTCATTGTTGCACCGTAACTTTAAGCGACCGAATTTTTTCAATTTTGAAGCATCCATAGAAAACACCTTTGAAGACATACCAGGCGTCCATGCTTCACTTGTGAACTGTACAGGTAAAACTGAATACTACCGAACTCTTTGACAAAATCGTTGAATCTTCTAGGAGGATGAAGAACTTTAAACTTAGCGATTTGAATGTGAGCGAAATTACCCTGCCCCTTGCAGGACTAGAACTTGGTACTATCAGAAACTTCGAACTTCCGATCGAAATAACCTCTGAACAAATAACTGCAGTGATTTACCCTTATGACAATTTAAGAAAACTTCGCCAAAAAGTGATTCTCTGCCCACAAATTACTAGTTTTAAATGGTGGCAGACAGAAAAAAGTAGGTCTTCAGAAACATATCCCATCGGATGTAAATACTCCCACGACAAAAGAAGACGCACCATGAAGGATTCATGCGAATGGGACGGAAATCGGTAGATGTTGTGTACAACAATCAAACAAACGATTACAATTTGAGAAAAATGCGATGATTTGCTGAAGACAAAGAGCTTCACATCGTGAGCAAGCCAATAAAGCACTGGTCCACCTCTGACCGTTATGCAAGCTGTTATTGTGTTTGAAATTGATTAATAGCGTTGTTGAATGTCTTCCTGATGGATATCGTGCCATATTCTGTCTAATTGGCTCGTTATATTGTCAAAAATCCCGAGCTCGTACGAAGACCCTGCCCATCATGCTCTAAACGTTTCCAATTGGGGAGAGTTCCGGTGACCTTACTGCCCAAATTAGGGTTTATCAAGCACGAAGACAAGCAGAAAAACTCTCCCAGTGAGTGGGTGGCCATTACCTCGCCGAAATGTAAGTTCAGGATGGCTTGCCATGAAGGGCAGCGAAACAGGGTGTAGAATATCGCAGATAACCGAAGGGTCCCTGCTGTGCTATGAAATGACATTCAAGACCATCACTCTTGCCTGTCGGGCCATAAGGCAAACGACAGTGAAGTTGGTGCCGCAGGCCTGTTTGGGGCGTCTCCACATGCGTCTTGATTGTCATCGGGGCTTAGTTCAAAGCGAGACTCGTCACTGAAGACAGTTCTACTACAGTCAAGGTGAATCCATGCCGAACGTGCCCGGCACCACTGAAAATGGGCTTCGTGGTGTGCAGAGCTCAATAGCAGCCGGCACGAGGGACGCCGTGCGCTCAGTTCCCTTCCTATTAATGGTCCTTGTGGTCACTGAAGCACCGGTTGCACTTCGGACCAGTGGTAATGATGAATCCGAGGCTCTGAGTGCCCTTCTGACGTTCCGTCCACCTTCCAGGTTAAGCGCTTCCTTCTTGACGCTGTGTTCGGCTGTGATTCACGCATTCCTGCCGACATAGTCGAACAGTGGCATCGGTCCTATTGAAATGTCGAGCGATTGGTCGATTACTCCAATCGGCATCTAACAGCCCAACGACATCTTGTTGTGGTCTTCAGTCCAGAGACTGGTTTGTTGCAGCTCTCCAAGCTACTCTATCCTGTGCAAGCTTCTTCATCTCCCAGTACCTACTGCAACATACATCCTTCTTAATCTGTTTAGTGTATTCATCTCTTGGTCTCCCTCTACGATTTTTACCCTCCACGCTGCCCTTTAATACTAAATTGGTGATCCCTTGATGCCTCAGAATATGCCCTACCAACCGATCCCTTCTTCTCATCAAGTTCTGCCACAAATTTCTCTTCTCCCCAATTCTATTCAGTACCTCCTTATTAGTTATGTGATCTACCCATGCAATCTTCAGCATTCTTCTGTAACACCACATTTCGAAAGTTTCTATTCTCTTCTTGACTAAACTATTTATCGTCCACGTTTCACTTCCATACATGGCTACACTCCATACAAATACTTTCAGAAACGACTTCCTGACTCTTAAATCTATACTCGATGTTAAAAAATTTCGCTTCTTCAGAAACGCTTTCTTGCGATTGCCAGTCTACATTTTATATCCTCTCTACTTCGACCATCATCAGTTATTTTGCTCCCCAAATAGCAAAACTCATTTACTACTTTAAGCGTCTCATTTCCTAATCTAATTCCCGCAGCATTACCCGATTTAATTCAACTACTTTCCATTCTTCTCGTTGTGGTTTTGTTGATGTTCATCTTATATCCTGCTTTCAAGGCACTGTCCATACCGTTCAGCTGCTCTTCCAGGTCGTTTGCTGTCTCTGACAGAATTACAATGTCATCGGCGAACCTCAACGTTTTTATTTCTTCTCCATGGTTTTTAATTCTTAGTCCGAATTTTTCTTTTGTATCCTTTACTGCTTGCTCAATATACAGATTGAATAACATCGGGGATAGTCTACAACCCTGTCTCACTCCCTTCCCAACCACTGCTTCCCTTTCATGCCCCTCGACTCTTATAACTGCCATCTGGTTTCTGTAAAAACAGTAAATAGCCTTTTGCTCCCTGTATTTTACCCCTGCCACCTTCAGAATTTGAAAGAGAGTATTTCAGTCAACATTGTCAAAAGCTTTCTCTAAGTCTACAAATGCTAGAAACGTAGGTTTGCCTTTCCTTAATCTATCTTCTAAGATAAGTCGTAGGGTCAGTATTGCCTCACGTGTTTCAATATTTCTACGGAATCCAAACTGATCTTCCACGAGGTCGGCTTCTACCAGTTTTTCCATTCGTCTGTAAAGAATTCGTGTTAGTATTTTGCAGCTGTGACTTATTAAACTGATAGTTCGGTAATTTTCGCATCTGTCAACACTTGCTTTCTTTGGGATTGGAATTATTATATTCTTCTTGAAGTCTGAAGGTATTTCGCCTGTCTCATACATATTGCTCACCAGGGTAAGAGTTTTGTCAGGACTGGCTCTCCCAAGGATGTCAGTAGTTCTAATGGAATGTACTCAAATTCTGACATCTGCTCGTGCAACGCCTGGATGGATAGGCGACATGCTGCTCACTTCTGCCACGGGCCTGGGTAACTGAGATTAATGAAGGTATTAAGTGTGGTAGATGTTCCGATCGGTCCTGTAATATGGTGGCTTGTTCCCTGAAGAATTACTAAGGCCACTCCTCTCTGTGAGTGGCAACTGATGTTTTTTCGCAGTGAGTTCTCACAGTAAATAGCCCATGGACTTACAGTTACTCACAGTTTGACATTCACTTAGCGAAATATATCTTGGAACTAAATGAACAGAAGTGTTAAACAACCGGACAGTGCTAAACAGGCTATCCACAGGTATCTACCCCATGACTTTAGCCTTGGAAGTGAAACACTCCCCACACTATCAGAGTAACATACTCAAACGGCCGAAACGCGTCAGGTAGCATAGAATTAATAAATATAGTGGTCAAGGCTAATATCAGTTTTTGAGGGCATTAAAAGTAACCACCAATTGTCACAAAGCATTTACGCATTTTGGTACGAAGTAGGGCTAATGACAAAATATCGATATATCGGCGTTATTCTTTACACCTGTATATCGATATCGAAATTGCAGTATCGAATTCCGATATTACACTTTTTTCCCAATTTTCGATAAATGTTAGAAGTTGTTCTTTTAAAATTGTGACAGAACATAATTTTACTTTCACTGTGTGAAGGAGTCCTACTACTTTTTGAGCTTTCATCACGTCCAGTCTTTTTCCTTGACTGTGTGAAGCAAGTATAGATGGCACAAAGAAGTAGTCCGATTGCACTGAGGAGCGGCGGTAGGAATGGAATGACATGATAATCGATGTGATGAAACAGTTGCGTTAAAAAAAATTCTTAACGCAGCTAGTATGCTACTTCTTCACATCTGTGTTCCTCATAAAATAGTCGCTGAAACTGATGAACAACAATCTAAATGATACGATTGGTCTTTGCAGTGCCGGGAGCGATGTTAGGTTAAACGCTGTCGCAATTGGCGCTCGCCGCTACCAACAGAAACTGCAACCTTTAACTTCGCCACGAAACTTTGACTGGTCGCTGGCGTTTGCAGAAATGAAAACACAAAGAAGTCGACATAAAGTGTTCCAGACAAATCCTATACGTGACGAAAGCGAACGATGGAACCATCGGACACCATTTACTGTGCCACTTACCTACTGGTACCATTGTCAGGAAAGCGGTTATCACCAAACGTGAACGTGCATCGTTTTCCTTTCAATTCTTGCTCATAGAGGGATAAGCAGACTGCTGGCTTGTTGATGTACAGCAATCTGACAATAAATCTACACGCTGTACGTATATTTTTTTGTCGATATATCGATAGTGTTTTTTATGTATCGGTGGCCGATATCGGTATTTTTTATACATCCATATATCTGATTCCCAATACTTTTACAAATATCATCAACCCTAATACGAAACGTAGGTATAGTGACTATTTCATACGAATTTTTGAACTATATTAGTAAATACAGCGAGTCTGGAAAATTACGACTGGCCACTCTCAGTAACAAGCAGAAGGACCATTTTAAATTACACTTCTTCCACGGGTAATTATGTTATTAATCACAGGAGATGTATCGCCACCGAGTATTGTTTGAATGTTTATCTTTTACAGGACTCTGTTTGCGTACACGTACAGTTTGGATATTCATTTGCGATTATCCTGAAAGAAACAGGCAAGTGCATTATATTCAACTACCGAGAGGGGGTTTATTCGTATATGTACGACAGGCAACAAGACATTCTTTATCCGCAAATGGCAAACACAAGCAATTTTTTTTCAGAGATCAATACAAGAATTAGTTTTGCCTATTCCACAAAATAGTTCAAGTGTTTTCTAAGTGAATGTCTTGCTCCTTTCATATGTTGTGTAGAGCTCGTAGACCTGTCGTGCAGATTCTAACACTGGCGCCCATAGCTACACGTCCTTCTTAACCCTTTCACTTCCACTGGCAGGGCATGTGACGTATCAGAGAACAAGTGAGAATTTGCTACATGTTACGGTTATCTATCAATGTATAAAGGAAGCCTGCTAATGGTTTGCAGAAATCTGCTGTCCTCAGGTTTCATTGTTAAAGCTATGCTCTGTGTAGTCGTATCGAATAAGTTCGCGCCAGCAGGTAGGCAAACCAGTGAATAGTTTTACGAAGCGAGTTACTGTCTCGCCTTGCCGGACAATTCGTGTCTGTCAATTATAGCACACGTTTCGGCATTTGCTATACAGAAACAGGGTCCACATTGAGCACCTGTAATGGGAATTAAAATCTGCCAGATACGGCAGGGGGCCTGCGATCGGAATAAGTGATGACAGCTGCCTGTTCTCCAAGCATCAGACGTTTTAAAAAATTATCTGGAGATTTCTCTGGAGGGTCAGTGTTGTTCCAGGGGGCCAGTTATCCTAGAAATTCAACAAATTGCATGATGCTTCCTGCTCTTGTCTTTCGTCTCTGTGACTGATTTCTGCACACTGAAGACAGTATATCAACGACACCAGAAGGATCTCTTTGCGGACCATCAGCGACAACATAGAACAGACCTCATTCCCTACCTACGGTGAGGAGAGGGAAGGATGAGAGGTGGTCGAAGGGCGGGGAGGAAAGACTGCCTCTAAGTTGGTTAGTTCGTGCCCACCCATTGAGGAGGACACAGCTGCAATTGCCGCCCCTTCTCCTGAGGCAATATTCTGGGGTTGGTTTTTGTCGTAGTTGTGTTATTTTGATGATTTTTCCCAATCCCCAGTACATGTGTTGAATTATGCCCCATTGTTTACGTGTGCTGGTGTCTTTTTCACGACAATTTAGATGTATACGTAGTAAACTGAAGCATTTTACATCAGTTATGGTATCTTGTATTGGCCTTCTGAATTTCGAGCACCTGGGTTGCAGGATGAGTGTCGAGTAATGCAGCAGGAGGCATCTGTACCGAACTCTGACGTCAAACAGTGATAGACACAGTCATCTGCTGTATGCTTACAAATAACACACTTATTAAACTCCTCTCCGTCCAACACCGGGATCTCATCAGTTGAACATATTTCCCGCAAAAAAAAAAAGACAGTACCTTCCACTCTGTCCACTTTCCCGCCAGCTTGTAGGTGAAGGGTTGAGTTTGAGTACATCTGGTGCTAGTTTTGAGTAGTACTGTGAAATTTTTTCCCAGCGGGATAACACCAGTTGTATGACATCGTCAATTTTCTGCTGTATTGCGATTTTACACACTCCTTGTGTAGCCCTATGCATATAGCTGTGTAATTAGGCGCTATCTTCACGATTAATTATGTGATTGGGATCGATCCTTATTTCAGTTTCCCAACCAAAATAAATAAAGTACACTAAGCTACGCTTCCTGTCCTCCATCTTGGCACTATCCATTTGTTGAGAGCTGCGCTTGGGCTTTTCGTCCAGGACGGCCAGGGTTCGAGTCCCAGAAAGGTCACTGCCTTTTTTTTAAAATCCCACCAATTCCAGGGTGACGGGGAGTGGGGGGGGGGACATCAATACAGCCCTGGGATAAAGAAATTCCCACCAAAAATTGAAATTCCCTCCATAATTCGAAATTCCCCCCAATAGGTTAGGTGGGGGAGGGGGAGAACTGGGGAGGGGGAGGGAGTGGGGACCCACGTGCAGGCTGAGGAAAACGCATGACGTCATCAGGGGCGTGGGTATGGGTGGGGGTGGGTGCGGTGTGGTGGTAATTAATTGATCAATTTAATTATTCTACATATTAATTTGATATAAAAATTGTGCACAGAACCCGCTTACCCGACAACTAAGTGACTCTTAAGTGAACTTTCATCTTATATAGACCAATTTCGAAACTTTGCTAACAA
This sequence comes from Schistocerca cancellata, assembly GCF_023864275.1. Classification (NCBI taxonomy): domain Eukaryota; kingdom Metazoa; phylum Arthropoda; class Insecta; order Orthoptera; family Acrididae; genus Schistocerca; species Schistocerca cancellata. The sequence goes on from NC_064631.1 coordinate 498,859,507, forward strand.
TTCACAGCTGGTATTTGTAAGGGTTAAAATAAAAATTCACTTCGTTTATTGAACATGTAACTGTGTGACTATTAATTGTTAAACTCGCATTCTGTATTTTGAACTCATTTCCTGTCGCCGAACACTGTTACGATACTGAATTATGATTTTAAAAAGATTTCAGTTAATTTATTTAACTTTCGAAAAGATATATCGGCATATTAGAGGTCAGTGTTAATCACTGACAGAGGTGGGGTCTAGAGACCATCTTATCAACAGCCGGAGATAACTGCACTTCGGCAGTGTAAGGCACGGATCAACGGCAATAGGATGAGAAGTCAATGGAAACCACTGCATTAAAGATACATAACTTGTATCCACAGGACAAGTGACCTGTAACTGGAAAGTGTCATGATGATCTCTCGTTTTGCAAAAGATTCTGGAATAGTCTCCCATTCGGATCCCCAGGAGGGGTCTGCCAAGGAAGAGGGGACCGTGAAAAAATGACTGAATAATCAACGAAAGGATAACCTTCTTCGAGTCGGGGCGTGAAATCTCAGAAGCTTGAACATGGTAGGGAAGCTAGAAAATCTGAAAAGGGTAATGCAAAGGCTCAATGTAGATATATTAGGTGTCAGTGAAGTGAAATGGAAAGAAGACAAGGATTTCTGGTCATATGAGTATAAGGTAATATCAACAGCAGCAGAAAATAATATAACTGGAGTAGGATTCGTTACAAACTGGAAAATAGGACAGAGAGTGTGTTACTGTGAACGGTTCAGTGACAGGGTTGTTCTTATTAGAAGCAACAGCAAGCCAACACAAACAACGATATTTGAACTATACATGCCGACGTCGCAAGCTGAAGATGAAGAGATTGAGAAAGTATATGAGGATACTGAAGGGGTAATATTGAGTTCTGAAATAAATTTCAGCTAGTTATAGAAAATACTCTGTTCAAGACTCACAAGAGGAGAAGGTATACCTGGAAAAATATATCGAAAAATCCGCCTCAGTTGCGAAAATTTTCTAGTCTTTACCCAGGTTTCGGCTAGATTAATCTAGCCTTCTTCAGAAGCATAAAATTACTATAATATGCCAGAGTAAGGCACAGTCAACATTAAAAATTAAAACCTATAGTACCGTGGTACCATGTCGAATTAAAACTATAACGGTACTATGTAGTAGTAATGAAGAGTAGGCTGAAGTTTAAGAGATTAGTCAGGAAGAATTAATAAACTTAGAAGTCGGGTACACAAGTACTAAAGAGTGACGAGAAATGCTTTAAGTTCTTTTTAGGATATAGATACAGCAATGAGAAATAGCTCAGTATACAGTACAGTTGAAGAAGAATGGACATCTCTAAAAAGGGCAATCACAGAAGTTGGAAAGGAAAACATAGGTATAATGGAGGTAACTGCGAGGAAACCATGGATAACAGTAGCAATACTACAGTTGATCGATGAAAGAAGGAAGTACAAAAATGTTCAGGGAAATTCAGGAATACAGAAATACAAGTCACTGAGGAATGAAATAAATAGGAAGTGCATGGAAGCTGAAACGAAATGGCTGCATGAAAAATGTGAAGAAATCGGAAAAGATATGATTGCCAGAAGTACTGACTCAGCATATAGCAAAGTCAAAACAACCTTTGGTGAACCTAAAATCAAAGGTGGTAACATTAAATGTGCAACAGGAATTCCATAATTCCACTGTTAAATGCAGAAGAGAGAGCGGAAAGGTGGAAAGTGTACAATGAAGGCCTCTATCAGGGGGAAGATTTGTTTAATATGACAGAAGAAGAAACAGGACTGGATTTATAAGAGATAAGGGATCCAGCATTAGAATCAGAATTTCAGAAAGCTTTGGAGGACTTAAGATCAAATAAGGCAGGAGGGATGGATAACATTCCACCAGAATTGCTAAAATCATTTGGGAAAGTGGCAATAAAACGACTACTCACGTTCATGCTAGGAATGTATGAACCAGGCGAAATACCATCTGACTTTCGGGAAAAAAAATCATCCACACAATTCCGAAGACTGCGAGAGCTGACAAGTGCGAGAATTACCGCACAATCAGTTTAACAGTTCATGCATCCAAGTTTCTAACAAGAATAATATACAGGAGAATGGAGAAGAAAATTGCGATTGTTAAATGACGATCGGTTTAGCTTCAGGAAAGGAAAAGGTGCCAGAGAGACAATTTTGACGTTGCGGTTGACAATGGAAGCAATACTAAAGAAAAGTCAAGACACGTTTATAGGAATTGTCGACCTGGAAAAAGTGTTCGACAATGTAAAATAGTGCAAAATGTTCGGAGTTCAAAGAAAAATAGAGGTGAGTCATATAGAGAGACGGGTAATATAGCATATTTACAAGAGCCAAGAGGGAATTATAAGAATGGACGACAAAGAACGAAGTGCTCGGATTAAAAAGGGTGTAAGACAAAATATCCTACTTTTCAATCTGTACATCGAAGAAGCAGTGATATGTAAGGGTCCACAGGTTGCACTCAGCCGTACGGTACTTAACACGTGCTCGCCAGCCGACCTGCCTGGACTGCTGACAATTTGCTTGGTCAGTACACGTGTGTCCGGCCGCAGTGCGACGCAGGGAGCACGCTGTGTTAACTAGCGTGGCCTCAGGCGCGAATATGTCTCTTTTCTTAGCTCACCATGAAGCCTTTCGATACGATCGTAATTAGGATGTCAGACACAGTGATAATGAAAGCGTGTAGCGTGCGTGTTTTATAATCAGCCTTTGTTAATAAAACTGTTTTAACTTACTTCTCAGTGTTCACTTATTGCTGTACCTCAAGGACCCATCGCTTACAAATCCTGACAAAATATTCACGTAATAATCATCTGGGGCAACAACACAAAGTACCCCCTTATAGAAGTGGTGTCAGCATGAGGATAATTATGGAAAATCTACAGTCCTGAAGAGGTGCAGCACAACGAGAACTTCGAGCAGCAGCATCATGAACATCTTCCGACTACGCGGGGACATCCAACACTGGAATTCAGGTTGGTCTACTCCAGTTTGGCTAGAATACGAAAGGCAGTGGTGGATTTTTATTTTACATTGGGTGATTCATTGGCGGTAAATTAGACCAAATGTCGCAATCCAGTCAGAGTAACGTTGTCGATCTACAAACTGTCATTAATGAACTGCAAGAAGAGATTCGGCAGTTAAAAGCAGAAAGAAGCAAGCGTAACAGTCCGAAAGACTTGTCAAATGATAGTTCATGCAGGACACGTACAACTACAATAAAGAATTTTTCATTATTGCCATCAGTACCAGTGTTTAACGGGAAACCCGAAGATGATGTGAAGGTGTTTTTTCGTAAACTTGAAGGTGCCGCCCTGTTAGGATCATGGACAGATTCCGATAAGCAAGTGGTTGCCAAATTAAGAATTCAGGGAGCTGAACAAGATTTCATTAGCGCGGAGCCTACTTGCGTGAAAACAGAAGATTACAATGAGTTCAGAACGTTTGTCGTTCAGAGATATAAACGTAAAGACGCGATCAGATTTTACAGAGAGCAGCTTTACAGTTTGTGAATGCGACGAGACGAATCTATCGAGCAGTTTGCCGACAGAACTCGAAACATCAACGCTCAAACGTAGGAGTTAGTAGAAGATGAAAATGGAAATCGCATTCAGTTGTTTGAAGACTACCAGAGAGCCTTGGACACATTCATTCATGGGTTGCACGGAGAGGAACCAAGCAAAGCTGTTCGATTGGCACGATGTAAAACGCTTCAGGAAGCAGTAGAATCAGCTGTTTGTTTCATTCAAGCGCTAAGACGACCGAATGAGATGCAGAAAGAAGAATGCAGAGTTTTCAACACAACAGTACAATGCTACAGATGCAATAAACTGGGTCACAAGCGTAAGGAGTGTAAAGAGAATCGAATCTGCTATCACTGCGGCATGCAGGTCATGTTTCGAAATATTGTCGGACCAAGAGGAAAGGTAATGCGAACAACAGACAATCTGCCAGATCTTTAAACGAGTACGGGGACGTACGGGCCACCACTCCGTCCGTTCCTTGCCAGAGACAGTGATTCCTGTTAGTTCCAGTGAAACTCAGAGCGAAAATGACTTCGTGATAGGTGCCGTATATCGTGGGAGAAACATCACACTACTTATTGGCACAGGTCCACAGACTTCATTAATGTGGTGTGGCATAGATAAACGGAATAAATTGAAACCGCCGCTATTAAAAGTGCGAGGGTTAAACGGAGGAAAGCTATGTAACTACGGAGAAGTTGACGTAGAATTAATTCTTGGCCAAGGCCAAGATGAAGGTGACAATAAATATAACGATAAATACACAGCAAGGTTGCAAGTAGTTTCAAATAACGAAACGCGTTACCATGTTGTACTTGGATTTGATTTCTTGTCCGCAAACGAGGCATAGATATTTGTCGCAGATAGAAAGATCAGACTAGGGCGTAGCAACTACGACCTAGGAAATCGTCCTTCCGATCGTACTCAAAGGAGCAGCAATACTAACGTCGAGGGAATGGACCGCCCAAACGATGCCTCAGTTCAAACAGTCCGAGTCGATTTTCAAATTGATCAGCCTCAGCAAATTCCCAAGGGAGCAGGAAAGACAATCTACGTTGAATTTAAGCCACCCCTATGCAAGGAAGGAACTTTTGTTATTAATTGCGCGATCCGAGAAAAGTGGGTTACTGGATAAACTGCATTGTTATGTTGCTAGAAGTGTAGGTGTCGCTACAATGGTGAGACAGAATGTCGCAAAAGTCCCGGTTGCAATAGCGAATGTGAGTAATGAGGATGTTGTTTTGCCACGAGAAACGAAAGTTACTGAAGTGTCGAGCGTAAGTAAAAGTGACGTAATCATAACAAATGCTGCAGTTGTAAACACAGATATTTGTAACAGTACCGAAAAATTGCAACGAGGAGACGAAGTTAATAATGAACTTAAGCGCAAGATTTGGGAAAAGGTAGAACATTTGACAGTTGATGAACAGAAGATTTTCGCGCCTGTTTGTTGAAGTATGCAGATTTTGCAGATTTATTCCGAGAACGTGCAAATTTACCTGTCACTCATTTAGTTCAGCATCGTATTCATACAGGGAATGCGGCCCCAATCACACAGAAACCTTACCGAATACCATTTAGTCAATGAGAGTTGGTAGAAACAATTAGAAGCCGGAATTATAAAACCAAGAGATCCTTCAGACCCACCGTGGTGTTCGCCTGTTGTAATTGTAAAGAAGAAATCAATTTCTGGAGAACCTCAGTTCCGTTTTTGTGTTTTGTGTTTTGAATGCTGTGACCACACCCGACACTTACCCCTTACCAAATTTAGTGGAAACCTTGAATTACTTGGGCAGATATCGAATTTTTTCAGTATCTGATTTAACAAGCGGTTATCACCAGTTAGCAGTGCATCCAGATGATCAAGCAAAAACTTGATTTGTAACAGCAACAGGAGTATACAAGTATCTTCGTATGCAGTTTGGACTTCGTAATGCTCCGGCTACATTTCAACGCCTGATGGATTCAGTTTTACGAGGGCCAACCCCAACACAAGCACTTGTTTACCGTGATGATGAAATAATTTTTGGTGGAAACATGAAGCAGCATACTGGGAGACTACAAGCTGTTTTTGAGGGTATAAGAAGCACAAACCTGTCTTTATCAATAGATAAATGTCATTTTGCACAAAGTAAAGTTAACGATCTTGGTCAACAGAATGAGATTTTCACTCTGCAGGGGAGTGTGCGCTGATATGAAACTTCCTGGCCGATTAAAACTGTGTGCCAGACCGAGACTCGAACTCGGGACCTTTGCCTTTCGCAGGCAAGTGCTTTATCAACTGAGCTACCCAAGGACGACTCACGCCCCGTCCTCACAGCTTTACTTCCGCCAGTACCTCGCCTCCTACCTTCCAAACTTTACAGAAGCTGTCCTGCGAACCTTGCAGAACTAGCACTCCTGAAAGAAAGGACAGAGCACTTGCCCGCGAAAGGCAAAGGTCCCGAGTTCGAGTCTCGGTCTGGCACACAGTTTTTAATCTGCCAGGAAGTTTCATATCAGCGCACACTCCGCTGCAGAGTGAAAATCTCATTCTGGAAACATCCCCCTGGCTGTGGCTAAGCCATGCCTCCGCAATATCCTTTCTTTCAGGAGTGCTAGTTCTGCAAGGTTCGCAGGAGAGCTTCTGTAAAGTTTGGAAGGTAGGAGGCGAGGTACTGGCAGAAGTAAAGCTGTGAGGACGGGGCGTGAGTCGTGCTTGGGAAGCTCAGTTGGTAGAGCACTTGCCCGCGAAAGGCAAAGGTCCCGAGTTCGAGTCTCGGTCCGGCACACAGTTTTAATCTGCCAGGAAATATCTTGGCCATGTTATAACCAGTGAAGGTGTTCGTCCTGACCCAAAATTAATTGCAGAAGTAAAGAATTTTTCCTGAACCACAGAATTTGAAAGAACTACAATCATTCTTGGGATTGTCAAATTTCTACAGACGATTTATAGCCGGGAATGTGAATATAGCACATCCCATGACACAGCTACTGAAGAAAGGAGCCACATTTAATTGATCGACAGAATCCAAAAGGCAGTGGAAGAACTTAAAACTGCTCTAACCACAGCCCCAGTGTTAGCCTATCCGGATTTCCGTAAACCTTTTATTCTTTCAACAGATGCATCCAATTTTACCATAGGTGCAATCTTCTCTCAAGAAGTTGATGGTCGTGAACATCCAATCTCATTTGCTTCCAGACAATTAAACAACGCAGAATGTAATTATACTACTACTACTGAGAAGAATCTTTGTGCTTTGGTTTTTGGTATAACATATAACAGATGTTTCTTAGCAGGAAGAGAATTTACAGTTATTAAATATCGTGACGCACTTAAATGGTTACTGAAATTAAAGGAACCATGTTCTAGATTAACAAGGTGGGCCTTAAGACTGAGTAATCCAATTCAAGGTTATTCACCAACCTGGTAAACAACATGTGAATGCTGATGCAATGAGTCTAAATGTCAATAATTGTGTTACGATAAATCGAGAAGAAGAATTAAAGGCAGTCCAAGAAAAAGATCCACAATGGAAATTATAAAAATGATCAACGTTTTGTTGAAATAGATGGATTTTTGTACAAAATCACTAGTAAAGGAAACCGCCTAGTTATTCCAGAAAGCATGAAAGAGCAAATCATGAGAGAACAACAAGATTCTTTATTATCAGGACACTGCAGTAAAAAAGCAACAAAAATTAAAATAGTTCAAAGGTTTGGTAACAGACGGAATAATGTAGGAAAAAGTACAGCACAATTGCAAGAACTGCCAGAGACAAGTGAACCATTTGAACGAGTAGGACTAGATGTCATAGAACTGTTGCCGAAGACTAAAGTTGGAAACAAATACATATTGACAATGTTAGATCATTTTTCTAGATACCTTCACGTGATACCAATAACTGATCAGAGGGCTGAGACTATAGCTAAAGATTTTGTAAAAGAATGGATTCTTAAGTTTGGATCAGCATTAAGTATTATTAGTGCTCAAGGAACGGATTTTATGAGTGAATTACTTACACAGACTTGTAAGCTCATGCAAATAACTCAGTTAAGGAATACACCAGCACACGCTGAAGGAAATGGAAGAGTCGAGTGAGTCAACAGGACAATTATTAAAATGGTTAGCCATTATGTGAGCAGCAAACACGACAATCGGGATGTCTGTTTACTGTACTTGGTAAGTTGTTACAATGCCAAAATGCACATCTCAACTGGTCTAAGGCCATATTAGATCGTCTACATAAGAAGAATGCATTCACTCTTGGACTTTGCACGATCGACTGCTGGAATCAGCAATGAACATGTAAAGGTTCTAGCATGCAAGCTAAAGGAAGCACAGAGGGGAGTGAAACAGCGAAATCATCAATCCTTTCTTCAGCAAGCAAGACAACACAACCGCCAAGCAGCAGTGCCACAGTATCGAGTTGGAGATCTTGTGTATCTGAGCAACATGGTGTCAAAGAAGAGTCAAGTCAAAAAGTTTAAGAAGTTTTGAAAAGGACCATATCTAATCTTGGAGCTGTTGTCGCCAGTCACTCTTATGTTCAAACTGCCCTTTCACTCGACTGTCGTTCATGTCAATTGTGTAAAGTCACTTCTGGGTAGATTTCCTGTAGTATTGCAAGACGACAAGGACCGACCGAGAGGCAAAACTGTTCTTCTCAAACCCAGGAAGCGAGAATCAGACTTCGAGGCCGAGGCATCTCCACGTTCCGAGCGATCCTGTTCCAGACACCCCTACAATCTACGTACATGTGTGTAGTGTGTGAGAGCGCAATGCGTATGGTTATTTCAGCCGTGTGCTCATTGTGAATGTGTTGTGAAAATTTAGTATTGAAGCTATTGCACGACTGCACAGTGAAACTAAACCTTTTATTCCAGAGGTTACCACAAGACACTCATTTATTTTATGTTCACTGTTAACTCTAGTGTTTAGAACTAATTAACCACATTCATTTTTATTCTAATGTTTGCTATGATAACGTATTCTACTAATGCCGTAGTAATAGTACCACAGAGTACAGGTGTTTTGTTTGAACCACGATCAGACATGGTAGTTTCGACAGCTAATGTGAAACTTGTACTCAAGTACAATCTGAGTGAAATCCAGCAACAGTTCAATTCTGTAAAGAAGCAAATTGATCTAATTCGTTCTGTTAAGGGTAATGATACAATTTAGGAAATGGGTACAAATTGGTATAATTTACTGGATCACAGCCAAAATGCTGGTCGAGTCTACATTTGCTAATTATGAACAAGAGATTTACTGTTTTTTAAACCTTTTGCCACATAAAAATTTAATTAGGTGTAAACGTGCCTGGTTTGATTTTGGAGGTAGTATCCTTCATACTGTATTTGTTACTTTAGCTAGTCGAGATCTACTGGAAGTTAAAAGCAAAATATCAGCTCTTGAACAACAGTCCAGTACAGATTCAACTAACCTCTCTAATGAAATTATCGTATTAACGAATATACAAAGAACCATTACTAACCGCACAGTTTTCGTTGAACAGATCGTAAAGCAATTTATCTCATATTTCCACGTAATTCGTAATGAAACGAACGAAAATATCCAAGAACTATTCCAAGGATTAAATGCTGGGAGAGCACACTTAGATTTAAACACTCTTTTGTTCAGGATTACTGATAGTTTATCAGATTTTAGAATTGATGCCTTTAACTTTAGAACAGCCTTAGAAAGTAGTTCAAATGATTGTCTGAGCAGTGTACCTACATACAGAAAATTTTTTACAGATCCTACTATCAATTGAGCGAAAACTAGTGAAACATATACTGTGATTTACCCTGTTAACTCTTACAATTTGTACACTTACTATAAATTAACCACCACACACTCTTTAATGACTGAAGATGAATTAGCTGTTATTGCTTCTATTCCCATTGCTAGATCAAAGCATAATTTTGAAATGTACAAAATTTATATTTACCCTGTGAAATGGAGACAGGCAGGTATTCATGTAAAGTATGTACTGAATGATTATCTACTGATCAGCAAGGATCGAAGATATTTTGTGTGCCTAAATGAAAATGATTTACGTATGTGTAAACGTAGTCATAAGTTAATTTTCACTGAATTGGCAGTATTCTTAGACAGTAGAGTGTACAGCTGTGAGAAAGAATTGTTTATGAATCGTCCCCCCAGAGATGATTGCCCTAGAATTTTAATGCATCTGTATCATCCATTTCTTAAACGATGTTCTGCAGGTAAATTTTCTTATTTAACTCCTCCCTTGATGTCACATTTACATGTAAAAATTATGATAAACAGAGCTACCCTTTACACTCAAATTGGATAATAGTGAATTAATCTTGAATTCCACACATTGTGATTTATCATGTGAATTATTTGATATGTCAGTAGTGCTGTACACAAATGAAGCGGTGTACATTGGGATTTTTTTAGGTTCAGTTACTTCCCTTAGGGGCAATTAAGAAATGCCTCCCAAATCGAAGATACGAGGGTTGGAACTTTAACAGTGGCAACTATTTATTTACAGCTCGTACAAAATAGATACATGTTTCAAAGTTTTACTGACCTTCAGAGTAGTCACCAGCATTGTGTTTAACCGTTGCCAGCGATGTGGAAGCCGTAGGATACTCGTAAAAGTGCCAGTTGTGTTGACAGTTTGAGAGGCGCGGGCTATTGCCCGACGAATTTGTAGCAGTTCTGAAGCGAATACCGTTAAGTGTTTCCTTCACTTTAGAAACAGAGCTGAACTTAGGAGGACTTAAGTCAGGGGAGTGCAGTAGGTGTTATAGCACTTAGCAGCCCCATCAGTCAAGCAAATCAGTAACAGCCTGCACTGTACGTGCTTGAGCATTGTCCTGCAAAATGATGGTCGGGACCTGCAAAAAGTGTCATCACTTCTGTCTCTATGCTGCTCATTTTTGGAAGACAACCTACGACCAGCTTAGTGACAAAAGTGATGACACTTTCTGCAGGACCTGACCATCATTTTTCAGGACAATGTTCAAGCACGTACAGTGCAAGCTGTTACTGATTTGTTTGACTGACGGGGCTGCTGAGTGCTATACCACCTACTGCACTCCCCTGACTACAGCCCTCCTAAGTTCAAATCGATTTCTAAACTAAAAGAAACACTTCACAGCATTCGCTTCAGAACTGCTACAAATTCGTTGGGCAATAGACCGCGCCGTTAGAACTGTCAACACAACTGGCACTTTAAAGCGTATCCTACAACTTCCACATAGCTGGCAACGGGTTATACACAATGCTGGTGACTACTTTGAAGGTCAGTAAAAGTTTGAAATACGTCTCTATTTTTTACGAGCTGTAAATAGTTACCACTATTAAAGTTCCAATCCTCGTAAATCAGCTACATCGCTCTCAGAGGAGAAGTTTCAGCCTTGCAAACCCGAAAAAGAACATAGTGTTTTATTAGTAAACTGCAGGTGCATTCATTGTAAGGTCCCAGAATTAGTTTCGTTCATTAAAGGCAATAATACGAACATAGTATCAGGAACAGGAAGGTGGCTGAAACGGCAAATGAACCGCAGCGATATACTGTACTTGATTCATATTGGAATATACATCACAAGGCTAGGCTTGGTACCAGTGGTAGCGGCTTATTAAATATCGTAAGGAACTCTGTAATATCTGATGAGATTATTACAAATTCCGAATGTGAAGTAGTCTGGGTAAAGATAAGCATCAAAGGCGAGTGAAACTTCGTAACAGGGTGCTTTTATGGACCGCCTGCGTCACGAGTTTTAGCGGCAGAGTACTTCAAAGACAACTTGGATAACGTCATGAGCAAGTTTCCTGATCATGCTAATGTGACAGGGGAAGACTTCAACTTTCCATCTATAGAATATGAGAGTCATGCAATTAAAACTGGTGACAGAGAAAGGGATTCGTGTGAGATTGTACTTAGGCCTAATATCTTACCTGAAATTATTTTGAGCAGTCAGGGCAATGTCTTAGACCGTCTCATAACTATCTGACCCGAACGTCAGCATCAATGACACGAAAATAACAATAAATGTTAAAAAAAGTAGAAAATATTTTTGTTTAACGAAAGTGTCAGGGACAAAGAGAAGAGTACCTAAGTAGTCAACACCAGATATTCAGTCTGAGGACGAAGATTTGGAGCACAAATTGGTAAAACTCAGAAGCATTCTACAATAGATATTAGACAAGTATCTGCCGAGTAAGGTTGCAAACAATGGAAAAACTCATTATGGTTCAACAGCCGTGTTAGAAAATTGCTACAAAAACAAACAAAGCTTCATCTCCTATTTGAGCAAAGTCAAAGAAAGTTAGTCAAACGGAAACTGAATGATACCAAAACGAGTGTGAGCATAGCTATGCGAGAACAGTTCAATCAATATCAACGTAAAATTTTGTCAACGATCTCACTAAACATCCAAAGGAGTTTTGGTCTTATTCAAAGTCAATAAGCGGATCGAAATCTTCTCTGGTCAGTGACCATTCTGACACCAAAAGAGAAGATGATAGGATGATCGCCAAAATATTGCATTCGGTCTTCCAAAACTTTTACACCACCGAATCATTGCACTAATACCGAAATGTTAGATACTGGGATAAGCGATCGCAGAATAAAAGATCAACTAGTATTACTCAACAGTAGGAAGGCAACTGGACCAGAAGAGATATCTGTGAGGTTCTACAGAGAATAATATCCCTTCTAGCAGTAGTTTGTCGTACGTCACTAGGACAACGGAGGTTATCCAGCGATTTGAAAAAGACGCAGATGACTCCAGTTTTCAGGAGAGGCTGTCGGACGGTCTCCCATAATTAATGCCTCTATTGCTGACGTCAATATGTTGTAAAATTGTGGAAAATGTTTCACATTCACGCACGACGACGTTCTTGGAGAATGAAAGCGTCCCCTATAAAGATCAACAAGGATTCATCAAACAAAGACCTTGCGAAACTCTCAGCTCAGTATGTTCGCAGCAGACAAAGGCGTTCAGGTTAATACCGTGTTCCTTGAATTCTGGAAGGCGTTACGGACTGTTGTACACTGAAAAAAATACGAGCTAACCGAGCATCAGACAGTATTTAAGTTTGGATGCAGGACTTTTCTGCAGATAGAACTCAACACGACGTTCTTCTGTCTTCTTCTCCTTCTTCTTCTTCTTCTTCAGCGTTTCTCGCTGGGAGTTAACCGTTTTCAACGTCCACTGGCCTACTTCGTTCCAGTCATCCGGTCCTGTCTTCCATTGCTTCCTGCATGTATTTTTCCCATCTTATCGCTGGCCTTCTTCTTCTTCCGAGCGGCTCCCAGTTTAAAATCTTCCTTGGACATCTACGGTTAGGAATTCTCTGTAGCTGTCCACACAACTGAAGCGTTTTGTCCTCTAAAGGTTTTGTTACGGAGCACGTTACATGCATTTGCCTTCAAACTTCCTGATTTCGTATCCTATCTTGCCTCGTGAACTGCAAAGATCTTCTCATATAGTCCATTTCCACTGTTCTAATTTTATGTCTAACTTTCCTTGTTCGAGAAATATAAACTCAATGCAGCTGTAGATGTTCTCCACCATACTGCTAAATATATTTTTCTTATTGTTCTTAAGTGAATAAACTATACGAACGTACAGCTATAAGGAGCAGTCAAATGAAAACCGAACACCTGCCACAACGGGGTCATGGAATGGTTCCATTTAAAAGTAATAACCATACGCGTTAAGATGTTTATCACACTGGGAGGCGAAACGATCAGTTCCCATTTCGTACCGCACCGTCGGCCGCTGACGGATCCACTACCACACGTACTCTTGCGCTTTCTGATCCGACTGAAACCGACGTCCGCGCGTGTCTTCCTTCACGTCGCCAAAGATGTGAAAATCGCACGGTGAAAGATGCAGGCTATATGAAGAATGCTACAGTGTTTCCCAATCAAATCGCTGAAGCGTTTCCTTCATCCGATTGGCAGTGTGGGGGCAGGTGTTGTCGTGCAGCACAGGGTGATTCCGGCCAACAAAATTCCGACAGCCCGAGGGCAAACGGCAAGGCCAGTAGTGGGAACGTCCCACATCTCCCCCCGCCATAGAACATAGAAATCAAGAGCTGTTCGTACACGTTCCTGTAAGGTCATCATGACCTCCTTCTTCGACTGCTATCGTGTTTTTCTTTTCTTTTTCTTTTTATTTTATTTTTTATTTTTTTTTATTTTTATTTATTTTTTTTTTTTTACCGTGGTTCATGGTGTGGGTTCCTGTAGTCATGTCCTAGTTCATGAACCACGGGCAACGTATGAGTGGCCAAGTAAGTGGTCCCGACAGTCGGGATACCAATTACTTTGGAATAAGGCTGGGCATCTCGGACATATTCTGAGTCGTGGTCACCTTTGTGCTCATACGGCAAAGACTACCAAATCCACCGGTTAGTCCCTCAGCCGTTAGGGGTAAAACCCAATGGGACTCGGGGCAAGTAAGGCTAGCAACCTGCTTCCCTGGTACTTTAAATATGATGCTGGCAACAATCAGAGCAAAATGCCTCGGACCTTTGGAGGTGACGGAGTCCCACCTCTAACTGACAAACCAGGGACTCCTAAGATACGACTTGGTAAACAAATGGTAATGAGATGGGGAGCTATTAATATCAATGGGGGTACTCTGGGAAGAAGGTAGAGCTGGCAGAGGCTGCAAGTAAGATGGGGCTGGACGTTTTAGCTGTTAGTGACATTCGGGTAAGGGGTGAGAAAGAAGAGGAAGTGGGAGAATACAAGGTCTACTTGTCAGGAGTCAAAGCAGGAATAGCACATGGGGTGTAGGGCTTGACATCAGGAAAGAAATGGAACCCAGCGTAGTTGCAATAAGGTATGTAAACGAACGACTGATGTGGATAGATTTGACAGTGTCTAGCAAGAAAATTAGGATTGTGTCAGTATATTCGCATTGTGAAGGGACCGATCAAGATAAGATGGATAGTTTTTATGAGGCACTCAGTGATGTAGTTGTTAGAGTAAAGGACAAGGGCAGTGTTCTGCTCATGGGTGATTTTAACGCCAGGATTGGAAATCGAACAGAAGGGTATGAAAAGGTTATGGATAAATTTGGAGAGGATATGGAGGCCAACAGGAACGGGAAACAACTCTTGGATTTCTGTGCCAGTATGGGCTTAGTAATCACAAACTCATTTTTTAAACATAAGAACATTCACCGGTATACTTGGGAAGGCAGGGGAACCAGATCTGTTATTGACTATATAATAACAGATCAGGAATTCAGGAAGGCTGTGAGGGACACACGTGTATTCAGGGGATTCTTTGATGACACTGATCATTATTTAATCTGCAGTGAAATTGGGATTGTGAGGCCGAAAGTGCAGGAGGTCAGGTCCATATGTAGGAGGATAAGAGTGGAGAAACTTCAAGAGAAGGAAATCAGGCACGAGTACATAACAGCGATCTCAGAAAGGTACCAGTTAGTTGAATGTAGTCAGTTACAGTCATTGGAAAAGGAATGGACAAGGTACAGGGACACAGTACTAGAAGTGGCTAAAGAATGTCTTGGAACAGTAGTGTGTAAAAGTAGGAAGAAGCAAACAGCTTAGTGGAATGATACAGTCAAGGCAGCCTGTAAAAGGAAAAAGAAGGCGTATCAAAAATGGCTACATACCAGAACCCAGGTAGACAGAGAAAGTTATGTTGAAGAAAGAAACAAAGCCAAACAGATAATTGCAGCATCCAAGAAGAAAGCGTGGGAAGACTTTGGAAACAGGTTGGAGACTATGGGTCAAGCTGCTGGAAAACCATTCTGGAGTGTAATTAGCAGTCTTCGAAAGGGAGGTAAGAAGGAAATGGCAAGTATTTTGGACAGGTCAGGAAAACTGCTGGTGAATCCTGTGGATGCCTTGGGAAGATGGAGGGAATATTTTGAAGAGTTGCTCAATGTAGGTGAAAATGCGATCAGTAATGTTTCAGATTTCGAGGTAGAATGGGATAGGAATGATGATGGAAATAGGATCACATTTGAGGAAGTGGAAAAAATGGTCAATAGATTGCAGTGCAATAAAGCGGCTGGGGTGGATGAAATTAAGTCGGAACTCATCAAATACAGTGGAATGTCAGGTCTTAAATGGCTACACAGGATAATTGAAATGGCCTGGGAGTCGGGACAGGTTCCATCAGACTGGACAAAAGCAGTAATCACACCTATCTTTAAACATGGAAACAGAAAAGATTGTAACAACTACAGAGGTATCTCTTTAATCAGCGTTGTGGGTAAAATCTTCTCAGGTATTGTTGAAAGGAAAGTGCGAGTATTAGTTGAGGACCAATTGGATGAAAATCAGTGTGGGTTTAGGCCTCTTAGAGGTTGTCAGGACCAGATCTTTAGCTTACGGCAAATAATGGAGAAGTGTTATGAGTGGAACAGGGAATTGTATCTATGCTTTATAGATCTAGAAAAGGCATATGACCGGTTTCCTAGGAGGAAGTTATTGTCTGTTCTACAAGATTATGGAATACGAGGCAAACTTTTGCAAGCAATTAAATGTCTTTACATGGATAGTCAGGCAGCTGTTAGAGTTGACGGTAAATTGAGTTCTTGGTTCAGAGTAGTTTCAGGGGTAAGACAAGGCTGCAACCTGTCTCCACTGTTGTTCATATTATTCATGGATCATATGTTGAAAACAGTAGACTGGCTGGGTGAGATTAAGATATGTGAACACAAAATAAGCAGTCTTGCATATGCGGATGACTTAGTTGTGATGGCAGATTCGATTGAAAGTTTGCAAAGTAATATTTCAGAGCTAGATCAGAAATGTAAGGACTATGGTATGAAGATTAGCATCTCCAAAACGAAAGTAATGTCAGTGGGAAAGAAATATAAACGGATTGAGTGCCAAATAGGAGGTACAAAGTTAGAACAGGTGGACGGTTTCAAGTACTTAGGATGCATATTCTCACAGGATGGCAACATAGTGAAAGAACTGGAAGCGAGGTGTAGCAAAGCTAATGTAGTGAGCGCTCAGCTACGATCTACTCTCTTCTGCAAGAAGGAAGTCAGTACCAAGACTAAGTTATCCACCGTTTAATCTTTCGACCAACTTTGTTGTATGGGAGCGAAAGCTGGGTGGATTCAGGTTACCTTATCAACAAGGTTGAGGTTACGGATATGAAAGTAGCTAGGATGATTGCAGGTACTAGCAGATGGGAACAATGGCAGGAGGGTGTCCACAATGAGGAAATCAAAGAAAAACTGGGAATGAACTCTATAGATGTAGCAGTCAGGGCGAACATGCTTAGATGGTGGGGTCATGTTACACGCATGGGAGAAGCAAGGTTACCCAAGAGACTCATGGATTCAGCAGTAGAGGGTAGGAGGAGTCGGGGCAGACCGAGGAGAAGGTACCTGGATTCGGTTAAGAATGATTTTGAAGTAATAGGTTTAACATCAGAAGAGGCATCAATGTTAGCACTGAATAGGGGATCATGGAGGAACTGTATAAGGGCGGCTATGCTCCAGACTGAACGCTGAAAGGCATAATCAGTCTTAAATGATGATGATGATGATGATGATGATTTTTAACCTCCAGCTGCTCCGTACCACGAGCGCCCTCTGCTGCCGTGATACAGGACAGCCAGTGGCAGCTACTCTGCCCACTTGCATTCAGAGCTTCATCACTACAACACCATCAACAGTGATCCTCATCATATCAGCTATTGTGTGAGCTGGACTCTAATTCTTGCTGCTTTATTTGTAATGAACCTTTGTACGCTAGGAGAAAGACAAGTTGAGTAAACCTTGTGTCTATTATGTTGAGTTGTTTGCTAATCATTTCTCCTCCTGTCCAGCTCTCCTATGACGACAGTTATCACACCACTCTGTAACCCATCTCTCTTTACCTTCGTGCACAAAGTCGAACACAACAGCATCGACGAAGTTACACATGTTTTGCAGCTACTACGCCACAGGTAGGCACGTCTCGTCGGTACTCGATGACTCAATCAGTGGCAAATAGTCACGTGATGTTCATCACCAAGGGCGGGTCGCGGTTTCTCTGAAACTCAAAAGCCAATCATTCTCTCTGATTCAAGACAGAATGGCGGCACAACTGAATGCATTGAGCCTCTAAGTTCGATTTTGTATACCCTTACAGCTACGCTTCTGACTGGAGGGGTACGACTAGGTTTGCTTCATATTAGTTGTCCTGTTAGTATTTCCTAGCTCGCTCTGCAGCGAGCGCAGGTTGCTAGGCCCAGTTAAATTTGCAACATTTTTCTCTGTAGCATGCAGGTGCCCGAGTTCAAAATATTGCTTCACTGTTGGTCACGCCGTGTTAGCTGTTCCATGAGCTCGAAGTTGACCATTGTCGCAAACCCCAGTCTACACTGACTGTTTCTTTGCCGTAATGTCAACAGTACCGTACAGTGGCTAACTTGATCAGCACAGTGGCCAGGTGGTCTCTACTGCCTGGTCTCGGCAAGAATAAAACTTATTTTCACAGTTCGTGAGTCGAAATTTTCCGGGGGCAGCAGTCTCAAGGGGTATAACTTGTCCATAAAGTTGCGAGCACTCATCTGTAACCATATTTTGCCGTTAGTTAATATTTAGGCAATAAACCATTCCGCCTACTTCGGAACGAATCGTAAAGACTGATGGTAAAGCGCTCCCATCCACAACTGCTTTGCAAGTTACTTTTCTACACTTCTCCAACTCGTATCATTTGTAATGAAAAGAAAATCGAGGACCTGTAACAAACATAACGATGTTCCAAGGTCAAGAAACCCGACAATGACTGGAAGAGAGCTGTGCTGACACCACGCATCCCCATACGGCACCCAGTGACGTCACTGACAGCGGATGATGCAACAGTCGGTCGAATCCGACTGGTCCGTCTAGGGTCACAACGCGGAACGCACTATGTTTGGAGCAGACTATTGTATGGATGTTTATCGCGGACTGTGAGAAAACTGGAAAATAAGAGATTCGAAGAGTTGGGAATATGTTGTTATAGAAGTATGGTGAAAATTAGGTGGACTGATAAGATAAACAATGAGGAGGTTCTCCGAAGAATTGGCTAAAACAGAAACATGTCGAAAACATTGACAAGATGAGGAAATACGAATATAGGACGTGGGTTAAGACATCAATGTATAACGTCCATTGTACTATAGGCAGCTGTAGAGACTAAAAACTGAATAGAAGGGTACAGATTGGAATCTGTGCATCAAATACTTGAGGAAGTGGCTGCATGTTGTACTCCACGATGAAGACACTGACACAGTAGAGGAATTCGTGGCAGGAGCGGACCAAACCAGTCAGAAGACCAATGATTCCAAAAAAAATTGAAACACCGTCATTGCTGATATCTTCACATTATACGAACTTCGCATGGCTTTACACACCTCGTCTGACATTTTCTCTAGAATGTCATTGTTTTGACTACGAGCTATCTGTATTTCTAATTCATTTTGTAAACTGCACAACATTCAAAGAAGACATGGAATGCTCGGATTATTTTCTGTTTGTTGACAGTTACAGTGTGATCTCTCATCTTGACAGATTAAATGTGATGTCGACCGAGCATAGGTTTTCGATTTGTCTTATTCACAGTTTAATTGATTCCAATTGTTTCTTTACTATATTTTCATTGCGTCTTCTCACATCTTCGAAAACACATTTACAAGTAGTTTTGATTCACCGTATTCTGAGATGGGTATTTTATTCGCAGGTAATCATCCGCTCTGATAAGGCGATGCGCACTAATTAGCTTATCCTTCTTTCTTTCAAGTATAAGTTAATACCGTTATAAATTGCTCATAAACTTATTTTGTTATACACTAATGGCCATTAAAATTGCTACACCACGAAGATGACGCGACACGGACGCAAAATTTAACCGACAGGAAGAACATGCTGTGATATGCAAATGATTAGCTTTTCAGAGCATTCACACAAGGTTGGCGCCAGTGGCGACACCTACAACGTGATGACATGAGGAAAGTTTCAAACCGATTTCTCATACACAAACAGTAGTTGACCAGCGTTGCCTGGTGAAACGTTGTTGTGATGCCTCGTGTAATAGGGAGAAATGCATACCATCACGTTTCCGACTTTGATAAATGTCGGATTGCAGCCTATCGCGATTGCGTTTTATAGTATCGCGACATTGCTGCTCACGTTGGTCTAGATCCAATGACTGTTAGCAGAATATGGAATCGGTGGGTTCAGGAGGGCAATACGGAACGCCTTGTTGGATCCCAACGGCCTCGTATCAATAGCAGTCGAGTTGACAGGCGTCTTATCCGCATCGCTGTAACTGATCGTGCAGCCACGTCTCGATCACTGAGTCAACACATGGGGACGTTTGCAAGACAACAACCATCTGAATGAACAGTTCGACGACGTTTGCAGCAGCATGGACTGTCAGCTCGGAGACCGTGGCTGCGGTTACCCTTGATGCTGCGTCACAGACAGGAGCGTCCGCGATGGTATACTCAACGACGAACCAAGGTGCACGAATGGCAAAACGTCATTTTTTCGGATGAATCCAGGTTCTGTTTACAGTATCATAATGGTCGCATCCGTGTTTGGCTACATCGCGATGAACTCACATTGGAAGCGTCGTGTATTCGTCATCGCCATACTGACGTATCACCTGGCGTGATTGTATGGGGTGCCATTGGTTACACGTCTCGGTCACCTCTTGTTCGCATTGACGGCACTTTGAACAGTGGACGTTACATTTCAGATGTGTTGCGACCCGTGGCTCTACCCTTCATTCGATCCCTGCGAAACACTACATTTCAGCAGGATAATGCACGACCGCATGTTGCAGGTCCTGTACGGACCTTTCTGGATACAGAAAATGTTCGACTGCTGCCCTGTCAGCACATTCTCCAGATCTTTCACCAATTGAAAACGTCTGGTCAATGGTGGCCGAGCAACTGGCTCGTCACAATACGCCAGTCACTACTCTTGATGAACTGTGGTATCGTGTTGAAGCTGCATGGGCAGCTGTACTTGTACACGCCATCCAAGCTCTGTTTGACTCAATGCCCAGGCGTATCAAGGCCGTTATTACGGCCAGAGGTGGTTGTTCTGGATACTGATATCTCAGGATCTATGCACCCAAATTGCGTGAAAATGTAATCCGATGTCAGCTCTAGTATAATATATTTGTCCAATGAGTACCCGTTTATCATATGCATTTCTTCTTGGTGTAGCAATTTTAATGGACAGTAGTGTACAAGTACGGAATCGTCCTTCGTGAAAATACTTTTGCCACGAAAATTTGTACAATGTAACAATTTACTGTAAATCGATTCATGTCCTATGCCTCAGTTGGATTAAATATAATCTATTTTAAAGCGAAATAAGTGTAAAAAAATAGTGATAGCGGAGCTGTGAGTTAGAATGGCCAGTACGCCAGACTGCACAATTTGATGAGATTTGGTAAAAGTGAAAAGTGGAACAGGATGTAATTTAGATCTGATTTGCTAAAGGGATAGTAAACAAAGGGTCTGTTGATACAAAAAGATTTGAAATTGTACGCAACAGATACTGTCGCTTGTTGAAATCTGTGTTAGGGTTGGCGCAAAATGGCGATGTTTTAGGACTGTGTAATAAACGCTGTATCCAGCTACCGTTATTTAAACTACACGAGCATAATGTGTATGCTAAACGAAGGCGGGCAAGAAAACTTAAAAACTGAAAAGTGGGCAGAGGCATTTTCACAGCGATGGTTCACGATCAAAAAAGATGCACTACAGCTATTTTGGAAGCGCTAATGGTAGACAGCATATTAGCTGAATGCGAAAAGTTTCCTAGCTGATGTACACAGAATCAAGACGTGCTGTGTAGAGGAATAATTGATGTCAAGAATTAATTATATTGACGGAGAAAGAATACCGTTTGTACTTACTGCGGACTGTGAATGATCTGTGTAGTTGAAAGAACAATGGTATTAGGTGTGCGTTAGCACTTCGAGTCGAAAGTAAGGCTATTATAGACTATCATTACATAGCATGAATATGTAGTAAATCGAAATTTCAAATAAACTTGCACGCCTTCATACATATTTTCAGAGTGAGCACGTACTCGAGACGGAGATTTTTCAGCTTATGTAATTTCTATGTGTTATTTTGACAGTAATAGCTGTTCTGTTGGTTGTCTTTGATTTCAATCTAAAGTTATTAGATCTTTATTGTGCGATTTTTTCCTACATGTACATAATGTGAATATGTGTCTCCTGTTACATAAAACTGAAGTTGTAAATCTGTTCTTTTCTTGCAAGTTTTGCAATGTAAATTTTACAATATCTGTGTCCACTACTATTCCCATTAGGTCAAAATTAATATATGTATTTTGTAATCGAGATAGGGATCGGGAGACAGGTGACAGTGAGGATGAAAGATGCTCGTTAGTGCAGGATAGTTATGCAGTGCGGTAAAGAAGAAGTGTTTCGAAGTAATATTTAGACTGTGAAGTGACAAGAAGAGCGTGGAAGGAAGTGTTACAACGAAAATGAGTTAAAATGAAGCTATTTTGACAAACTGCTGATGTGTGAAGAGTGTTGTCGTGGATAGTAATAGCGTAGTGTTAGCGCAGGGCCATGAACTGTATGCTGTAACATGACGTTCGTAGAAATTATTTTCATATGTGGAAGCACATCTGGAGGGCAGAAGAAGGTACTAGAAGGAGGAAGGGAGAACTGAAATTGTTTCCTGGAGAAGACATCTGGAAGAGAAGAGTTGAAGCTAACCGTGGCTGTTACACGGCAGATCGTAGCTTCATATAGTTTGGAGGAGACTGTTAACTGTTGAGACTCTTACTGAATACAGGTGGGAAAGGGGTGAATGAAGAGTGGAACAGCTAGTGAAGCGGACTGTCGACCGTGTAAATGAACAAGCTGTGTCTGTGAAGAAGTGGATGTCACGGAAACTTTCGTATTAGGCAGACAGATTAAAACTAGCTTTAGTATTTGTGAGAGCATTGAAAGCAGTTTGTGTGTGAAAAGCGGAAATTCTTAAATATATGTGCACTTCGCCTGAGTAAATACAATAATAGTGCAGGTGCAGATTGTTAGACGATACACACTGTGTTTTAACCAAATACCTTGCCCAAAACCCACCCTGAAGCGTTCCCCTAATTATTCAAGATATTTCAAGTACATCAAACTATCGTCTGCAGCGGAGTTTAGAATGTATTATTTTTTAGCTTAATCTGAATTGGAGTGGCGGCAATTTTGTAGCCGTTTCAACTCAGCGATGGCAGGGCGCCCAGCGATGCACCACGCAGCATTCACCAACAGAAGACGCTCTAGAGCCAGAGGAAGAAGAACGCTAAGATTTCACCTTCGGTTGCCGGCAATAAACAAATAATACAGATTGTTTACTACGAAACCAACATTTCAATTTTCACACAGGCAGTTTCAGCTAGTAAATTGAAGCGTTTTGAAACAATAGGATCAGTTCAATGAAGAAAGGCAATTCAGAAGTTAGACTGTAAAATATAAAGCACCTTAACAGTAACAAACAAATTCCTGTGTTGCTCTACAGACATTACATAGTTACTCTCAAATGTCTTTGAACCATTTCATTACACAAGTGTCTAGCCAAATTCACGTTATTCATCGTCATTATTCGTTGACTTTTTTTCATGCTCATTCATTTTTTACTTTTCAAAAAATTGTTCAAATGGCTCTGAGCACTATGGGACTTAACTTCTGAGATCATCAGACCCCTAGAACTTAGAACTACTTAAGCCTCACTAACCTGAGGACATCACACACATCCATGCCCGAGGCTGGATTCGAACCTGCGACCGTAGCGGTCGCGCGGTTCCAGACTGTAGTGCCAAGAACCGCTCGGCCACCACGGCCGGCTTTACTTTTCAGGAGCAGTCATTATCCTTCTGTTGTTTGACTATCGTGAAAGGAATACATCATATCCATGTAAAGTATTAACTACAAAGTAAACAGTAAATCTAAATATTAGGTAATCACCATCCCATTTCATATAAACTTCAGTACAAAATCAGGGTCATAAATACACGGACCAATTGGGTACTTTTATAGTTTTTATACTTGGATTAAGTTTCGTATGCATGCCTTGATAGTGACAGTGTTCTTGTTTACAACTGTTATGCCTGTGTCAAAAGTGTGACGCAATGCTGTATCAGAAGTGGTTTGCTTATTAGTGTACGTTCTTATTCGGTAGACGGACGTGAGCAAAGTGGTGACTACGCTATATAGGCGGTCAAATGACTTCTAAAGAGAAAGTAACCTCATACGTTTAGTGAAAATACAGTGTGGTGGCAGTTGGGTATTGGAGAGAGTAATTTTCTTACCAGGCGTAGTAAACAGTGCACTGAAACCGAATAGTGTGAAGACAGTATTAATTTAATACAGAGAAATGTGCAACACATTCCATAGATTTGATAAAACCCTACTCGTTTGGCTACAATTATTTTATCTGGAGACCGAGACGTAGAATGTCGTTATTGTAGTAACAAAAGCAGCTGCTCTTTAGACCAGGTCAACCATCTTGGCAGAAGAGCTCCCTGTTAATAAACAGGTGGCATCAGTGCAAGAAACAGTCCAACAAATGGTTAGAAGTTACGCCCTGCTAATGGCAGCTCGTAGTTAAAATCAGCAGAGGTGCTGCTCCACAAGATTTTTAGTTTTTGTTTCAAAATCGTGTAAAAGGAAACAAACAAATATAAAAGGAAATTTATTCAGAACTTGATAAAATTCTAAAAGAACGAACTCCAATGTTTTATACTTACTTTAATCTGATTGTTGCAGTTCAAGCTTAATCTATTCATTTAAAAGGGAAATCCATTCTCCTTCTAATTTCTTTTTAAAAATCGTTTCTTTCTTCTTTCTTGTACTAAATCTTGAGGTTAATTCGTGGGTTAAATTTGTACTTTTGTTAGACGTGTGCCTGGTTTTTGGTTAACGAACAGGTATTATTCGGGAGAGGTCCTGCCAATACGGTTACCTGCAAAGGCTGGCATGCACATACTAGCCCATTCATCCTGTCCATCGATCGCCCGACCGTGTAATTACTTAAAAGTAGTAGGTTCGGAACGATATTCACGTCTCTGATACTGTGTGTTGAACGATTTGGTCTTTCATTGCCTGTAACAGCTAGTTAATTGTTAAACTGAATGTGTCAATATCACCGTCGCCGCTTCCCAAGAAAACATTTATCCTAGCAGGTTCTTGTTTAGTAGGACTAGCGGACACTATTCACGTAACTAACGTAAATAAATCCTATCGTTATCTCAAGCATTAATACATTTCTCGTAGCTCAATATGCAGCTGTTATCGTCCATGTATAAGACAACAAACAACATTAGCACGTACAAGTAATCAGGAATGAGCGCAATTATATACCTCATATCTCTGAATCAGCGTCACGTAAATAGCAAATATGCTATCTTTCCACTATTGAAAAGACGTGATCACTTAGAGAGAATGTAACTACATTTTAAAATCTATTAGGAATGCCAATACTGCTTCCAAAACCCCTCTTAAATCCAGGCCAATTAATTGGTCACTTTTCTGATGATTTTTGAGTACAAAGATATTCCACATCCTTTTCCTAAGATTCAATCAACTAACAATTCTCCTACTTGCACTTATGATGACGTACATCGAACGCCAACGCTCCTGAAACAAACAATTTCTCAACACAGACTTTAAATTTTCACAAATAACATATTCTGTGCAGTTTTATTTATCTTCACAAAACAATCCCACATCGTTAACGTAGTAACAGTAATTCTGATTGTGCGAACGTTTAAGTTTCAACTAAATGCAAAGAACAACATCAGACAACAAACTGATACAGATTTGAAATCATACAAAACGTTTTATTTTTTTTCTTTTACAGTACAAATCAACATATTGTTAGTAATGATGACAACGTCTTCTAGCTTGGAATGGCCGTCAGGTTTTTGCGTCTTGATAACCAGCTTTCTACGATGCCGTCTCTTGATGTAGGAAATCCAACACCACTGCACTAGCGTCCTCGATCCCATTAACAGATTGAACAACAACGCACACTATACACTGTTTTCAACACAACATTATATATTACAAATACACGTATTTTTCATTTCATAATTTCACATCTTAACTATATTATATCTAACGTAAATACTACGTAATTTACACTACTGACCATTAAAATTGCTACACCACGAAGATGACGTGCTACAGACGCGAAATTTAATCGACAGGAAGAACATGCTGTGATATGCAAATGATTAGCTTTTCAGAGCATTCACACAAGGTTGGCGCCGGTGGCGACACCTACAACGTGCTGACACGAGGAAAGTTTCCAACCGATTTCTCATACACAAACAGCAGTTGACCAGCGTTGCCTGGTGAAACGTTGTTGTGATGCCTCGTGTAATAGGGAGAAATGCATACCATCACGTTTCCGACTTTGATAAATGTCGGATTGTAGCCTATCGCGATTGCGGTTTATCGTATCGCGACATTGCTGCTCACGTTGGTCGAGATCCAATGACTTTTAGCAGAATATGGAATCGGTCGGTTCAGGAGGCTAATACAAAATGCTGGATCCCAAAGGCCTCGTATCGCTAGCAGTCGAGATGACAGTCATCTTATCCGCATGGCTGTAAAGGATCGTGCAGCCACGTCTCGATCCCTGAGTCAACAGATGGGGACGTTTGCAAGACAACAACCATCTGCACGAACAGTTCGATGACGTTTGCAGCAGCATGGACTATCAGCTCGGAGACCATGGCTGCGGTTCCCCTTGACGCTGCATCACAGACAGGGGCGCATGCGATGGTGTACTCAACGACGAACCTGGCTGCACGAATGCCAAAACGTCATTTTTTTTATGAATCCAGTTTCTGTTTACAGCATCATCATGGTCGCATCCGTGTTTGGCTACATGGCGGTGAACGCACATTGGAAGCGTCGTGTATTCGTCATCGCCATACTGACGTATCACCTGGCGTGATGGTATGGGGTGCCATTGGTTACACGTCTCGGTCACCTCTTGTTCGCATTGACGGCACTTTGAACAGTGGACGCTACATTTCAGATGTGTTGCGACCCGTGGCTCTACTCTTCATTCGATGCCTGCGAAACCTTACATTTCAGCAGGATAATGCACGACCGCACGTTGCAGGTCCTGTACGGGCCTTTCTGGATACAGAAAATGTTCGACTGCTGCCCTAGCCAGCACACTCTCCAGATCTCTCACCAATTGAAAACATCTGGTCAATGGTGGCCGAGCAACTGGCTCGTCACAATACGCGAGTCACTACTCTTGATGAACTGTGGTATCGTGTTGAAACTGCATGGACAGCTGTACCTTTACACGGCATCCAAACTCTGTTTGACTCAATGCCCAGGCGTATCAAGGCCGTTATTACGGCCAGAGGTGGTTGTTATGGGTACTGATTTCTCAGGATCTATTCACCCAAATTGCGTGTAAATGTAATCACATGTCAGTTGGAGTATGATATATTTGTCCAGTGAATACCCGTTTATCATATGCATTTCTTCTTGGTGTAGCAATTTTAATGGCCAGTAGTGTATATACACGGTGTATTTACAACAAACCATACATCGAACTACGACACTGAAGATAGTCACTGGTGACAAGGTGGGTGTGTCATATTCCATCATGAATATCAGCAGAAAAGTAAACCTACGAAAATTCCGTCATCTTGATCTAATCGCCCAGTACTCTACCGACGTGTGATACCTTCACATGACAGATAACATTGTCGCCTAGAAACCTTCCACGAGTGCATACGATCTCCCTCTCTTTCCATAACAGCAGGTTAGCGGACGAACAAGAGGGGATACAATTCGTGATTTACACGAGGACAGCTCTCCCAACCTCAAAATCTAATGTCAACCGATTCCTGGTTCAAGGTCCGGTATCTTCTGCTACGTGTCTCAGCACAGGATTCGACCAATCCACCCCACGTCGACGTGGTAGGCGGTCTTTGACCGACTACACAATTTCGCCCACCCGGGAATTCGGGTAACGAAACCACTGTCACCGAGGGCTTCGTTTGGACGATCGTCAGGCGCGACTGTCGTCAATGGACACCGGCATGCCTCGACTGATAGCGAACCGAGATGGGGCGACACGCACAGACGCCCCTCGGCAACTTCGACGTAACATGCAGGCGCTACCATCACGTACACTGGGACCTTGCTGGACCCCTAGCAGAGTACCAGAGTTGGAGCGGTACAAATACCTTTTCCCCATGATCGACTGTGTTTTGCACCGGTTGGAAGCTTTTTGTTGTCCGGATACCATCACCACAAATCAGGGGTGCTAATTTGACTCTTCACTCTTCACTTCACTCTGCGACTTTTGTGGCCTATTAGACGACGGCACCGGACGATGAATTCGTGTGGCACGGGGCTCATGGACTGAGGACCTCTGTGAGCGCTCCTCGGCGTTTGCACTGCCTTCAAGGATTACTTACACGCCTTGTGGAGCTTGCGGAGTATGCAGGTCTAGTCAGATATACACGTAGACTAGTCGTGAGTTGTGTCACCTAGTTGGATGAAGTACATTTCCTGTTGCATCAGGTCAATGGTTATGTCTGGATACACTATCCCTCAGGCAAACGGCTCCTCTGAACGTGTACTGAACCACAGACTCTGACTGTTCGGGGCCATATTAGGCTATGGCGGTCATTCTCCCAGGCTTCCATAGCAGTTGTGGCTCTGGACCACCGGCATCCATTCATGCTTGAAGTCTCTCCGACAGTGATGGTATGTTCCAGCAAGATAGCTGTCCATGTTACAAGACTGTAGATCACGGTTCTATCTTGCGACTGTGATGCAGTACATTGTTATTTCAGTAACGAAAACAGCTGTTTTAGACCAGTTCAACAAATTTCAGATAAGAGGTACCGATTAAGCAGGAAATGGTATCAGTGTAAGAAACAACTGAATGGGGGGCAACCAAAGAACGAAACACTACAGTCTGAGGCGAATACTATTGTATAAGTACATCCAGCCGAAGAATCCTTCATCAGTTTTACGTTGAGCCAGACATTGGAAATGTAAAAGAATTAACAGCAGGTTACAATAAGATAGCGATACAATGAAATCAAGTTTCAATAAAATATAAGAAATTCAAAGCAAACGAGAAGCAGAGATGAAAACATGGAAAGTAAAATAGAAGCAGTTCAGAACAAGCTAGTAAATCAAATACGAGCAGGACAGAGTAGGCTAGAAGCTTTAATTGACACTTGTCAAAGTCTATTGGTGGAAGCTATTACTAGAATGGTAGTTAGAGCAAATACTAAGCTGAAACATCTGAGATAAATATAACCCATGATAAAGAATAACAAGAGAAGAAAGAAGTCTAACAGCAAAAAGAGAACAAACAAGAAGAGAAGGAAAAAAGGCAGAGAGAGAAAGAATAGAAGAAATAAGACGAAAAGGAAGATATGATGTTTCGGCAGAGTAAATCAGAAGATGTGAAAGTGAAGAATTAGCAACAGCAGAAAATGTAATTAGTTAGTATTCAGATCTGAAGAGCAAGAATCACAAAAGTAAAACAGTCTGAGGTAGTTGGTATTTTGGAGCTGAAATTCTTTGTTACGGGAAGGAAGTCGCTCCGAGTCATTAAAATTCATTTGTTTGTCAAATTGGAGAGGGAGAAAGACGTTGCAGAAAGAACCCACTGCCAAGAAAAAGTACCATTATACACTCCTGGAAATTGAAATAAGAACACCGTGAATTCATTGTCCCAGGAAGGGGAAACTTTATTGACACATTCCTGGGGTCAGATACATCACATGATCACACTGACAGAACCACAGGCACATAGACACAGGCAACGGAGCATGCACAATGTCGGCACTAGTACAGTGTATATCCACCTTTCGCAGCAATGCAGGCTGCTATTCTCCCATGGAGACGATCGTAGAGATGCTGGATGTAGTCCTGTGGAACGGCTTGCCATGCCATTTCCACCTGGCGCCTCAGTTGGACCAGCGTTCGTGCTGGACGTGCAGACCGCGTGAGACGACGCTTCATCCAGTCCCAAACATGCTCAATGGGGGACAGATCCGGAGATCTTGCTGGCTAGGGTAGTTGACGTACACCTTCTAGAGCACGTTGGGTGGCTCGGGATACATGCGGACGTGCATTGTCCTGTTGGAACAGCAAGTTCCCTTGCCGGTCTAGGAATGGTAGAACGATGGGTTCGATGACGGTTTGGATGTACCGTGCTCTATTCAGTGTCCCCTCGACGATCACCAGTGGTGTACGGCCAGTGTAGGAGATCGCTCCCCACACAATGATGCCGGGTGTTGGCGCTGTGTGCCTCGGTCGTATGCAGTCCTGATTGTGGCGCTCACCTGCACGGCGCCAAACACGCATACGACCATCATTGGCACCAAGGCAGAAGCGACTCTCATCGCTGAAGACGACACGTCTCCATTCGTCCCTCCATTCACGCCTGTCGCGACACCACTGGAGGCGGGCTGCACCATGTTGGGGCGTGAGCGGAAGACGGCCTAACGGTGTGCGGGACCGTAGCCCAGCTTCATGGAGACGGTTGCGAATGGTCCTCGCCGATACCCCAGGAGCAACAGTGTCCCTAATTTGCTGGGAAGTGGCGGTGCGGTCCCTTACGGCACTGCGTAGGATCCTACGGTCTTGGCGTGCATCCGTGCGTCGCTGCGGTCCGGTCCCAGGTCGACGGGCATGTGCACCTTCCGCCGACCACTGGCGACAACATCGATGTACTGTGGAGACCTCACGCCCCACGTGTTGAGCAATTCGGCGGTACGTCCACCCGGCCTCCCGCATGCCCACTATACGCCCTCGCTCAAAGTCCGTCAACTGCACATACGGTTCACGTCCACGCTGTCGCGGCATGCTACCAGTGTTAAAGACTGCGATGGAGCTCCGTATGCCACGGCAAACTGGCTGACACTGACGGCGGCGGTGCACAAATGCTGCGCAGCTAGCGCCATTCGACGGCCAACACCGCGGTTCCTGGTGTGCCCGCTGTGCCGTGCGTGTGATCATTGCTTGTACAGCCCTCTCGCAGTGTCCGGAGCAAGTATGGTGGGTCTGACACACCGGTGTCAATGTGTTCTTTTTTCCATTTCCAGGAGTGTATGTACAAAAATAAAGAATTAAGAATACAATGGATAAACAAGTGTAACCAGTAGCTGGTTGATGTGAATTAAGCAGGTACACTGGCAGCTAAAAGTTGATTTATTATGGGAAGATGCTAAGGAGAAAGAAATTTATAGCAATATTTTATTTATTTCTATTCCCTATACGCATGCGACAGTTCACTGTCGCCCTGTTTCAGTACGAGAGAGTTGTGTCCAGTGAAAGTGCAGCCAATACGTGCCTTATAGCGAGCTAGTCGGCATTGTTGGCATATATATGAGTGGTTTATTTGTAGGAATGGAATGCCGGATACAGTTGCAGAATTTCATTTAATGATAAAGACGTAGCGATCCGTCCAAGTGCTTTAGAATCATTAAAATTTGAGTGTAGCAATCCGTTCACGGGATTTACAAGCATGAGAAGTGGTCGATGAACCGACAGATATGGCACTACAGTGCTTTCGCAGGACAGTATAAATGAACGTAGTATGAAATCAGATTAATTTAGTGTTTTAAAACAGCAACTGTATAATGTTAATGTTATTAATGTCTGTAACTGACAGAAATTTTTATAAGGGCAATTAGGCCTTAAGAAAAATTCGGGGGCGTATGTGACGGAGATTTTCGTCTTATGTAATTTCTGTGTGTTGATTGACAGTAAACTCTGATTTGTTAATTGTGTTTGTTCCCAATGTAAAGTTATTACATATCTGTTCTTACAGTAAACTTCTTTATAAATCTTTTATTGCCTTCCAGTACTATCCAATGTAAATTACACGACGTACGTAGTCAAACTACATCTGTCAGGTCAAAACTCTGTATTTTGTAATAGAGGTAGTGTCAGAAAACACATAACACTCATGGGGCGAGGAGGAATTGGTAGGCATTGGAGGAAGACGGCATGTATGCGACGTCTGAGTGACTACGCGAAGATGTGTGGGTATACTTAGCCAGCAAAATTTCAGGTGAGTCCTAAGTGTAAATTTAGAAAATGTGACAGGAAGTGACGACGTGATTATGTAGGTGGGGGGCGGGGGTCTTTTCTGAGTACAGTAGCCTATTTAATAAGTTCACAGTGACAAGTCACCACTTGTTGACATTTTCAAGTTTGAGGTAATTTGGTGCTTTGAAAGGCGGCTAGCGCGGTTAAGCTTTCAGGACATGCATGCTCTTGTAAGGTTTTTAATAACAAATTGCAGATCCCAGTTTTGCATTTTACAACTGTTCTAGGTATTGAATCATTCTTACCACGCTGTTTAATGAATTCACATATTTTTGTAAAAAAATATTGAGGTTAAAAAATGGCTGTCAGCTACTGGGTAGATGTTTATTCTAGGTTTCTTGCAGCTGGAGTTGGGCGTGAGGCAATGAAGATTACGTGTATCACCATTAATTCCTGTATTTGTAGAATATTTGGACCATAGCAAATACAATTAACGTCAGTTGTTTTGCTATTAGATAATTTTACTCTTCCAGTGGCTGACATCCACTGTCAGGTTGCGGCACACACAAGTTCTCACCTTCTACTGTTAGAATACTCAGAGTTCTGAATGCGTATTTCGTTTGGAACTGTCATCTATCACTGGCTTGCTGCTTAGCAATTTATTTTGTTCACATTTTTCAGTTTTCTGGCTGCAGCTTGTAATTTACTCTGACTTTGTTGACTAAATATGTGTACACATTTCTTGCATGAGCATTTGTCAGATTAGTGAAATGTGACACACTTGGAGGTTGTGACAACCCTCATGGACATGCACTGACATTGACATCTTGGCGATATGCAGAAAGACAGATATTAAATTTATGGCAGCCATTAGTGGTAGATAGTCACTCAAGTTGTTGTTGGTAGATTTAGCTGCACTTTGTGCATGTATCATTGAATGACCTCGAATTATGAAATGTAAATCTTACATGCATTATATACTCTTACCATTAAAAAAACTATAATCTATTTGTTGTAATCCAAGAGAACAGGGATTCTTCTCCTTCCACGTTGCAGAATTTGAATCATCTGGGCGAAGGCGAAAGTGTAAAACGCATGAAAAAATCTATCTTCATTAGAGAAGAGAGTAAATCATCTGTTTTTTAGCCCAAAACGTACCAACACGGAATTTGGAACAGCACTGTTCGTTACTTTGAAGAACTGTGAGACAAACATAACCGCTAGAATCAGAGCTGTCAGTAAATGGAACTTGACTTTCTCGTCAGTGGCAAAGTATGGTATGATTTACCATGTAGGGTAAGTAACATTTGCACAGACCATTTCGACAATTCATGAGAGCTGATGTCCCACACACAGTTTCTTTTTTCGTATGTTTCTTAACTATGTATATATTTGAACATAGTATAAGGATGTAAAATAACAATGATTCCCATTCATAGGGTGTCATGTCGTCGAGCAATAAGAGAAATTAATATTCACTCCTTAAGTCCGTTGGGACTCTGTGTTTAATTCGCAAGTGTTTAGCTTTCTTAAACAAATTCCTTGAGTTTATGCTCCAAACGCCCTTTCAGAAGTAAATGTGAAAATAATGCAGCTGTTCAAGGAAGACTGCTCTATAGAAAAAAGTTTTACGTATGATTGACTACGAGTTCTTTAGAAGATGGAGCGGAAGCTCATTTTGGGGTGAGTTGGAAGAAGGAAATCGGCCGTATCATTTTAAAGGAACCATCTTCCCATTTTCCTTGACCAGATTAGGGAAATCATGGAAAAACTAAAACTGTGTGGCCGATCTCAGATTTGAACTGTTACCCTCCTGAATGCGAGTCCAGTTTCCTAAACACTGTGCCACTTCGCTCAGTGTGCTTTACACAATCTGAACACTTTGTTACTTTTTAAGAGTATGATAAATATTAATGTATTTCTTACGCTCATTTGTTTCTGATTCAGTAGAACAAAGCTGGTTGATAGTTACATTAAGGAGATATTATACGTATTTCAGTGTCAGTTCGACTTTATTAATGAACATACACCTGTTAAAACTATGTTAGCATCTGGATATTTCACGTATTTGCTCATATTATAATAAACTACTGTTTGCAATAGATGAAGAGTCTAAAAGAAGATGAATAACAATGAATAATGAATTCGTATCTTTAAAATATTTTTCACTATATTCTTCCACAGAAGTGCCACGTAAATTATGTTTCCACTGTGTAACACCGAAATTTAGAGCTATCAACAGAAGACGACAGATGATTTGCACTGCTGGGTAAAGTTAATACCTCCACATGGGATCACGTTAAAGTAAAAATACATGTTGATTGTTTGTACTTGATCTTACCGTGAAAAAATAAATCTAGAGTTCTTTATTTATGTAAATGTATATACATAAATAAATTAACCACTTTTACAACAAAGTTTGTTTTCTTATTCGCTACATCCACATTGGAAAAAGAACCAGCCACAGTTACAAACCACTTTAATCGTACTATAAGAAAAAAAATGGAGTTTTTTTAGTGCAGATACCCTAGTATATATCCGCTATAACATTTGGTAGACTTGAAAGGTAGTTGCGAGTGGACAGTTGAAAGCATGCTAAACTTGATTTCTTACCTCTACGAACGTGCATTCCTCTAATATATTCAGTATATTATTGCTTCGAAGTAAAATGTATTTTCCAATGTGCAACAGCATACCTCATTCAGTCATCCAAAAGTGTATCTTAACTTTAAGTTTGATCAGTAGTGTCAATACGTGAGCCACATGTATATTTCTTTACGTGTAGAAATATTTAATTTGAATGTTCATTGAGATTTGCACCAAGTATGGTGCAAAGGTGAAACGGTTGTTGCCACCAAATGCAGCTTAACCCTCTTAGATCAGTGGGGCCAATAATTCAACCACATTTTTATGATAAAAAGTACATAGAGTTTAGAAGTGGAAATATTTAGTCTAATACAATAAGAACAGAAAACTTCCAGACGAAGCTTTGTTGAACCGCTATTTGAATACAGCTAACTTCGCATTAACGTAGAAGGATCTCGAAAATGGATATTAACACTCATACCTAACGTTTTCTTTCCCTGTTTCAATTTGCGTTTTGGAGGTTGTGTCCTAATAAAATTAACTATAGGCACTACAATGTAATTCTCAGTTTACGCATACTGGTACATTTTCAACCTTGATTCTCAATTTATACATACCATGTGATTAAATTTTCATGTCATTAAATTTTCCTCAGTATACAACGAGCTTGCTGAAGAAGCAGCTTTCTGGGCGTAATATTTTACTAAAGAGAAAGTAGCAGTTGATTTAGCGAAGGGTAAGGATTCAGTTGCAGTTACAGTAACAGCGATTTAGCGCTAGCTAAAAGTAGAGTTCAGGTAATGAATATTCGTTTTATATCACTCTGATTATCATTTGTTTGGACCTTTCGTCCTTTCTGTAATAGCCGTCTTATTTCATTTAAAATCGCCATTTATTTTGCTTTCTTTGTACCTGAAAATCATTAACTGATTGCCTAAGTTCATGTTTTAAGCACTTCCGTTAAACTTACTTCCCTGTGTGCGTCAATATTAAACAATAATTAATAGAAACGTCCATAATTCAGTCAGTAATGGAACTTCATTCTCACCCTGTGCATTACCAGTGTGATTTTACCAACATCACATCAGGATTTTATTCCTGTTGCCATCTACAATAGGATATGGCCATATGCCCCACAATCTGTACATTAGGCACGTAGTTAAGTGAATTTAATGCTTCCTCATTCCAGAAGTAAACGAATGTCTTAAAAATTGTTTTGTGTTGTAAATCCTTTGTTATTGGTCGGTTTTGTGGCTGCAATTTCAGTGTAGTCTATCTCATCCTGAGTAATGCGTATTGAAGGTAATTCTTCCTGGAATTATTTTTGGTCTGCCTCCTAGGGCAAATTGCTAAGTCACACTAATGTGGTGGTACCCCCACTAAGGTAACTGTGTAAAATCCTATGTCTAAATCGTCCACCAGATTTAAACGTTCTCTGCAATGTCTTAAATAAGGACCTGTAACATTATGAAGTGATTGGACTCTCTCTTAGGAAAGTTAAGCGTAGCAGTTCCCTCTGCATCATTCAAGATGAGCTGGTTATGTGCCAGGACTGAGTTTTATCTTGCCCTTTCTCCCTCAGATCGTCACCATCAACAACTACAACAACAAGAAATCACAACACAACAATATTATTGCACTTGTCAGAATCGCTTACTTTAAAACAATTACGCCTAAGACACTAAAATCCAAGCTAACCAAATACCATCAGCTATAAAGCCTACCACCAGACGTTTAGTCAATAAGACATTGAAATTTATGAGTTCATTGTTGTCTACAAACGGCAGCTATAGCTAGTATACACAGATGCCTAAGAAGCATGCTTTAGCGATCCGTAGGTGAATACCTCATGTTCTACGTATTGCTGGTTTCTGACCAAAAAATACTTTCTCCGCAAATGGAAAATGATGATGTTGCTCAGGAATATGTTATAAAATGGCATGAATAAAACTAAATAATGATTTAATTTTTTACGCTTTCATCACCAGATATTATTAAGTTCAGCGTAAAACTCACTGAGATTATGGGTTTGAGAACACACCATTTTCAGTTCTTACAGGTATGGATACTGAATAATTTTTTGAACACCATATATACATAAATTTTCCCTCATGCATATTTCTCGAAGTCATTTATATTGTAGACAAATGCCTGGGCAAATGCTGGGCTGCTTTAAAGTCACTCACTAACTCTCACTAACCGCGAAATGTAGGACTGGATATCCAGACACTGGAAAATGGAGATGGTGCCAAGAAAGACAGAAAGAGAAGATAGAAAAAGGCCAATTGTCCTACGACACAAGGGAGGTAATTGATTCTTCATTTCTGCAATGCTCGTTCTTTATACAATCTCTCCGATTTTCTTCCGTTAGTTAGGTACTGCAAAACCAAACCACAAGCTTACTCTGTAATATCAACTTCTCTTCTTCAGCAAAGAGTCCGGGAGTGATAGTAGACGAATATCTAAACTGGACTGAGCACATAAGTACAATATACAAGAAGGCATCAGCATCTCTCCATTCCCAACAAAAATATAAAAAGCTCTTCTCTTTGATCTGAAAAAGAAACCTGTACAAACACTTATACTTCCAATTACTGATTTCAGTTATACTATCCTGAAAGGCATTTCTTCGGAAATCTCTCGGCTCCTGGAACAGGTTATGAATGCCAGTGATCGTTATATCTGTTACGTTCGACTCTTTGATCATATTCATCATCATACACACAGCTATCCTGGCTGCGTGAAGACAAGAGCAGAGATTTCCATTCCTTCTGTCTTCTATAGTGTCTTATCAAAGAACGCAATCCTCATATCTCTCCTCGGCCGTAACACTCTTGTCTGAACAACATGGCAAAACACCCATTCCCCTCACAGCAAAATCCTTTCCGTACCACTCAGTCCTTGAGTCACTTTCTCGAAATTCTCCCTATAGCAGGAACCTAACTCTAGAATAACGTCCCGCATTATATGAGAAAACGGAATAACATCTCCCGCTTGAGAAGGCAGTTAATGACATATCTACTTAAAGCAACAATAAGGATTACCCTGTATGCACTTGCTACCCTTGTAAATCCCTCTCTCCAACCAGATCTTTCTCATTTCCCAGTATTCTTAGCTGATGCAGTCTACTTAAATTTCCCTTAACCACAACTCGCTATATTTAAAAAGATCTATTTTATACACTTACAAATTCTTTTATACCTGCCACTATCATTATTTTCATTTTTGTCATTATTGTTATTGAGGCGTAACGCCGTATACCGACCCTGGCTTGGAGGCGGTTCAGTGGGAGATGTGTCTCAGAGCTGGATAGTGACAGATGGTGGAGCGAGACTGGACGCGCACGTAGTTTATGTATCAGCCGGTAGAGGACAGTATTGGATAGGGGACTGTGATTTAGTTTCGATTGTGCCCACTAGAGTGCACTAAAGTAATAGAATGTTTTTCATAAACTGTTCTAGTATTTTCATGAAGTGTTATTATGTCTTTTTGTGTATGTAAAATGTGTTTTAGCAGTATGAATGATGCGTGAGTGTGGTTTAAGGTTAATATGAAGATAATTGTTTAACGAGTTATATAGTGGGATTTAGTGTGGGAATATTTCGAAGAAGTATAGATGTAGTCAAAGGAGATTTTTGTAGAATAGATTTGTAAAGTAAGTTTATGCTAAAGGGAAAGTTAATTAAGGTATAAATAACAAAAGTAAATAACTTTATGCATAAACAGACATCAGCATATTAGATAATTACGTCGGTAAAAAGTGCAGTCGTTAGGTTTACTATTTTGCGACTGGCTATTGATGAAAAGCGCGGACTGACGCGGGAGAATGTTGTTTTGTTATTGGCTATTGAGTAAACTGACCAATGGTAAAGCAATATTCTTCGCGCGCCTTTCTTTACTGGTAGAGAAGACTTAGGGTATTCTAGAGAGGAGTCGGAGCCTAACCATGAAACAGTTCGGACATGTGTAGTAGTGGTTCCGACAGAAATGATATGTTGTCGGATCTAGCAGTGTTCATACATCAAAAGTGTTGTAAAGTGTCGGCATAATTATTCCTATGGGTGTGTAGAAATTTCGGGATTTTTAAGTGAATTTTGTGACGAGAAAAGGCATAAATTCCGTGTTGCGTATTGTGCAAGTCGGTGGCTAAAAACTGTGACTGCATTAGGTACCGACAGACTTAATATTTGTCGAGCATTCTCAATCAAAAACAATCCGTATTTTTGTAGCTATTACGTTTTCGGGATACGCAACACCATAAACTTGCTAACGTGAGTGAAAGGGATTATGAGTGACTGTGTTAAGACTAGCACGGGCTTGGCAGTGATACTTGTTCACCTAAGTTTCAGAATATACTAATTGATAACAAAATTTAATTTGTGTGAAAACTTTCTCCCGAAACGAAGATTAGTGAGTTTAATTGCAACCTGGTTCACGCTGAAGTACAGCAGGTTTCGCTCGGCTTCCCTACTGATAATCTACTGAGACGATGTTCACAAGTAGGTGCAGGTTCGTCGTAAAGGGACGGAAGGAACAGCGCCGCCGCATTATTATTATTTTATGAAGACAATAACTGTTCTCGAAATAACAGGATACTGTTGATGACCGTGCAGCTTTACACCTGGAATAAATGATGACTAACTGAAACCCGCAGCTGCCGACAGGTGTTGATATACCTCGATGTGGACAGCTGATAATGTGTGCCCCGACCGGAAGTCGAACCCGGGATCTCCTGCTTACATGGCAGACGCTCTATCCATCTGAGCCACCGAGGACACAGATGAATAGCGTGACTGCAGGGACTTATCCCTTGCACGCTTCCCGTGAGACTCACATTTCCAACTGTCCACAATTCTACATATGTAATGTAGCTGATAGACATTTGCCCATTCACTCATTACTCGCGCACGCTTTGGCGATTCCCGTAAGAATTTGGGCAACCTGTGCGCATTCGCACAGACGAAGGTCAATGGCTGGTGGGTAGTCTTTTAAGTATATATATGAAGACAGTAACTGTTCTCGAAAGAACAGAATACTGTTGATGACCGTGCAGCTTTTCCCTGGAATAAATGATGACTAACTGAAACCTTCAGCTGCCGACAGGTGTGAGAGTCTCACGGGAAGAGTGCAAGGGATAAGTCCCTGCAGTCGCGCTATTCATCTGTGTCCTCGGTGGCTGAGATGGATAGAGCGTCTGCCATGTAAGCAAGAGATCCCGGGTACGAGTCCCGGTCGGGGCACACATTTTCAGCTGTCCACATCGAGGTATATCAACAACACCTGTCGGTAGCTGAGGGTTTCAGATAGTCATCATTTATTATTATTATTTTAGTTGCCACTATTAACTTTATTGGTTATAATTACTCGCACTGCTACGTCAGAATCTCAAATCAGTTTAATACTATTTTTCATATTAAAATTATTATTTCTTAGGTAGCACACCTGGCCCATCGGTCTCGCTAAAAATAAAATTACAAGAGTGTTTGGTAAATAAGAGCGTTATATTTCAGAAGTTCGCATGGTCAAGCAAAAATAGAGTCATTCAGAAATGGGACTGGCCGGGGCTCGGTCTCCAGATTCAGAAGCTGACCCTTCCGCGGCTGCGGCTGCGCATGCGGCTGCGGCCGCGGCTGCGGCTACGGCTGCGCGTGCGGCTAAGTCTGGCGCTGACGATGTTCTCGGCGAAATGCTTGTCGCTGGCTTCCTCCCCAGCGGCCACGCAGGCAGGGCACGCCGGGCAGACAGGGCAGTTGAGCGAAACGCTGTAATTATTTTTCCTGCACAGACACATACATGTTCTACTGCAGTATGACAGCTGACGAAAACCAAAGTGCTCGTACACAGCGATGAGCCGTGACATTATGGCCGCTGTACACAGCGAGACTGGATGCGGACAAAGCGAGACTGATAGCCACTAGGAGGCATGTGGGGACGTGACACGGTGAGGAAAATACACTAGTGGCCATTAAAATTGCTACACCAAGAAGAAATGCAGATGATAAACGGTTATTCATTGGACAAATATACACTCCTGGAAATTGAAATAAGAACACCGTGAATTCATTGTCCCAGGAAGGGGAAACTTTATTGACACATTCCTGGGGTCAGATACATCACATGATCACACTGACAGAACCACAGGCACATAGACACAGGCAACAGAGCATGCACAATGTCGGCACTAGTACAGTGTATATCCACCTTTCGCAGCAATGCAGGCTGCTATTCTCCCATGGAGACGATCGTAGAGATGCTGAATGTAGTCCTGTGGAACGGCCTGCCATGCCATTTCCACCTGGCGCCTCAGTTGGATCAGCGTTCGTGCTGGACGTGCAGACCGCGTGAGACGACGCTTCATCCAGTCCCAAACATGCTCAATGGGGGACAGATCCGGAGATCTTGCTGGCCAGGGTAGTTGACTTACACCTTCTAGAGCACGTTGGGTGGCACGGGATACATGCGGACGTGCATTGTCCTGTTGGAACAGCAAGTTCCCTTGCCGGTCTAGGAATGGTAGAACGATGGGTTCGATGACGGTTTGGATGTACCGTGCACTATTCAGTGTCCCCTCGACGATCACCAGTGGTGTACGGCCAGTGTAGGAGATCGCTCCCCACACCATGATGCCGGGTGTTGGCCCTGTGTGCCTCGGTCGTATGCAGTCCTGATTGTGGCGCTCACCTGCACGGCGCCAAACACGCATACGACCATCATTGGCACCAAGGCAGAAGCGACTCTCATCGCTGAAGATGACACGTCTCCATTCGCCCCTCCATTCACGCCTGTCGCGACACCACTGGAGGCGGGCTGCACGATGTTGGGGCGTGAGCGGAAGACGGCCTAACGGTGTGCGGGACCGTAGGCCAGCTTCATGGAGACGGTTGCGAATGGTCCTCGCCGATACCCCAGGAGCTGTTGTGTCCCTAATTTGCTGGGAAGTGGCGGTGCGGTCCCCTACGGCACTGCGTAGGATCCTACGGTCTTGGCGTGCATCCGTGCGTCGCTGCGGTCCGGTCCCAGGTCGACGGGCACGTGCACCTTCCGCCGACCACTGGCGACAACATCGATGTACTGTGGAGACCTCACGCCCCACGTGTTGAGCAATTCGGCGGTACGTCCTCCCGGCCTCCCGCATGCCCACTATACGCCCTCGCTCAAAGTCCGTCAACTGCACATACGGTTCACGTCCACGCTGTCGCGGCATGCTACCAGTGTTAAAGACTGCGATGGAGCTCCGTATGCCACGGCAAACTGGCTGACACTGACGGCGGCGGTGCACAAATGCTGCGCAGCTAGCGCCATTCGACGGCCAACACCGCGGTTCCTGGTGTGTCCGCTGTGCCGTGCGTGTGATCATTGCTTGTACAGCCCTCTCGCAGTGTCCAGAGCAAGTATGGTGGGTCTGACACACCGGTGTCAATGTGTTCTTTTTTCCATTTCCAGGAGTGTATTATACAATAACTGATATGTGATTACATTTTCAGCAATTTGGGTGCATAGATCCTGAGAAATCAGTACCCACAACAACCACCCCTGGCCGTAATAACGGCCTTGATACGCCTGGGCATCGAGTCAAACAGAGCTTGGATGGCGTGTATAGGTACAGCTACCCATGCAGCTTCAACACCATACCACAGTTCTTCAAGAGTAGTGACTGGCGTATTGTGACGAGCCAGTTGCTCGGCCACCATTGACCAGACGTTTTCAGTTGGTGAGAGGTCTGGAGAATGTGCTGGCCAGGTCTGCAGTCGAACATTTTCTGTATCCAGAAAGGCCCGTACAGGACCTGCAACATGCGGTCGTGCATTATCCTGCTGAAATGTAGTGTTTCGCAGGGATCGAATGAAGGGTAGAGCCACGGGTCGCAACACATCTGAAATGTAACGTCCACTGTTCAAAGTGCCGTCAATGCGAACAAGAGGTGACCGAGACTTGTAACCAATGGCACCCCATACCATCACGCCGGGTGATACGCCAGTATGGCGATGACGAATACACGCTTCCAATGTGCGTTCATCGCCATGTCGCCAAACATGAATGCGACCATGATGATGCTGTAAACAGAAACTGGATTCATAAAAAAAAATGACGTTTTGCCATTCGTGCACCCTGGTTCGTCGCTGAGCACACCATCACAGGCGCTCCTGTCTGTGATGTAGCGTCAAGGGGAGCCGCTGCCATGGTCTCCGAGCTGATAGTCCATGCTGCTGCAAACGTCGTCGAACTGTTCGTGCAGATGGTTGTTGTCTTGCAAACGTCCCCATCTGTTGACTCAGAGATCGAGACGTGGCTGCACGACCCGTTACAGCCACGCGGATAAGATGCCTCTCATCTCGACTGCCAGTGATACGAGGCCATTGGGATCCAGCACGGCGTTCCGTATTACCCTCCTGAACCCACCGATTCCATATTCTGCTAACAGTCATTGTATCTCGACCAACACGAGCACCAATGTCGCGATATGATAAACTGCAATCACGATAGGCTACAATCCGACCTTTATCAAAGTCGGAAACGTGATGGTACGCATTTCTCCTCCTTACACGAGGCATCGCAACAACGTTTCACCAGGCAACGCCGGTCAACTGCTGTTTGTGTATGAGAAATCGGTTGGAAACTTTCCTCATGTCAGCACGTTGTAGGTGTCGCCCCCGGCGTCAACCTTGTGTAAATGCTCTCAAAAGCTAATAATTTGCACATCACTGCATGTTCTTCCTGTCGGTTAAATTTCGCGTCTGTAGCACGTCATCTTCGTGGTGTAGCAATTTTAATGGCCAGTAGTGTACATTAGCAGAACAGATGGAAAGAACATTCTAGCAACGAACGAGCCCCAAACTGAAAAATCCATTACCTTCGAAAAAGGGCAGACTGTTGCGGTACAGTGCCTGGGAAGGAGCATCTCGGAAATAGCTAAGCTAATCGGCTGTTTACGTGCTGCTGTCGTGAGCATCTATGGAATGCATGTAT
This sequence comes from Schistocerca cancellata, assembly GCF_023864275.1. Classification (NCBI taxonomy): domain Eukaryota; kingdom Metazoa; phylum Arthropoda; class Insecta; order Orthoptera; family Acrididae; genus Schistocerca; species Schistocerca cancellata. The sequence continues at coordinate 498,902,658 of NC_064631.1, forward strand.
GGAATACGAATAATGACAGTGTGGGTAAGTCCGAGGCTTACGTATTCTGTATAGCAGAACAGACGGTTATCTGTGGTATATATGATGACCGAGTCAGCACACACTGTGGAACGTGGTTCTCTGATGCACACGACATCTACATCTGGTCACGGTAACGTCGACACTGGGAACCCTGGATGAAGGGCAACAGGCATATTCCATATTCCTAGGTTGCCAGAAAGCATTTGACGCAGTTCCGCAGTGCAGACTGCTAACGCAGGTAAGAGCATATGGAATACATTCCCAGATGTGTGAATGGCTCGAAGGCTTCTTAAGTAATAGAACCCAGTACATTGTCCTCAACAGCCAAATCATATGAGGCAAAGGTATTGTCAGGAGTGGCCCAGGGAAATGTGATAGGACCGCTCTTATTCTGTATCTACGTAAATGATCAGTCGGACAGGGACTGTTCTTATTCTCTATATACATAAATGATCTGACGGACAGAGTGAGCAGCAATCTGGTGCTATTGTGTGTGATGCTGTGGTGCACAGGAAGATTTTGTTCTTGACTGACCCTAGCAGAATACGAGATGACTTAGACAATATTTGTAGTTTGATGTATGACAGCTCGCTCTAAATGCAGAAAAATGTAAGTTGATGCAGATGAGTAACAAAAAAAACCCCATAATGTTCAAATACAGCATTAGTATTGTACTGGTTGATACAGCCATGTCGATTACATACCTGGGCATAATTTTGTAAAGTGATATGAAATAGTATAAGCACGTAAGGACGTTAGTAAGGTGAGCGAATGATCGACTTCAGTTGAGTGGGAGAATTTTGATAAAGTGTGGTTCATCTGTAAAGGAACGCCATATAGCACATTGCAGTTGGAGTCACGAACGATGTCGGTCGAGTTTAGCACGTTCTGCCCAACTACGTCACACAATCTCCGACAACTAGTGAGCAGTCAGTAGTTTTTTCAGTGCTCTTCTGTGAATGTCATCGCCAATGCGAGCATAAAACGTAACGAGTTAGTTAGTGATTTTTTATTCCATTTGTTGCGAGCTGCCACAGCTGGTGGTGGTAAGCGACAAATCCTGCAAAAGCAAGAGAGAGACGCAATATGATGTATACATGCTTTTTTCATGCACAGGGCACGTGTATGCGCTTACCGCAATCGTCACTTGCAGCTGGCAACAATACAATTCTCCTAGGTGTCTAGAGCTGCGCGAACCGCTATTGTTCGTGGATCACATTATAGTTCGACCCATTCGTGAGTACTGCTCGAGTGTTTGGGATCGCCACAAGGTCGAGATAAAGGAAGTCATTGAAACAATAAAGAGGCAGGCTGCTAGATTTGTTACTGATCCATTTGATCAAAGAGCAAGCATTATAGATGTGCTTCATGAAGGCAAATGGGAATCCCTGGAAGGAACACGAACTTCTTTTCGTGGAGTACTATTGAGAAAATTTAGAGAAGTGGCATATGAAGCTGACTCCAGAACGATTCTGCTGCCATAAACAAACATTTCGCATAGCGACTGGGATGGTTAGAGAAGTAAGGACTCACGTAGAGGTATATACAGCGTCATTTTTTTCTATCTCTATTTACATGTGGAACAGAAAAGGAAGTGACGAGTAGTGGTACAAGGCATCCGCCAACACACGTTATACAATGGCTTGCAGTATACGTATGTACATGAAGATGTAGGTGTAGACTGGTCGTGTATCAATAGAATGTGTTGCCTAGTTGTATGAAGAATATTTCTTGTTGGATGAAGAACTTTTCTTGTATCAGGTCGATGGCATGTCTGGATATACTGTCACTCAGGCAAGCAGCTGGTCTAAACATGCAATGCATCACAGACCCTCGCTGGTGGGGGCCATGTTAGATTATTGGGATCATTCAGCCAGCTTTCATGGGAATTGTGGCAGTAATCTAAGCCACTATGCCAATTGTGGGCTATGTGAATGTTATCGCAGACCACTTGTACCCATTCATGCTTGAAGTCTCTGCACCAGTGATAGCATCTTTCATCAGGTTAATTGCCCATGTTACAAGATTGGATATCATCGTTCTGCCTTACGATTGTGATGAATCACATTGTTACTTTAACAACGAAAACAGTTTCTGTTTAGACCAGTTCAACAGTCTTCAGATAAGAGATACAGATTAAGCATTAGTACAAGAAACAGTTGAACAGATGGATAGAGACGACAATGTCCAAGAAGAAGCAGGAGCAAGAGGAACAATTGAGATGGAAATATCATCATCTGAGATGAATGCTACAGTAAAATGAGGCCAGCTTAAGAATTCTTCATCAACTATATGTTGAGTCAATACAATGAAAGTAAGTTCCAGTAAAATAGAAGCAAGTCAGAGGAAACTAGAAGCAAAGATGAAAGCAGAGCAAGGTAAAATAGAAGCAGATCAGAACAAGCCAGTAATTGAATTGCGAGCAGGACATAACAAACTAGATGCTATTAACTGACACTGGTCAACGTATATTGGAGGGAACTACTGCTGAAATGATAGGTGGACCAAAAACTGAGCTACAAACCCTGTAACAAGTATTAGTGATGATAAAGAAGAGAAGGAGAAGAAAGAAGACGAAGAGCAAGAGAAGAAAGAAGCCGAACAGCAAAAAGAAAAGAGAGAAGAAGAGAAAGAAGAAGGTAGAGAGGACGAAGAAAGAAAAAAAGGACAAAGAGTAGAAAGAAATAAGATGAAGAGTAGGAGAAACAGTGAGGGTGGAGTAAAGCACGAGATGTGAAAGGGAAGAGATTAATAACAGTACTAAATGCCATTAACTAGTACACACATCTGAAGAGCTAAGACATCACATAAGTAAAGCAGTCTGAGGTATTGGTGTTTCCGATCTGAAACTTTTTTCTACTAGGAAGGGAGTCACGCCGAGTCACAAAACTTAATTTATTAGTCAAGTTGGAAGAAGAAGGCATTGCAAAATTACCCACTGCTAAGACACAGTATCAGTATACTCGTATATACCAAAACGAAGAATTAGGAAGCTAGTGAATGAACAGGTGAAACCACCAGGTGGATGATGTCAGTCTGTTAGGCCGATTGGCAGCTGAAAGTCGATTTATTAACAGGTGATGCTGAGGCGAAAGAAATTTACTGTAACATTTTATTTCCGTTCCATATGTTCATACGTTTGCGTACCAGAGATATGTGTACAGTGAAACTGTAGTCATTGCAGTATAGTTATGACTTAGCGCGCCTTACCGATTGTTGGGAGCGGTAGACGCCATTTTTTGCACATATAAAAGTGGTTTTCATTTTGGAATGGACTGCTTGGGTAATGTGATCAACGTCTGTAATTAACAGAATTTTTTATAAAGATACTTAAACTAAATGAAAATTTCGGGAGCACATGTAACGGAGGTTTCTATCGTATATAATTTCTACATGTTAATTGACAATAATCTCTGTTTAGTTAATTGTCTTTGTTTCCAACGTAAAGTTACTACATATTTTTACCAGCTTTTTTCAAACAAACGTAAAATGTTAATGGATGTGTTACCTTACTTAAGACTTTATTTGTAAATGTATTATTTTCTTTTGACATTTTTGAACGTAAATTTTACAGTATACGTGGTCAATAATATGCCAGTCAGTTCAAAATCAATATCTGTTTTCGTAATTGAGGTAGGGTCAGGAGACACGTTATGCGGATGTAGCGAGGAGAAATTAGGAGGGATGGAAAGAAGGTGTCATGTCTGTGACATCTATGTGACTGCACTAAGATGTGTATGTATAATTAGACAGCCAAGTTTCAGATGAGTAACGATTTCTTCTACATTTAGTAGACGTAACTGGAAGTGACACCACGTTTATGTAATGGGGCACAGTGCTAAGTTGAGTGCATATCGCTATTTAGCAAGGTCAGAGAACTTAGCACCTGATGATGTGTTCAAGCTTAATGATGCTTTGCAAGAAGGACCACATGGTCATGCATTCTCAGTTAGATACTCTTGTAAGCTTTTGAATAACAGCTTGTGGATTCCCTTTTTGCATTTTATAATTGTTCTAGGTATTTAATCATTCTTGCTAAAACTTTTTAATTAATTTTCATAAATGACATTGATGTTAAGAAAAGAGGTGTCAACTACTGGGTAGCTGTTTACACTAGTTTTCTAGAAGCTGATATGGTGTGTAGAGGAATGTTGATTACATGGATCAGCAGTAATCTATGTATCTGTAGAATATTTGGACTAGAGCAAATAGGGTTTACATCAATTGTCTAGCCTAATGGAAATAATTGTACTCTTCCAGTAGCTGATATCCACTGTCCGATTACAACACACACAAGCTCTCACTTTCTGGTGTTAGAATACTGTTTAAGTTCTGAATTCCTATTTATTTGGAACTCTCATCTATCACAGTCTTGCCTATTTAGCACATATTTTGTTCACTTTCTTTTTAATTTTCCGTTTGTAACTTGATAGTTTTCGACTACCCTGTGACCCTTCTGACTGAATACGTGTACATACAAGCATTTATATTAACTCAGTCAAACATGACATGGTTGGAGACAATGCACACATACAGATGTCCACAAGTCCCAAATTGCCAGATATCCTGCTGACTAAGCAGAAAGATAGATATCAAACGCATGGCAGCCACTAGTAGCAATCAATCACTGCTGCTGTTGATGTCAGATTTAGCTGCTCTTTGTGCATGTATCACTGACTGCTTTTGAATTTTAAAATGTAAGTGTAACACGTATTACATATTACTACTACTACTAAACTTCGTATTCTGCCTGTCAATTACTAGTCTTAATTCAAGAAAACAAGGATTGTTCTCCTTTCATGTTACAGAACAGAAAGCATCTGGGTAAAGACGAAAGCACAAAACACACTAAAAGTCTGTCAGCATTAGAGCAGACAGTAAAGCAACTGATGCTGAGCACAAGATGTACCAACATGAAATTTGGAACAGCACTGCAGGTTTACTTGAATTCTGAATTTTTTCTTCCGGCAATGTTCACAGCTATCAGTGATAATCTTCCGAATATGTCAGCACATCATAAATTTTCTAAAATACTAAACTTATTGCTTGATTTAACCTATTATGTTTCCCAATTCGTAGATAGGTTCTTATAGTATTTATTTTCAACTTCTTGTCTGATGAGCCTATTTCCCTAATTTTTCTGAATATATTTTTATTCTTTATATTACATTTTCTATCATAACTCATAATTCAAATGTCTCATGTACAATTTCTTTGTTATTGGTTAAAAAGTAGTTACCTCCTTTTTTATCTCCATTTGGTCCTTGTCAAGTCCATTTCTTTAAATGTGAACATCTTATGTTTGGCTTTCTTGTCACTGTTATTGCAACTAAATGAAACAAGTTTACTGTTACCAGTCACTGTTTATGTTTCTCCCCAAGGCATTTCAAAGATTTAAACCTCATCAGGTAGATTTACATTTGTTAGTATGACATGTGTATGTGTGTTGTATTAAGATTTTTTGGAGGAACTTGTGGCAGTATCTAGTGCAGAAACAAAAGACTATTTTCGAACATGGTATTGTGTTTCTTTTGACAAAAAACGAAACGAATATCTAACTGTAAAAATAAAATAAGTAAAATAGAGTTCCTCCAGTGGTCAGGTGTTCCTTTCACTGTTCCAACACATCACATGTATACTGTTACACCCTGTTAACAAATATGGCATCTGGAAACTTTTAAGTACAAGGATCATATAGCAGAAGACAGACATTATCACAAAGGAAAAAGAATATACATTGTAGAGACATTCTTACAGAATAAACTTTAAAGGATTTTGGAGATCCTTGCTTTGTTGTGTTGAATGCATGTGTTGGAATAAATATTCAAGGTTGTGTATAAATCCGATTTTGTCAAGTTAATATAGCTTAAACTTCATACTAGTTTATACAATCAAGTGACATGTTGCAAACTTTGAGTACAAATGGTTCAAATGGCTCTGAGCACTATGGGACCTAACGTCTGAGGTCATCAGTCCCCTAGATTTGGTTCAAATGGCTCTGAGCACTATGGGACCTAACGTCTGAGGTCATCAGTCCCCTAGAACTTAGAACTACTTAAACCAACTAACCTAAGGACATCACACACATCCATGCCCAGGGCAGGATTCGAACCTGCGACCGGAGCAGTCGCGCGGTTCCGGACTGCAGCGCCTAGAACCGCGTGGCCACAGCGGTCAGCTCTTTGAGTACAATAATTATGTTAGCTACAGTGGTAAAATCGTATGCAGATAACAATTTTGGTTGGTATTCACAGATGTACATGAAATGTTGAAGGCAGAGGGAGAGGAAAAGAAAGAGAATGAGAGAGGTAGAGAGCGGATGGGGGGAGTTATTGGATGAGAGCAAACTTTCCAAAGCAGAGGGTTCTTAAGATTATATCTGTTACATGTAATAACTGCCTAAAGGCTGGGGTAATACGTTGGTTAATCCTTTAAAATATGCAGATGGGTGTATAATTTGTGCCAGTAGTTGATGTACATATAGTTTTAAAGCTGACAGGGGGTACAAGCTGTTGGTGTGATGATATATTTGTAAATGAGGTCAATCCCTTGTACATTTTGGGGCTGTCACAGTAACATAACTAAATAGTTATGGTAAATATTAAGGTGTGTGTGTGTGTGTGCTTTTTAAATTTAATAACGTAGATTGTTGTTAAAAACAGAGATGATACTATTGCAAATGTTGTCGTTTTGTCATTTAAGATGGATTCAGGTTGTTTTGCTTTGTGTTTGTGTAACAAAACAACCTGAGTCTGTCTTAAACGACAAAAATGACAATATTTCAGCAACTGTCTCCATTATTAAATTTGCAATGATCACACAACACACACACGCACATACACACACCTTAATACTTACCATAAATATTTAGCTATGTTACCATGCCATCCCAAATGTACAAGAGATGGACCTCATTTACAAATATACCATCACATCAACAGTTTGTACCCCCTGTCAGCTTGACACTATATGTACATCAGCTACTGACACAATTGTACATCCATCTGCATATTTTAAAGCATTAACCAACGTATTACCTCCAACCTTTAGTCAGTTATTACATGTAACAGATACAATCTTAAGAACGCCCTGTTTTCGGGAGTTTGCTCTCATCCAATCACTCCTCCCACACTCTCTCTTCTTTTCTCATTCTCTTTATTTTCCTCTCCCTCTGCCTCCAGTATTTCATATCTATCTGTGGATCGCAACCGAAATTGTTACTTGTGTATAACTTTACCACTGTAGCTAACATAATTATTGTACTTAAAGTTTGTATAATATCACCTGATTACATAAACGAGTATGAAGTTTACACTATATTAACTTGACAAAATCGGATTTATATACCACCCGAAATATTTATTCCAATGCATGTATTCAACACCTTAAAACAAAGATCTCCAAAGTTCTTTAAAATTTATTCTGTAAGAATGCTGTTACGATGTATATTCCTTTTACTTTGTGATAATGTCTCTCATCTGCTATATGATCCTTGCACCTAATAGTTTACAGAAGCCATATTTTTTTTTTAAATATGACTCTATGCATGAGATGTGTTGCGACAGTGAAAGGAACATTTGACCACTTGAGGTACTTTATTTTCCTTATTTTATTTTTACAGTTAGACATACGTTTATTTTTTGTCAAAAGATACCTAAAACCATCTTCCAAAATAGTGTTTTGTTTCTCCACTAGATAGTGCCACAAGTTCCTCCAAAAAATCGAACACACACACACACACATCACACTAACAATTGTAAATCCACCTGATGATGGAAGTCTAAATCTTTGAAACGCGTTGTGGAGAAAAATAAACAGTGAGTGGTAACAGTAAACTTGTTGTTTCATTTTAAGTCTATTTCTATTTCTTTTCTTCAGACTACTCATACTACATTACATAATTTAACAGACTTACACAATCTTAGACACTGTTCCCAAATATTACACTTACAAATGTGACAAACAAGTTCACGTGTTCATTTGGTTTGTTATTTCAACAAGTAATCGCACTGGGTCGCTTTTTTTGCATGACGTTAGCTTCCACTTTCGGCCAGGGCTTACGACATTAAAATACATAGCGGAGACACCATACTTTGCGTTTTGCTAAAAAATCGCACAGATCACTTGTAATCTGCTGGAAAGAGTCGAGGATGGACAAGGCAGTTTTTGGAACGCACTCCTTTCGGATACACATTCCAAGAAGTGAGAACTTGTCACTTCAAAATGTACTTGCCCATTTGCTACACTGGAGTCGAAAGTTTCAGAATCCTGTTCCAAGATAAATAAAAAGAAAAGACATACACCTTGGAAACAAAAACTTCACTTGTTCATTCTCTGTAATTTTCAACTGGACAGCAACACACATTCACGTCTGGGCCAGACTACTGAAGTTATACATGACATTTGAAACCGCGGATATACCTTCAGACTTCCAGTAAAACAGCATCCAAACAACCCCAAAGACACCAAGGGCTATAAATGCGAGAACTATAGGACAGTCACCTTGACTGGACATTCAACCAAGTTTCTGAACAGAACGATATACAGAAGAATGATAACGAAAGCTGATATTCAGTTAGCGGATAATTTTGGATTTAGGAAAGATAAATTCACAGAAGTGAGTGTTGTGATGTTACTCTTCATTATGTAAGTAAGACTTAACGAAAAACGAGACTGATCTAGAAAAAGCGTTCGACAAATGAAAAATGGTGGAAGATACACGAAATCATAAGACATAGTTGTACACTAAAAGAAAAGACCGGTAACACGCAATATGTTAAAGAACAAAGATGTAGCAATAAGACTAAAAGACCAAGAGAGAGATATTCGAATTCAAAAAAATTATGATGCAGACATTCAGTCTTTCTCTCTCGCTGTTCAACATGGACATAGAGAAGAAGCAATTACTGAAATAAACGTTGAGTTGTGGTGACTAAAATTTCGGCTAAAAGGATATTAGACATAAACTTCACTGACAGCATTGCTTTGGCTCAGTGAATCTGAGTAGCAGTTACAGCACCTGTTGAATGGAAGAAAGATGCTAATGTGTACAGAAAATGAAGTGAGAGTAACCCAAAGAAAGAAGAGAGTAATGTGCAGTATTAGAAGTGTGATAATCAATAAACTTAACATCAAAAGTGGAGAGCATGAAGTAAATGAAGCGAAGAAATTCTGCCATCTTGAAAGATAGAAACGGATTGCAGATAAATCAAGGAGAGTAAAGCTGCACACCAGTACAACTAAAGGTGGTATTTCTTGCTACAATTAATTTGCTGGTATCAAATATTGGTCTTAATTTGAGGAACAAATTTCTCAGAATGTGCATTTGGAGCGCAACCTTGTGTGGAACTGAGTCATAGGCTGTTGAAAAACGGAAAAAAGAGAACAGAAGCATTTGATACAGAGTACTATAAAAGAAAGTTGAAAATTAAGTGGACTGGTAAGATATGAGGAGGTTCTATGCAGACTTAATGAGTAAAAAATAATGTGGAAAACTCTGACTAAAAAAAGCGACAATATCATAGGATGTGAACTGAGACACCATAAAAGAAATTCTATACTACTAGGAGGAGTCGTACAGGGCAACAACTGCATGTGAACATCGAGACTCGAGTACAGATATATTTAACAAATGATTGAGGATGTTGGGTCTAGATGTTGCTCTGAGACGAAAATGTTTGTACAGGAGACCAAATCGTGGTCAAAACACAACACCAGTCATAATATTCATTTCCCCGAAACAGTTATCCTTCAAACATTTCTATTAAACGAACTTCGCTGCTTGTATCAAGATTAAACAACAATAATTGACAGTAACGTTCGTAATTCATTCAGTAATCAGACTTGATTCTCCCCCTGTATAATTACCACAGCCACTTCTCCAATACCACTACATGATTTTATTCCTGTTGTTAACTCTAACGAAACGTGGTAATATTCCACAAAATTAGTACACCAAGCATGTGGTTAACTGAATTTAACACCATGTTTCCCAGCACAGAAAAAAAAGCGTATGAGTAAAGAAAATAATTTTTTGTTGTAAATCCTTTGTCGTTGGTCAGAGATCTATTCCTGAGTAATGAGTATTGCATGTGATTCTTCCTGATTTTGTATTCTAAACTGCCTCCATAGCCGGAATTGCTAATGCACAATAGTGAGATGGCACTCCCAATGAAGGTAACTGCGTAAAATCCTACATTAAATTTCGAACGTATCCGCAGCACCTTACAATATACCGGCTTGTAACACCCTCGAAGTGCTTGGTTTGTCTGGTGAGGACGTTAAACTTAACGGTCTCGTGGCAACCATAAGTTGGTTATGTTCCAGCATTGGGTATCATCTTCTCCCTTCTCCCTCATTATCGTCATCATCATCATTCTCATCATCATCATCATCATCATCATCAGCAACAACAACAAAACAGAAAAGCACATTACACTATTACTGCACTCATCATACTCATTCATATTAAAACCGTGACACCTGGGACTCTTGACACATAGGCCACCCTAATACAGTAAGCTAGAAAGTCTTGCGTCAGACCTTTACCCACATGAATAAGATGTTGAAATTTATGAGTTTTCTGTTGTCTACAAACTGTAGCTGGTTGATAACCACAAATTTGATACAGAAACAAATTTCCTGCGAGGGTATAGCCTGTATATGCAGGTATCCAAATAGCATCCTGTAGAGATCCACAACGGATACCCCATGGTATTACGCATTTCTGGCCGAAAACGACTTCCCCCTAAATGAAGGACGATGGTGTTGCTCAAGAAGATATAGTATTGAATAAAATTAGATAACACCTTCACTTTTCCCACTTCCTTACGTGGAACGCAAAATACACCGAGATTACGGGTTTGAGAACATCTGTAATACGTTCCTACCATTCCCAGTTCTTACAGAGATGGACACTAAACAGTTAAGTGAGCGCCATATTGTACATCGATTTTTCCCTGCTACATCATTCCGGAAGTTCCCTGTATTGCAGCCAACTGCCTGGGCAAATGTTGGACTGATTTCACATCCTCGACGTACAAATTATGGAGGAAAGGACATAAAATTGCATAATTCACGTATCCTTCCTTCTCACTATAAATAAGAGTGTGCTGCCTGCATTGCCATTGCGGCAGAGAAAATAAAAATATCTACGAGGAGGGACCCAAAAGTAATCGGAATCGTAATGCTGCACATCGTGTACTTGTAGTAGCAGGTTGCGCCGCCAGATGGTTGTAGTAGGAGCTTTGCTGAGTCATCCTGCCACGCGGCATCACCCAACAGTGAGAAGTGTGGTTTCTTTGGCAGTTCTCTGAGTATGCATACAGTGCAGACGTGACATGAGGAATTGGTTAGTTCTTACGAACAACGTGCGGCAGTGAAGTTTTGTTTCTTGCTCGGCAAGAACGCTGCAGAAACTGTTGCGATGGTTCAGACAGCCTACAAAGACCATGCTCTTTGTAAAACGCAAGCGTACGAATGGTTTTCTCGGGTTAAAAAGGGAGAAATGGTGGTTGAAGATCAGCCCCATTCCGGTCGACCTTCAACTGCTGGAAGCGAAGACAACATCGACAAAATCCGTGATCTTATCAGTGAAGATCGTCGCAGGACAATCGACCAACTCAAGAACTTGTCCGGATTGTACTGGAGCTCAATTCAGCGCATCTTGGCCATCGATTTGGGGATGCAAAGAGTGGCAGCAAAATTAGTGCCGAAGCTTCTTACCGGAGATCAAAGGGATCGTCACGTTCAAGCCTGCCTCGAAATGAAGGATGCGTTCAAAGATGATCCACATTTTTCCAACAAAATCATTACAGGTGATGAGTCACGGTGCTATGTGTACGATCCAGAAAGTAAACAACAGTCATCACAATGGAAGTCACCTGGCTCACCTTGACCAAAGAAAGCTCGACAAGTGAAACCGAATGTGAAAACGACGTTGATCTGTTTTTTTGACATCAAAGGGATCGTACACTCTGAATTTGTCCCTGAAAATCAGACAGTAAACCAACAATTCTATTTGGAGGTTATGAAACGGCTTTGCAGAAGTTTGTTGCGAAAACGTCTGGCTTTGTGGGATTCTGGTGTGTGGTTCCTGCATCACGACAATGCTCCCGCCCACACAGCTCTCAGCGTTCGCCAGTTTTTGACCTCAACGAAGACGACTACCTTGACCCACGCGCCCTGTTCGCCGGATTTACCACCCTCGGACTTCTTCCTATTCCCGAATATGATAAGAGACTTGAGAGGGAAGCGTTTTGCAGATGTGGAAGACGTAAAAGGCAGTGTCATGTAAGTGCTAGCAGGTATCAAAGAGGACGAATTTAAAAGGTTCTTCGAACACTGGAATGAACGTTTGGACAAGTTTATTAATGTTAATGGAGAGTACTTCGAAGGAGATTAAGGTTGTATTTGAAAACAATAAAGTATATGCTTTCTAGAAAGAAATTCCGGTTATTTTTGGGTCCCCCCTCTAAATCTAATACTGGATACGTAGCCACTGGAAATGGAAAAACTGCCAAGAAAGGCCGACAGAGAGAGAACGCTGTAGCATGCGAATGGTTAATTTTTCCCATTTTTTTCTTGTTATTTATACACACTCCTCATGTTATTTAATACTCTTATGCACCTCATTTAGTGAGGAACTGCAAAAACAAACCACACGTTTACTCTGTAATACCACAACAGCTGCCAAATCAAGTTCACATAATTTTACTGTTAGCTGCTTCATAGACTCTAAGACAAAAAAAAGGACGCACTGCGAAGGAATTATCCGAACGGAATGGAAGCGGTCGATGTGATGTACATGTACAGAGAAACAAATGATTAAAATTTCAGAAAAAATGGATGGTTTGTTCAAGAGAAAGAGTCTCACAAATTGAGCAACTCAATAAAGCGTTGGCCCTTATGCAAGCAGTACTGTGGCCGATAGTCAGTATGGTATCCCAGCGCTCCAGACATGTCTTCGGCTGGGATCTCATTGGCTGCAGTAGAACTGTCTTCAGTGACGAATCCCGCTTCTAACTTAGTCTCGAAGACGTGTCTGGAGACGCCCCGGGATACCAACACGACTGTCGCTCACCGTGCGACCCGACAACCAGGAGTGATAGTCTAGGGCGCCATTTCTTCTCATAGCAGGACCTCTTTGGTTGTCATCAGCGGCACCTTCATAGCACAGCGGTACGTCTACGATATTCTACGCCCAGTCTTGTTGCGCTTCATGATAAGCCATCCTGAGCTTACATTTCAGTAAGAGAATGCCCGCCTGCATTCCGCGAGAGTTTCTACTGCTTGTCTTCATTCTTCCCAAACTCTACCTCGGCTAGCAAGGCCGCCTAATTTTTGAGAACGTTTGGAGTATATTACAGGCAGGGCCCTAGAACCAGCTCGGGATTTTGACGATCTAACGCGCCAATTGAACAGAATTTTGCACGATATGCTTCAGGAGGACACCCAACAACTGTATCAATCAATACCAGCCTAATAACTACTTATACCAGATGATCAAAAAGTCAGTATAAATTTGAAAACTGAATAAATTGCGGAATAATGTAGATAGAGAGGTACAAATTGACACAGATGCTTGGAATGACATGAGGTTTTATTAGAACCAAAAAAATACAAAAGTTCAAAAAATGTCCGACAGATGGCGCTTCATCTGATCAGACTAGCAATAATTAGCACAACAAAGTAAAACAAAGCAAAGATGATGTTCTTTACAGGAAATTCTCGATATGTCCACCATCATTCCTCAACAATAGCTGTAGTCGAGGAATAATGTTGTGAACAGTACTGTAAAGCATGCCCAGAGTTATGGTGAGGCATTGGCGTCGGATGTTGTCTTTCAGCATCCCTTGAGATGTCTGTCGATCACGATATCCTTGCGACGTCAGGTAAACCCAAAACCAATAATAGCACGGACTGAGGTCTGGGGACCTGGGAGGCCAAGCATGACGAAAGTGGCGGCTGAGCACACGATCATCACCAAACGACATGCGCATCTTTCACGAGTCTAGCATTTTTTTTTGTTCTAATAAAACCCCATGTCATTCCAAGTATGTGTGTTAATTTTTACCTCTCTACCTATATTATTCCGTGGTTTATTAAGTTTTCAAATTTATACTGACTTTTTGATCACACGGTGTATGGGAGAGGGGTGGACCGATGCGCGACTGACTAGTTCTGTGAAGCTCTTTCTCTTGAATACATCATCCAATTATTCTAAAATTGTACTGTCCGTACATGGACATCACATCTTACAATTTTCATCCCTTTCGGATAATCCCTTCGTGGTGCGTCCTGGTTTGTCTGTGAGTGTATTTCTACCGGTTCGCAATACAGAGTTGTGGTAATATTAATGGTGAAGCGGTTGAGCTGAAAATGAAATGAGTGCATCTGCTAGAGGAAGAGCTTTATATTTCAGAATTGGGAGTGGTCAGACAAAAACGACAATTGTGCAGACGTGGTCGTGGCTGTTACTCAGTCGTCAGTTTCGAAGGTCGAGACGCTGAGATCGCGTCGGACTCTGCTGCGGCTGCGACTGCGTTTTCGGGAGCGTTGCCTGCCGCCATCCTCTCCAGGGCACGGGCAGGGAGGCGAACCGCTGGTCTTCCTGCACACAGACACATGTACCACGGTAACACGACAGCTAAGGAAAAGCAAAGAGCTCATATACAATGATGAGTCAAAACATTATGACCGCTTCCCGCCGCCTAGTGGCGTTGCGGGCTCGTGATGTGCCAAGGAATGTGTATAAGTGGAGCACAGACGAATAGCACATCACTCTAACCACGGAGCGAGCCGCAAACGGGGATGTCCACTGACTCTGACAAAAAGCAGATTGTTATGGCCCGGTGCCTGTGAAGGAGCATCCCGGAAATGGGTAGGCTAGTCCGTTGTCTGGGTGCCACTGTCGTGAGCATCTATGGAAAGCGGTTCAGTGACGGCGAAACTGCGAGTAAGCGACAACGTGATGGACGCCACTCCTCACTACAGAATGAGGAGGTCGGTGGCTTACCCTGTCTGTAAAGCAGGACAGACGGCGATCTGATGACAGAGTACAATGCTGGGGCAGGCACCAAGTTCTCCAGGCCGCACAATGTCGAACATGGTTCTCTGCAGCAGACGACACCGAAGTGTTTTCATGTTGCGCCAACGATATTGTCAAACACGACTGATGTGGGTACGGCTTCGTAGAGAGTGTGCAGTGGATCAATGGAACGTGTCGTTAACCCATGTCGATGGTAGTGTCCAGATGCACTATTAACCTGGCAAATGGCTGCTCGAAACATCACCGCACCACGGTAGCTGCCCAGTAGGGGCGGTATTATGCTGTGGCGGACATCACCGGGACTTCTACGGGATTTGTGGCAGCAACGTGACAGTTGTGGACTACCTGAAGATTGCTGCAGACCACCTACTTGACTTCTTCCCCGACGGCGATGGCATCTTCCTGCAAGACAACTGTCCCTGCCACTAGGCTAAATCGTACTATACTGGTTTGAAAAGTATGACTGTGAACCCGTGCTGATGTCTTGGCTAGCAATTTCCGTTCATATCAACCCGATAGAACACATCTGGTCCGCAATCGGCAACCATCTCTGTGCCCACAAACCACCGACCCGTAATTTGCAGGAATTGCGTGACCTGCGCCTATATGCCTGTTGCCACATACCTCTAGAAATCTACGTAGGACTTTTAGAATCCATGCCAGCCAGAAACTCTATTGTATGTCTATCAGCATGCTATTAAGCAGCTGGACTTAATGTTCTGGCTCATCAGTGTAAACAGTAATTAAATATGCATTTTTTTCGGTTTTCTCCTCTACCTAGTTCTTAATCTGCAGTCGGAAAACTTCTGATCTCTTTTGCTTTGTGTTCGATCCCTGGCAAAGCCAACAATTTAGTGCACAGTAGCACTGCAACTTCAATGTCGAATGCTATGTTATACTTAGGTGTCATATCCACTGAGATAAATTGAGGAAGAAGCAGTTCCTCATCAGTCACTCTATACCTGTGATCTCTGCGCTACCTACTCTGCTCTTAAGAGTTTGGAAGTTATGCCTGTCTGCAGATTCCTCTTTTCTACGTCGATGGATACGTTGCAGTTAAGCAATTTTGGGAATTTGAGGTAAGATCCTATGGGACCAAACTGCTGGGGTCATCGGTCCCTAAGCTTACACGCTACGTAATCGAACTTAAACTAACTTACGCTATGGACAATACACACCACCATGCCCGAAGGAGGACTCGAACTTTCGACGGGGTGAGCTGCGCTAAACGTAACAAGGCGCCATACACCACGCGGCTACCCCGCGCGACAGTTAAGAAAAAAGATTCGATTCGATTGATCTTTAAGTTATTTTAGAGTATTTTCGCATTTCTGTTTATGAGCCTTACGTAAATGTGTATGGGACAATGGATATCACAACAGCACAAGACTGCAACCCATAGAAGAGTCCCACAAACCAGAATAATTCCCTCCTTCCCTAATGGAAAGGACGGAATACTGGTTGGGGGGGGGAGTCTTCTATGAACATTCATATCGTCTCTTGAAGGTTTGTTCCCCCTAGTGGTAAAAGTAAAATTATTGCTCCAGAAATATTTCATGTCCTCAAGTTTTAAGTGAAATAGAATGCACCATTTCAGACAGCTAATAAGTTAAAAATGCATTCCGCCTAGATTCAGAATTAGCAGTCCTTACACGTTTTAGTATGATTTTGGACTTAATGACTATTTGCTTAGTCCATTTGTAATTTTTATCATCAGCTGTAATACGTGTGGAAAATGAGTCAATCATGTTGTCAGCACTGTTTCGAAATCTTATTTGTTATTTATTTATTTATTAATGCATTCATTTCGCCTGCTAGATAAAGGCCTTCAGGTCCTCTTTTGCATGTAACCAGACTTCTTCCATGAGTACACATTACAATTTACATGACACATGAGCAAAATATAATGATAATGATAATAATAATGTAATAATAATAATGACGATATGTATAGTAATGAATATGTGGAATTCGAGAGATGTATGTCTTATTAACATTAAGCAATTTCCTCATTACGTTCTTGTGGAATGTGCATACCCACATCTAATAGGAACATATGACAACCAACCAGAAGGAATCAATGCCGAGAAGTTGACTGGTCCGAGGAAAAACGAGAAATAGTAGGGTAAGATTAGTAGTTTTGATGAAAATAAGAAAACAGAAACAGAAGGGCGTGACAAAAGCACTGAGACCGTAGTTAAGCCGACGATGAAAGATAAGACTTAACTCACTTCTTGAATACAGAGTTGTTTTGGGTAGAAAGATGCAGCTTACAGTGAAACTGTTTTCCACTGTCGTATGTCTGAAATGGAGTAGGAGGTGAATAAAGAATTAGTGTTGTGCAAAACTATAGCCAAGGTGCTAGACATATCCGATCTGTTATGGAAACACAGCATGTCATAATCACGCTGCCTGCCTGAGTATAGGGAGAACCGATATGATCCAACAAATGTTGAACACATATCTTAGGCATGCGTTCGTCGTTAGCTCGCGTCGTCTATAGTTTTCCACTATGTGTGCTGGTTGAATTACATCACAGTAGTGAAGCTTTGACAGGACTAACGACTACACTATTTTTTTTCTAACGTTTTAAATTGCTTGTATGTTGGAGAGAGAACTTGATTTCACGAATTATGCATACCTAAGAGCTCGGCAAACAGAGTTCTTAATTTATCGATTTCTTCTGTATCTCATGCATTATTTTGTTCAACAACAAAATGTATGGTTAAACCAGAAGAGATTTTCTGCTGTGTTGTTATGTTTTCCCAGACTGTCCCATAACCAATGCAAAAGCCAGAATAAAAAGACAAATAAAATCGGAGCAAATAAATGAAACATATGTCAGTACCAGTGACTGCCATTACTTACGTAACGTAGCTTATAGTTTTCTTATTGAATACTTGTCCACTTAAGTAGCCTTCATGATAGCATCTTGCGTTGAGCTGTAAGCGAGTGAACGGACGTTGTAATCACAAAAGCCAGGAAGTGAAATAGCACTCAGCCGCATTTGCAAAAATCCCGCAAATTCACGGGTGAGGTTCCTCCTCAAGTGAACATACTATCCGTGCTCTGAGGGACCACTCTGGGCGCCGTATACTGAAAGTCACAGGACAAAGGAATCTGTTTTTAATTACTTTTGTGTGGAAGGAGGGTGTATTCCGTTTTTGGCAATTTCCCGGAAGAATGTTATTGTGATCGGACTGGTAGATGGTCATGTTTTGTCGAAATGCGCACACAGTTAAAGATAACATCTGAGAGTGGAATTAGGGATAGCAAAGTTTAGGACACAACAGAAGTTGTGGGATACAGCCGCTGAGATCACACCATGCAAGACAAAATGTTTAAGTAACGTGAAAACCGCTGTCGTTTGGGTAATATAAGTAATTTATAAATGGGGGAGAGAAACATGGTTGTGCTTGTAAGAGATCTATCCTCATTGGCCATAGACAGAGAAAGGGAGTAGGATATAGTGTTTCAGTGTCAAGTGTTACGAAGCTTGTTACTGGTTAGCCACCTGAAATGAGAGTAAGGAAAGGAGGCCAGCGTCCAAGACATTTTCTCACTAGCTGACACTCGGAATATTTATCGTTCATCCAATCAAAGTTAAGTGGTAACAGTAAAACGCAGAGACCCGAGCCTTCCTCGTACAAACCGGATGGTACAAAACTGCTCCCATCCAGGAGCCATCATGGGACGATTTCTTCAGACGAGCGTCTCCCGAGACGGGCGCTCCTTCTAGTAGACAAGATGAACAGGCGACTTAGGCACTAGTCCGGCTTATTTGAGCATATAAGCAGATGCAAGTAGTTGGTACGAAACCAATGACTCATTCTCCAGCAACTTCAATCACCTCCTGCAGATTAACACGGTGAGATCTAGCCGCAACAGCGACACAAACCGTACGGAAAGTCGCGACACTTTTATCGAGATTCAGCAATTTTGAGCTTCATTTTGAAGAGTTACCTGCAGCTGTACGGACAATAAGCTTTCAACTCCAGCCATGGACGCAAACGCATACCCTTCTGTAGCGCTTTCTGCTTTAAACACTAACCGTTTGGCAATCACAGAAAGACTTCTGCGAATATAATTGTTTTACCCTGATACGTGTTCAGTTGAGTCACATTTCAGATCCAGTGCTTAGGTTTGCAAAGGTATTTCTTTGGCATAGTCAACGTTTGTCAAACCACTTATATTGCTTGTCATGTAATAAACTTGTTTAATTGTGATTCTAGTTTAATTTTGTAGACAACGAATTGCTTGATGATTATTTTGGAGGACAATAATGTAATTACGTCAGATAAACAGGGCATCTAATTAACATTGTAAGCATATTCCATCCCCGACACTTGTAGTTGTTGTGGTCTTCAGTCCTGAGACTGGTTTGATGTAGCTCTCCATGCTACTCTATCCTGTGCAAGCTCCTTCACCTCCCACTACTTACTGCAACCTACATCCTTCTGAATCTGCTTAGTGTATTCATCTCTTGGTCTCCCTCTACGATTTTTACCCTCCACGCTGCCCTCCGATGCTAAATTTTTTGATCCCTTGAAGCCTCAGAACATGTCCTACCAACAGGTCCCTTCTTCTTGTCAAGTTGAGCCACAAACTCCTCTTCTCCCTAATTCTATTCAATACCTCCTTATTAGTTATGTGATCTACCCATCTAATCTTCGGCATTCTTCTGTAGCACCACATTTTGAAAGCTTCTATTCTCTTCTTGTCCAAACTATTTATCGTCCATGTTTCACTTCCATACATGGCTACACTCCATACAAATACTTTCCGAAACGACTTCCTGACACTTAAATCTATACTCGATGTTAACAAATTTCTCTTCTTCAGAAATGCTTTCCTTGCCATTGCCAGTCTACATTTTATATCCTCTCTACTTCGACCATCGTCAGTTATTTTGCTCCCCAAACAACAAAACTCCTTTACTACTTTAAGTGCCTCATTTCCTAATCTAGTTCCCTCAGCATCACCCGACTTAATTCGACTACATTCCATTATTCTCGTTTTGCTTTTGTTGATGTTCATCTTATATCTTCCTTTCAAGACACTGTCCATTCCGTTCAACTGCTCTTCCAAGTACTTTGCTGTCTCTGACAGAATTACAATGTCATCGGCGAACCTCAAAGTTTTTATTTCTTCTCCATAGATTTTAATTCCTACTCCGAATTTTTCGTTTGTTTCCTTTGCTGCTTGCTCAATATACAGATTGAACAACATCGGGGAGAGGCTACAACCCTGTCTCTCTCCATTCCCAACCACTGCTTCCTTTTCATGCCCCTCGACTCTTATAACTGCCATCTGATTTCTGTACAAATTGTAAATAGCCTTTCGCTCCCTGTATTTTACTCTTGCCACCTTTAGAATTTGAAAGAGAGTATTCCAGTCAACACTGTCAAAAGCTTCCTCTAAGTATACAAATGCTAGAAACGTAGGTTTGCCTTTCCTTAATCTGTCTTCTAAGATAAGTCGAGTCGTGGGGTCAGTATTGCCTCACGTGTTCCAACATTCCTATGGAATCCAAACTGATCTTCCTCGAGATCAGCTTCTACCAGTTTTTCCACTCGTCTGTTAAGAATTCGTGTTAGTATTTTGCAGCCGTGACTTATTAAACTGATAATTCGGTAATTTTCACATCTGTCAACACCTGCTTTCTTTGGGATTGGAATTACTATATTCTTCTTGAAGTCTGAGGGTATTTCGCCTGTCTATTACATCTTGCTCACCAGATGGTAGAGTTTTGTCATGACTGGCTCTCCCAAAGGCCGTAAATACACTCCTGGAAATTGAAATAAGAACACCGTGAATTCATTGTCCCAGGAAGGGGAAACTTTATTGACACATTCCTGGGGTCAGATACATCACATGATCACACTGACAGAACCACAGGCACATAGACACAGGCAACAGAGCATGCACAATGTCGGCACTAGTACAGTGTATATCCACCTTTCGCAGCAATGCAGGCTGCTATTCTCCCATGGAGACGATCGTAGAGATGCTGGATGTAGTCCTGTGGAACGGCTTGCCATGCCATTTCCACCTGGCGCCTCAGTTGGACCAGCGTTCGTGCTGGACGTGCAGACCGCGTGAGACGACGCTTCATCCAGTCCCAAACATGCTCAATGGGGGACAGATCCGGAGATCTTGCTGGCCAGGGTAGTTGATTTACACCTTCTAGAGCACGTTGGGTGGCACGGGGTACATGCGGACGTGCATTGTCCTGTTGGAACAGCAAGTTCCCTTGCCGGTCTAGGAATGGTAGAACGATGGGTTCGATGACGGTTTGGATGTACCGTGCACTATTCAGTGTCCCCTCGACGATCACCAGTGGTGTACGGCCAGTGTAGGAGATCGCTCCCCACACCATGATGCCGGGTGTTGGCCCTGTGTGCCTCGGTCGTATGCAGTCCTGATTGTGGCGCTCACCTGCACGGCGCCAAACACGCATACGACATCATTGGCACCAAGGCAGAAGCGACTCTCATCGCTGAAGACGACACGTCTCCATTCGTCCCTCCATTCACGCCTGCCGCGACACCACTGGAGGCGGGCTGCACGATGCTGGGGCGTGAGCGGAAGACGGCCTAACGGTGTGCGGGACCGTAGCCCAGCTTCATGGAGACGGTTGCGAATGGTTCTCGCCGATACCCCAGGAGCAACAGTGTCCCTAATTTGCTGGGAAGTGGCGGTGCGGTCCCCTACGGCACTGCGTAG
This sequence comes from Schistocerca cancellata, assembly GCF_023864275.1. Lineage (NCBI taxonomy): Eukaryota > Metazoa > Arthropoda > Insecta > Orthoptera > Acrididae > Schistocerca > Schistocerca cancellata. The sequence continues at coordinate 498,924,454 of NC_064631.1, forward strand.
GATCCTACGGTCTTGGCGTGCATCCGTGCGTCGCTGCGGTCCGGTCCCAGGTCGACGGGCACGTGCACCTTCCGCCGACCACTGGCGACAACATCGATGTACTGTGGAGACCTCACGCCCCACGTGTTGAGCAATTCGGCGGTACGTCCACCCGGCCTCCCGCATGCCCACTATACGCCCTCGCTCAAAGTCCGTCAACTGCACATACGGTTCACGTCCACGCTGTCGCGGCATGCTACCAGTGTTAAAGACTGCGATGGAGCTCCATATGCCACGGCAAACTGGCTGACACTGACGGCGGCGGTGCACAAATGCTGCGCAGCTAGCGCCATTCGACGGCCAACACCGCGGTTCCTGGTGTGTCCGCTGTGCCGTGCGTGTGATCATTGCTTGTACAGCCCTCTCGCAGTATCCGGAGCAAGTATGGTGGGTCTGACACACCGGTGTCAATGTGTTCTTTTTTCCATTTCCAGGAGTGTAGTTCTAATGGAATGTTGTCTACTCCCGGGGCCTTGTTTCGACCGGCACTTAAACTGTGAATATCTGATCACACTCGAGATCTGAAATACAGAACTGTCACCATTTTTCACTAATTTTGAAATATGTTTACAGCAGTTAGCTATAAATAATTTTCCTGCAAATCCATCTACTTATAAACTAGTGCAAGGAAAGCTCCAACCTAGACGTTACTCTAACAGGCAAATTAAGTACGTTCAGAACTGTGAAATTACCTCAACTAGTGACCATATTTTAATTACTGCCTACTTACGGAAAGGTAGGAAATAATGCTGCATTCCTTTTCTGAGATGATACAAACTTTTTAAAGGGAAACTAGCAGTTTCGATGAGCTATGTACATTTACCCAAAGTTACCGGTGCCGGGAGGTAACGTTGGCGTGCAAGTCGAACTGTGAAAGACCAACAGGAAAGCTATGGCGCAGAGAAACGAGTAATAGACTTGAAATCAGACCTTACAAAGCTTGAAAGACCTGAAAGCGAGAGGCATAGACCAAAAACGCATTTGTGTCATAACCTTCAGTCCGAAGTAGAACGAGACAGCTAGATAGTGAAAACCTAGCATTAGCTCTCTGGTGTTCTCCCAACAAAATTAACGTCCGAGAATATTATGTTGCCCTCTCTACGCGTAATACAGACTGCTACCAGGCTTTAAATAGTCCTTGAAGTTCTTCTTCGAGTACGTTTTCAAGATGAAAAAAATAACACACTCAAAATCATAAACAAGAGCCTTTTGACAATACAGTAGCCTTGTACTCGTGTGTAGTAATAGAGATGGCTGGAATAGCACATAAAATGAAAATTAAAAACAAAAAAAAGAAAACGCGAAGCCGGACAAAATGTTATACCAGGGAGAGTGATACCATCAACAGATGTTATTGGTGCTCCTCACGGGAGCAGGCAAATAAGAGAATATATTATTCAAGAACGATTCCTTGAGTGTTGAAAACAGCAAAAGTAATATACATGTAGTAAGATAAAGATCCTACTTTCATTAAGTCGTCCAACTTACGTGCCGATGAATGTTTACGGCAAGGTTCTTGACAAAATATATTCCACAAATTAAACTGGAATAGAAAGCTAACACCATAAAAACAATTGAGTTGATAATGAGGAAATGTACATAGGACTTAAACAATAAAGTGAAAAAATAGCATACGCTACAGATGAGAAATATGAATAGTGTATAATGACAAGCATTCTAGGAGTTTAACTTTCTAAATAACTCTAACGTTCCATTCTTAACTATCAGCTCAGTGACATCTTACCGCCCATTCCTTTAGTTCTACAAAATTCCCCTCTCTTTTTTTTTTAAATGAATCTCCAAGAATGGGATGCTAATTCGCTATAAATTTATAACGGTGCTGGATTTCAGATTAGCACATGATTTCTCAGTATTTTTTTCCAGTTTAGAGACAAGGTTCAGATAAGTATACTGTACGATATTTCATCGTCAAACAGTAACTAAACGCGAAGTTGTGCCTTTACGCGCAAGCTGATGGTATCAAATCATCGTAAAGTTCTTGGGTTCTACGCACGCAAACTATTTAGGAGCCTCATTTCACATTTTCTATCGGTGGGCGAACGAGAACGGTGCAGCTCTTAAATCAAAGCTGATGTTAAAGGCCATGAAGCAATCTTCGTGGAACATTCTGTTGGATTTTTTACGTACCTCTGACTCGAAATAGCAAGTCATGAACTCTTAAACCAGACTAGGGGCGAAAAATCCACAGTTCTTGAACAGTTCGAACACAAAAGTTCATTGTAAGACGTCATCACGTATTAAATCACGCTGACTTCGTATTATTCTCTTCGAAAATATAAATTATCCACAAACCCACCGAACTGCAACTCTAAGTAGTGTGTTACATCCCCCTCCCCCGAGATATACGCGTTAATCAGCTAATCATAGTTATTTACAAGGCGCACGCTCACAGTCAACAGCGCAAGATGCGCCGTCGCTACATATGAAGATCTACAGGACTGCTCTGAGGTTGTATCTATCATGACGTTGTGACATCACACACCGTGGTCCACTGGCGCTCTTGCAACTCGTCCAATTCTCTTCCTGCTGTGTTTTCCACTTTCCCATCACTGTAGTAGTATCACCCGCAGTATGGTGAGGAGTTTCGCGATATGACACACAACATTCACTAACTACCGTAAACTCCGCCAAACTGCGTAACTTGTGGGTCTACGATAACGTCTCTCACGCAACGTTTACCAGTAGTAGGTAATGATACACAAAATTTAACGCACCTCTGCTCCCATTCTACGTATTTACGCGTAACATAGCCGTTCAAGGATGTTTCTCAGTAAATGCACATGCTGTCGCAGTGCAATCCTGACATTGTGTATCGTACCCTGCTCTGGACTGCAGTACGGGGGACATTCAATAATTAAAGAGAAATATTGACGTAGAAGTGAAACAGTTTTTCGGAGGCGTTTCGTGTTTTCATGGCTTTAGGTTGGCATCTCTGGGATGAGCTGACAACAGTTGACGGATGAAAGTTGTTTTGTTTATAATTGATGATGCCATGTCACAATGAAGTTTACACGTTAGTTGAACAACGTTCCAGTGATCCGTTTTCTTGTTTTCTGTAGGTGAAAAACCGGCTAAATTATGTATTGTGAAAGTTGTATGAACCGTGAAAATTTTGGCAAGTGGGTACAACAGTTCAAAAACGATCGAACCTCAGTGACTGACGGGCAATTTATTCCCTTCAAATCTGCATTGGCGGCATTATTCGTGAAGACCGATGTATCGAACATATACTAAAAATAGTTGCAGTAAGTGTTGAGATAGTTCTTTATCAGTAATAAGCTCAAGTACAAAGAACCAAATGCAAGGTGGGTCCCGATAGAATAACACAACACAAGGGAACAAGAGTCAAAGTGTGTGCAGACTTTAAACAAAGTTATAGAATGGAAACGACCCCTTCCTCGACAAGATTTTAACGCGTGATGGAACTTGGGTCCACCATTTTGAACTAGAGTCCAAAAGACAAATCATGGAATGGAAACACACCTACGCAAGCATCAGCGGTAAAAGTCATGTTGGACGTCTTTTGTGATGCCCAAGGTTCGTCTTTTGTGGTTATTTTGAAAATCAGCGTGCAATAAACAATGCCCACTACTCAGACATACATATGAACAAAATAAAGACAGAAATGACTCAAACGTCGCAGCTCACAAAATGAAAGCTTGATAATGTTACACGACTATGCTCGCCCCCTCATCGATCCAGCTGACCCAAGAAACAATTGAAAAAATGTGTTGGGAGATACTATCACATCCTCCCTACCGTCCGGATTTGGCTCCTTCGGATTTTCTTTGTTTCGTTCACTCAGCGAGACGTTGCGTGGAAAAAAGTTCAGTAACGACGAATCGGTCACAGAATTTGTCGGAAAGTGGCTCAAACAAAATGAAAAAGGCTTCTTTGCACAGGGTACAAAAAAACTAGTTAAATGTTCATTAATATTAGTGGGGATTGCGTTGAGATGTAGTAAAAGTCTCATTTCGTAAAAATACATAGTTTTTTCCTACTTCAGTTTCACTCTTGAATTACTGAAGGCCTCTCGTACATTCCTTATCACTTTATTGCTTCATTGGTCATTTGCACAAAGGTCATGTGAACCACATTATTTGAACTGCAATGCTCGTAAGCGTTGTCTTCAACGCCCAAATGTCAGTAAAACAAAACTCATATAAACGCAATTGCACAGCAAAGTGTATTAATTACAATCTCCATCTACATCTATACTCTGGAAACCACCGCGAGGTACATGACAGAGGGATCGTCCCATTGTACCGGTTATTAGGGTTTCTTGATGTTCCATTCAGCCGGCCGGAGTGACCGAGCGGTTCTAGGCGCTACAGTCTGGAACCGCGCGACCACTACGGTCGCAGGTTCGAATCCTGCCTCGGGCATGGATCTGTGTGATGTCCTTAGGTTAGTTAGGTTTAAGTAGTTCTAAGTTCTAGGGGACTCATGACCACAGCAGTTAAGTCCCATAGTGCTCAGAGCCATTTGAACCATTTTGTTCCATTCACGTATGGAATGCGGGGAGAATGTTTGAATGCCTCTGCGAGTGCAGTAATTATTCTAATATTATTTTCACGATCCCTATGTGAGCGATACGTAGGGGGTTGTAGAATATTCCTAGATTAGTCATTTAAAGCCGGTTCTTAAAACTTTGTTAATAGACTTTCTCGGGATAGTTTACGTCTATCTTCAAGAGCCCTCCAGTTCAGTTCCTTCAGTATCTCTGTGACACTCTCTTACGGATTAAAGAAATCTGTCACCATTCGTGCTGCCCTTCCCATAGAAAATAAGGAAAAGATGAAAATTGGAAAGTGTATACTAAAGCAAACAAACGTGTATAAAGAGTTAAAAATCAAATGATTATGATGTATTCAGACTGTTAGAATTAGCCACACGAAAAAATTATTAAAAACGCCTTCCTGGCCTTTAGGATAGGTGGTTAGCTGTCAGCTAATTGTAAGAAAAAGTCTTGTAAAGTCCAAGATATTCAGCTTTTATTAATCCACACTTTAACTTGTTGGCTGTTGTAATATGCAAATACATATTAAATCTCAGTGTTTTAAGAACAGTTGAAATTAACGAGGCAGCAAATTAGTTAAATTGCAGTTCATACCTTTCGTTTACTATGGATAGGCACAACAAATGATCGTAAACGTACTATGTACATTCACAAATCTAGCAAAATCCAAACAAAAAAAATGACTTATGTAAAGTTTTTTTTTAAATTACCGCTACCAGTCACAAACTTTGTCAACTATTTTATTACTTATTTATTTAGCGACATGTTTCGAGGGTTATACCTGATCTTCAGGCTAAATGGCATTACAAAAACAACTTTACAATAAGGTCATGCTGATGTTACATAGTCTTTTCGTAAATGCTGTAGTCATCTTTGTTCTTCTGTCGTGGCAGTCTCATTGTGATGCGTTGCGGTGTTTCCATTTCTGTGGCTCTCTTGGTCACTGTTCACAAATTTCACTAATATAGAAGTAACTTGAAAGCACGACCACAAACAGTTCTGTAGTGCAGTGGACAAGATGGCGGTCGAAATACAACTGGTTTCTATTTTACTATCGATTTGTCGATCTATGTGGTGTCAGATGTTCACATTTCTTCTGCACGTCTTGTTACAAAGATGACCGCTGCATTTACGAAAAGATTATGTAACACCAGCATGACCTTATTGTAAAGTTGTTTTTGTAATGCCATTTAGCCTGAAGATGAGGTATAACTCTCGAAACATGTCCCTAAATAAATAATTAATACAACAGTTGACAAAGTTTGTGACTGGTAGCGGTAAATTTAAAAGTCTTTACATATTTCTTGAGACAGTCACGGTCGAAAAATAGTCAAAATGGCTTAAAAAAAATGACTGCCTGGAAGACTCTACAATCACATAATCTTAACCAGAGTGATAGTGCTAGCAAATAATTCAGTGCGGTTTTAGAGTTTTCCACGTGCTGCAGACGAGTTCATCTTACCATGGTGTGAAACGTCCTTCGGGTAAGTGCAACAGCCGCACTTTACCGCAGCGACTGGGGACTGCCTGTCTTCGAGAGGCGTTCGGCATGGTAGGAGACTCTACTGTGCCGTGAGGATGGAAGTGCCGTGAGGATGGAAATCAATTTCCATCGTAAACTGCAGGGTAGTCGGGACAGACGTTGTCTTAGGAACAGCTGAACCCGATGGAATCAGTAGGGCCTTCAGAATACATCAGAAAAGAATCCACTTCTCCTATGCGTGCTGCTCTCGCAGAAGCTCGGTTGCCCGCTGCTAAGTCGTCTCTGCAGAAACCTGGCGTCGTTTCTTTTAGATTTTTCTTTTTCCATCAATTGACAATCTTACAACACTTGCCACTTTCAGGATGTACGCTTATTTTATCCCATAGTCATTCTGCAACTTTCCTGTGGCTATATCGAACTTCCTGTTTATGTCTTCTTGACCCGTGCCTGCACCCTGTGGTTTTCAGCTGAAGTTTCTTCTTACAGTTGAGTCTCTCGCCAGTATTCATCCCACGGTCATGGCTGTAAACGTTCTCCGTTAGCCAACAGAATTCGGAATTCAGATCGCGACCTTGGTATAGAATACCAACCTCTGTCGTATGTTGATCGGAATTCTGTCCACTAGGCGATTCGGATTGTTGCTTGAAATTTAACTACAGCAAGATTTGGTGAAGCTTTCATTCTGCAAAATGAGTGTCTTGAGCACTGTTCAACCGTTGATGGACACTTGGTCTGCGTTAGTGGTTAAAATTAACTAATTACAACACTGAATGATATCACTCGAAATGGGGCCCTTTGCATATCATTAACTGTTCAATAAAATGTGTTCTGCCTGCATCCTTTCGTAATTTGACGTAACAAATGTTAGAACACAACAAGCAGCCCACACTGGTGGGTCGTTTTGCTGTAGAGGTAATTGTAGGGGTACTGTACTATCCAGACCAGAGTGAGTTACAACTTCGTAGCTGGAAGTAAATTAAAATTCACTTGCCATGGCTAAGTACCCTTCAGTTCCAACCATTCCCTCTCTGAAACACTTGCGGCTCTTTCTCTCAACAGTATTATCACTACATGGGGAGGGGCTAAACGTTGCGCAATAGTAGGTAGTGCAGACACATCATTGGTAACTGAATCTGCCTTATAATTGCCCAGAATGTCCATATGCCTAAGAGTGTATCACTTCCTTTGCCATATCTTGCCAACGGAAAAGGACGACCTGGGTTTCCTAGACTAATTGCTTCTCCGGGTACATGCACTGGATGGTTTGTAGTGTTCTGACGGAATCAGAACAGACGAGGCAGCCCGTGGCTTTGATATGCATCATCTGCCGCAGTGCCCTCAAAATCAAATAGACATCTGCGTCATAGAGAGGGAACTCATTTGGTAAGTGGATCTTGATGACATGATTCGGTACCATCTCCTGAACATTTAAGGCTGTCCACCATTGTATCATACTTGTGGTGTTTATGTAACATATTGTAAAACCTCGGCGGGTAATCATGATGTAGTGTTCTCTTCCTCTTGTAGTCCAGTAGTTTCAAATGAATTTTAGGCTTATCCGTCATCCATGGTGGCAATGTGCTCTACCGCTGAATTGGGGAATCTGGCACACATTTAGTGCCAAAAGGTCTTGCTTCCTGTGGATATTGAATGTTTTTTGACAAATTACGAAAGTCATTAGCGATTATGAACAATCGACCAGATGGAGTACTAGTGATTGTGAGTGAGGCAAGAAACTATATCTCGGGAAGAGCACTGTAAGTAAAGCTATAGATGCTGGTCCTGTAGACTCCTGTAGACAACATAATCCCCTCACGTTGCATATCGTATATGATCTTCAAACATGTGAGCCCTACTAGTGTACACATCTGACACTCATAATCCAAGCTATACCACACAAAAACTTTGTACTGCTGGAACAGAGGTGCCCCACACGACGTGTGGCTAAAGTATATTATAATACTGACAGCCCTTCCCATAAGTTTAATTGCGAAAATATTTGAAATACCGCACCACCTGCTTTACTAAAGCAATCAGACTGGTGACTCCTGTCACTGCTGGATTCAGAATTTTTGAAACAAATGTAGATAGGTTTCCCTGTTGAGAAATGGAAAGTAGTGCACTCCCTCAGGGTTGGGTGAGTATCAAATTACTACAAAATCGTTCATGTACAAGGTGTACAACATTTTTTCAAGAGATAGTGTTATAAAAAAAAGATTCTGTAAACATATGTCTGGAAATAAATACTTGCTGAGTTATATGCTAATTTTTCCTATGATAGCTATCTGTCTGTTGGCGCTACATGAGGTATTCAATATGGTCATCATTTATTCTTGTCTTTCTCATCAAGAACCACAAACTTTAGAGAACACACCTGAGAGTCCTCGGATTTTGCCACATGCAACTCTCCTGTGCAGCACGCAAATTGCCGATAGAGTGGTGTAAATTTGTCTGTCCCTACTGCCAATAATCTAATAGATTAATGTCAGATGAAGTGGAAGGCCATGCTATCGGACCTCCTCAAGCAACTCATCGCATATTTAATTTTTGTGTTAGGCACTATCGTACGAAGGGCAGAAAATGAGATGAAGTGCGGTCGTGCATAAACAACATCCGTTGTCTCTCTGCAAGGATAGTGATTTGCAATAGTGTGGGTAATATGTTGTGCAGAAACTGTTGATGAGCGGAACCTGTTGAGTTACCTGATAAAGTAATTGGCACTACGAGACTGTTACTAAAGTGAACCCGAGGCCTTGTTTCCATCATCGGTCGAGGTTTTCCATCTGCCAAAAAGTGGCTATTGTGGTAGTTCAGTATCTTGCTTTGTGGGAATAGATCATTGGCCGTAAATGGAATGCTGTGAACTGCGGAATTCCAGCGCTCTGTCTTAGAGACCACTAGCAAGTCTCCAATCCAGCAAGACCTCAGAGTTGCGTACACTCTAAGTGATGAGGATAAAATAGCTTCGCGTACAAAATTATCATGCAAGAGAGTGGTTTCTACCTTCAGTAGCTCACTTGGTTGAGGATCTTCTTCTACTCATTACAACATTCACTACTCCTCATGTGGCTCACGAACACTGTAAGGTCTATCTCGATATGTTGCCAACGTTGCAAACAATTCTGTATCATTAAATTCTGAAACAACCTGAACGGGAATGTTGTTCAGCGTATAACATGTATCTTTTGATTAACGCTTTTGCGTAAACCATAGCAACGTACCATATCTGCTGTTTCCTGCAAGGGATAATAGTACTCCATTTCACTGATTACGGTTTCCACTTTCCACGGAAACACCAATCTTTTTCTGATACCGAAACAACATTAAACTATATTTATGGAATGGTTGATGTAGAAGACAGATGTAAGTCATCTCTAATAGAGGATAAAAGAAGCACAAAGAGCTGGGTACAGAGACAAATGTAACCAATAAGAAGTGTCCAATGAACTTCAACAGGAAGACACCCTACATCTCTGAGTACAGGTACCATATCTCAACAAGTGACAATTTCTGGACGTAAGTTTATAGGATCTTTTCTTTAGTGTGACCAGTACTATTTCATGTGTAAAAGTGGGACACTCAGAATAATGATCAGTCCTTTGGATTTCTAACCGTAGGTAACAGAGGAGGTAAAGCTTTCTAAGGCTGCGGCAAAAATGGTCACACTGAAGATACTCCCTTCAGGGATACCATTCTCCTTCTCTGATATTATCCAGGTCTGCATCCGGGGAAGCAATACTTCTGCTCCAGATACTTCGAATGTGAATTTCATCATCATCATCATCAAGGGAAACTGGTGACCGACTCTCCTTGAAGTTAACTGTAAGCTTCACAGCCTAAATATCTGAAGACTGAGAAGCGCCTTGATGGTAACTGTAAGGTTGAAATATCTGAAGAGAAAGTATTGTTGTCCCCGATGCAGGCCCTAAAAATGACGGAATATCCTACAAGCGAGAAAAAATGCAATAATCAGAAGTCACTTTAGTGTTCGAAGTGATCTGATATGTATGGATGAATGGATTTCAATTTTTTGGGAGCTAATCAGTGTGGTCACAAGGTCCTTGTAGTGGCCTAGGAGTAGTTACTTTTGTTAAAACGAAAGGCAAAAGCCATGTAATTACAGCCACAGTATTAAAAATTTTACATTTAATCTTCAGAAGATCTATAGATAACTTTGTCACACGTTAAAATAATTAATAAAAGAGTGGAAGACAGTTAGGTGGCTCGTTGATCACGAAATTAATAGGATGAGCCAAACACTGAAAAATACATTAAAAACTCCTTTCAATTAAGTTGGGCAGCAATCCTGACACTACACAAAATATGAACAATGGTTTTGATACTAGTTCGTCATCGCCTAAAATAGAGGGTAAGTCTAGTCTAGGTAGACCAAACGCTGCTCTGCAACCAGCACGAAAAAAATGATGTACCGCGAACGGGACGCCACAAGCACTGCATTCCTGTGGGTCTTCATGCGTCAAGAGATAATCATGCGTCATTGGGCAGTCTCCGACATTAAGGTGAGAGAGAACCACGTCGGCCCTTCCGCAGTTCGAAAGGAAGTGCGCCTTGGGCGAAGAGTCCGCTTGACGGACAGCAGCTTTTTGTAGGCTACTTGTAGTCTTTGGCTTTTCCGCTCAGTCAACATTGTCTTTGTCACCCACGACACGACGACCTGTAGGGAATTGCGTATTTTCCTGGCAGGCTGCTTTCGCTGTTCTCTCAGCTTCCTCATTCCCTCCGATACCCATGCATCCAGGGATCCAGCAAAAGGGTACCTCTTTCTTTTATCTGTTCATGAGGTGCATTAGGGTCCTGGACCATCTGAACTATCCTATCTGCTGGTAACATTTTATGTATAGCCTGCAGAGCTCTAAGAAAGTCCTTGCAGAAAAGAAATTTCCCTCCACCAAAAAGTCTCATTTGCTCTAGTGCCTTCTTGATCATGCAGAGCTCTGCAGAGTACAACCAGAAGTCGCTGGGTAAGTGGAATTTAATGATAAAATCTGCACATATAACTGAGCATCTTGAGTAGGAAAGCGTTGTAGATACCTACTTCCGGCAAAGTCCGGATGTCATTTCTAGGCTGACATTTTCTCACACAACTGAAAGTGAATACGAGCCGTCTGGCCTCGAGAACCCAGACAAGGCAGCATTACACCACGTTTTTAGACGTTTTTAGTACACAGCTAGGGGCAGTATCACTAGTGCTCTCCGCTGAGATCAAGGAAGTCTTCTTGTCTACGAAATGCGATTACACAGGGCAAGAACGATTTCTTGGACTCCGCTGTGACGTGTATAAGAAGCAGTAATGGATTTTGTAGTGACCAGATATTGTGTCATGAGCAACTAGCATTGTAGAAGCGAGTTTCAAAATGGATATGGAGCAGAAGTAAAGTCCCTGATCTATAGTCTCAATCACGTCTCTGAGATGAGCCATAACAGCACCCTGCAGCATTTTGCCCTGTAACCCAAAGGGTATGAGGTTTTTTGCAGTACGCCTCATTTTAACTTTCTCCGAGTCATACGCCTTCTCTTGATTGAAGAACGGAACTCCTTTATTCCACCAATGGATAGGCAGGTTTCGTAATAGATATGAAGACTTTATAATGGATGCTTCAGTGTCTTGGTGGACCACAGTTAATATAATTCATCCATTCTAAAATAATGACACTAAATTCAGCCAAACGCATCCATTTACCAGTACAGTACGCAGTTAGCCTCATTAACTTTCATCTTCGGCACTGGTAGATCTGATAGATGTCTCCAGATCAGCGAAGTGGTCACTTCTGCCCAAATCGTCGATCACATCGAACAGGGTAGTATCAGCAGTGGATCTTTTCGCCAGGGTCGTGGTGGAGGACAGCCAAATAGCGCTACTGAAATGTGTAGTAGATGTAGCTCCTTTGCCTGCATGAGATTCTCAGTAATTATATCCTCGGCTCACATATTGGGGCGGTCATAATTGAACATTACATGCATTGAGAGAGACCGAATGGTAGGCGATGGTGCATGACGAGAACTCTGAAAACCTAATTATCCAGTCTACTGTTTCACGAACACATGATACAAACTTCTCAGGATGAGCATGCTGTGTTTGTATCAAGTGCGTTTTCAGAAGTAGCACCAGCGTCATATGGTCGAATTTCTAAAGTTTAAGGTAGCGAAGTGGATTTAGTTTATAAGGGAAAACCTTCAAACAGACGAATCTCACTTTGATGTATTCTGACACAACTTCTATGTTGAAAGTCTAAATTAAAGTTATATTATCATCCAAGATTTCATTCACTTTACTCGTTATGATGCATAATTCTGTAACTGAGTCTTGTAGCACTACTAGATGGCCACAGATGATATCCGCTTAAGATTCAAAACCACAAACTGTACTCAGAGTGCCGGCCGTAGTGGCCATGCGGTTCTAGGCGCTACAGTCTGGAACCGCGCGACCGCTACGGTCGCAGGTTCGAATCCTGCCTCGGTATGGATGTATGTGATGTCCTTAGGTTAGTTAGGTTTAAGTAGTTCTAACTTCTAGGGGACTCATGACCAAAGAAGATAAGTCCCATAGTGCTCAGAGCCATTTTTTTGTATTCAGAGTATGGTGTAGCTCAGCAACTATAGGATGATCTCCGAGCTTTTCGGAGTTCAGTAGCTTAGTCACTTGACCAGTCATAGCTGTATCGAATCAAAACTATTATTTCTAAGCGGTTTTGCAAATTTCAGCCAACTAGTTCAAGAACTTTTTGTATGGGAAAGAGAGGCAGTTTGTCGGAAGTTCATACCTTTATTCGTACAATAACAAAAACATTCTAACAGTTATGCCGTGTTTCTATAACAAGTGTTCACTTCTATGGCAGACAGATCAGTACTGCTAGCATCCCAAGCTCTCTTGTTGATGTGGGTGTTGATATTAATCAGAAGTGTTTAAACATTCCGTATTCATACCAAGGGTGTTTCAAAAACCAGAGGCAAGTTTAGACGGAGCTCTGCGATATCCGGGTATGGTTAATACAAGTAATGTTCATTGTGTGACACAAAGGTTATCCGCTAATAAAAAGTAAGTACAGACGTATGGTATGAGTGGCTGGGAGATCCTGAACGACATGTTCACACGCCTAATTGGGAAGGTTTTTACTATCCTCCGCCCCCGCAGACACCTTTCCTTTGAGAAATGTGAGAGCTGTGTGTGGAAATATATAGTGCAGTGTCGCGTTCGTGTTTGAGATGATGGGAGAAGGAAGAGGGTGAAATCTGGTGCCGCCACATAGCCTACTACTCTCGAAGAGCACCGAGAGACCCTCTCCCCCAAGCTGTACCTTCTCACCCGACGGAAGGATCGCTATAAGCAGTGTCACATACCCTCAGATCTCGGGACACTGAGGAGATGTTCAGAATGCAGTCGAGAACATTGGCCCAAAGACTGTTGATTATGGGACTTTACGCCACCGCGCTCCCTGTCCCCTCTTCCATAAATGCAAAGGGAAAATTGTCAACAGCACGTGGTTTACCTCACCCATCCAAGAACTGGCCACGCCCCACAGTTCGGTGATCGGACGGGAGCCGAGTATCTACCTCGGCACGGCTGTTGACATCTTCTAATGATGTATTGACTTAAAAGCCATTCACTTCATCGCCATCAAACTCACGTTGAGACTAAGGGTTTTTGGTTATCAGAGTTTTGTTGTACCGTCGTGACGCGGGTCGTCGATTTCTCAAACGTACGGCATTCCACTGTCGCACCCAATTGTGGTAGCTGAAGCAGTCCCAGAATTAGAGTAATTAGTGGAACCAGCACACAGAAAGAGAAAATAGAAACTCCAAACTCGGTTCCACCATGGAAAGACCAGTTTTTCTAAGGAATAGATTGTCCTGAAATGAAATGAACAGTGATTGCGATGATCAGGCGCTACTTACTGGTCTCCAATAATTCATAACATATTTTCGCACGTCTAGCTTTTTTCACTTTAAATTACGTCCGGGGGTACGCTGCAATTTTAATGAGATCAGAATGTATCCAGACACAAATATCACACAGGCTTACATAACACAAATTCATGGGTGAAACATGCTTATAATTACAAAGCGCTGCTATAAACCATTATCTACGAGAGTTGTCCAGAAAGTAAGTTCCGATTGGTCGCAAAACGGACACCACAGTGAAAACCCAATTAAGCTTTGCACAGGTGTGTTGGGTAGTGTCTCTAGTATGACCGTCGATCGCATCAAGACGCTCTTTTCACTTGTGAGCGCACTGTGAGCGAGTAAAGGTGCCTAGGACAACGATGCCTCCCGCCAAGTAGGAGGGCCCGCTGTGAGGATTCGCCTTAATGAATGCAGCCCACCTCACACAACTGCCACGCACTTCCTTCTTCGTGGCAATTCTCAGCCACACTCTGCAGGGGCAGTGAAGACGCTCCTACAGCCTTTTCGATGGGAGGTGTTCGATCACCCACAACACAGCCCCAACTGGCTCGTCCTCAGTATCATTTCTGTTCACATGAAACGCTGGATGCGAAGACAACACTTGGGAGCAAGCTACGGGCTACAGACCAGCGTAGAGAATTATCGGAAAACACAGGCGGCCGCCTTCTATGACGATGGTGTTGGAAATTTGGTATAACGCTCCGACAAAGGTCTACTATGTAGAGAAGTATCTGGAAACTGTATCTAACTCTTGCAAATAAAATATTTATGATTTTCACTGTGGTTTCCATTTAGTGACAGATCGGAACTTACTTTCTGGACAATCCTCGCATTTATCACAGTCCACAACCGATCGTACAAACGCTAATCAAATCGGAAACTACAACAGAAAATCGAAGTTTAGGATCACAAACCAACTCTAATAGTTAACGACGCAATTCTCAGCAAAGGCACAACAGTAGTTCGTGTGTGTTACGTCACTGAATGTAAGATTTTCAGTGTATTGTTAACGATATTTTCTTCATTGTTTCAGGTTTCTCCTTTCCCTTCCAACTGTCTATATCTGAAATTTGGTGGGATTTTGCTAAGAGGTTCTATGTTGCTCTGTAAATCGTGGTTCTTCGGTTTCTCTCGGCTTAACTGATAACAGAATAATTCACGGATGTATAGCCGAACCTTGGTGTACAACAGGAACAACGTTTCAGCAGCCGACCACGTTTCCGTAGTCAGATGCACTAATGACTTGGATACCTGTGGGCAGGCGTGCTGATTCTCATCTTTCCTCCATCCCTCCTGTTGCCTACCCCGTCCGAGGTTCGCGCCCGGGTACGCAGCCCAGAGACGTGTACGAAGATGCCTTGCCTACCTAAAAAGCCAGCTCGTCCCGTTGTTCTTGTGTGATATGTATTTCCACTTGATATTTCTTTCCACTTTTTAATCTAAGTAAGATAAGTGCTGGTTCCAGACATTACTACGGTTGCAGTCGCAGCAGTGGTTGATCAACTGATCGATTACCCATACCTCGATGAGTCTTTAATGGCACGGTCCCAATAGAAGTGTATGCCAGAGCCTCTGTATGGTTAACATCAATTCCGAGTATTTCAGATAGAAAGTGTGCTCGGTGGTCGCAGACTTGCTTCGCTGCAGTAGTCGATATGCGATCATCGCTTCTATGATCGTCTGTTCCATATACACTGTTCTGTGTCTCAGAACAGCAGATAAATATTCGAGTGATATCGTTGTGATGTGCAACACTTTGGCAGGCATCTTCCCGCAGTGATAACTAGGGTCGCTTCGAGATCATGTTTCCACACTAGCGACTTGTCAATTGGCACCCCCGCTTCCTTTCCCCTCGGTCACTTTCACGCGTGTCAGATTCCGCTACTAATTCTTATACGCACTGGATAGAAATCTTGCAGGTGGGTACCCCCCCCCCCCCCTCAGCTTGGCGCCCCAAGTGGGCGCTGCTGTCAGTGATATGTCCCGTATACGGACCTTACAGTTGTGGGGCCTCCTATGCCCCATCTCACCTTGGCCCTTCAAACGGTGGATTGTGTCACTTGGGCCATAAACCCGTCGTTCTGACAACATTTCTTGCCGTAAAGTGACCGTATGTGCAGGGTCTGAACGTGAAATGACCGTACATAGAATGTTGACAGACTGTATAGTGCACCCAAGGCGTATTGCTCCGTTCACAATTGGATACACAGTGCGATCTGCTGAGCTGCAGCGAGAATACATATTTACTTTAACCTTCATTACACAGGTGGCCGTACGTAGCTATCACGTGTGGTCAGACTAATATAAAAAAAGAGGTTTTTCATCCGAAAGATCATACAAACATACGCAGTCCATGGAAGGGTGGTACGAAACGCGTTCTGCGCATTTTAGAATACTGCAACACAGTAGTTAATATCCTGATGAAAATGGAGAGTATTATACCACGAGCAGTCGACCGAACTGTGACTCCAGTACTGCAATTCTGTGAGAAACGCTAACTAGAGTTTCACCCTTACGTGAGCTTCTTCTTAATACACTCCTGGAAATTGAAATAAGAACACCGTGAATTCATTGTCCCAGGAAGGGGAAACCTTATTGACACATTCCTGGGGTCAAATACATCACATGATCACACTGACAGAACCACAGGCACATAGACACAGGCAACAGAGCAAGCACAATGTCGGCACTAGTACAGTGTATATCCACCTTTCGCAGCAATGCAGGCTGCTATTCTCCCATGGAGACGATCGTAGAGATGCTGGATGTAGTCCTGTGGAACGGCTTGCCATGCCATTTCCACCTGGCGCCTCAGTTGGACCAGCGTTCGTGCTGGACGTGCAGACCGCGTGAGACGACGCTTCATCCAGTCCCAAACATGCTCAATGGGGGACAGATCCGGAGATCTTGCTGGCCAGGGTAGTTGACTTACACCTTCTAGAGCACGTTGGGTGGCACGGGATACATGCGGACGTGCATTGTCCTGTTGGAACAGCAAGTTCCCTTGCCGGTCTAGGAATGGTAGAACGATGGGTTCGATGACGGTTTGGATGTACCGTGCACTATTCAGTGTCCCCTCGACGATCACCAGTGGTGTACGGCCAGTGTAGGAGATCGCTCCCCACACCATGATGCCGGGTGTTGGCCCTGTGTGCCTCGGTCGTATGCAGTCCTGATTGTGGCGCTCACCTGCACGGCGCCAAACACGCATACGACCATCACTGGCACCAAGGCAGAAGCGACTCTCATCGCTGAAGACGACACGTCTCCATTCGTCCCTCCATTCACGCCTGTCGCGACACCACTGGAGGCGGGCTGCACGATGTTGGGGCGTGAGCGGAAGACGGCCTAACGGTGTGCGGGACCGTAGCCCAGCTTCATGGAGACGGTTGCGAATGGTCCTCGCCGATACCCCAGGAGCAACAGTGTCCCTAATTTGCTGGGAAGTGGCGGTGCGGTCCCCTACGGCACTGCGTAGGATCCTACGGTCTTGGCGTGCATCCGTGCGTCGCTGCGGTCCGGTCCCAGTTCGACGTGCACGTGCACCTTCCGCCGACCACTGGCGACAACATCGATGTACTGTGGAGACCTCACGCCCCACGTGTTGAGCAATTCGGCGGTACGTCCACCCGGCCTCCCGCATGCCCACTATACGCCCTCGCTCAAAGTCCGGCAACTGCACATACGGTTCACGTCCACGCTGTCGCGGCATGCTACCAGTGTTAAAGACTGCGATGGAGCTCCGTATGCCACGGCAAACTGGCTGACACTGACGGCGGCGGTGCACAAATGCTGCGCAGCTAGCGCCATTCGACGGCCAACACCGCGGTTCCTGGTGTGTCCGCTGTGCCGTGCGTGTGATCATTGCTTGTACAGCCCTCTCGCAGTGTCCGGAGCAAGTATGGTGGGTCTGACACACCGGTGTCAATGTGTTCTTTTTTCCATTTCCAGGAGTGTACATTAAAGGCATTCTTACAGACTGGTATGATTACATGACTGTTGAGCTTTTCAGGTGTAGACCGCAACACAGCATGCCTGTAGGACGTTCACGTACAGTATATTGTCATCCTTCGGACTTTGAGAAAGATCGAATCATTGGTTTGAGGAAAGTGGGAGCGCCAATACTGACAAATAGCCCAGATAAGACAGCAGACCGAGTAGCGGCGAAATGGACGCAGGACAAGACCGTGGTTAGCAGAGCTCGCACGGTGCCTTCCAGAGAGACTGCACCCTGTGAAGATCGTGACGAACAAGTGGATGACAACAGCTGAAATCACGGCTGAGATCACAGGCAGTACGTCACCACGAACAGCCAGGAACAGATTACTGGAAGCTCGGTTGACATTTCGAGTTTCCGTCTTGGTTACCTTTAATAACACACCGCAGACAGCTTGCCACCAAACACCAAATCTAATAAGAAAATAACACCGAATTTGGGAAAAACATTAACACCTAATGTGGCAAAATATTGACACCGAATTTGACAGTAACATTATCAACCAAATTTAGCTCAAAGAGTAACACTGAATTTCGCAAAACGTGTAACACCAAATTTGGCAAAAAAAGCATCAAATTTGGCAAGAAAATAACACCAAATTTGTTAAACAATTTTACCGAAATTAGCAAAGAATCACACCCAAATTGGCCAAAAAAGGAACGAATTTTTCCCATTCCTATCCCTAGGTTATATCTGTGATGCAATGGGAAGACGTATACCAGCCTCCACCATCAATCCACATGAACTGATACAACATAAGTTGCAGGCGTAGCAAGAAATACTTGAAGGTGACATTCGGAGAATGTTTACTTCTGTGTTACGACGAATACATACGTGTGTTTGTTACCGTTAGGGACACATCTCTTACTGATGTTCATGAACACATGTTCCAAATGGAATGTACGTTGTTTCATTATTTAATTCCCGTTATGTGATCATCACCTCGATAAAATTAGATAAATGTCGGATTGATGCTCTGTGATATAAAATTTACCATTCCTGCCAGGGTATATTAGAACTGGAGAGCGTATTCTCTGATTCGATCGTAGAAGGTTTCGGCTACCATTTTAAATGGAAATTTAAATTTTAGGTCAAAGTTAGAAATTATCTGATACGAAGCGCATGCAATCATTAAGCTGTGATGAAAAAAGGAAGGAAGTCCTCAAACAGCATTCGGATATGAGGAGGCATAATTGTTCGATGAATTCTGAGTAATAGACGGATGAGAACAAATGAAATCCGAGCGGAGTTTACAGGCAGCTTCTCACCACACAGCGTCGGGAAACAATTACTGAACTGGAAGCCAGGTTGAGATCTCGAGTTGTTGTGTGTCGTTCACCGCTAACACCATACCACATACACCAGAGAATTGCATGGTATGGATCCAGAGTCAACAAGGGCATTCTGTGGTACTTAGGGATTAGTCTCGCCTATGAAACTTACGACAAAGTGTCCGCAGATGACCAGGCGTAAAAATCACAGGAAGCAGCGATTGTCGAGATCCGTAAACCTCCAACTGTTGGGATTATGGTGTGGGGAGCTAATGGATTAATTTAGTAATTGTTGAAGGGAGGCTGAATGTTAGCCAGTATGTGGCAAGAATGGTAAACGCTGTTGTTACACCGTTCATCACCAGGGTACCAAATGGCATATATCCTTGCAGATCAATCCAAAACCCCATACTGCAGCTCACACCACACACAAAAATGTATGGATTCTTGGCTGGCTTACGTTGACTCCTGTTTTGTCACGCACAGAGCAAGAACCGACACATCATGTGTTTCAAGAATGGCAATAAATTCTCCAAGAAGGCATCTGGAAGCGGTTTCTTTCCGTGGCACAACCAATACAAAGGAGTATTTGTGTTTTCGTGTGCGTGGGGATCACATCTCGTACCAATGCGGATGACGGACATCTGTTCCGGATGGAGTGCAAGTTTAATCGTTTAATAACGTTATGTGACCAACAGCTCCGCAAAGGTCGATAAATATCGGATTGGTGCTTAAAGGTGTAAAACTTTCCACTTCCGTCAGTGAAATGTGCGTCACTAATATGACGGGGAGCAGAGCTCCACGGTTACGTACTCTTCGAGGAGGTTGCGCATGTGGCAGATGAAGTTGCTGGACTTTGCAGAGTAAACGACGAGCAGGATGGCGGCGACGAGGATGGAGTCGTTGCACGTCCGCTCGTCCGCAAGGATGGACAGCAGCCACTGCACGGGCGCCGTGTCAATCACGCAGAACGACGTCGCCACGCACTGAACCTGCACACACAAAACACGTTCTGAGTCACTTGTCTCCAGAAACAACTCCCAGAAATCAAACTTACCGTGGTTCGACTGAATGTTTGAATAGAGCAAAAACAACACTCCTTGAAATCAAACAGCGGATTTTCGTTCGATTTTAATAGCCAAATAGACACTTGTAAATGGACAAATATAGTATCAAACTGCTGAGCGTGGGGTCTAGTTCTTCAACGAAATATTTAGTTGTTCGAAAGTAACTACGGTAATTAAGTAAAACTTAATTAGTAATTTTAGGGGAAAATTGTGCCCGAATTTTCATAGCCAGACGAACAGTGGCAAATTGAAAAATGGAGTATCAAATTAACCAGCGTGGTATCTAGTTTTGCGTAAAAAGCTTAATTGCTTGAAAGTAGTCGCGATAATTACGAAAAATTTAACTAACGGTCCGAAAATTAAAAAATTAGAAAAATGATCAAATATTTTGTGAAATGATTTGTCTAAAAGCAAGAAATAAAACATATTAGTGAAACATTTGACACGCTTTTTAATGATTCTGTAAATTATGCACAGCAAATGAGGTGCCGTTTGAGAATTTACAGTGAGTGAGAAAAAGCTTGTTAGGAAGATTTTCCTTCTTGCACCACACGGATTCTCCTTCCTGGTGTCTGAAAGAATCTCTATTGAGAAATTTTTTAAATTGATACATTGCTGCATCACTTTATGCCTTCGGGCAAAGATGACAGAGGTATGTAAGGCCACACTTTTGCAATAACGTTTGTTACATTGCGCACGTTGTCTTCTGTCCTCGCACTTGTCATTGTTATACTGTTGTGGTAATGCTTCGAGAGTCTGATCTTATTTCCGCCCTTGTTCTTCCTTCTGTTGCAGATATAGCATGGCAGCTCCATTAGAAGTGTGCACCAAAGAGGAACAACCGGCGGTGATCCGATTCCTCAGGTAGGAGGGTGTCAAAGGGGCAGACTTCAGGACCTACGTAATCCACCAGGCAAACACCCTGTGGTAGTGTTTAAAATTCTAAGATAATAAATTAAACATTGAACTTGAAGTTATCAATCAGCATTCATTTCCTGTACATGAGTTACATCATCGTTCAAAGTCGCGTCAAATGTTTCACTAATCCGTTTTATTTTTAACTTTTAGCCAAAAGTTTGACAGTAAATCAGACCGTTCTTTTTTAATTTTTAATTTTTTTATTTTTTACTATTAAAATATCACGCATAACGACAATGAAAGCTTATTTTGTTGTATATATTACACGAAACTTTTTGGTTTAGTTCTGAAGTTTCACGCTTTAAAAATTAATCATGCGTTCCCTTGACGCAGTGGTATAGCATAAGTCACCTCATGTAGTATGCATGCACGTTATTTACATCTGCAGGAGAATTGCTGTAGCCTTCCATAGAGGGAAATGCTATTTGTTTACAAATATTATCTGTATCTGTTATTCTTCCCGTTTCTTTAACAGGAATAAAACGCGCAAGGCTACATTTATATATTTCTTCGTAGTTGGTGATAACATACGCTACAATCGTCAAGTCATGAAGTTTTCATTAAAAGTAGAGTCACATAAGTTAGTTTAGTGTTATATGTCTGCAGGCCTGTTACCAGAGAAATCCTCGCGCCCCCATACCGCAACACACCGCTAGCAGCTAGGGCTGTGGCTCCCAATGCGGGGTAATTCTGCCCCCTCCCCTCCTCCCTCCCCCCCCCCAGGACTAAAATTAAAAATTTTCTAAAGGATAAAACAAAAGTATTCAGTAGTTTTTGGGTCTCAAAACTGAACTCTTCTCAAAACATCATTATCATTATTAGTTCATTTAGCTATAACACTGATTATGTAAATTATCAATAATTACATTTTTTTAAATTACATGTGAGGTGAAATTGATACTTATATACTTAAATATCTCATGCATCTCATGACAATGCTTTCTCCGAGTTGTATGTAGTTCCCGCAATGGACCAGAAACTGCTTTATTATTCACTTCGCCACAATAAACGATCTAATTGAGATCAAAACACAGCAGTCATTATGTAAAGCCTACAACACTACTGTGCGTCAGTGGTCAGACTGAAAGCATTGGCAACGTAGTCTTCGAGTTTTTACCATTTCAGGTGTAAGGAATCCCGGAATCTAGTGGTACACAAGCAGTTGGCCCAGTGCACACGTCTTTGACGTGGTTGATTTTAAAATGGAGTTGCGGAGTGTGAGTAAAGCAAGTGTCACCAGGGAGAGGAGTGGTGCAAAGGAAGCACGTTTTGTAGTAAGTATCTACCATCAATGTGGATAATTAGCTTTTCTGAGGAGGAGTTGTAGGTAACACTAGCGATGCACTGAGAATTACTTCATCTTTCTATAAATATAAATAAAACGTTAGAATTAATTACGAATGGACATGGGAGGCACCAGTCTGCTTTGGCTCCTATAGCGGAGTACTATGATGCTGTGGCGCAGGGATTTGAATGTGTTATCAGGCTAACAGAAATGTCACAGCAAATAAAGCAAAAAAAAAATATGTAACATTATTTTTTCAGGTTGATACGTTTGATGACCGTCCTTCCTAATGCTAGGCAAAGATCTAAACCAACCCTTACATTCGCTTCAGATTGTAACGGTACTGCTATCAATAGGGGTATGACGTAGTCAGTCGTACCTGTGTTTTGTCCAACAATTCTTATGCGAGGCGAGGGCAGTGGTTGTTCAGGTTTCGCATGGAACGGTCGCATACCGTCGAGTATCATAAAAGATGTATGAACAGTTTACATACGAGGGGGGTCGAAAAGTTTCTAGCCTAACAAATGAAGAATGACAGAAATTTCGTAATACCAATTTATTTTTCAACACTAATACACTTGCGGGCAGATTTCGAGTCCAACCAAGCATTCACAGAATCACTGCATCATCATTGTCAAATCGACATCCTTTGAGGTCTTTTTTTAGTTTTGGGAAAAGAAAAACGTCTGATGGGGCCAAATCTTGAGAATACGGCGGATGACGTAACTATTCGAAAGTGCAGTCACGCAGAATTTCCAGTGTTGCGACGGCTTTGTGCGCCGATGAGTTCTCCTGATGCAAAGAAATCCGCGTGTCAGTTTTCTGGGCTTTTTTTTTTCTTTATCTCTTCTCTCAAACGGCGCAGGACGGTGCAATAGTACGAGGCACTGATAGCTACACCCTTTTGCAAGTAATTCGCCATAATTACCCCTTCTGCATCCCAGAAGACCGATGCATCACCTTTCCGGCTGATTTTTTTGGGGTGGGGGATGAAGGGTGTTTCCATCTTTGTGACTGTTCTTTTGTCTCAGGATCAAAGTGGTGAACCACTTTTCGTCCATTGTCACATACCTTGCAAGGTAGTCGTCTACATCCGCTTCAAATTGGCGGACCATTTCTTCACAACACTGCACAAGCTCCCGTCTCTGATCTGCATTCAAACCTTTCAGGACTCACCGAAATGAAATTTTCCGCATTCCCAAAATATCCACAGTAATGCCATGAGCATGCCCGTGGGAGATGCTAAATTTGGTTTCTATGTGTTACAACGTTTTTTGACGATCCTGCAAAATAGCTTCGTGAAATTCAGTCACTCTTTCATCAGTGGCAACGGTGACAGCCTTCCGCTCATTGGCGCATTTTCCACACTCGTTCTTCCACGTTTTAAGTCGGACACACAGTTTTTCGTTATTGCTTAAGACAGAACAATGTCCTTAAGTGTATTCCGCATGTTCTCCGCAATTTTTTTGGCCGTCATTTCCTTCAAATGAAGATATTCAATCATAGCACTGTTCTTGATTCTCTCGATATTTGCCATTTTGCTTACGCTACGGTATAGAACGCAATCTAGCAGCAAAACTAACGAAGCTGGAGCCGCGAAATTTAACTCGCGTACCAACAAAGGGTCACCATAAAAGTAAGTGGTGTTGTTTGTGCGAGACATTACGATAACTACGAATCTGCGACATATAGCGGAAGATGGTTACAACGTACGAAATGTAGATACTGATTGCAAGACAGTTGACATCACAGTGAGTAGAATTTTCGACTGAAGAGCGAACTCTTGGGGACTTCAAGGAGAATCACTTACCTGTCACCTAAAAACTTTTGGGTACGACAAGTCGTTACAGATCTAGAGTGCTCCGGAAGTTGGAATGAAAACATCGCACTTTTAGTACCTATGAAACAAGGAAAAATGTTCTCGGTCCGGCAAAGAAAGACCATGTTGCTACGGTCGAAATAAACTTATGACTTTGATGTAGCTCCCTTTGAAGTCAAGGTTCATTATCCAATGTTTGCACAGTTACTAGATTCCTTCCTGTAAGGTCGATTGTGGATGATCTGCTAAATATTCCTCTACGACTGCTACGATCTTTCCAGTGGACTTCAAATGTAACACAGCAACACATTTCTTTAGACTAAACAGGTGTAAGTCAAAGGGTGACAAATCTGGTCACGCATAAAAGGTGTAGCTTAAACCAAGTTAATTGTTGGATGTTTTTTACCGATCAGCCGACTCTGCTGTGACATTTCCAGAGACATCCAGAGAATGTCTATGGTAGGTAGCGCGTATATGCACTGATCACGCATTACTAGTTGGAGAAGACTTTAACCTAACGAGTGTAGACTGTAATGTCTGTGGATTCATTGAGGGGGTACAAACAGACAGTCATGCGAAGTACTTTGAAAATTGTCTTCACTAGCTAGTTCGGCAGCCCACATGTAACGGAAATATCTTACAAGTTGTAGCCATAAATAGGCCGGACCTTACCAACAATGTCAGTACAGAAAAGGGGATAGCACTCATTATGTCGGTATGGAAACTATGGTTACGAAAGTTAATAAATCAGTTAACAAGACTAAAAGTGTGTTTCTGGTAGAAAGAGCAGATAAATAGTTGTTAGCATCTCACTTAAACAGTGAACTGCCATCTCCTGGTTCCACTAAGATGGACGTAGAGGAATTATGGACAAAGATTAAGCATTTGTAAATCGTGGGTTGGGAAATTATGTGGCTAGTAAGTGGATTACGAACGGAACAGACCCACCATAGTTTAATAACGAGATTTGAAAACTGCCGGGGAAGCAGAGGCTGTTACGCTTCCGGTTCAAAAGAGAACGCGCAAATGACGTAAATCAAAGGTTAGCAGAGATTTGTGCATCTGTGAAAGATCTGTGCGTGAAGAATACAAATTACCTTAGCAAAAGATCTGGCAGAGAACCTCAGAAAATTCTGGTCCTATGTAAAATAGCTAAGTGGCCTAAGGCTTCCGCTAACTCACTTGTTGACCAGTGGCAGTTCAGGATGGCAAAAAGAAAGTCTAAGTTTTAAATTTCACGTTCAAGAAATCGTTCACACAGGAGAATCGAACATGCATACCATCATCTAACCATCGAACAGACTCTCATATGGATTACATAGTACTAATTATCCCTTGCGAAGAGAAACTACTGAAGGCGTTGAAACAAATAAGTCACCAGGTCCGGATGGTATGCCAGTTTGGTTTCTCAGAGAGTACTCTACGGCACTGGCGCCTTACTAGCTTGCATTTACCGTGGATCTCTGGACCAGCGCAAAGTCCCAAGCGATTGGAGAAAAGCGCAGACGACTTCAATATATAAGAAAGGTAAACGAACAGACCCGCAAAATTACAAACTTCGATTTGGTGCAGAATCGTTGAACGTATTCTCAGTTTGAATATGATAAATTTTCTTGAGACCGAGAAGCTTATGCCCACGAACCAGCACGGTTTTAAAAACATCGTCCTTGCGAAACTCATCTTGCCCTTTTCTCACCTGATATACTGCGAATTATGGTTGAAGGCCATCAAGCAGATTCCATGTTTCTATATTTCCGGAAAGCATTTGACACGGTGTCCTACTGCAGGTTGTTAACGAAGGGAATAAGCTCACAGATATGTGCGTGGCTAGAAGACTTCTTAAGCTATAGAACCGAGTATATTACCCTGGGGATCGTCTGGAGTGCCTCAGGGAAGTGCGACAGGACCGCTATTACTCTCTACACACACAAATGAGTTGGCGAACTGGGTGGTCAGCAATTTGCGGTTATTTGCTAATGATGGTGTGTTGTAGGTTAAGGTGGCGAAGTTGAGTGACTGTAGAAGGACACAAGATAACTGAGACAAAATTTCTAGTTGGTGCGATGAGTAGCAGCTAATTAAAAATGCAAGAAAGTGTAAGTTGATACAGATGAGTAGGAAAAACAAGCCCGTAATGTCCGGATGTACAGCGTTAATAGTGTCCTGTTTTACAGTCACATCCTTCAAATATTTGGGAGTAACGTTGTAAAGCGATATGAAATGGAACGAGAAACTAAGGATTGTGGTAGGAAAGGCATAAGGTCGACCTCGGTTTATTGGGAGAATTCTAGGAAAGTGTGGTTCATCTGCAAAGGAGACCGCATATAGGACGCCACTGCAACCTATTCTTGAGTAATATACTCGAATGTTTGGGATTCGTTTCAGGTCGGATTAAAGAAAGACATCGAAGCAATTTAGAGGCGAGCTGCTAGATTTGTTACTGGGAGGTTTGAACTACACACAAGTGTTGCGGAGATGCTTCGGGAACTCATATGGGAATCCCCGGAGGGAGGGAGACATTCCTTTCGAAGAACACTAGTGAGAAAATTTAGAAGCTGACTGCGGAACAATTCTGTTGCCTCCAACATAAATTGCGGTAAGGACCAAGAAGATGAAATACTAGAAATTAGGGCTGATACGGAGGCATACAGACAGTCGTTTTTCGCACGTTCTATTTGCAAGTGGAAAAGGAAAGGAAATGACTAATAGGGTATGACGTACCTCCCTCCACGCGCCGTAAGGTAGATTGCGGGGTATCGATGTAGACGTGCAAGTGGATGGTGGATGTGCCAACCATTCGTTCTTCAAATCCCTGTTCCCCATTGCCAAAGCATCTTTAAGGTCAAGTGCACTGTCCTTATGAAATATTATATTTTTTAATCCAGTCCTCTTTTCGCGTGAATTTTATCCGAGTGACCTAGAAGGCTTGTGTAACATTCTTCAGTTATTGTTGTATCCATTTCAAGGTTATCAATAACAAGATGCAATTTTGCAAACAAAATATTGGTCATAGTTTCTGAAGTAAGATGGTGAGCCCACATCTCGTCCACAAGATCAGTTTCTCTTCCCGACACATTAAACTGGAACTTTTCCAGGAAATGTTCTTACTGGCTAAGCTTCAATATCAAGTCATGACTCACGAGCCCTCCTCTCTTCATCATTTTTGCGTGTTTCTATCCCCCACATTCCGAACATCACATAATCTCTCCTTATACCTTACTGGACTAGCAATATAGATCATACTCAGATCCAGAGTGAAAGATTGCATTTATCAGCAGGGCTTGCAATCTAGATATTTTAACATTTTTGCTCATCACTCTGCAGATATGGCTTCCAAGCTCTCCCGTAGATAATTATTCATTTTATATACCTTTAATTGTACAATACTTAATTGCACTCTTTCTTTATCTCAGTAAAACTAACGCATTTATATAACGCGCATTACTTTGTGCTCACCATAAAGAAGTATAAAAAACAAAATTAGTTAATTGTTGTTGACTTATTTCAACAATCAACGATTAATGAGGTTCTTATATGTAAGTAGAGTCCAAAACCTGGAAATATCTTGTAGCACGCCATTAGTAATATCAACAAATTTCAGTAAGGTGTACAACCAAGTTGAGGTACTTTATGACCACAACAGGAAAATTAAGAAATGCAAATTTCCTTAATTGTTATTGACTTTTACTCAAAACGAGATACTGATGTGTAAGTAAGGTCCTGACTCCAAAATACTCAACATGTCATTCATTATGGAAAGTGATATCTACTACGTATTTCTTGGTTAAGTTTACATGACAAATTTATTAGCAGGAATACGCCTCTCTTTTGATGATTTGACGTAAATCGTGCTGGGTCATCGAAAGAAACTTCTTTGGCAAGACGTGTATGGTAATCTGTATCAGCTACGTGCGGTGTTGGCGAATCGTCGATATTGATTTCGATTTCGTTATCGACATTTAAACATCGGTGTTTTTAACATACTTATTACTAGAAAATGTATTTGTGATTAATAAAGCAATAATTAACATTACTATCAGAATGTTTTTTGACTGCAGACTGCAACAATAAAATCGTAAGAGGCTTCTCCATTTCACTCTTTTGCGTTGTTCACAGGGAGCATATATATCCATGTTTCGAGAACAGACTTTCAGAATCTTACAATGTTGCTATACAGTTAAAATATTTAAGTGCAGTTTTTTTAAAAATATTTTGATGGATTGTACCGATGCTGTAATTTTATACTTATAATGAATATTGTTTAAGATCTTCCAAATAATAACTGAACTGTGATGCTAGGTCCGTTTCTGTTCAAGTTTGTAAATTATTATTTTATCGTTCTATTTTACTACGTTCATTGCATAAATCAAATTTGGTTTCTCTGTTTTCCTGTAATGTGTCAATGCGTTGACCATCCTCAATGACAATCGTTTCAACAGCGGAAATAAAATCCTTGATGGTTTTAATTGCCTTCGAGTGGGTTACAGCATCTTGAAAAGTGTACGTTCTTGAATCTACTATCGTACAACGTTGATATAGCCAACGCGATAAAGAATTTAATTGTAATCTTTGAATCCTGTTACGGAGCTACTCTTCAGATGTTTTCAAATAATGTATGTTTATTGCACACCATATGTTTTAATATTCAACATATTAGATCAGCAAGACTGCTTTCAACGTACTTTTGTATGCAGGTTCCATGAGAAGTCCTTTCTGTATGCCGCAGAGTTTCGCAAACATGTGCCAAATCTACAATACCTCCGGCTGTCAGCATGGGCGGTGACTAGCAATAGCAGTTAATGACATGATTAGCCACTGGACACAGGTGAAAATGTCTTTCAATGACATAGAAAGGTAATTCTGCCTAGTGGATACTTCTTGAATTAGCGTGAGGTCCGAATCTTTCCTTAGCGCTTTACTATCTATTACACTTTGTTTAAACCACGTTACAGTACCTTTCACAACAGTAATCAACTCAGGCGGTTTATCAGTCCTTTCAGTAGATATTTTTATGTTACTAAATTTAGCATATGGGCAAAACACGAAATGTGACGTTTTCTGATAAATATTATTTCCACTCCGTACTCATATTTGCTCTTGTATCAGTCACTACTGCCAGTAACTTACTAGTATTTAGGCCTTTTTCCCACTCGTTACAAGTCTGTAATAGCATGCTAGAAATATACTCACCTGCGCGATACTCACAACTCATAGATACCAGGAGTTGCAGGTTCCATTTAATAGTTATCAAAAAAAACCTCTACACTGCATTTAGTTTGCCAAAATACACTCCTGGAAATGGAAAAAAGAACACATTGACATCGGTGTGTCAGACCCACCATACTTGCTCCGGACACTGCGAGAGGGCTGTACAAGCAATGATCACACGCACGGCACAGCGGACACACCAGGAACCGCGGTGTTGGCCGTCGAATGGCGCTAGCTGCGCAGCATTTGTGCACCGCCGCCGTCAGTGTCAGCCAGTTTGCCGTGGTATACGGAGCTCCATCGCAGTCTTTAACACTGGTAGCATGCCGCGACAGCGTGGACGTGAACCGTATGTGCAGTTGACGGACTTTGAGCGAGGGCGTATAGTGGGCATGCGGGAGGCCGGGTGGACGTACCGCCGAATTGCTCAACACGTGGGGCGTAAGGTCTCCACAGTACATCGATGTTGTCGCCAGTGGTCGGCGGAAGGTGCACGTGCCCGTCGACCTGGGACCGGACAGCAGCGACGCACGGATGCACGCCAAGACCGTAGGATCCTACGCAGTGCCGTAGGGGACCGCACCGCCACTTCCCAGCAAATTAGGGACACTGTTGCTCCTGGGGTATCGGCGAGGACCATTCGCAACCGTCTCCATGAAGCTGGGCTACGGTCCCGCACACCGTTAGGCCGTCTTCCGCTCACGCCCCAACATCGTGCAGCCCGCCTCCAGTGGCGTCGCGACAGGCGTGAATGGAGGGACGAATGGAGACGTGTCGTCTTCAGCGATGAGAGTCGCTTCTGCCTTGGTGCCAATGATGGTCGTATGCGTGCTTGGCGCCGTGCAGGTGAGCGCCACAATCAGGACTGCATACGACCGAGGCACACAGGGCCAACACCCGGCATCATGGTGTGGGGAGCGATCTCCTACACTGGCCGTACACCACTGGTGATCGTCGAGGGGACACTGAATAGTGCACGGTACATCCAAACCGTCATCGAACCCATCGTTCTACCATTCCTAGACCGGCAAGGGAACTTGCTGTTCCAACAGGACAATGCACGTCCGCATGTATCCCGTGCCACCCAACATGCTCTAGAAGGTGTAAGTCAACTACCCTGGCCAGCAAGATCTCCGGATCTGTCCCCCATTGAGCATGTTTGGGACTGGATGAAGCGTCGTCTCACGCGGTCTGCACGTCCAGCACGAACGCTGGTCCAACTGAGGCGCCAGGTGGAAATGGCATGGCAAGCCGTTCCACAGGACTACATCCAGCATCTCTACGATCGTCTCCATGGGAGAATAGCAGCCTGCATTGCTGCGAAAGGTGGATATACACTGTACTAGTGCCGACATTGTGCATGCTCTGTTGCCTGTGTCTATGTGCCTGTGGTTCTGTCAGTGTGATGATGTGGTGTATCTGACCCCAGGAATGTGTCAATAAAGTTTCCCCTTCCTGGGACAATGAATTCACGGTGTTCTTATTTCAATTTCCAGGAGTGTATCTCTCATGAGTGTTAAACTATCCACGTTCTGTATTTTATTTAGGAAGTAGTTCTGAAACATAACTTCAAATTTGTTTTAGAACGTGAACAAGATGTGTGAGACAGGCGAAATACCGTCACACTTCAAGAAGAATATAATAATTCCAATCCCAAAGAAAGCAGGTGTTCACAGATGTGAAAATTACCGAACTATCAGTTTAATAAGTCACAGCTGCAAAATATTAACGCGAATTCCTTACAGACGAATGGAAAAACTGATAGAAGCCGTCCTCGGGAAGATCAGTTTGGATTCCGTAGAAATGTTGGAACACGTGAGGCAATACTGACCCTACGACTTATATTAGAAGAAAGATTAAGGAAAGGCAAACCTACGTTTCTAGCATTTGTAGACTTCGAGAAAGCTTTTGACAATGTTGATTGGAATACTCTCTTTCAAATTCTGAAGGTGGCAGGGGTAAAATACAGGGAGCGAAAGGTTATTTACAATTTGTACAGAAAACAGATGGCAGTTATAAGAGTCGAGGGGTATGAAAGGGAAGCAGTGGTTGGGAATGAAGTGAGACAGGGTTGTAGCCTATCCCCTATGTTATTCAATCTGTATATTGAGCAAGCAATAAAGGAAACAAAAGAAAAGTTCGGAGTAGATATCAAATTCCATGAAGAAGAAATAAAAACTTTGAGGTTCGCCGATGACATTGTAATTCTGTCAGAGACAGCAAAGGACTTGGAAGAGCAGTTGAACGGAACGGACAGTGTCTTGAAAGGAGGGTGTAAGATGAACATCAGCACAAGCAAAACGAGGATAATGGAATGTAGTCGAATTAAGTCGGGTGATGCTGAGGTAGTTAGATTAGGAAATGAGGCACTTAAAGTAGTAAAGGAGTTTTCCTATTTGGGGAGCAAAATAACTGATAAAATGGCGACTGGCAATGGCAAAGAAAGCGTTTCTGAAGAAGAAAAATTTGTTAACATCGAGTATAGATTTAAATGTCGGGAAGTTGTTACTGAAAGTATTTGTATGGAGTGTAGCCATGTATGGAAGTGAAACGTGGACGATAAATAGTGCAATGTCATTCCTTCGCTTTCAACAATATGAAACGGCTATTCATCTTAACAAACCATGTACAAATTTGTTTTACACAGGCGTAAAGCTTTCGTTGCAAGTTTTGAAGCATATTTTGAAATATTCCGAAATGTTAGTTGAAGACACTTAAGACACTGAATATGAAATACTAATTTTTATCTCATTCGCTGTCGCTAAACTATATTGCCGTCTCCCCCCACACACCGTTGCTACTTGTGACAAGTCATTTAATATGTTGCACTAGTGTAGTTGCGAGACAAGTTCAGAAAATGATTCGTTTAAATGGTAGCCTGGATTTTGCCAACATCGAAGGTCGTTATTTTATCTGTCACACTGATGTTACTGTTTCAAAGACTCCAGTATCGACAGTATAAAATCGACATTTAAACAACTAATATTGATATGTTGTAATATTTATGATGACAAACAACCCTTGTCTGAATATTAAATCGTTTATGGACAATGTATGAGGGGTATTCAAATGAAAATCTTAAAAGTGTAATTAGAGATCGATATTCGGTGCCATTGTTCTTTAAGTTGGCATTACTGTTACCAATGATGTAAGAAATGTGTTACAGGCGGCAACATACTACAGAGAAGCAAAAAGCGGTTCGAAATGGCTGCCCAGTGCGCGACATGCGCTAAGGAAGAACAGCGTTCTGTCATGCGTTTTCTGAGTAGTGACAACGACGTAGACACAGGGGAGGGGATGGGGGGCATCTAAACCCTCTCCCCGTATCACCCAAATGAAATTGCTCTCGATCTAGTTGTCCTGTAGTGAAATTTAAATATATTTTGATTTTCAGTCATACGACGACAACTGTATACTCAACTATCGATAGTCAACAAGCCCACCGATCAGTTCAGTTCTTTCTTGCAGTTGAATTTAATAAGATGTGCTAGCATTTATTGTTTTTGTGCTGTGCGCTGTCGTGGTGGCTTCTAATTACGGACAATTATGTAAAAAGAAAGAAGAAGAGAATTGATTTGGATTCGTTCGCCAGCGTTACAGTACGTTAAAAATATGTAGCCTATCTATCTATCTACAAAAATTTACTGTTACTACTGAAGTCTTTATTTGGACACTGGTAGAAGTTTGGGGTTCCAATATTTCAATAATTCACAAGGCAGCAGAGCGGTAAATGTCATTAGAAATAACATTAAATTGAAATCAGTGCATCAAAATGAATTTTCCAGTGTCGCCCAAAAATCGTGTTAATCAACAAAATTATCGGCAAAACGTAAATGGTTGCATTTCTTTAAAAAATTTGTTCAGAATTCTATCATTAGTAGCCCAAATGTCAAAATATCGCCCAGTGTGCTCACTTGAGTGTTAGTTACGAAAGCCAGTTCTAATACGGAAGGACGGGATGGGGTTTGTGGAGAGCGAAAGTTTGTGGTGACAGCACATTCTATAATTTGTGACTAAAAGATTTTTCAGCAGGTTGCTTGAACTCCTCCGAGCCGATTGCCCCGTACATCACCCTCCCCTTTCGTCCGAAATGTTATCACGCACTTGTAATTCTATGATAACGGAGCATGGAACTCCTAGCACAACCGAATCTAAAATATGCATGCATTGAAGTACAATCAAATGGCCAGACATGCACAACTAAAGGAAAAACATGTAATATGCATGCACTGAAGTACATTCAAATGGCCAAACATGCACAATTAAAGGAAAAACATGAAATATCAGAATTACATGTTTGTTGTAATGCATTTTATTTTAAAATACTGTATAACAACAAGTTTTTCCAAATTCTCCAGCGAGGTGTTTCGAATCCATCCCCCGATAACCCTGAAAATGGTTTCTGTGGTTTTCATTTTGGGCAAATGCTCGGATTGGTCTCTTACCATGGGCCACAGCCAATTATTTCCAAATGCAGTTGTTCTTTAATACGATATTGCAGCGTCCGTGTTGTTCAGAAGTTCTATACAATGTTCCTTCAGACATGCATGTTATGGAATAGATGAAATTTATTCACATTTGCGAACATGGAGAACCATCAGCAGTATACTGGAATGACGATAGCCTTATCGTAAGGCAGCCTCTAGCGATAAACGAGAACCCCAGGTTCGAACCCGACTCCGGCACAAATTTTTCCATTGTCGTCATTCCATAATACAGCTGATGTGGTCCACATTCACAACTGCGAATACATTTCAGACGTTCTTTAATGAAGAAAATTATCTTTCTACATTGCAAGAAATGACAAATGCATACTTAAATGAGAAAATTTGGGAAAGCATAAAGCTGAATAATTTCATATTCTTTACATTTGCGCTACCAGAAGTCGTTCTAACTTCTTTGTCGAACAGAACAATATCAGACCTGTTTATTCCAACAGCACAGTCGGAAACAATCACAGTGTCCCAAAAAATTCGCGCTCATCCATTCCTGTTCACTTCCTCCCCCAAATCCAAACCCAAGTAAGAGGAGTGTAAAATGGCCGTGGAGGGTGGAGGCAGATTGCAGTGGACTGCTTTTTATTGGTTTGCCAAAATACAGCTATCGTAAATAACGAAATTATTTCTCTGCTTAGTGAAAACTACGAGATCATTGTCGAATAAAACGGTCTATCCTTCTTCATGTAAATTCCATTATTTGGGAACAAAACTCATAAAACGCACTATTTGGCGACCTAGCACTAATATCATGCACTAAAGGCAGAAAAAGGTGAGTAATGTGGAAGATTAATATGTAAACTATGTCATATTAAGTATAAAAAACAAAAATATGCAATATGCATGAATGTACTTACTATAAGGTAAATAGGCAAACAGGCGTGGTAAAACTACGGTCATATGGTATTATTACATCTTTAAATGAATAATACCAGATCATGAGAAGTGTAAGCAACATACACAAAAACATGCATTTGCATGGAGATCCTTGCTTTAACAATAACTGTAACCAAAGCGAGTTTGATAGCAGGTTCAATTTTTTAAGTTTATTTGCTATCGTCTATCACTCATGAGTTTTAAGTACTAAATCCGTGATACAATTAAGTAAACGAGAAACTCAATAGTTGACTCGATGACGAAAAATACAGGAGGAAAATGATTTCACAAGATTTTTGAAAAATCATAAACCTTACCCAAAGAACTGTTTCAATATGTTATCGAGATACATAGACAGGTAGAATAAACCAACTTTTCCTGCAGTATATTGTAGAAGAGCAGTACTTTTACCAGAAATGAATGGGCTCATTTATAACATGGAGAAGAAATTTGGTAGATAAAAGACTGTCTTATCTTCAGTCGAAATAATATTACTCGTTAGCAGCCATCAGGAAACTTTCGATAATCTATCCGGACTGGAAGTTTATTTTGAGAATAAGGTACCACAAAACGAATTTGAAGCAGAGTACACTTTATAGTCTCTCTTCACTGC
Source organism: Schistocerca cancellata (assembly GCF_023864275.1). NCBI lineage: Eukaryota > Metazoa > Arthropoda > Insecta > Orthoptera > Acrididae > Schistocerca > Schistocerca cancellata. The sequence goes on from NC_064631.1 coordinate 498,959,989, forward strand.
TAATTTTATGCTGTTTTTTTTTACATTTGTGACAACAACTTCAATCCAAACATACGACATCTTTTGTGTGCACTTGCGTCCCCACCAGCATCAACATGCGAAGCTGAGTGGTCATTTTCCGCAATGAAACGAGTGAAGCCTTACTTGCGAAACACTTTGGGTACTGAAAGGTTCACCGGACTAGCCTTGATGCCGGTACTTTCTTTCTGCAGCAAAAGATATCTTAAATATCATGGCAAGACAAGGGATATATAACTTTTACTATAGTTAACAAATCATTTTCTGTGGTTTCTATACGCGCTGAAAAACAAATTTAATCTTCCTTAAGAACATTAGGGACAAATTTAAATTACAGCAAAAATACACTGAAGAGCCAAAGAAACTGGTACACCTACCCAATATCGTGTAGGGCCCCCGCGAACAGGCAGAAGCGCCACAACACGACGTGGCATCGACTCGACTAATGTCTGAAGTAGTGTTGGGGGAACTGACACTATGAATCCTGCAGGGCTGTCCATAAATCCATAAGAGCACGACGGGATGGAAATCTCTTCTGAACAGCACGTTGCAAGGCATCCCAGATATGCTCAATAATATTCATGTCTGGGGAATTTGGTAGCTAGTGAAAGTGTTTAAACTCAGAAGAGTGTTCCTGGAGCCACTCTGTACCAATTCTGAACTTGTGGGTATCGAATTGTTCTGCTGGAATTGCCCAAGTCCGTCGGAATGGACAATGGACATGAATGGATCAAGTGATCAGACAGGATGCTTACGTACGTGTCACCTGTCAGAGCCTTATCTAGACTGTCAAGTGTCCCATATCACTCCAACTGCACGCGCCCCACTATTATAGAGCCTCCACCAGCTTGAACAGTGCCCTGCTAACATGCAGGGACCTTGGATTCATGAGGTTGTCTCCATACCTGTACACATCCATCTGCTCGATACAATTTGAAACGAGTCTCGTCCGACCAGGCAACATGTTTCCAATCATCAACAGTCCATCTTCGGTACTGACGTGCCCAGGCGAGGTGTAGAGCTTTGTGTCGTGCAGTCATCAAGGGTACACGAGAGGGCCTTCGGCTCCGAAAGCCCATATCGACGATGTTTCGTTGAATGGCTCGCACGCCCACACTTGTTGATGTCCCAGCATTGAAATCTGGATAAATTTGCGGAAAGGTTGCACTTCTGTCACGTTGAACGATTCTCTTCAGTCGTCGTTGGTCCCGTTCTTGCAGGATCTCTTTCCGGTCGCAGAGATGTCGGAGATTTGATGTTTTACCGGATTCCTGATATTCACGGTAGACTCGTGAAATGTTCATACGGGAAAATCCCCACTTTTTCGCTACCTCAGAGATACTGTGTACCATCACTCGTGCGCCAACTATAACACCACGCTCAGACTCACTTAAATCTTGATAACCTGCTACTGTAGCAGCAGTAACCGATCTAACAACTGCACCAGACACGTGTTGGCTTATATAGGCGCTGCCGACAGCAGCGCCGTATTCTGCCTGTTTACATAGCTCTGTATTTGAATACGCTTGCCTGTACCAGTTTCTTTGGCGCTTCAGTGTAATAAGCTCCAGTCTCTGGACTGAACAAACATCGATAAAGGGTGGAAACATAATATTAATCACATAAATATATTCTTCAGTTAAAAGAAAACGATTATCCGAAACTAGGTTCAATACCACTATTTTTTTAAGTCAGGTCACAACCGTCAATTTTGTTCGATTTAGTTATACGCGACGCTCGTAAATTTTCGAGAATTGCCAAAAATACACATTATATTAAAACACACATTATTTTTATGTACGCAACGAATGATAACAAAGAGGTGACGCGAACAACGGGTATAGTCTGCATGCAATATTTTAAATGTAGAAAATTTTAAGTAATTTTTCTAGTTTATGTAGACCAAACAGCGAGAAAACAAGAAAGCGAAAGTCGGCAGTATGTGAGGAGAGGAACAACAGTATTAAAAAAATAGCTTTTTTATCAGTCAGTTTTCCGCACTAATGTCGCAAAGAAGAACTGTAACTTAGACGAATCCCTACAAACAATCTAAAACGCGGTACACGCTCTCGACACGTCTTTCCTTGTTGAGACAGTTTCTCCTTCTTCTACGCTTTATGGATTAGTCATTGACCTGCTCCTTCTTTACATATTGTCTGTCCATTTCTTCTTAGGTGTTCAATCATCTCTTCTTCTTTCCAGTTCATCAGCTAAGGATAGCTTGGGAAGTCGTTTACTGTCCTTTTTTTGCATGTTTTCTTTGAAGGTGTAACGATACTTTGGCATTCTGCTTTTACTTTTTGTTGCGCCGTTTCGTTTTTTATGTGACCTTTGCGCAGCCTTTTGTTCTTCTTAGAAACTTCATTTCAGCACTTTTTACTCGAATTTTACCTAATGATCTTATCATAGGTATTCAGCATTTGCTTCCAAGTGACGGAAGAGCCTTAATTTTGTGAAATTTTGTTCTCGTTTATTATCTGGTCTGATTTTCAAACACGTTATTATCGGTGCTACGTACACGTGAACCATAACTCCACTTACAAACTGTCAAAGGTTGTTCAAGGCTTCTGTGTATTTTGGTAGAAGGGGCCCATGGTCTCCAGCGTCTCGTTTCGGAGTAGTAATGTAACTATGATTCAATCTGTTACCGCAGTCACCCTTGTTTCTGTGAAAATACCTTCACAACATTGAAGAAGCCTGTGATATGCAGTAACTAAAATGTACGATACAAAATTCAGATCAATAGAACAACCCCCGTCGACAAAAGTGTTGTAATGTAGTTGCTGTCGGAGCAGGAACAGCTCAGCATACTGTCGCCGTTCCACTCTTCCGTCGCATTCATTGAACTCACAGATTAAAAGCATATCGGGACCCTTCGTCAGTAACCCTATCTGTAGTACTGCCGTGTATCGCTGTTAACACACAACTAGCACTGGCAGAAAAAAAAACCTGAAACAGAACTGAGCTCTACTGAAGGCAAACTTGTGCTCTTAATCAAACTCCTGTATTTTGTGGATTGCTGTGTATTTATCGGGCATAGATCCACGCGTTATTAACTGTCTAAAGCGTATTTCCGTCATCTTTAGTCCGGATAGGAATTTGATTGCTGTTTCCAGACTGAGTTTAGTTGCTGACCCTTCGGTCACAGCTCCAGGCGGTGTTTCCTTCGGTCACGCAGCTTGAGACCGTGGATATGGACATCACTGTGGGGGCTGGACGTGCGGACATCCAGCACGTTCCACATGTCCCTCGATCGGTCCACTTCTGTGGTCATCCAAGGTACTGTCCGCACTGAGGTTGACCCCTCTCCCGTGGTCGAGTGGGACAACGTCCCAAGGTATAGCAGGCAGCGAAAGACTTTCTGGTGGGCCTATCAGAAAGGGTCCCTGGTTCGTCTGACGAACAGGTTGGGGCACTATCTGTGTCTAACGAAAACGCTGAGCCAGACGCAGTCGTTCACCCTATTCTAGAGGCCCTACAAGCTCTGAGCATTTACAAAGGGTGGGATTATTGATAGCTGAGAGCTCCAACTTTAGGCTTGTAATTGGGCCCCTTTAGGAAATGGCTGCCAGGAAGGGGAAGTACCCAGTGTGAATTACGTGTGCATGGTATCAGTCATTCCAGATGTGGAACGGGTGCTTCCAGATGCCATGAGGAGCAGAGAGTGCAGCCAACTGCATGTACTGGCTCATGCTGGTACAAATGATGTGTGAGCTTTGGATCGTAAGAGATTCTCCATGGTGTCTGATGGCTAGCTGAAGTGTGAAGACTACAGCTCTTGCTTTTGATGCGAAGGCGGAGCTCACAATTTGCAGCGTCGTCGATGGAACCGACTGTAGTCCTTAGGTACAGAGCCGAGTGGAGTGTCTGAATCAGAGGTTCAGATGGTTCTGCAATCGTTAGGCTGCCGATTCCTCTACTTAAGCCACATGATGATGGATTTCTGGGTTCCACTTAATAGGTTAATGATCCACTACTCACAGAAAGTAGCTACAAAGGTAGCAAGGACAGTGTGGACGGGACTGGGCGATTTTTGGATTAGAGGGTCTCAAGATACTACAGAGGGGACGTCATTCTGAAAGGGTGCAGGACAAACTCAGGACGAAGGTAGAGGTAGTAATAAATGGTATTGTAGTAGTAAATTTTGTAGCTGTGTTGGGAAAGAACCAGAGCTCCAAGCGCTAATACGTAGGTTGGAACATAAATAGTGGCAACACTGCGGTGGAGACACTATGCAATGGAATCTACTATTGTCGCTGATAGCACACGTTGTTGACATACCTACCTTACCTCCGAGCAAATGGGCTCGTCCGTCCCACGTCACCGGCGTGCGCACAATCGAGGGAAACACAATCACTTGTGAGCGAGCGGTCTAACGTAACGGTGTCACCATGTTTTCGAAACAGGAACAACGGAGATAAACAAGATTGAATGTGCCAGACGTCGTACAGCACGACAGTGTCATCAAGGTCTTCAAGAGGCGCGCGGGAAATCGGTATTGCCGTACAGAAAAGTGGCACATTGGTTAAAAGCCATCAGCGAAGGTCGGCAAACTGTGGCAGACATGCATCGGGCAGGTCGTTCTAGCGTCACTGGAGAAGAAGCGCATGTTGTTGCCACGTTAGTGGACAGTGATCGACGGCATACCATTCGTGAACTTGCCCACGAAACTGTATTAGTACATACAACTGTGCTTCGTATCCTGAAGGAACGCCTGGGCATGGAAAAACTGCATCACGATGGGTTCCGCATGACTTGAGGGAAATGCAGAAATGGATGCGTTACGACGCTGCTAAGACGCACTTGGAGCGCTATGAGCGTGAAGGAGAGGCTTTCTTACGTCGTATCGTAACTCTGGATGAGACATGGGCCACATCATAAGAGCCAAAACTGAAACGCGAATCCAACGAATGGCGTCATTTAGGGGTCGCCGCGAAAGTCGAAAGTGCGTCAGAGCCCCAGTATGGTGAAAGTTATGGTGATTCTCGTGTACGACTGTGATGGTGTTATCCTAAAGCATTACGTTCCCTTAAGGCAGACCGTCAATGCACGGTATTACTGTTCGTTTTTGGAGCATCACCTGCGACCAGCTTTACGAAAGAAGTGGCGACACTTTCTGCGCAACCCACCCATCATATTTTGTACAACAATGCGCGGGCGCATACAGCGCAAGCTGTGGATGCTCTGTTCGGTCGATGGGGTTGGGAAGTACTTTACCATCCACCATACTCCCCGAACTTAAGTCCTTGTGACTGTGATTTGATTCCGAAGATGAAGGAACCACTTCATGGCATTCGCTTCAGAACTGTTCCAGAGATTCGACAGGCAGCAGACCGCTCCATTCGCACCATCAACAGAACAGGATCTGCTAACGCTGTACTAAGCCTTCCACATCGCTGGCAACGAGTTCTACGCAACGCTGGTGACAACTTTGAAGGACAGTAACAGGTGCAAACATGTAACTCTTTTGTATTGGTTGTGAATAAGTATTTGCCACCATTTAAGTTCCAACCCTCGTAGAAAACACTGAAGCTCAAATCGTTATAGGAACAGAAAGCTAGCTAAAAACCGGAAAAAATGTCTGCCAAATTTTTTACAACGTACGTAATCATGTTCAGAAAGACAGATTAAATAGAGTTTGTGGTGGACCGTTCGTTGCTGCCACAAGTAGTTTACGTTGTAGTGAAACTGAGCATTAGTATGGGTAGGTTAAGCTTGATAACCGGAATAGATTAATAATTTGTTCCTTTTATTGATACCCGACTCAGATGATACAGTTGCTGAACAGTTCAAAGAAAACGTGAGTCTCATTTCGAATAGATACATCACTAATACGGTTATATTTCGTCGATACTTCAATCTATCTCCGATGTATTGGCTAAAATACATGTTTAAAGTCGGTGGTAAGCATAAAACGTCGTCAGAAATCGTACTGAATGCTTTCTCAGAAAATTGTTTTGAAGAATTAGCGCAGGAGCCCAATCAAAGTGTAAATGGTTGCAAAAACGTACTTCATCTCTTAGCAACAAATAATCTTGAGCAAATATGGAGCATCATGACGGATACAGGGATTAATGAGCACAAGCTTTTTGTAGCGAGGCTGAATACCGTAACATCCAAGCCCACCAAAAGCAAACGCAAAATACAAATATTTTAAAAAGTAGATAAAATTTCGCTTGACGCCTTCCTGAGAGGCAGGTTCCCCTCATTCCGATGTGACTATGTAAGCACAGACCAGATGTGGTTTGAATTCAAAGAAATAGCATCGACGGGAATTGAGAGACATAATACCAAATAAATTAATAGGCGATGGTACTGATCCACCATGGCACAAAAAACAGATCAGAGCATTATTGCAAAAAAAATGCCAAATTTAAAAGAACACAAAATCCTCAAGATTGGTAAAGTTTTACAAGAGCTCGATATGTAGCATAAACTTAAATGTGAAATGCTGTTAATAGTTTACACAACGAAAGTCTGTCTCAATCTGGCAGAACACCCAAAGAGATTAAGGTCGTATGTAAGATACACCAGTAGCAAAATGCCAACAGTACCTTCACTGCACGATGACATTGCTGATCTTACTTGTGACAGTGCCACTCAAGTAGAGTTACTAAATACGGTTTTCCAAAATTCCTTCATCAAATAAGATGAAATAAATGTTCTAGAATTCGAAACAAGAGCAACTGCCAACATAAGTGACTTAGACTTAAATATCCTTGGTGTAGTGAAGCCGCTTAAATCACTTAATAAAAGCAAGGCATCCGGTCCAGAAGACATACCAGCGAGGTTCATTTCAGAGTATGCTAAAACAATAATGCCAAACTTACCACTCATATACAACTGTTTGCAAGCCAAAAGATCCGACCTAATACCTGTAAAGTTGAGTAAGTCGTCAATAACCAAGAAAGTAAACAGAAATAATTTGCTGAATGATAGACCCACATCATTAACGTCGATCTGCAGCAGGATTTTGAAACATATACTGCATTTGTACATTATAAATTACCTCGAGGAAAACGATATATTGACAAACAGCCAACATGACCTCAGAAAATACCATTCTTGTGAAATAAAACTAGCTCTTCATTCTCATGAAGTAGTAAGTGATGCCTACGAGGGGTGCCAAATTGATCCATACTTTTTGATTTCCAGAAAGCTTTTGACAACGATCCTCATAAGCGACATCTAATCAAATTGCGTTGCTATGGAGAATCATCTCAGATGTGCGAGTGGATTCGTGATTTCCTGTCAGAAAGATAACAGTTCGTAGCAGCTCAAGGAAAGTCATCGACTGAAACAGAAGTAGTATCTGGCGTTCCCCAAGAAAGTGTTTTAGGCCCTCTGTTGTTCCTGATCTGTATAAAAGATTTGGGGAACCATCTGAGAAGCCCTCTTAGTTTATTTGCAGATGATACTGTCATATACCGCTTTTAAAGTCATCTGGTGATCAACACCAATTGCAAAATGATTAAACAAATATCAGCATGGTGCAGAAAGTGATAACTGACTCTAAATAACGAAAAGTGTGAAGTCGTCCATATGAGCACAGAATGGAATCCGCTAACTTTGCGGTTATACGATAAATCACACAAATCTAAAGGCTGTAACTTTAACTAAATACCTAGGGATTACGATTAGGAATAATAAAGTGGAACGATCACGTAGAAAATTTTGTGGGGAAACCAGACCAAAGACTGCGATTTATTGGCAGAACTCTTAGAAAATGCAGCAGGTCTATTAAGAAGATTGCTTAAACTACTTTTGTCCACCCTCTTGTGGAGTACTGCTTTGCTATGTGGGATCAGCGAAAAAATTCAAAACAAGACAGCTCGTTTTGTATTATCACGAAACAGGGGAGAGAGTGACGCGGATATGACACGAGAATTTGTGTGGAAATCATTAAATTAAAGGCGTTTTTCATGAAAGTCCAATCACCAGCTTCCTTCTCAGAGTATGAAAATGTTTTTGGCACCCACCTACATAGGGAGAAATGATCACCATAATAAAATAAGAGAAGTCGGAGCTTGTGTGGGTTTAAGTGATCGTTTTTCCCGTTCGATTTTTGAGAGTGGAACAGTAGAGAAATAGCTCCAAGGTGGTTCGATGAACCCTCTGCCGAACACTTAATTGTCAGTTGCAGAGTAAGCTTGCAGATGTAGATGTACATGAAAGTTTGTCGGTGGCGTGTGTATTCCCAAATGTGGCCAGTTTTACATCTAGATCTTTATTATTGTCTACACCAATTTGCAATTTGACATCTCAAGTATCTGAAGGACAGCACTTGTTCTAGAATTACATTATCCGCAGCTATTTTGGATCGATCCTTGTCTTTGCCCCAGAAAACTACCACTTTAGTCTTGGTCTTAGAAAGCTCAACGCCGTATTATTTACGACGGTAACTCAGGTGGCACAGTACACATTGGAAGTACTTTCTTTTTCCTGCAATGTCAAAACATCATCTGCATAAAGAAAAAAATTGCATTGGTGTCTTTAACACTTTTCTATATGTATTACAATGTCATTAATATTAATATTTATTATGTAAACTGGAGGTGGATGGAGAGAAAAGAAAGGAAATAGTGATATTAGCTGCATTGGGACTTTATGCAGAATCAGCGGCGACAAGTGAAAAATGTGTGCCAGACTGGGCCCAAACCCAGCATCTCCTGCTTACTAGGCAGCTGCGGAAGTGTCAGGATGGTGGCGTATCGTACTTGAAAAATGAGATCGGCGCTCACGAAATGTCCATATGCTGCTTCAAATATTTTGGCCATCATAATCGTCAAGAGAAGGACGTACACAAAGTAGTTCAATTTTGAGACAAGTTACGCATTGACATAACGTGTCTGCAGGAGTATGTCCTGTTGATACTATTTATTTCTCTGTATCTGAACGCGTGTTTGGTGTAGTAGTCGGTGGTACATAGCTGCCGCCATGTGGTGAACATTGCTAGAAAACAGCACCCCCAAACATTTAAGTGCAGGCACCTTGTCAAAGGCACTGCCGTTGTTTGGGGGAGCCTCCCTCTGATAATCATGTATTTCTTCTTCTTGATGTCGATGATTCGGCTGGTAACTGCCTCATCCTTAAATTGACACTGTAGCACCATGTGTATTTCATTACCTGATCTGGCGAGGAACACCACATTATCGGCGAATGCACCGCAACAAAAAGTCATGTCCCATATGTAGATGCCTTTGCATTGCCACCTTGGACTATGCAAGCCTGGTTCGAGCACTGCCGGAAATCATATGCCCAAAGTGGAATCTTTGTGGCATTAAACGTCCAATAACAATTAGACCAATCTGATAACCGTTTACAGTCAAGTGGAGATGAACCCCATAGATCAATCGAAGTACCACCCCTATGGGACCAAAGAGACGCCCATGTATTCCAAAACCACATGATGGAATCCATGGTTGATAGTAGTAGCAGTATAGTGGCGTCACGAGCGCAATTTTGATATCAAATTGATATGCAAATTAATTAAAATGATCAATTAATCACAACTGCCCCCGCCCACCCCCACACAGCACTGCCCCTAATCACGCCCACCACCGCCCCCGAATGACGTCACGTATTTTTCTCAGCCTGCATATGTGTCCCAGCCCCTCCCCCTCCCCTCCCCCACCCCTTCCCCTCCCCCAACCTACCCTACTGGCGAAAAGTCCGAATTTTGACGGGAATTTCAAATTTTAGTGGGAATTTCTTTGTTCCACGGCTGTGCTGACGACCCCCCCCCCCCACCCCACCCCAGGAATTGGCGGAAAATTAAAACTGTAGGTACTCTTTCTGGGACTCGAACCCTGGTCCTCCTGGGCGGTAAGCCCAATTGCAGCCCCTAACATATGGAAACTGTCCAGATGCGAGAGACTGGGAAATTACGTAATTAAACACAAAGATCGGGCCTAATTACACAACCATAAGCATAGGGTTCTTGAAACGGCAAGCTGCTCCGCCGAGCGGTTCGTAGTTCCTCTGCGCCCTCACTGCCCGCCCTTTGCTGCCATCCTCTGCGGTCACTGGCCACACTCGCCTTTCCACCATCTGGCAGCTACCTTGGGGTGACGGTCCGACGCCAACACAATAAAGTGCAACTTCTTCATCAAAAATATAGTGACAGAGCCCCCATGCACCGCCCCCTAGGCAGAGAGCACCTCTGTCCGGCGACCGTTCGTAGCAGACGTGATCCTGCTCTCTCTCTAGAATGCATCATCAGTTGTAAGTAGGCTTTTTAGGTTTTTGTGTTGGTAACGCACCGTAGCGCTCTGTATGAAAATCACTGACTGTGTTGTGTGCACTCTGTGGCTGGTTGGCATTGTTGGAATATTCGCTATTGTAGTGTTGGGCAGTTGGATGTGAACAGCGCGTAGCGTTGCGCACGACTTTTGAACACTATTACGGTAAATACATTGTTGGTTCTCTGTGAAAGTTTTTCATTTGCTAACTATGCCTATCAGTAGTTAGTGCTTTCAGTAGTTAGAATCCTTTATTTAGCTGGCAGTATTGGCGCTCGCTGTATTGCAGTAGTTCGAGTAACGAAGAATTTTGTGAGGTAAGTGATTCATGAAAGGTATGGGTTATTGTTAGTCACGGCCATTCTTTTGTAGGGATTATTGAAAGTCTGATTGCGTTGCGCTAAAAATATTGTGTGTCAGTTTAGTGATGATCATAATAAGTAAAGAGAGAAATGACTGAGTATGTTCAGTTTTGCTCAGCTGTTTGAAAATCAAATAACGTAAGGGGTTTACCAGAACAGTCATTTATAATTTTCCAAATGGGACATTTCACAGCCTACCATTAAATTCACCCTTGTTACAACTCCATCTCACCATATCACTCCATCCACTCTCTGTCATCCTTTAACGCATACAAAAGTAAATTTAGAGGCAGATGGTTCTCTTGTTTCCAGGAAAGCATCAAAGACAGCAGTCAACTTGTGCATGTCACTATTATCTCAATAAACATATAGTAAAATGCTACCTCGACGACAAATAAGAGATTGTTTCCGCAGTCCCCGGTGCTTCCATCTCAACATTTTTCCGTATTACTCTCGATGTCGAATACTCGTTCCCGTGTACAAGAACTGATATGCACCAATCAGAAGACATGCAAGTTCTCTCAATTTCCCCGCATTTCGCCATATTTTACCTCATTTTATACGTATTTTCTGTCGATTTATCGATTTTATGCACTTCTATCCATGCGATCACAATATCACTTATCGTTCCATGTTCCAAAATCGCTTGTAAATGTAGTACAGCTGCCAACAACTAGCGCAAACGCACTATTTTTCTGGTCGGGTGGCATAGTATAGCACTGTACTCGAATGCAACCAGTCACCTCCAACCGCTTATTTTACAGTTGCAGCACGTTTTCTCTGTTTTCTGTATGCCTGATCCATCTGTCATCTATCGGATGAAATTAATGGAGCTTTTATAGTTCGTAATTTTTCTCTGCTGGATGGTACAGACTAACGATGATAGAATGTTTTGGGTGATAGACGTGAATGGATCCTGAGGGACACCGATCTGATTCAGTGTTGCGTCTTCCTAATTTTCCCGATAAGAGACACCACCGCAACTGTTTGCACTTCTATGCTACATCGTGTTGCAGGAGCATGCTTCATTTGGCGCTGACCTTACACATCGTACACGGATGTCGGAGCTACGACAACATGTTCCCACTTCCACTGAGTGGTCAAAACACGATCCTATAGCATTAACTCAGTTCACTCTTTTTCTACACAGGTTGCAGAATGTGGTAGCTATTGCTCTCTCCGACTTCTGGGTAAAATTGCTGAAATTGATTTCACTATTAACTGCGATGTGTATTACAGAACATCGCTCCATATCAATGGCATCTTTCCCATCCCGACCATCCACTAGTTACGCTGTTGATTACCACATAATGATTGACTGACACCACTCCGTTGAGATGGAGCGAACCTTGGTGGAACACTGGATATCTGCTACTTGTCGCTGTGGAACATAGGATTAAATGTGAGGTCATAACCTTAATACAGTTGTTTAGAAGCGTTCCTCATTGCTACCTATTTCCATATGCTACGATACCCTCCACATGTTTTCATTTTTATTTTTGTATTTTTTTCACCAATAAGATAACAGTTCCTCTTTTTATTTGTGCTACCTCATGCGTCTTGTGAACAGCACCTTCCGGCGATGGTCAGCACCAGAACAGTAATCACGTATATGACTGCAAAATGAAGGAACAGTGCTTTGCCAAACGGAGCACCGAGACATCTGCTACCCTGTCGATGGAAAGATCAGATTGACTGTACAGGTCATCACCTACGAATAGCTGTTGGAAGCACTCTACAATACCGCAAACTCTTCCAGTTTCCGTATGTTGTGATGTCTTCCACATTTTTGTCAATAAAAAACATCGCCTCTGTGTTTTATTTCTACCAGCCTGAGTTGTGGTAGTTGTATAGTTTATGCCCTATGACGTTCAGTTTTCTGTGAGAGCCAGAGGACCGAAACTTGTTAATGTTGGTTTAGCAGCAGCTGACACGGATCTCTAATACATGGTAGAAAAAACGAAGTGTGTGGTGATGTACACTGATTGGGTGTGTTACAACTGAAAAAACAATGTATTAAACGGCTTATGAAGGAACAATACAGGAACCCTCTCGTGTTATTGATAGTGTGTTGGATATGGTCATTCTACAGTACAGGTGATGAAACTTTACACCGGTCTGTGGAAGCGAATTCGATCGCAAACCACCTGCTCCAATGAAGCAATACCTACATATTTAATAGGATCGCCACATATGTTTGGGTGATAGACATGAATGCACCCTGAGAGACACAGATCTCCTTCATACCTGTATGTAGCTCGGAGATGTGTCGCAATGCAGTAGCAATATCTTCGTCCATGCCATGTATGATTTGTAGTCTTCCTAATTTTCCCAACAAAAAACACCACCATAACTGCTCGTACCATGTCTTCTACTACCTTGTGTTGCAGGAGAAAGCTTCGTTTGGCACTGTCCATACGCACTGCACACGGTTGGCGGAGCTATGACACCATGTTCCCATTTCCACCGAGTGGTCAAAACGGGTTCGTGTTGCATTAACTCAGCTTGTCCCGTTTCCCCACAGGGGGCAGAAGGTCTTAGATAGAGCACTCTCCGGTTCGAAAAAAAATGGTGACTCGTTTCAAGATACGAGAGTGGCACGAGTATGATTCACTAGCGGCTGTAATCATTAAAAGACGTCTCTACAGGATCCAACGCAAATATGTGGTTGAATGGATAGACTTGATTCCAAATTGCGAACAGCATTTCGGACAGCATTTCTGCCTAAAAGCATAACACTATCAGCGACCATGTGTGCCTGCACACTCAAGACCGCTTGTTATGAAGGGTGATGGTAACAAAGGCGTTATGATCGTGTTTTTAATAGTGCAGTCCTTACGCGAAATGTATATTGTGGGTTGTATAATCCCTCTGTGGTCAGCTTCAGATTTCATTTTTCAATAGTGTTCCTCGCAAAGAGCATCGTGTTCCCTCCATGGATTCCCAGTTGGCCTACTTGGCGAGTGTAATTCGGCTGCTGAAAAAAAAAAAATCACTCGTCATACAAAGTGACTCAGTTGATACCAATGACGTGCTTTTCGTTGCGGCGATATCTTTCAGCGAAATTTCAATCTCCCACCTACACAGGGCGAGACAGGCTCTCACGATTTGTTTCGTTAAGCACTAGTATGATATAGCATTGCATTTATTGAATGAGACCTGTCATAGTGTACAAAACAACAATGTTCTCTTAAATTATTGCTTCTTGTTGCCAAACGTAAACTGAATGTGTTTTTTTCCGACATGTGTGCCAATGGCGTGAAAGATTGTCTGAAATGTTTGTAACACACACGTGCATGACGGTTTATTTACGGCCACTGCACACGAGAGACACTCAAAGATTGTGTAATTTGTTCAACAAGCTGAAAGAAACTGTTTAATATAGATTTTTTTCTGCAGTCGAACGTAAAAACTATACAACGTTTGCTCATAAAACTGAAAAAAATGGACTTTTCCTATTTCAGTAGGAGGAGGACATTTATTATGGTCGCAGAAGTGTTTTCCTTTTTTTTAATAAATGCTTGATTACAGGATGCGTTGATGTCAAATGAAAGTGTTTTCCATCGCAGAACGAGAGGCCTATTGGCGGCATTGGGGGTCTGCCTAGTCTGTGTCAGGTCGCCGCTACAGGTGCGCTCCCTAAACATTAGCGGCAGCTGTGTTTCTATAGTTTAGACGAACAAGTTTGCACTTGAGGTGGCTGTATTTTTGTCTCCTGTTGTTTAGCTGATTATACACGCTACTGTGTTGGCATAGGAGCACCGCCTTAAGGCGGCTGCCAGACGATGGAAAGCTGAGTGCTGCGGGCCATCTGGGCCATTCTTTAGGTGGGCAGGGTTATGCTACTTAATTTCTCTTTTGTGTTGTCTAGGACCGCCGTCTGAAGGCATGCCGCGTATTGCGAGTGGCGCAAAGAGAGCGGCAGCGGGAGCACGTCAGCTGTGAACGGTCGCCTGACAAAGCTGTTCTCTGTCTAGGGGGCAGTTCAAAAAAATGGTTCAAATGGCTCTGAGCACTATCGGCCTTAACTTCTGAGGTCATTAGTCCCCTGGAACTTAGAACTACTTAAACCTAACTAACCTAAGGACATCACACACATCCATGCCCGAGGCAGGATTTGAACCTGCGACCGTAGCGGTCGCGCGGTTCCAGACTGTAGCGCCTAGAACCGCTCGGCCACTCCGGCCGGCTTAGGGGGCAGTACGTGAGGTCTCTGTCGCTAAATTTTAGAAGAACAAGTTGCACTTTAATGTGCTGGTATAAGAGCTTCGCCCCAAGGTGGCTGTCAGATGGTGAAAAGCAGAGTGCGGTCAGCGACCACAGAGGATGGCAGCAAAGAGCAGATGTTCGGCAGAGCAGCTGGCCGTTTCGAGAAGCCTGGGCCTCCCTCCCCATAGGCGTATGGAAGAGGGGAGGGAGGGAGGAAGAGGGCGTCGATTTTAGGCAGTTTATGGACGCCTATCGAGGAGAACTCGCGTTCAACTAATGAGCCCTCTGCAGTCTTTTAGGACAATGATTTTCCGCAGAGCATGTGCTGCATTATGACCAGTTTATTATGAGTCATGGTTTTTTCACAACAATTTCGAACTGTAATTAAAACTGTGACACATTTTTTCCATCATATGTGGTATTGTGTATTGGCTTTGATTACCTGAGCTGCAGGATGGATTTTGAGCAGGCATCTGTAGTGAATTCTGACGTCAAACACCGGTAGGTACTGTATGCTTACAGGTAATACACTTTTTAAACTCCTCTCTGTCCAGCACCAGCATCTCGCCAGTTGAATGTATTTCCCACTGAAAAGAATAAAGACAGTACCTTACACCCCTGGCTTTTTCCCTCCAGCCTGTAGCTGTAGGGTAAAGGTTGAGTGTGTCTGTCGCTAGTTTCGAGTGGTGTTGTGAAATTTTTTCCCTGCAGGATAACACCAGTTGTATGATGTCGCCAATTTTTGCGTTGTATTGCGCTTTTATACCGTCTTTGTGTAGCGCTATGCATATGGCTGTGTAATTAGGCCCAATATTTGTGATTAATTACGTAACTGGCGTCGATCATTACATCAGTTTCCCAACCAAAATCAATAACGTACGCTAACCTAACCTTACTCTCCCGCATCTGGACAGTTCCCATGTGTTAGGGGGTGCAATTGGGCTTTCCGTACAGGTGGACCAGAGTTGAGTCCCGGAAATGGTACCGCCAATTTTAATTTTCCACCAATTCCTGGGTGGAGGGTAGGATGTGACGTCACCACAGCCATGGGACAAAGAAATTCCCACGAAAATTCGAAATTCCCGCCAAAATTCGAATTTTCCCCCAATAGGGTAGACTGGAGGAGGCTAAGGGGTGGGGGAGTGGAGGGGCAACGACTGGGGCACACGTGCAGGCTGAGAAAAACACTTGACGTCATCCGAGGGCGGGGGTGGGCGTGGTCGGGGGCGGAGGTGATTAATTGATCAATTTAATTAATTTGCATATCAATTTGATATCAAAATTGCGGTCGTAACGCCACTGTACTGCTACTGTTTATTTGTTTTGTTTTGTTTTAGGCCGTAAAAACAACTAGCATCATACGCGCCTACGTCAGAACTGTAGGACATGAAGCCAAAGAAAGGAGTTAAAACCTACTACATGTTAATCCCAATCGACGGAAGACAGCTAAGAACAGGCACGTGGAGAATGATCTATAAAATACACCATAGTGAAACGGAGGTCCTGAACTAAAAATTAAATGTCCTTTGCCATATTGCTACAACGGATAAAAAGTAAAATGCAGTCGATGGCCTACGCGTCGTTCGCTAAAACAGCCTATAACTCAGACATCAAACACAAACGAAAACGTAGGTGGTTAAAAAATGGGCATTCCATCAGGAAATGGCGGAGCGCCAAAGATTGAGCGCAGTGAGCACAAAGTCGTGGGTGAGCACCACTTAACAAATGGTGATGGCTAAAAAGACAGTGCCCAATACGCAACCTCTACTCTCCTCATGGCGAGAGGGCTGAGAGGAGGTCGACCAAGTTGCTGGGAGAGCCTTAATTCCCCGCAGCTTGCTCCCATGAAGGGAGGACCAGTGGTGATCCCAAACTGACACCATCTGCTGACAGAAAGCAACACGGAGATCATCAGAGAGAATTTAAGAATTAGTGGGCCGAGGTACGAGGACTGCAGCCTCGGCAGCAGCGTCAGCAGCATCGTTTCCTGTCAGACTGATGTGATCAGGAACCCACATAAACATCACAGTGGCTTCATCAAGAGTGAGCAAGCGACAACTATCCTGGACACGTGGCACTAAGGGAAGGATGGTGTACTGCACATAGAGACTTTGAAGGGCACTGAGAAAGTCGGAGCAGATGATGGAATTGAAAAGCCTTTGTCGCTGGATGTACTGTGCAGCCTGATATGGCGCGAAGAGCTCTGCAGTAAATACTGAGCAGTATTCCGGGAGCTGATACTGAAAAACGCCGATGCCAATGACGAAGTTACACCAAACAACATGGCCAGTCCAAGGGCCATCATTGTACACAAAGGTACTATCGCAATGTTCCATGCAAAAGTCATGAAACTTAACAGCGATAGAGCAAGTCTGGAGTATTGTACTTAGGAAGCGAATGAAGTCCAACGTAAACACGGGCGGCTGCACGAAGCCAAAGTGGTGAAGGGTTCACACCCATTGGGAAAGTGGGAGGTAGCGTGAAGTTAAGCTGCCAGAGTAAGAGCTAAAAGTGAACTCCAGGAGGCAACAGAGAAGAGGGATGCGACCTGGCAATCAAGGGAGTCATCAAAGAAGGAGGCATAGGATGGATGACCATGCATGGTGGACAGACGACATACATATCTGCTGAGGAGAAAGTCGCGGCAGTAGGACAGCAGCTTCTTCATACGGTCTCTCAACTGGGCTAGTGTAAAAAGCGCCAGTGGCCAAACGGATACTACATTGGTGGATAGTTTTGAGATGACATAGAAGGGACAGATGCATAAACGAAACACCCATAGGGACAAGGGACCAGTACAAACGGAGGAGGGTGGTTCGATCTGCTCTCCAGTTAGTACTACTGATCACATGTAGGACATTGAGGGATTGAATATAGCGGGCTACCAGGTAAGACAAGCGGGAGGACCAAGAAAGTTTCCTATAGAGCATGAACCCAGGAATTTCGTAGTTTCAACGAACGGAAGAGCAACAGGCCCAAGATGTAAAGACAGTGGAAGAAATCAACTGCGCCGCCAGAAATTGATACAGACAGGTTTGTCAATGGAAACACGAAAGCCATTGCTGTGGTCCATGAGTAAAGAGGATCGAAACACCGCTGAAGACGTTTCTCAAGGAGACAAGTCCGTGGAGAACTGCTATAGATGGCAAAATCGTCAACAAAAAGGAAGCCATAGGAAGTGGGAGACAGGCCATTATAGGGTTAGTGCTGATAGCAAACAGGATGACGAACCCTGAGGCACACCGTTTCCCTTGATAAAGGTGTCCAACGAGGCAGAACCCACACGTAACTTGAAAACTCGGTCTTTTAAATATTCCGTAAGGAAATGGGGCATGTAGCCATGGAAGCCCCACATGTAAGGAGTACGGAGGTTACCAGTTCTCCAGCAGGTGTCGTAGGCCTTCAACACGGCCACAGTCTGGGATTTCTGCAGAAAGCCATTCATGACATGGGTGGACAAAGTAACGGGATGGTCATCTGCAGAACGCCATGCTCGAAATCACAAAGTGCATTCGTCAGTAAATTGCGAGACTCGAGCCACCATACCAGCTGGGCATGATTCATACGTTCCATCAACTCACAAAGACAGCGGGTGAGAGAAATGGGGTAGTAGCTAGAAGGAAGGTGTTGGTCCTTACAAGGCTTAGGTATGGGTATGATAGAGGCTTCACGCCAACATTTGGGAAATGCGACCTCTGCCCAGGTGCAGTTGTACGTATGAAACATAAAGTGCAAGCCCACAAGAGAAACATGCTGCAACATCTGAATGTGAACATTGTCTGGCCCAGGGTGGAGTATCGGGATAAAGAGAGAGCTTCATCTAGCTCCCTTATACTAAAGGTGGCATTGTAGCACTCACGATTCTGAGAAGAAAAGGCTATCGCCTGAGCCTCCTCCACTCGTTTTCAATGGAAGAAGGCAGGGTGATAGTGGGAGGAGCTCGAAATCTCTGCATAATGGTGGTCCAAGACGATGGAGATACCAATAGGGTCTACAATGACATGATCTGCTACAGTCAGGCCGGAAATTGGGGAATGGATCTTGGTCCCAGACAGCTGTCGGACGTTGGCGCACACGATGGGTAGAGGGAGTGGGAACTGTTAAAATGACTAGTAAATGAAATCGAGCTAGCTTTTTCGCTATCCTGAAGAACGCGACGACACTGTGCACGCAACTGCTATAATGAATGCAGTTTGCCATCATAGGATGACGTTTAAAAACGCGGAGAGAACGTCTCCGCGCGCGAACTGTGTCGCGGCATGCCTCAGACCACCAAGGGTCCGAGACATGGCGTGGTAAAGAGGAAGTCCGAAGAATGAAACATTCTGCGGTTAAGGATAATGTTTGGAAGATATTCCAGCTGGTCATCCCAATTTGGGAAATGTTGTTCATCACAGGCCGCCAGGGAGGAGTAAAGCCTTCAGTCGGCCTTTGTAAGCTGCCATTTGAGTGTGCATGTAGAAGGGGTAGGAGTCAGCAAACGGAGAGCACACAGGAAATGGCCGTTCGAGTCTGTGTCAGAGATAACAGACTATTCAAGTTGATAGGCAATCTGGGCAGTGCAGAAGGTTAGGTCCAAATGGGAATAGGTGTGCATCGAGACTGAAAGGAACGTGGGTGCTCATGTGTTAAGGCAGAGGAGGCTAAGTTGATTGAGAAGGTCAGCCAAGAGGACATGTCGCAGACAGGTTGTGGGAGAACCCCAAAGGGGATGGTGCACATTCAATTCACCGAGCAGCAGAAAGGGGTGAGATAGCCGCCCAATAAGCTACAGAAAGGGCAGAAAAATGGTTGGTGGTGTGCACCAGCGACAAGAGAGGTCGGCTGAGTGAGGGTGTCAGATGGTGGCACCGTTGAAGAGGGCCTCCGAGTCGGCGAAGGAGAAGACCGTTTGCCTTTGCTCAACTTCTTAGAGCCTTTCCAGTTGGCAGAGGAAGACTCATATGTTTGCTGCGCAGAGTGGCCGCGTCGTTTTAGACGCCATGTCACGGACTGCACGGCCCCTCTCGCCGGTGGTTCGAGTCCTCCCTCAGGCATGGGTGTGTGTGTTGTTCTTAGCATAATTTAGTTAAAGTTCGTTTAAGAAGTGTGTAAGTCTAGAGAGCGATGACCTCAGTACTTCGAGCCCTTAGGAATTCAACAACATAAGAACATTTGGAACTCAGATGTTTGTTGGCTGGAGGGAAGTAGGAAATCTTCGTGGGAGTATTCCTTCTGTCCTTTCTGGCCTGCCAGTTGTATAGCAGGTGACTTCACCCTGTGAGGCGAAAGTTTAGAGGCTTTTTGCGCAGCTGGACGAGGACACGGTGATGCTACCATGACAATGGGCGATTTCACAACTGCAGTGCTGTATTTGAGGTCGTATGTCAGCGTGACCAACTTCTTCATGAAGCGATACGTAAGAACAGTACTGTAAGTGTCAGATGATAGAACACAGGGTTTGCGACTAGCCAATAACTTGTGACCAACTACGTAAGACACATTTTCCTTTACCTGGACCTCCTGGATAGCCCACTCATCGAGATACATGGGACAATCACGAGAGGAGGCAGCATGGTCGCCATTGGAGTCGGGTTACACGTTTGACAAGGAGTCAACAGGACAGTCGAGTTAGGTTGAAATGATGACACTGGTAGCAGTGCATCAGGTTCGGAATGTGATAACTTCATAACCTGCTTTGATCTTCGATGAAAGCACCATTCTACCAAAAGTGAGAAAAAGAGTAGGTGTGTGCATGCATCTACCTTTTCATCATCCGATGGACTGCAATGACACCCTTATCAGAGAGGTATGTTAGGATTTCTGCCTCGGTCAGAACATAGAGTAGCCTAGTGTAAATAACATCATTGGAACAATTCTGCATTCGATGGGCCTCGACACAAACAGGATAGTTATGGAGAAGTGAAGTGGGAAGCTGTTGTTGTGCTTGAGGATCAGAAATAGTCTCCAAAACCAAAGTGTCATTGTGTAAAAGAGAGCAGGATTTCACAGGCCAGTAATTCCATCAACACCTTTCTGAATAAGAAACGGATTTACCGTTGCAAAGGACTGACCGTCTTCAGTGCGTGAAACCATGAGGAACTGTGGTGCGGCTGGGGGGAGTCACTGAATCGTGAGCTTCATTCCGTTTACATTTGGTAGACATTGACTGTGAAGATAATAATTGGGTTATTGCGAGCAAATACCCCATAATTGCCAGCGCCTATGATGGTGCACTTCTTCCAACTAGTGGCCCACCCTCAGAGGGGGGCTCATCCCCTTTAGGCGATTGTTCATACCTCAGGTCACACCTCCTGAACACCTGACAAAGGGACCAATCGGCAATTTGGGAAGATATCAGCTCAGGTATCACCCCTCCCTGGGCCTGGCCTGTACCAGGGGTGCATGCAGACCCTACCTGTCTACCTGGGCTGGGAATTATGCATTACCCAGTCACCTGTTACATGTCAGACACATGGGCTGGCCTTCAGGAATGCACAGGGAGAAAGAAGAAAAAGAGGAACCTCAAACTCCGAAGTGGAAGAAGGACAGAAGAAGGTGAACGAAGAAAGAAAAAAGCAACGAAAATCAGTACTAATACTGTTCTGATTTCAGCCACTGAAAATGCAAAACACATTCCGGAAAACGCCCCAGACATGTTCCCCAAAGGAGGGGAAAAAAGAGTAGCAAGAGGATATACATGCAGCATGGAAGGAAAAAAGATGCTGCAAAGGCTTGGACCCCGTGGTAGCCAAGCACGAACCCACCGAAGAGCAGTGAGCCCCCTGGGGATGTGGCCGATTTAGTTGAACGCGTGGTCGAAGTCAATGGCGCCAAGGGCGTCAACATTTTACAGGCCACCATCAATGCTATTACGTCATTCATGCCCCTAACGCTGTATAAATGTTGTTGACACCACCCAAGCATGTCTGAGCAGTGTGGATCGCTTTCCTGATAACACTGTGGCGATGAGCACTGAGAATGCAAGTGAAGATCATCTAGTCAGTGTCGAGGAGTTTGAGTGGGCGAAAATCTTGGCACTACTCAGTTCCACTACTGGGATCAGGATGCCACCTGTGAATTCTATGGGGACAATGAAATCAGGGCGGATCAGTTCTTCCAACATTTGGAGTCATTTGTCACCCATAAGGTCATCAAAAGTGCAGCATAATTCCTGAGGTAAACTATTTAGCCATGACTATTTGTTAGGTTCTCCTCGCATTAAAGTCAACGTCAACTCGTCAGATGTGATGGGCAACAGCAGGGTATCATCGAATTCCATATATCTAGGGAGTGGGCAAATCGTGCAGCACCTTTTCGTTATCATGAACTTTCTGCAGATCTTCCATATAAAAGGTCCCACTGTATCAGACTAATGTGTGCACCATATCCATTTGTGTCACTGCATGCCCGCTTGCCTCCATGTTAATTACTATGATGAGCTGACGTTTGCAGTGGCACCTCTCACATACAAGGTGATAGACGCAATTTCGGTGGGTATGTCGTCTTGCACTCTCATACAGAAACGGACACCTTCTAGCTGTTCCACCATGATGCAGAGTAGATGGGCTTTGATGCGATACATGACCAACTGACGTTCAGATGATGGCTGTTGCATCACAAGCTCACATAACGCTGAATATTAAAACTCTGATGTTGCTCTTCGTCAGTTCAGTCAGTCACATCCTTATGCCATCAGGATCTTTTACCATGCAGGTTTACACATCCTAGCCGCCGCTGTAATGTAGAAGCATACTTGGGCATGTGCTGGAGATAATGATGCCACTCGCCAAAATGCTTTCTCACAAACGAGCGTGATGTTAGCACCCAAGGGCCTCTGCTGTGCCATGTGAGTTGATAGGTATGGTGACAGTGCAGATACACACGAGATGATCTGTTAAGACTGGTGGCCAAATTTCTGCAACACTGTGCCATGCAGAGGCCACACAAGACCTGTATTCGATCCAGTGGACTGGCAGAATGGCTGATAAAACGCCTACATCTGGGCTGGTTCCCACAGTGTAAGAGCTTTGTGTTGTGGAACGCCAGGTCATGTACCAGTGTGTGCAGTGCCAGGCATGGGATGTGATGTGGTATTTGGTGCTTGGGCTGCAGGACACTGACAAAATCACTGCCCACTATGAAATGGTCCATGTTGTCCTGCAAAAGTGGGGCCATCTCCTCCAAATAGAAGATGTGACAGTCACTGCGGCATGAAGTGCCAGAGGGCACATATACACTAATGAGGCAGATGCACCAACTGTGAATGGTATGCCTCATGAATACGGCCAATACATAATGTCCACCACTTTTATGGCATTGCAGAGAATGATCGCCATTCTGCCTGCACTGTCGCCAGATGGTATTCTGTAGGTGGTGCAGCCATAAAGGTCTAACCATAGCGCTGTAAGAACCTCCTCGGAAGGAAAATGTACAAGTCTGCCGCTCTTACCAAGTAGTAACAGCTGGCTCTTGACAGCAGAGTGAATACCATTGACATCGACCATTCTCACATGGTAGAAATGAGATGTATCAACTGGCAGGGGCAATGCATGGCTGCAAACTTATAGTCGGGTTGGACACCATGTATATGACTAGCTGCATGACAAGTAATATTGTGCCATTATGGTCTCCTGCTGGACAGGGCCTTGTAGGCTCAACTCTAGCCAGGAGGATCAGAGGGAACTATTGGTCTCTGCTACACATCAGTCACCTCTGTGTCGTCTGCCCAATCTCCAAGAAAGGACTGAGAGATCAGTGGTGGCTGGTGGCTTTCACGTTCTGGGGCTCGAGCTGATTCACTTCGATCTTCGTTGGTAAATTATTCCATCAAGAATGATTCACTTCGTGTTCAGGACCGCCAGGAGGCGGTGAATGTTCCACACTGTCTGGTGCATATTGTTGAATGAGGCTGCTGGAAGTCATTACAGCTGAAGATGCAGCAATGGTATCAGTGTCTTCCTCCAATATCACATCCCCATCCCATCGATCTTCTTCAGCTGGTAGTCGTCTCTTCTTGTGCCACTTTGGAGACTTTTGCTTGCAGGTCTGTAACTTATCATCTGCCAGAGGGTGGTTTTTGGCACAATAATCAGAGATCACTGCTTCCAATGCTAACAATGATGGCAGCAGCGTGCCCCCAGTGCCTCAATGTGCAGAAGCTGCCAGAACTTCTGCACCGTGAGGCAGCGGGAGTGTCAGCATTGCCGTCAGTGCTGGGTCTCCAACGGAACTTCTTGTGGCTCAAGGTGATATTAGGTTTAGATTATCCATCATATGTCATGTCGCCTCCACATACATTAGCACAAGAGAGATCATTGTGGATCACAGGGAAAGCTCTGCACACGGCACCTGGATGGGATGTTGCTCCAGACACTCAGATAGGAAATTGCCCTACTGGCTGCAGCCCGAGCAGGCCCTCGGTTGTCCATCATATATAACAATTGTGCAGCTGCTGCCAATGAACATATGTTGTGTAACATGCTTCTTAAGTTTATGAATATTTATCAGACCCCATTAAGTAGAGGGTATGTTTCAGAGGTATTCCATTTCTCTTTGATGTTGCTCAAAACTGTGTCATATGGCTGCAGCTTGTCAACGATGAGGTTGGTGGGAACTTCGAATGGGAGTTCAAAGCAACATGCAGTACACTCCCCCAGACCAGCATGGTCAACTGCTACCATACTCACATTACTGTCAGAGTGGCAGAAGTGAAAGCCGTAGGTCGACAATTGAATGATTTTGTCAAGGGACACTTCGTCAATGAGTTAGAGGCATACTGCTCTGGACACAATAGACAAATGGATGCCTAGCAGTTCTTGTGGTTCTATGTGCATCACGTCTCGAAGAAACCCTCTGTTTCATCGGCCTTCGATCTAGTGTATGGACATTAGTTTGATTGTAGCTAGTCGATATGATAACGCCAAGGAGGTCGGTACAGTAAGTCAATACAACGACGCAGCGGGTAAACAAGCACACCAGCGGAGCGCTGCCTGGTGCTCCGAGCCATTCTGTGTTATGTCACGGCTGAAAGCCGACTGAACCCAGGCACAATGTTTATCGCAAATGCGTGGACCATCTCATCACGCTCCTTGGCCGACTCACATCCCCAACTAGCGCCACCTATCCACAGTTCCACTTCATGTAATCCACGCTCGCTAATTTTAGATTCTCACTGGAGGTCGAACATAAATGTGAATCTGCGCTGAAGGTTGTGGATTCATTGCCCATTGCAGGAAATGATTATATGAACATGTAACGGCTGTTCTTTTAGGTATGACCAAAAGAACAAGCACCAAGCGAAATCTGCGGCTGTGACATATATTACATAAATTGGAGGTGGAGCGGGGAGAAAGGAAAGGAAATGGATAGAACTAATGGTATCAGTTGCATCGGGAATTTATGTGGAAACAGAGGCGACGAGTCCAAAAGAATAGACATCACGCATTCGTACAACACTAACATTTGCTACTCGCTGACCGCGTCTACAGGCGGACTTCTGTCCTGCATTTAATGTACGTCCAGCTTATCTGTACGAGTAGTTAAGTAATTTGTTATTAGTTTCCACTTTATACCGAGAATTGTATTCGTGATTTAGTAGTTATCAGCTTTATAGTATAATGTAGTTCACTATGCCTTCAGTTCCAACAACTAAAAGAGCAGAAACTATTACATTCCAAGCGCCTCTCAAGGCCATATCAGTTGACGGATTACTATGCAATGTATTCACGTAACTATACAGTTGTATTCAGAAGTCATATCTATACTTTAGCTTCCTCTCGTTCTTTTTCTTTTCTTGTAGACAGTTCATTTAATGTTTGCTTGATAACACGTCGAAATCGGTAATGATGTTATTTGGGCAATCTGAGACTCAAAGTAGACGATACTTAGGACACTCACCCTACTATCGATCGATTTGTCCTCACAGCAAAACTAGTAAACCCCCAGTTCATTCAAGAATTTACCACCCCTGTACAAAACAGCTTCAAATTTCTGGTTACAAGTGAATTAATGTATTAAAGAACTGACCATCCCTGTACAAAACAGCTTCAAATTTCTGTTTACAGGTGAGTTAATGTATTAAATATCTGAGTTGAGTATGTAAGAGAGGAAATGTTAGAGACAAAGTTTGCAATTACGTTTAAAGTTTATTGGAAGTCACTAAGTGCTCTCGCCGGCCGGTGTGGCCGTGCGGTTCTAGGCGCTTCATCTGGAACCGCGTGACCGCTACGGTCGCAGGTTCGAATCCTGCCTCGGGCATGGATGTGTGTGATGTTCTTAGGTTAGTTAGGTTTAAGTAGTTCTAAGTCTAGGTGACTGATGACCACAGATGTTACGTCCCATAGTGCTCAGAGCCACTAAATGCTCTCATTATCAAACAGTGGATGAATACCGTCTGCATAATTAGCGCTCCATTTTAAGCAAAAACTAGTTTTACACACATCTGAATGGCTATGACTTTATCTCCTGAACTGTGCGTCGTACAAAGATGTAATTTTCCTGGTACATTCAGTGGTATATGTCGATCCTGACTGAAAAGCGTGTTGCCAATAACTAATAAATTAGAACGTCTTGCCTTGTGCTGAAGTTTCACTGCAAGAACTGCGAAAATGAAGTAAGTGATAAACTTTTCTTCCTTTGATGATTTCAGAGGTGTGTCAGGGAGAAAAAGTTTCATAAAGCTTTTAAATCGTGTTCAAAATCTGTTGGAAGTCTGGGCAATTTGCTTGTAGTGATGAATGCTGCATCAAAGTAACTGTAATACCTGGCTTACTGTGTTAAACCTTTGACATAAGATTATACCTCTTAATGAGTAGATTATCACAGCATTTCATATTTTTAAATTCGATCAAAAATTATACGAAATATTGAAAGTCAAATTTTTGTTATCCTTACAAGCCGCTAGACAGGCAACCTGCAACAATTTTGGTGAACTATGAACCATAAACAGGGTTAGTCGGTTAGCACAAGTTCGGTTCACCTCAATACAAAATTTAAGTAAAAATAAACTTACCACTGAACCGATGAAGGGCGGTATCGCAGATATGAACTTCATACCCGGCTGCCATATAGTCACCAGCGCCACGTCCACAATGAAAATGCTCGCCGCAATCTGAGAAAAGCAACTGCTGATAAACTTTGCACATGAAACTGCCTGAATGACAGGAAAATTGTGACGCCTTCGCTGAAATCATTGGTATGATAGAAAGGAGTGTACGTGGTGTCGCATGTAATGTGGATACTGCTGGTATTTCATAACTATTCAAGATTTCAGAAAAACATTTCCGAAATACAATTGAATGTAAAGGCTATGGTACTTTCCTGTGTTGGAACTACTTTTAATTTTTCCATCCAGTAACATAATTAAGGTATAACCGTCATTAACTATTTTAATAACGGAATCTACTTTCTTAAAGGCATTCGGATGCCCTTGAAAGACAGGAATGCAATCCTATGAACAATAGCGCACCCAGCGAGGGACAGAAGAAAAGCTGCTACCCTCCCACCCGCATGAAAAAATTTCGAGCAGACTTATCATTTCAGCATCTCTTTTAAGAAAACTACAACATATAATGGGTACTGGCCAGTAATGTAATGGGTACTGACGAGTAACAAACGTACCGAAAGACATTGGTCATGAAATCTCAAAACTACCAGGATTTCCCCAGCCCTGCCTCCTCCACCCACCCTGCTCCGCAACTCAGACTCTGGATACGCTCTCGACAATACAGCTTCACCGTGAAGCTTTTGGTTGATAAAGCAACTAAATATAGGGCCTATCTGCTAAATTTGACGCTATGAAATAGTTCGAGCCCTGTTACGCGATGCTTATGCGCCAATGCAGAAGAAACAGCGCCGTGCCATCAGCTGCACCTGACAGATCTGGTGCTGTTCCTCAACATTTTTGCAAAAAAGTGTCACTGCTAAGGTGAACAAACCCCAAACAGCTGCAGTTTTCTGTTATAGAGACCTTGAATGAAACTGGAGGACACACTCGTACATCACCTCGTCTGTTTAAAAATAATTGTTGATTGGCAGACTAGATTAAATAGGCCCACTGACCCGAAACCAGCCTGCCATTCGTTTACAATGGCCTTTAGGTGAATTATAGCCTCAATGCTGCAATAAACTGGTATAATTAATCTTAAATCGTTTATGAACCATTAGTGCGCCTACCACTCTTCGTAGTAGTTATTATGGTTATGATTTCAGCGAAAGCTCTGTAAAGATTCTTATTCGATAAGTTCTTGAACGACTTAATTAAAATTACAAGACACCAAACTTTTACAGGACACTATAATGAACGTTGGGACGGACACAGGCTATATATTTTTGTAATATGTAGCGGGAAAGTGTAGTTACCACAAATCTCGAAAATTTCTTGGCCGATTGACCGATTTATTTCATATTTTTTACACGATACTCTAACATTCGCACGGAATAGGCAGACAGGTTAGATATTTTTGTAATATATCTAATATATAAATACAACTGTACTATATGAAGGAGGAAGCATTGTTACCACAATTCTCGAGAAGTTCTTGACAGATTTACTTCCAGCTTCTACACGATACTCTGAAATGAACATTTTTCACTGACATAGGCTATATATTTTTGTAATATATTACATATATAAATGTATATATAATATATAAAGGGGAAATGTTGTTACCAAAAATCTCGAAAAGATCTTGACGGACTTACTTCAAATTTTTAAACGACACTCTACTGAACATTCTGGCGGAAAGTGACACAGAGAGAGGGCTACGTAAGATGGACAGAGAGGTGGGGAGGATGTTATGCACAGAGAGATGGTGGAGGAAGAGACGTTCTGAGCTATTGAAATTCACACGGAAATGGGCATAAAAATGGGGGTGGGGAGGAGGAGGTGGACAGAGAGAGGGGGAGGAAGTTATACACGGAGAGATGGGGGAGGAGAACTTGTACTGAGCTACTGAACATTCATATGGAAATGGACACAGAGAGAGAGAGAAGAGAGGAGATATGTACGGAGAGAGAGGTGGATGAGAAGATGGATAGAGAGAAGAGGACTAGGAATTCAGGATGTATATGTAGTTCCCATATATATTTAGCAATTCTGAAGCCTTGCCGGGTTTCGTTGTTTATTATAAAGAAAAGAAACCGAAGCTATAGTCGAGTCGCAGTGAGTAGACCAATGACAGTTGCAGTGAGTTGGGCGCCGCAGCTCCATGGTTATGCCTCGACCAATCAAGTAACGTGATTTTGTAAAAATCTCTATGTAAACGCTGCAGTGTTGTCCCACCTACAGAGACGACTATGTTTTCGCCTGTAGCTACAAAGCTGAAAGCCGACAACAGCTCTGTTAGCTAACGGGATCTTATATCAACTCGAATACAGCTTCGGAAAATACACCTTCACTATATAGCTTACCACATAGCTCAAGAGGAGATAGCAGTGCGCAGTTACCATTGTATGCACTTTTCTGGAGTGAATAGAAACATTAGCGACAAGAAGCACTTTATTTGCTGAAAACTGAATCGAGTATCGTAAAAGGAGCTGTATAGCTGTAGTAGAGATCAAGATACACAATATGAACCAAAAAAATATTTATCGTAAAGAAATGAAAGGTAGTATCAGAAAATACGTTTCAACTATACAGCTCTGAAGGAGATAGTTATACGTAGTTACGAACATACTGTATGCGCGTGACATGAGTAAAACGAAACTGATGTGACGAGTAGGACTTTAACTATTTATCAGAAAGAAATCAAATCGAATTTCGTAAAAAAGACATCTACAGGTGTAATGGACATCACAACATACAGTACGACGTAAAAAATATATTTTCGGTAAATAAATTGTAGCTAATATCGGTAAATGCACTTTACCTACAGAGCTCAGGAGGAGATTCCGATCCGCAGTTACGAATATGTTCTTTCAGTAGTAAATCGAAAAGGGTTTGACAAGAAGCACTTCAACTATTTATCGGAAAGAAACTGAATCGACTGTCGTACAAACAACAATACAGAATATGAACCAAGAACAAAATATTTATCGTAAATAAATCGAGTATCGGAAGTACGTAAGTGTATGTATGAATCAACAGTAAATGGAAACTGTTATCACGCAGGAACTGTTTATCGGAGAGAAAACGAACCAAATACAAGAAAAGTCGATCTGTTGTGGGGACCACGAAAAACAGTACAAATTTTAAAAATATTTATATTCAAAGAAAACCAGATTTAAAAATCGACTAAATATTATCATTCCATAAGAAACTGAAGAGACCTCCAATAAAGAGTCCCAGAAACGTGCCAGTTAATCGGCACACTAGCCGACCAGCCGATTTCGTTGCAGCATAATCGCTAATTGTGAATTTCGTATTTTACGGTCTCTGTGGTTATGTTCTATGAAGTGCTGCTTGGTATTGCATAGACACATAAACTTATATTTGCCTTGGCTGTTTTCAGAGTAGTTGTTGTGGTGGTCTTCAGTCCTGAGACTGGTTTGATGCAGCTCTCCATGCTACTCTGTCCTGTGCAAGCTTTTCATCTCCCAGTACTTACTGCAACCTACATCCTTCTGAATCTGCTTAGTGTATTCATCTCTTGGTCTCCCTCTACGATTTTTACCCTCCACGCTGCCCTCCAATGCTAAATTGGTTTTCCCTTTATGCCTCAGAACATGTCCTACCAACCGGTCCCTTCTTCTTGTCAAGTTGTGCCACAAACTCCTCTTCTCCCCAATTCTATTCAATACTTCCTCATTAGTTATGTGATCTACCCATCTAATCTTCAGCATTCTTCTGTAGCACCACATTTCGAAAGCTTCTATTCTCTTCTTGTCCAAACTATTTATCGTCCATATTTCACTTCCATACATGGCTACACTCCATACAAATACTTTCAGAAACGACTTCCTGACACTTAAATCTATACTCGATGTTAACAAATTTCTCTTCTTTAGAAACGCTTTCCTTGCCATTGCTAGGCTATATTTTATATCCTCTCTACTTCGACCATCATCAGTTATTTTGCTCCCCAAATAGCAAAACTCCTTTACTACTTTAAGTGTCTCATTTCCTAATCTAATCTCTCAGCATCACCCGACTTAATTCGACTACATTCCATTATCCTCGTTTTTCTTTTGTTGATGTTCATCTTATACCCTCCTTTCAAGACACTGTCCATTCCATTCAATGTTCTTCCAAGTTCTTTGCTGTCTCTAACAGAATTACAATGTCATCGGCCAACCTCAAAGTTTTTATTTCTTCTCCATGGATTTTAATACCTACCCCGAACTTTTCTTTTGTTTCCTTTACTTCTTGCTCAATATACAGATTGAATAACATCGGGGATAGGCTACAACCCTGTCACACTCCAATCCCAGCCGCTGCTTCCCTTTTATGCCCCTTGACTCTTATAACTGCCACCTGGTTTCTGTACAAATTGTAAATAGCCTTTCGCTCCCAGTATTTTACCCCTGCCACCTTTAGAATTTGAAAGAGAGTATTCCAGACAACATTGTCAAAATCTTTCTCTAAATCTACAAATGAGAAACGTAGGTTTGCCTTTCCTTAATATTTCTTCTAAGATAAGTCGTAAGGTCAGTATTGCCTCACGTGTTCCAGCATTTCTACAGAATCCAAACTGATCTTCCCCGAGGTCGGCTTCTACCAGTTTTTCCATTCGTCTGTAAAGAATTCGCGTTATTATTTTGCAGCTGTGACTTATTAAACTAATAGTTCGGTAATTTTCACATCTGTCAACACCTGCTTTCTTTGGGATTGGAATTATTATATTCTTCTTGCAGTCTGAGGGTATTTCGCTTGTCTCATACATCTTGCTCGCCAGATGGTAGAGTTTTGTCAGGACTGGCTCTCCCAAGGCCGTCAGTAGTTTTAATGGAATGTTGTCTACTCCCGGGGCCTTGTTTCGACTCAGGTCTTTCAGTGCTCTGTCAAACTCTTCACGCAGTATCGTATCTTCCATTTCATATTCATCTACATCCACTTCCATTTCCATAATATTGTCCTTAAGTACATCGCCCTTGTATTGGCCCTCTATATACTCCTTCCACCTTTCTGCTTTCCCCTCTTTGCTTAGAACTGGGTTTCCACCTGATCTTTTGATATTCATACAAGTGGTTCTCTGCTCTTCAAGGGCCTCTTTATTTTTCCTGTACGCAGTATCTATCTTACCCCTAGTGAGATAAGCCGCTACTTCCTTCCATTTGTCCTCTAGCCATCCCTGCGTAGCCATTTTGCACTTCCTGTCGATCTCATTTTTGAGACGCTGGTATTCCTTTTTGGTTGCTTCATTTACCGCTTTTTTATATTTTCTCCTTTCATTAATTAACTTCAATATTTCTTCTGTTACCCAAGGATTTCTACTTGCCCTCGTCTTTCTACCTACTTGATCCTCTGCTGCCTCAGAGCTACCTATTCTTCTTCTACTGTACTTCTTTCCCCCATTCCTGTCAATTATTCCCTTATGCTCTCCCTGAAACTCTGTACAACCTCTGGTTCTTTCAGTTTATCCAGGTCCCATCTTCTTAAATTCCCACCTTTTTGCAGTTTCTTCAGTTTTAATCTACAGTTCATGACCAATAGATTGTGATCAGAGTCCACATCTGCCCCTGGAAATGTCTTACAATTTTAAACCTGGTCCCTAAACCTCTGTCTTACCATTATATAATCTATCTGATACCTTCTAGTATCTCCAGGACTCTTCCATGTATACAACCTTCTTTTATGCTTCTTGAACCAAGTGTTAGCTATGATTAAGTTATGCTCTGTGCAAAATTCTACCAGACGGCATCCTCTTTCATTTCTTACCCCCAATCCCTGTTCACCTACTATGTTTCCTTCTCTCCCTTTTCCTACTCTCGAATTCCAGTCACCCATGACTATTAAATTTTCGTCTCCCTTCACTACTTGAATAATTTCTTTTATCTCATCAGACATTTCATCAATTTCTTCATCATTTGCAGAGATAGTTGGCATACAAACTTGTACTACTGTAGTAGGCGTGGGCTTCGTGTCTATCTTGGCCACAATAATGCGTTCGCTATTCTGTTTACAGTAGCTTACCCACACTCCTATTTTTTATTCATTATTAAACCTACTCCTGCATTACCCCTATTTGATTTTGTATTTATAACTCTGTATTCTTCTGACCTAAAGTCTGGTTCCTCCTGCCACCGAACTTCACTAGTTCCCACTATATCTAACTTTAACCTATCCATTTCACTTTTTAAATTTTCTAAATACCTACCCAATCAAAGGATCTGACATTCCACGGTCCGATCCGTAGAACGCCAGTTTTCTTTCTCCTGATAACGACATCCTCCTGAGTAGTCCCCGCCCGGAGATCCGAATGGGGGACTATTTTACCTCCGGAATATTTTACCCAAGAGGACGCCACCATCATTTAACCATACAGTGAAGCTGCATGCTTTTCAGAGTTAGCATGCCAAAAAAAGCCCTGCGAAGGCTGTGGGCAAAAATGCAAAGAAAGAAATTCACTCACGGTCTGCTACTTAAGATGCTGGGAGCAGGGTCACCTAAAAAGGTGTATGGAGGGTGTGGGGGTTGGGAACCCCAACGAATATCAGGGCGCCTGGGCTTTTTAGGAGACCGTAGAAAAATATCTCTATATGTATGTTGTTCTTTATTCGGCTGTGTTTTTTTTTTAATTGAGTTTCTTTTTTCCGAACTGACCGTGCTGGGCGATCGTACAAGCACATATTGTCAGTGTTGCTAGTGATGCATTTGTTATTTTATAAATTTAAACTAACACGAAATAAATCGAGGCTATCAAAAAGATTTTATAGTTTACCTGACTTTGTTTGAAGCAGTTCCCCCTATACTTGCTTTCACTTGTGGAAAGAATTCATAAGTTTTCGTGGCGCTTGCCATTGTGCTTGTCACTGCTGCCAACCTATGTAAGGTGGCGCTCAGTGGAGCTTAAGTAGCCATTGCTCAATATTTGCTTATTGTCTGACCTTGAGCTGTGGTCTTAATTTAAATTCATATCACTTTCATTTCATCACGTAAGTACCAAATGTGAACTAGAAAGTCGCTTTAACGCGCATTCACAAAACACTATTACGTCCGTGCGTAATTTCCTTTACAGCAAGTGGTCAAAATGTAGCACTAGCAGTAAATGTTGTCAGTACTGTCGGAGATGTTCCCGCACATTCCACACAGCATGGCCACATCAGTGGTTACTGCTTCGCTCCTCGCGTTGGCCTCTGACATGACCCAAGAAAAGTAGAACAACCTGAGCCATCTGGCAATCAACATCAGTTTTAGAACACATATTGATAATCGACTGCGCCAGTGACTGATCACCTCTATCGCCACGTTAAACCATAAATACTTTCAACATTCAGCGTTTGGCCTCTGGTGACAAGAACAGCGTTTATTCCAGTGATAACAGGCCCATAGTAATTTAGAGATTCTAACATTGAGATTTTGCAATTTCAATAGAAACGGCGTTGGTAACAATACCGACGACTGGCTGTATTGCCAACGTGCTGGTGTTTTACGTGTGGTGAGTTTCAGATTTAAGTGGTGTGATTATTTTAATTTACTCAATTAACGTTAGGAGTTACAGCATGGTGAAAGGTGTTGCTTCCGTGAAAATCAAGCTTCTTAGCTTGTGGAAGTATCACAGGTATCTGTGAATCTATCAGCCAGTTCCCTTTATATTGTTTTTAATCTAAGGTACGGTAGTGTACAAGATTTGAAAAATAATTTAATACCATTCCTTTCACTGTTATTTAAAGCTTTCCTCATTCGTGTAAACGTATTTTAGTAGGTATTTTAATTATCAATGTCCAAGATTAATGTTAGGTTATTCATATCAGTCTGGTGCACAGAAGCGATGAAAGAAACTTTAACACAATGAAAAATTTGCGAAGGAGCTAGAGAAAATAAAAAGATAGACAGCTACTTTTTTTTCAAAAGATAATTCATTGTCGTTAGCAGAAGCAGAAACTTGTTCTGAGGAAAAACCTAAACTAGTTGCATCTTATTTAGGCATTTTGCCGCCTGTCGAAAGCGAGGTAAGCGAGTAAACGTCTAAGTCTGATGGATTTAGTGACTATTACTAGAATTCAAGTGATCCTGGGCACAGGCCATATCCATTTAATAACAGTGACAGACGGAATTGTCAGAAAGGGCTTTTCAAATATTAATCTACAAGCAGTTCAACAGTTTGTAGAGAAAATTCTTAATGCTCTAACAACAAATTTGAAGTAAAAATAGGCTGTTCAGTACGGAGTGAGAGCCAGAAAAAACTTTTGTTTTTTCCACACTTATTATTTCAGAATGGTCCCAAAAAGCCTGTTGCATCTAGTTTAACTAAACTAGATGAAGAATTTGTTCACACTAAAATATCGCGGAAAGAGCCTTACTCTATTACTCCCGATCACGAGAAAAGTTTGTTGCATAAAAATAATTATTTAGGATGGAGATGTTACGAACAAGCACATTCCAGGTTTGTGGAATATTTTGATTTGCAGAAAATACAGATGGTACAATAGTAATGTTATCACATATGTATTTAACAGTCATGAAATTTATTTTCAGCACTGTCGTGGTCAGTGCTTGGACACTGGGTCAAATATGGCTGGGTAAACAAAAGGCTTGTAAGAATTTATCTCTTGGCAACATTTTCTCATTGTGCACCTCATACTCCGAACTTAGTAGGACTACACGCTACAAGAAGCAATGAAATAGTAGGTACATTCTTCAGCTGTCTGAAACAACCATACATTTTCTTCAGTGCAAGCCCACAGAGATAGGAAGTGTTATTAAAATATAATATTTTCATGGTCTATCTGAAACAAAGTGCAGGGAAAAGTTGAGGCAGCGAAGCCTGTAGCAGAAAAGTTACCAGAAGTAATAGAAGCCTTAAAATACATAAAATGTCGCTGCAAGTTTACCTCATATGGGATAGCAGAAATAAACAGACTGATGAATTCTTTCTCCAAACTTAAAACACTGATCCTCTAGAATATTTGGACACACATTTTCTACCATTCTACAGTCATAAGGTATTTCTTTTGATACTTAAGAGCTCTCTAGTCTCAATTCTTAAGCAGAGCTAAAAAATGGCTACTGAATTTGGGACTGAGGAAGTTTTTCTTTTCAAAAAAGAGGGGAAGAAAAAGGAAGGTTTTCTTTGATGCATCTCATTACGGTAGTAGTGGAGCACATGTTACACATTCTCAGATGAAAATGAACAAAAATTTTAAAAAGAGGTTTTTGGCATGATCATAAGCAAGACTGTTTCTCTGATGGATTCTCAGTATGAAGAAATGAGAAATATTTTTTCTAATGTTGAAGCCATTTCTAGAATGAATACAACTTTGGATGATAGTGATACACAGAAATTAATTAGAACTCATCCTGATGATATGAGTGATATGGTTTGTATAAAAAGCAATGAGACTGCTTTTTTGCTGACGCGACTGTACTTCGCAACGCGCGCTCGCCCAATAAGTGTACGGCAATGATTGCCTGTCAATCGGGACGGCGTTGAGGACGAGGACCACTCCGGACGCCCGTCAACCAGCAAAACTGACGAAAGCATCGACCGTGTGCGCCTTTTATTGAACACCGACCGTCGGATTGTCAGTACGACAGCAGACGATTTCGGATTTGATAAAATGACAGTGCACAATATTATCACTGAAGAATTGTCGATGAATAAGATCTGCGCCAAGATGGTACGGAGGTTTTGCCAGACGTTCAAAAGCAATCACACGTTTAGATGCCTTCCAAGATCATCTCCAGGGCCTTGAAGTTGATCCAGAATTTTTTGATTATGTTATCACTGGAGACGAAACCTGGTGTTTCAGTACGACCCGGAGACAAAGCGCACGAGTGCTGAATGGCACACCGCTTCATCTCCACGTCCAAAAAAGGCTCGCATGAGCAAATCGAATGTGAAAGCCATTCAGATTGTTTTTATCGACGTCAGGAGCATTGTTCATCATGAATTTGTGCCCCAATGCCAAATTGTCAACG
Source organism: Schistocerca cancellata (assembly GCF_023864275.1). Lineage (NCBI taxonomy): Eukaryota > Metazoa > Arthropoda > Insecta > Orthoptera > Acrididae > Schistocerca > Schistocerca cancellata. The sequence continues at coordinate 498,996,819 of NC_064631.1, forward strand.
GTGCTTTTTATGGTGAAGTGCTCAAGAGACTGAAAGCCAGGGTCCATCACGTGAGGCCAGCCATCGCCGATGATTGGAAGGTGCATCATGACAATGCACTGAGTCACACCTGCTTCATGATGGACATCTAGCTGACAAAGAAAAGGATTCCAACGATTCCCAAGCCCCCCTAGAATCCCGATGTGGACCTGCCAGGCTTTTTTTTCCCCCAAGCTAAAAACTTCCATGGAAGGACACAGTCATGGTACCCTGGAGGAGGCCAAGCCGCTACGCCGAGGGCTTTGAAGGCCACCCCTGACTCAGCGTTTGAAGCGTGGAAATCTAGCATGGAGTGGGTTGTTGACTCTCAAGGATCATACATTGAAGAGTACTAAGTGGCTGTAGCGATACCTACCATAAATTTTGATTCATAAGCTCAGTCTCATTACTTTTTATGCAAACTCTATATTAGCACATAAATATAAATGTTTAAGTCAGTGACTGCTGCTACTTTCCACGATTTAACAAAGGCAATAGAAAACAAAGGGGTTCCAGTTCTTTTTCTGTATGAAATTTTTAAGTTTATGTTACAATCTGTAGTGTCCTGAACTTTACATTGCACTTAGGATTTTCATTACCCTAGTAGTGACTGTTGTTTCAGATGAGAGAGGACTTAGTGAACTAGCAATAATAAAAAAATTCATTTAACATCAACTTTAGGCAAAGAGAAACTTAATCATCCAACCCTCTTATCAATTGAGCATTAACTTACTTCTAAAATGAGTTTTAGTGATAGGGTCTGCACAGGATATTGTGGCCAATGCGCAGTGACTAATTTTTTATCCAAAGTGCTGGGTGAGTTCATTTGTTTGTACGGAAGGGGCGGCGGAGACTGCCTTCCAACATTTGGTTTGTCGGCGATAAGAGAATCGAGGTGCAATGTCTGCAGTTTTTCTGAAATTATGTTACAGAAACTATTTGGTAAAAAATATCGTTTTAACTCTACTTGTAGCTTTGTATGTCAGGTTCATTATGATGTGCCCATCATTTCGTTAATGGTCATAGTTATTATGATATTTAAGTGGAAGTGATACACTGCGCGAAATTCGAAAAAGTAGGCTATGAAAAATAAGGCTAAGAGGCCGTGGTCGAACAGTAAAATTCTTTCTCCTGACGTTTCGTTGCCAACTGTGGGTAACATCTTGCAAGATGAGCCAACGACTGGCTAATAGGCCGTGGAGGTTCCATTTATGTTTAGCACATAGACAGCGCCATCACTCGTCACGTGCTGTTGACACTGAAATTATCTCTGACTAACATCATTATTTTCGATCTAAGGTGATCGATTGTTATTGTCACATAGTTGGTACAAAATCGATCACCACATCTTATTTATCTAATTTTAAGCCTTCTCCTTCCCTGTTAAAATTATTGTTGTGTTTATATATCTCTATTGATTCTCTGTACATATGCGCATAATAATGTGATGTCTTACCTAGCACGCTCGTTTCATTAAATTTTATTTCATGATCACCATCTTCTAAAACATGTTCCGCTACAACCGATTTGTCGGTGTGTCCCAGACGGCAGTTTCTTTTGTGTTCGGTTGGACGGGTATTATCACCTTTTTGTTGTTCCCACATAAACCCTCCCATAACTACACAGAATTTTATACACCCCCAGGGGTTGCAAGAGGGCGTCGTGCTTCTTTTGCTGATATTAAACATTCATTAATCTTCTGGTGGGTCTAAAGATTGTTTCAGCTCGAAACGTGGACAGAACTTTCCCTTTACGGTCCATAAACTCTGGATAAATGGAACAAAAACTTTCCCAGCTGATGCTGGTTGTTTTTGCATGTTTTCAGATGCTTTTCTTTTGGGATGTAGTGCACGATAAATATCATTATCGCTGTATCCATTTTTCTTAAAAGCTGTTCGCAAATGATTCAGTTCGTCTGGCAAATAAACTGGCTAATGGATTTTAATAGCTCAGTCCACCAATGTTTTAATGACGCCTCTCTTCTGCCTAGAATGATGGTTTGAATCCTTATGGAGGTAACGATCGGTATGCATATCTTTCCAATATACCTTATGACCTAAAGTCCGATCTGCCCCTTTAATTACTGAACCATCCAAAAAAATTAAGCTGTCCACTACTCTCTTGTCACCATAGCATCTTATATCTTTACATTAATACTATTTAAATGCTCACCTCAGTAGATGTTGCCCACAGTTGCCAACAAAACATCAGGAGGAAGAATTTCTTCTCCTGTTCAACCATGAACTCTTAGCCTCGAAGTTTTAATTAATTAATCAACCACTGTTTCAGAAACCTCTTTCAACTGTGTCTGCACAAAATGTTAATGAGGTGAGAATGTGCAAATTCCCCTGTGTTTTGGCAAAAGAAGTGAATTTTTAACATGGTAACGAGAAAAATGTGTAGGTTTTACTCAAAATTTGCCACTCATGACACTTCCATGGAAGTAACAAATGGCTAATAAGCAAAAAAAAAAAAAAAAAAAAAAAAAAGGAAAAGAAAAAAGCATCTCTGCATTTTTGGCAGAATTATATTTAGATACTAACCGAAGCAGATGTGACATGTTTTCGAATGTTCACTGTGAAAGTGTGGGCATGGATGGGTCCTGCCTAATATTTACAAAAGATGTAGGTGCAGGCTGAACCATGGACCTTGCCGTTGGTGGGGAGGCTTGTGTGCCTCAGCGAGACACATGGCCGTACCGTAGAGGGGTATCTGTTGAGAGGCCACATAGAGGTGTGGTTCCTGAAGAGGGGCAGCATCCTTTTCAGTAGTTGCAGGGGCAACATTCTGGAGGAATGACTGATCTGGCCTTGTAACACTAACCAAAACGGCCTTGCTGTGCTGGTACTGCGATTGGCCGAAAGCAAGGGAAATTACAGCCTTAATTTTTCCTGAGGGCATGCAGCTTTACTGTATTGTTAAATGATGATGGCGTCCTCTTGGGTAAAATATTCCGGAGGTAAAATAGTCGCCCATTCGGATCCCCAGGCGGGAACTACTCAAGAGGACGTCGTTATCAGGAGAAAGAAAACTGGCGTTCTAGGGATCAGAGCGTGGAATGTCAGATCCCTTAATCGAGCAGGTAGGTTAGAAAATTTAAAAAGGGAAATGGGTAGGTTAAAGTTAGATATAATGGGAATTAGTGAAGTTCGGTGGCAGAAGCAACATTACTTTTGGTCAGGTGAATACAGGGTTATAAATACAAAATCAAATAGGGGTAATGCAGGAATAGGTTTAATAATGAATAAAAAAATAGGAGTGCGGGTAAGCTACTACAGCCAGTCATGGTGGACGAGCGGTTCTAGGCGCTTCAGTCTGGAAACGCGCGACTGGTACGGTCGCAGGTTCGAATCCTGCCTCGAGCATGGATGTGTGTGATGTCCTTAGGTTAATTAGTTTTAAGTAGTTCTAAGTTCTAGGGGACTGATGAGCTCCGATGTTAAGTCCCATAGTACACAGAGCCATCTGAACCATTTAAGCTACTACAAACAGCATAGTGAACACATTATTTTGGCCAAGATAGAAACGAAGCCCACGCCTACTACACCAGTACAAGTTTATATGCCAACTAGCTCTGCAGATGATGGAGAAATTGATGAAATGTGTGATGAGATAAAAGAAATTATTCAATTAGTGAAGGGAGACGAAAATATAATAGTCATGGTTCAAAAATGGTTCAAATGGCTCTGAGCACTATGGGACTTAACATCTGAGGTCATCAGTCCCCTAGAACTTAGAACTACTTAAACCTAACTAACCTAAGGACATCACACACATCCATGCCCGAGGCAGGATTCGAACCTGCGACCGTAGCGGTCGCGCGGTTCCAGACTGAAGCGCCTAGAAACGCTCGGCTACAACGGCCGGCTATAATAGACATGGTTGACTGGAATTCGAGAGTAGGAAAAGGGAGAGAAGGAAACATAGTAAGTGAATATGGACTGGGGATAAGAAATGTAAGAGGAAGCTGTCTGGTAGAATTTTGCACAGAGCATAACTTAATCATAGCTAACACGCGGTTCAAGATTAATAAAAGAAGCTTGTATACATGGAAGAATCCTGGAGATACTAGAAGGTATCACATAGATTATATAATGGTAAGACAGATATTTAGGAGCCAGGTTTAAAATTGTAAGACATTTCCAGAGGCAGGTGTGGACTCTGACCACAATCTATTGGTTATGAACTGTAGATTAAAATTGAAAAAAACTGCAAAAAGGTGGGAATTTAAGGAGATGGGACCTGAATAAACTGACTAATCCAGAGGTTGTACAGAGTTTCAGGGAGAGCATAAGGGAACAATTGACAGGAATGGGGTAAAGAAGCACAGTAGAAGAAGAATAGGTAGCTCTGAGGGATGAAGTAGTGAAGGCAGCAGAGGATCAAGTAGGTAAAAAGACTAGGGCTAGGAGAAATCCTTGGGTAACAGAAGTAATATTGAATTTAATTGATGAAAGGAGAAAATATAAAAATGCAGTAGATGAAGCAAGCAAAAAGGAATACAAACGTCTCAAAAATCAGATCGACAGGAAGTGCAAAATGGCTAAGCAGGAATGGCTAGAGGACAAATGTAAGGATGTAGAGGCTTATCTCACTAGGAGTAAGATAGATACTGCCTACAGGAAAATTAAAGAGATCTTTAGAGAAAAGAGAACCACTTGTATGAACATCAAGAGCTCAGGTGTAAACCCAGTTCTAAGCAAAGTAGGGAAAGCAGAAAGGTGGAAGGAGTATATAGAGGGTCTATATAAGGGCGATGTACTTAAGGACAATATTATGGAAATGGAAGAGGATGTAGATGAAGATCAAATGGGAGATACGATAGTGCGTGAAGAGTTTGACAGAGCACTGAAAGACCTGAGTCGAAACAAGGCCCCTGGAGTAGACAACATACCATTAGAACTACTGACGGTCTTGGGAGAGCCAGTCCTGACAAAACTCTACCATCTGGTGAGCAAGATGTATGAGACAGGCGAAATACCCTTAGACTTCAAGAAGAATATAATAATTCCAATCCCAAAGAAAGCAGGTGTTGACAGATGTGAAAATTACCGAACTATCAGTTTAATAAGTCACAGCTACATAATACTAACGTGAATTCTTTAAGTTTCTCATTTCTAGATTTAGAGAAAGCTTTTGATAATGTTGACTGGAATACTCTCTTTTAAATTCTAAAGGTGGCAGGGGCAAAATACAGGGAGCAAAAGGCTATTTACAATTTGTACAGAAACCAGTTGGCAGTTATAAGAGTCGAGGCGTAAGAAAGGGAAGCAGCGGTTGGAATGGAAGTGAGACAGGGTTGTAGCCTATTCCCGATGTTATTCAATCTGCATATTGAGCAAGCAGTAAAGCAAACAGAAGAAAAATTCTGTGTAGGTATTAAAATCCATGGAGAAGAAATAAAAACTTCGAGGTTCGCCGATGACATTGTAATTCTGTCAGAGACAGCAAATGACTTGGAAGAGCAGTTGAACGGAATGGACAGTGTCTTGAAAGGATGATATAAGATGAACATCAACAAAAGCAAAACGAGGATAATGGAATGTAGTCGAATTAAGTGGGGTAATGCTGAGGGAATTAAATTAGGAAATGAGACACTTAAAGAAGTAAAGGAGTTTTGCTATTTGGGGAGAAAAGTAACTGATGATGGTCGAAGTAGAGAGGATATAAAATATAGCCTGGCAATGGCAAGGAAAGCGTTTCTGAAGAAGAGAAATTTGTTAACATCGAGTATAGATTTAAGTGTCAGGAAGTCGTTTCTGAAAGTATTTGTATGGAGTGTAGCCATGTATGGAAGTAAAACATGGACGATAAATAGTTTGGACAAGAAGAGAATAGAAGCTTTCGAAATGTATTGCTACAGAAGAATGCTGAAGATTAGATGAGTAGATCACATAACTAATGAGGAGGTATTGAATGGAATTGGAGAGAAGAGGAAGTTTTTGGCACAACTTGACAAGAAGAAGAGACCGGTTGGTAGGACATGTTCTGTGGCATCAAGAGATCACAAATTTAGCATTGGAGGGTAGCGTGGAGGGTAAAAATCGTAGAGGGAGACCAAGAGATGAATACACTAAGCAGATTCAGAAGGATGTAGGTTGCAGTAAGTACTGGGAGATGAAGAAGCTTGCACAGGATAGAGTAGCATGAAGAGCTGCATGAAACCAGTCTCAGGACTGAAGACCACAAAAACAACAAGTGCAGGATTCAGTTTAGAATGGCGCTTCCCCTCCAGCGCTCAGCATTTCCCCTACAATGCCTGCCCACAGCCATCACCACTATCACTCTCCTCTCTCATCCCCTGCAGTCTGCGCATCTACCAACCAAAGTGTTATGCGTGGTCTCTACTGAGTTAACTTCATCAGCTGCAAGAAAAGATGACTTAGTGTTCTATCTACAGTTGTCGAAAACTGTTCCCCTGCCACTGACAATTTCAACCAGACTTTTAAAATCAAGATAACAAAGTATGCTCCAATGATTTCTCACAAAATTTTATTTGTGGTTCTTTTAGTAGGTATTATTACTATTATTATTATTGTGTGTTCTAATGTTTGTATTTATTTAAATACAGTATATGTAATTGAGAAATAAATGTGTATATTTAATTGAGAAATAAATTACTGATATCGCACTTTGCAGGTAGTCTTTCTCTTTACTGCTCATGTGTAAAGCAATGTACTGAAATCAGTATTTGTGATAACAAAGTCGTAAGGGTCGAAAAGGCTTGGGAGTACTCACAAAAGTCTACCAAGAAACCCATAAAATCTAAGGTGGGCCCTGCTGGGATGTGGTGAGTTTTCGGAATTATTTAAGATTGGTAGTAACATGCTTCTCGGAGCTACTGAATGTAGTATAATATTACTTGACGAATAAGAATACACTAATGAGAGTAGCTGTAAGTTGCGAGGAGAGGCTTTTAGCTACATTACTGTTTCTTGCTACTGGCAGAAATTATGAGGACCTCAAATTCAGTGCAGTTGTGTCCCCATATTCATTATCAAAAATGATTCCTGCAATGTAACCGATAGTTGCCTGGGGAAATTCATCACGGTAAACAAATGACGTTCATGTAAACTTTGTGACTGTTGGCTGTAATATAAAAACTGTCCCTTATAAGTTTAAGAAACTCATTTCAAATTATATGATGAAAGACTATAAATGTTGGTGGTGCACGCCATCTAATAATTGCAGCATCAGATACATAAGAAATGAGCATTTATCAACTATTATAACAGTAAAATAAGTCGTAAGCTATGCTTGTAATAGCAAAACGTGTTGCGATATGCTTTTTTCAATATGTCTAACCATGAAGTAAGCATATTTTATGAATAAAAGTTCGTCGATTTCTTTCCAATAAGTATCGGAAATGAAATCTAATCTGTCTATGAAATTTATTCGCAATTGCGGAAGCTTTCTGACATTGGCTGCGTTAGGTATGAAGATGTTACCTATTAGTGATATGTGTCTGTTTCTTCAGACATTGTTAAAAACAAGCAGTGTCTGTATTTCTGTTTCTAGATTTCATTTCCAATAAATTTAAAATCCAATTTTTTTCTATTTCAGCTTTTACATTTCATTTCCGATAAGTGTCGCAAGTAAACCTAAACTGGATTCATTAAAAATGAAACAAATGCTTATTTCTTAAATCTCTAGTGCTACACTCCCTGCATGACGTGTCTCACATACATATGCAGTCTTCCAGTTTCTCGAGAATGGTCATCTCAGTTTCGTCCGCCTCGCATTGTGTCACGTTTCAGCCCCTTAGCCATGGTTGAAAAGCGTTTAATCCAACTCGCAGTGAGGAAAGACTAACTTTTGACAGCGTACAAGGGTGGTTCTACCAGACTTCCCACCACGAAAAATCGGTCGATCTGTTGCCAAAACGTCTCCAAATGATTTGTTGGTCAGTCGGTGCGTGTTAGGGCTCTTAACCAACGAATATATATCAACAAATTGTGCTATAAAAATTGTAAATCAAAATGCGTACCAAGAAAGCGAGGCACTTATGCAGTTTAGCAGGTACGGAAAAAATTTTTCATTTTTTTTCAAAATTTGATCGATTATAGTCAAATTTGATACGCTGATTACGAATACGATATTTATTTTCGCCCCAGTCAATTATTTACATCAAAAAAATTGTTTTAAATTTTTTTAAAATTTTTTTATTTTTCAATATTTTGTCGATTTAGTGAATTCTGATGCGCTGATTTCGAATATAACATCCATTTTCATTTTCCCTTGACCGTCGGCGATATCTTCTGCCCGATAAGCGCGGCGCTGCCGATGACGCAACATTGCGTAATACACTAACTAATCAGTATTTTCAAATCATAGGCGGCCGCTGCCGCGGCCGCATTCCAAAAAAAAAAACTCCCAACCTAACCTCAAGTGGGCTACGCTACAGATCAATTTATGCAGTTTAGCAGGTACGGAAAAAATTTTTCATTCCAAATGTATCTGGCTTGGAGAGCTTTGTGGGTGAATATGTAAAGTTTGTTGGTGATTGTACTTTGTATTTTCATAAATAAAGTGATCTGTAGCGTAGCCCAGTTGAGGTTAGGTTGGGAGTTTTTTTTTTGGAATGCGGTCGCGGCAGCGGCCGCCTATGATTTGAAAATACTGATTAGTTAGTGTATTACGTAATGTTGCGTCATCGGCAGCGCCGCGCTTATCGGGCAGAAGATATCGCCGACGGTCAAGCGAAAATGAAAATGGATGTTATATTCGAAATCAGCGCATCAGAATTCACTATATCGACAAAATATTGAAAAATAAAAAAAATAAAAAAATTTAAAAAAATTTAAAACAATTTTTTTGATATAAATAATTGACTGGGGCGAAAATAAATATCGTATTCGTAATCAGCGTATCAAATTTGACTATAATCGATCAAATTTTGAAAAAAAATGAAAAATTTTTTCCGTACCTGCTAAACTGCATAAGTGCCGAAAGCGATTACCATTACGTCACTGGTCAAAGCCGACGGTTAGCATCGCATTATTTATTTAGCCTATGGCGTTATACCAGACATGAATTAATTACTAGTCTCCAATACGACATTCGTAACGCAAATTGCTCTTGACACGAACACAGAGAACTACACTCTTCTTGTATGTACTGTACCGCAGCAAATGAAGGCATTCTTGACGCCTCATCGTTTTGCTTTTAGAACCTCATACCACAGGGCAACATGAAGCTTGTCTTTCTTATTTTACCAGTACTTTCGGAAAGGTAATTCCAAAAACAAAATAGAATTCCTTCACAGTTTCCTCTTCGAATCAGTCTACTGCAATCAAAAAATCACCGAATGTGAGAAAGACATTTAAGCTGATAAAAAAAACCAGGACCGATACGAGAACCTTTTCCCCCACAGGCGACGTATTATTTGGCTCTCCCCTCACCTCTTTTCTCTCGTACATCTTCACTGGTGCTGAACATAACAGTTCTTTGTATGTACCGGTACATGGAAGACTTTAAAACTTGTTACACCATTCGGTGCGCTAGATATGACCCAAGAGTCATCCGTTTATAAAATCGTATCTCAGAAGATGAAAAAAGTGTATAAAAACACATGGGAGAAAGCTTAAAAATATGACATGTGGAAACTAGTATGGAACTCTCAGCTTGACTGAGAATACAATGTTTATGTTGCCCCTACAGCACGCAGCACCATTTTATTACAAGAAGACAACCCACTGTAGTCTATACAACTTTTATAATCTTACATATACGAAGTAAGTTGTACTTTTGATTAATCTCTTACCTCAAACAGTCTTGCAACAATTGGGTTCACACTAGCAACAACAGCCGGACACAGATTTTGTGTGGTCAGTAAATTCAGCGTAGCGAGAGTGAACAGACTTGATTCAAAATCCGGTTCGATTCTTTTCAAACCCATGTCGCCGCAAAAACCAATAACGCAGGAATTAGTAATATGCAGAACCATTCCTATTGCTACAATCTGAAGCCAGCGCCCATCTAAAGCCATTTTCGTTAGTTTTTTCTACTGGAATTTTGAAAATTTGCGTTGCTTCCACCGTCAATTTTATAAACGTTGTTAGATGCGAATAACAGTCTATGAACAAGGAACTTGCATTTTATCTACAATCAAAGATGTTACTTGCTCTTGTTACATGGAAAGATATAAAATAAATACTACTGATGAACTGTGTTCTTTGTCCTAAAATTGAAATGATTGAGGATGTCAACATTAGGCCTACTCGAGATTCAGCAAATTTCTTTTTCAGTAAAGAATGTAAAAATTATGCTTTTCATAAACGCTGGGCTTAAAATGACAAAGCTATTTTATGCCACTACTCTTAAAATTAATTATTAAAAGTAGAACAGACAGAGCAAACGACTTTATTTTTTCGAATACAATACTGAAAAATTTTCTTAAAATGTTGATTTTTTTTTTTGATTGTTGCAATTAACAACACAGAAAATATTTCGTACTTACTAGGTAGTCAAAATTACTTCAGTAGTGTTCAAAGCTGAGGATTTGTGATACTGGTCATCTACCATCGAGGCTGATAATCTTTTCAGTGACATTAATTACATGTTGAAAGAATAAAAAAGGTATCGAATTGATTGTTGTCCGTAGTGTAATTTTTTCGTTTCTATTTCTGACATTTACTATTCAGGTTCCCAAGGCCTGTAGCTTCATTAAAGCCAGTAGCTTTCTTTTATAGTGTTTAGTTAAATGGTTATCCAGAGAGAAAATATTTTTCGTATTAACTTAATGTACAAACGACTGTTTGTGTACCGTAGATATCCTCGTCATTTTTAAGCAGCATAAAGATTTTGTACTTGACAGGCAAGTCGCTTGATGTGGTTGTGCGCAGTATACTGTATACTGCTGATGCGCTATACGTCCGAAAACCGGTCTGGCAATTAAATGCTTTTGAAGCACAGCTCATGGTGCATATTGAGAAGTTCTTTTCCTAACACAATGGCTACGAGTGAACGACATACTTAAAAAAGCACACGGTACTGCTTGAGTACCGTAAGTTAAACTTGAAAATCACCACTCGAAGAGTCCAAAGGTAGTTCTCGTCCGTAGTAGCACTTCACACCATGCGTCATGGATAATTCTAAAGAACCATCGATACACTGCCAGCTAGACAGTCAAAGGATATCTTGGCTGTTATATACAAATGACAAATGAATATGTCGTATGATACTAGCGAATAAATAAATAAATCATTTCTCAAGTTTCTTGTGAAATTTTGAAAAGTTTTTCAGTCCCGCTTGCTGCTACTGGTAATCCCGAAGTTGTTCTGTAATGTGATAATGTATGTGCACAATTTTCGGAGTTCTTCGACCATTACACTTGTCACTGACTGAGGACAGAAACTGTCGTGCTATGCATTTATCTGCAAGATCTCCGGCTACCAGCCAAGTAACGTGGCGTGCCCGGTAGAATAGCTGTCTGTGACACCCTAAAAGGGCAACTGCCGTATGTTTACTGATGTTGTACGTTGTATCCTCCGTTATACCGTAGTGACATTACATCAACAGGTAATATTTCCTATTTTGGTGCTGTTGTCGTTATTGATTGATGACAAATAGTTCCTTGTGCACGACACATTATCGCGTGACACCATCATGTCTTTTGATCGTGATGAAGTCCGACCAAATCATTGGGTTCGGCCATTTACCTAGTGAGGTTGTCGTGTAGTTCTGCATATCACTTTTTGTATATGCATTGGACACACCAGTACTTGGACTACGAGGAAGCAAAAGACTGAAGCAACAATGGATGAGAATGATATCTTATGCAGTAAAATTCTTACACGAAATAAAATACTGTGATGGGACGCTGCAGATGACATTAGCAGTGATGTCGCATGACATTTAATACCCCATTAGCTAAAATTACATAAGTAGATTACTTATGTAAACGTATCCTCTAATTAAGCTTAGAACTTTAGTTCACTTATCTTCATTTTAGCAGTTATAAAATTCATTTGGTATTTAATAGTATAGAAAAAAATGTGATTTAGCATAAACTCGTCAAATTTCTCTCAGAGGTGGTCTAAGAAGCTACCTGGCATTGGGACTTCACTTGCTTATCAGATTTGGCATTTATACTAGCACCCCACATTTACTGCCTTAATTAATTTTTACTTAGAATACATTACAGGTTAGGGGAAGTGAACTCGTCAGAATATTCCTGCCCCTTAACGTCACTGAGAAATATCTCCGTAATGATTGTTTAAACATACTGCCTACCAAAATTTTTAGCACTCAGAAGACACGGTCGGATGCCGAGGTAACTTGGTGTCCACCATAAGCGGGTCTGCAAATGACTATAGTCCGATTCACGGATGATGGAGGCTGACGCAGACTGAGACACGCGGACAGGCATTGCAGTGTTGCCAGTTCCAAGCGATGGTTGTGGTATATGCATACATGTGCTTTGCACTTGAAGAAAGCTGTATCCTGCATCTCACTTGCTCAGAATGACCAGACGTACCTTAAATAAAGTACTCTTTTTCATCTTCTTCTCTATGCACACTACACTTTCCCTTTATTTATACATGCTGCACTCTTTTTGAACTTCTTAGTTTCGTGAAATCTAAAATGCCCTGGGTTCAAAGTTGGCAGCACTAACGTCAGTTTATGACGTATCGCTGTACATATGGCAATGTGTGGCACTCCACCCTCCTCGCGTACCCAGCATGAAACCATCACATTACACAGGGAGAAGCTGTGTCTGTTACAATGGAGATGCCTTTATTGAGCAGACGCCAACTTGCAACGCAGCCCCCACCACTGTCTAGCCGTCAGCGCTCTTATCTGCAGAGTTATTTAGCGCATATTGTTGTACATGCGCAAGTCAATGTGGGTCTTTGTTGAATTAGTTTGCGGTTGCTACCTCACTGTGGACGGTGTATGATCAACAAGTGAACAGCTGCTCAACAAGAACAGTGGAAAAACTGAAATGGCACGTCGGAAATATAAATTTCAAGATCGTTTTTAGAGTGACTACCTTGGCAAAAAGCGAATTAAAGACGACGACTGAAAGGCAAAATGTGTCACCTGCAATGTAATTTTTGTCAATCCAAAACAAAAGTAAGGACGATATTCAACAGCATTTAAATACACCACTGCACAACTTAAACGTAAAACATAGTTCGGCTGCCAAAACTAGGTTAGAAATGTTCTTTCGACCAAAGCAAGTGTGTCCAGAGGATCTGAATCTGCGTCACATGGAACTCGTGTGATCATATCATGTTGTTGTTGAGGTCTTCAGTCCTGAGACTGGTTTGATGCAGCTCTCCATGCCACTTTATCCTGTGCAAGCTTCTTCATCTCCCAGTACTTACTGCAACCTACATCCTTCTGAATCTGCTTAGTGTATTCATCTCTTGGTCTCCCTCTACAATTTTTACCCTCCACGCTGCCCTTGATGCCTCAGAACATGTCCTACCAACCGGTCCCTTCTTCTTGTCAAGTTGTGCCACAAACTCCTCTTCTCCCTAATTCTATTCAATACCTCCTCATTAGTTATTTGATCTACCCATCTAATCTTCCGCATTCTTCTGTAGCACCACATTTCGAAAGCTTCTATTCTCTTCTTGTCCAAACTATTTATCGTCCATATTTCACTTCCATACATGGCTACACTCCATACAAATACTTCCAGAAACAACTTCCTGACACTTAAATCTATACTCGATGTTAACAAATTTCTCTTCTGCAGAAACGTTTTCCTTGCTATTGCCAGTCTACATTTTATATCCCCTCTACTTCGACCATCATCAGTTCTTTTGCTCCTCAAATAGAAAAACTCATTTACTACTTTAAGTGTCTCATTTCCTAATCTAATTCCCTCAGCATCACCCGACTTAATTCGACTACATTCCATTATCCTCATTTTGCTTTTGTTGATGTTCATCTTATATCCTCCTTTCAAGACACTGTCCATTCCATTCAATGTTCTTCCAAGTCCTTTGCTGTCTCTAACAGAATTACGATGTCATCGGCCAACCTCAAAGTTTTTATTTCTTCTCCATGGATTTTAATACCTACTCCGATTTTTTCTTTTGTTTCCTTTACTGCTTGCTCAATATTCAGATTGAATAACATCGGGGAGAGGCTACAACCCTGTCTCACTCCCTTCCCAACCACTGCTTCCCTTTCATGTCCCTCGACTCTTATAACTGCCATCTGGTTTCTATACAAATTGTAAATAGCCTTTCGCCCCCTGTATTTTACCCCTGCCACCTTTAGAATTTGAAAGAGAGTATTCTAGTCAACATTATCAAAAGCTTTCTCTAAATCTACAAATGCTAAAACGTAGGTTTGCCTTTCCTTAATCTATTTTCTAAGATAAGTCGTACGGTCAGTATTGCCTCACGTGTTCCAACATTTCTACGGAATCCAAACTGATCTTCCCCGAGGTCGACTTCTACCGGTTTTCCATTCGTCTGTAGAGAATTCGCGTTAGTATTTCGCAGCTGTGACTTATTAAATTGATAGTTCGGTAATTTTCACAGCTGTCAACACCTGCTTTCTTTGGGATTGGAATTATTATATCATAATGCCGCACATAATCAATCGTTTAGAAGTAAGGACTGCACAAGCACTCTTCTCGGAAAGTCATGTGATCAGCGACTTTCTGTTGCAAGAACTAAATCAGAAGCTGTTGTTACTAATGTTCTTTGTAACTGGTTTGGAGAAATATTAAAAGAAGAGATTAAGTCAACAAATTTTGTCGTAGTGGCAAGTGATGCATCAATATGCTTATTTTTCTGATTACAATCTACAAATTTTCCAGCGTGCCTGACAACATGAATATAAATGTAAAAGTGAGGCTTCCGCGATTTTGCATTCATCCAAACGACACTGCTGAGACTGTTGCAGAACATGTTCAGGCTATGTTAAGGTGTTACATGCTGAAAGAAAGAATTATTGCCGCGCTGAGAGGCCGCGCGGTTAGAGGCGCCATGTCACTGATTGCGGGACCCCTCCCGCCGGAGGTTCGAGTCCTCCTTCGGGCATGGGGGTGTGTGTTGTTCTTAGCATAAGTTAGTTTAAGTAGTGTGTAAGTCTAGGGACCTATGACCTTAGCAGTTTGGTCCCATAGGAATTCACATACATTTGAACATTTTTTGAAAGAATTATTGGTTATGTCGCAGACAATGCATGTGTCAATTTTGGCGCTCTGGCAAATACAGGTCAAGGTAACAATGTACACACTATACTGGGAAAGACATTTAAAAGAAGATGCTGACAGTAAGGTGTGCTGCACATATTATTAATAATTCACTGGATTCTGCAAAGGCAAAGACGATACCTGTTGACATAAACAATATCTGTTAGAAGATATATCATCACTTTGATATTTACACAGTACGTGCCAATAAGTTGAAAGAATCCTGTGACTTCATTAGAATCCAGTATCAGCAAGTGCTGCAGCATGCGAAGACTCGGTGGGTCTCTCTCTTTCCGTGGTGGAGCGTATCTTAATATTGTTTGAACCGTTGAAGAGCTATTTTTAAGTAAGTTCTTTGAAGAGCAAGATAGTGAAGTGTGGTTTCTGTTTATTCATTCATAACTTAATTTGTTCACTAATTTTCTTACAAGAATTCAGAAGGAAGGTATTACTGTAATTGAAGTAGCAGCAGAATATAACGATCTACTTTAGAGGTTTGGAGACAGGCAAGTTACGGCAAGAAAAAGGAATAAAAGTGAGATAGCGTTAATACTTTCATCCTTCTTTACCTCCTCTACATTACTGCAGATGACGTGTCACTGAGCACATTTGTACTGAGCATGCAGTACACGTGAGGTGCCTAGTTGTTTCCACTGCCCTGTGTGGAATACATAAGTGCTTGTACACTTCACTAACCTGCTGTCTTCATGATGATGATGTCCCCAGCGCAGAAAACAGCACGCAAGTCGTGGAGTCTTTTTCTTGAGGCTGAAATTAACTTCGCAAGGAACTGCTGCTACGAATAAACTATAACTCATTTGGGATACCACTCGCGTTTTTATTGATATAGACACGACAAACTATTCTTGATCATAACGTATTGAACATATCTTTCCACAGTCATTATATCTGGCTAAAATAACATGAAATACATCCTGCCACAGACAACATGTCTGTCTACTGGAACCGTCAGAACTGGAGAATAAAATTATATGAATCAAATACTACTATTACAGACAATATGTCTGTACCTAGCGACGGTCGGAACTGTAGTAAATGAAATTGCAAGAAACGAATACTGCTACAACAGACAACATTTCTGTCTACTGGAACGGTCAGAACTGGAGAGCCGGACTGCCCGAGACACTTCGCGCGCCAAGCCAGCAAGACGTGACCCGAACGCTACCGAAGTGCATCGGCAGTAATATCATCAGTCTTTTGTTTTAGTAATACTTTGATTTTAATAATTTTGAAATGACTGATTGATAGCTGGCTGTTGAGAGATGAAGTAATTTGGATGACAGGTTTAATTAATAGTAGCATCTAAAGTTTAACGTTTTGGCGCCCTACCGCCGAACACAGCAGCCAATCACAGAGCAGCAGCATCATGCAGGCGGTCTTTCTCACGGGAATGGTACCGAATCTAACATCTGTCACCGGTACCTCATCCCACATTGCGTCATCTCCATGCTTCCTGCATCTCCACTGCCCTGGGAATAGCTTCCTGGAGCCCAATATGACGGCTGAATAAGCCAGAAACATTACAAAGCGAATACATTTATTACACTGCAGAACACATTAGCAGAGAAGGGTGTTGCAAACAAAACTCAGTTTCAGTAAACTGTCAGTACATTTTACTACGAGTGTCTCCTACACTTAAAAAATTTGTCTAAATGGTTTATTAAAGATGTGCTTGAACTAAGGAAGTTGCTGTTAAATTCTGTCATAACATATGAGGAATTTAAATCATGCTTTGAACTGTACGAAAATATAAGTGTATACCATGGTGACGAAAACATTACTTTGGATACGTACTCCATCATAAAGCGAGTAACTGAAGAGTACTTGGAATCCTGGAGAACTAATAACGTGTGTTTTCAGAAAAAATTGAAGATTGTCCTACAATGCTTTATGAAGAGTGATCGTGATTTAAATGAAAAATTTAAAAGATTCATGGTGTTCATTTTTGCTATTCCACAAACCAATGCAGACTGTGAAAGAGAGTTCAGTGTTATTTCAAACTACTGGTTCTCTGAAAAAAGCTTTCAGCAGAGACAATGGAAAGTGGGAACCTCAGAGAAATATAACAATGAGGGACAAAGCTGCAGCGCACAACAGTCTTAAGTGTTTGTATGTTATAATAAGCGAAGGCAATGTTAAATTATGTATTTTTAAGTGAACAAATAAATATTACATCTTTGGACAATTCAATTGATATGTACTCTTTTTCAGTTATAAATATATGCTCCCCTTCACTTGCCTATGCAGAAATTGTCGCTTACTAACTAGCAACAAATAGAATATGTTTCCAGAATGAGATTTTCACTCTGCAGCGGAGTGTACGCTGATATGAAACTTCTTGGCAGATTAAAACTGTGTGCCGGACCGAGACTCGAACGCGGGACCTTTGCCTTTCGCGGGCAAGTGCTCTACCAACTGAGCTACCCAAGCACGACTCACGCCCCGTCCTCACAGCTTTACTTCTGCCAGTATCTCGTCTCCTACCTTCCAAACTTTACAGAAGCTCTCCTGCGAACCATGCAGAACTAGCACTCCTGAAAGAAACGATATTGCGGAGATATGGCTTAGCCACAGCCTGGGCGATGTTTCCAGAATGACATTTTCACTCTGCAGCGGAGTGTGCGCTGATATGAAACTTCCTGGCAGATTAAAACTGTGTGCCGGACCGAGACTCGAACGCGGGACCTTTGCCTTTCGCGGGCAAGTGCTCTACCAACTGAGCTACCCAAGCACGACTCACGCCCCGTCCTCACAGCTTTACATATCAGCGCACACTCCGCTGCAAAGTGAAAATCTCATTCTGGAAACATCCCCCAGGCTATGGCTAAGCCATGTCTCCGCAATATCCTTTCTTTCAGGAGTTCTAGTTCTGCATGGTTCGCCGGAGAGCTTCTGTAAAGTTTGGAAGGTAGGAGACGAGATACTGGCAGAAGTAAAGCTGTGAGGACGGGGCGTGAGTCGTGCTTGGGTAGCTCAGTTGGTAGAGCACTTGCCCGCGAAAGGCAAAGGTCCCGAGTTCGAGTCTCGGTCCGGCACACAGTTTTAATCTGCCAGGGAGTTTCAAATAGAATATGTATTCACTAAATGTCTATCTACGATCACGTTTAACGCTCGCACTGGCTACGATATTCGCAGCAGAGCACTCAGAAAGCTACCGAACGCTCGTTGCCTATCGGACAATGCATGACAAGGTACGCAGAACAGCTTAATCGACCGCTATTATTCGTGACTGCAACTATAGTGTTACAATCCTCTGTGACAAGTAGAACTGCCAGCGGAGTTCAGATGGTTCAAATGGCTCTGAGCACTATGGGACTAAACATCTGAGGTCATCAGTCCCCTAGAACTTAGAACTACTTAAACCTAACTTACCTAAGGACATCACACACATCCATGCCCGAGGCAGGATTCGAACCTGCGACCATAGCGGTCGCACGGTTCTAGACTGAAGCGCCTAGAACCGCTCGGCCATCCCGGCCGGCGCCAGCGGAGTATATTAGTGCTGTTCGTGTTTAGTGTTGTTGTTAGGCCTGGTAGGGCATATCAGGGGTATGAACACTGTCACATGTTGAATGATCACTCTGAAGAACATGGAGATAGCACATACTCATGTGAGGCAGAGTTCATCGGCACCTGACAGCGTTGGAAATCGACACCATTATACGTGGTCGAATCGTGCAACATCCGGGTTTGTTGGGCATAACGGATGTAACAGTAGCCCAGTGTTTAACTGCATGGGGACATGAGACCAGGCGTACCTATCGTCAAGGTTCTGGTCGATCACATCTGATCATCACGAGGGATGATCACCATGTTTGGCCTGAACCCCTCCGTCTCTGCACCTGCCGTCTGAGAACAAATAATGGAATCCCTGCAACATTCTATTGTCCTGTGCTCTTGGTAGGAGACTAAATCGGAGGCTGAGACTGAATCGGAGGCTCAGACGGTTCTGCGCCATAGGGTGCGCCATAGGGTGGTTGGGTATCGGGTTCCGCTGAATAGGTCAGGAGTCCATTACACGCTGGAGGTGCCTACATGGGTAGCAGGGGCTGTGTGTATTCAATATTCAGTTTATTCACCATTGACCACTTACAGCGGAACAGGTCTGAACATTATATATACAGCTAAGAAGTTTTACAATTTAGTTCCAATCTTTTCGAAATATCCTTAAGTATTAATGTCAGTCTCGTTTATTTCAAATACTTCGCCTGTCTCGTAAAATGGGTGTTTGAGTAACCAATCATAGACTTTAACTTTGAAAATATTATAGCGCAATGCCCAAGCAGGTATTGGAAATTTATTAAAAAGTTTTAAGCACGCTGTTTTGTGTGAGTTTGCAGTCTTGAGTCTGTGTCTCGATATGTCAAGATTCCGTTTGCCTCTGATATTGTGACGTTGCGTCATCTCTCAGGTGGCGGACTCGTTTATGTTGCTTTTGACATACAGCAACGCTGTGTGTATGTATAGATTAGCAACAGTTAATATCTGGAGATTGATAAAGACAGGATGGTAGTGTTCCTTAGGTGTAACTTTGCTCATTATTCTCGTAACTTTTTTTTTTTTTTTTTTTTTTTTTTTTTTTTTTTTTTTTTTTTTTTTTTTTTGCAATATTTCACTGACATAGCTGGAATGGCCCCATAGCAGTATGCCGCACCATATGTGCTACTGAAACAGGCCAAAATATTCAACCTTCAAATACTAACCAGTGACTGCATCGGTCAGTTTCCACATGAGATAGCTAACTCTTGCTGTTCTATTGCAGAAATGGTTAGTATGTCCCTCCTAGTTTAATTTCGAGTCAATGTGAAAGCCTAATAGCTTTACTGATTTACTTTCCACAGCTGTTGCCAGTCCCTGAATTAGGACCTGTGCTTTATCACGATTGCAAAGGAATTCGTTGTTAGCTGGATGTACATTAGATTCTCAAAAGCTTTGGAGAAAATTGGGAAAGCAGAAATTGGTCGTAAGTTTTGGGGCAGATGCTTATATCCTTTTAGGGAGAACTTTAGCAATTTTGAGTGCATCGGGGAAAGCTCTAGATTCTAAACATATATTGAAGATGATAGGAAGATGTTGACAGATGATACATATTATTTTTTAATCACGTAGTTGGTGAACCAATAACAGTCCATATTTCTGGAGATTGAGAATCTTGACACAGCTTTTATAATATTCTTGGGGGTGACAGCATAACAGTGGAAGGCATACCACTTAGGTGGCTCAGTACCATGAAGAGCTAGAGCACAAGTGCCACTTTCTTTAATTTTGTCTTTCAGCTTGCATATAGAGGTTATAAAGTAACCATTTACTTCTTCAGGGTCCAGTGCTGCATCTTCTGTGTTGGTTTGGGACTTTTCTTCATTGATTGTACCATGCTACTTTCAATTTGTTGGAAGCACCTTCTATGCAACGTTCATATGCAAATTTCATGCCCAGGGTCAGTTTGTTTTTGTAATTCTTTTTACAACGTAAATTAGTTCTATATGAGCTGTCATCCAGCTCAGACTCCTGCTTACAAGAACTTTTATATATTCTGTACACTCTGAGCGTATCTTCCCTAATATGAGTCAGCTCATCTATATATCATTTCAGGCGCTTCTTTTTCTGTTTATGCTTAGGCCTAATTCTGATTAATGATGAACAGGAGTACCGTGTTTCAGTGAGTGTTTTCAGGAAGTTATCAAACACTGCTTCCTCAGCGCCCTTCCCAAGTTGTGTCTTGCATACAAAGTCCCAGCTAACATCAGTTATTCTGTCAAACAATAGATTAATATATTCATCTTTTGGCCTCTAGCGTACCCCTGATGCTGGCTGATGTGTCTGACTTAGGCCACAGATCACCGCAGAATGTTAAAATAAAGGGTTCATGGTCTCCTCGTGCACCACTAATAAGTCATACATATTTGTAGAAAATTAAACTATAATATTCTCCAAACAGGCGTTATTCCATGTGGGTAGCTTGTATAATGTATATTTGGAGACCTTAATATATTAATTGTTTCATGTTCATAATTGTTGGTCATTTCAATGTTGAAATCACCACAGGTAATGACTTTTAGCTTTGTTTTCAAAATTTTCCTCGTAAGCAGTTCAAATCTTTCAAAAAATATATTTACGTCTCCTCCTGGGGATCTATACAAAATAACGATTGTGGTATTATCTGCACTAAGTCTTATACAGGTAAGTTCTGCATCTAGTTCAGTACGATAAAAGCTAAATTCTATCTTATGAAACATAATATTATCTGTCACAAATGTGAGTGCCCCTCCATTCCTTATTTCACGTATATACAAATGTGATCAGCAGTGTAACCTTGAGAAACAAAATATTCTACCTGATCTTCAGTCATCCAACGTTCTGATACACATACAACATAAACATCTTCAATATCACAAAAATGTTCTAACTCTAAAATGTTGTTCGTAATGCAGCAAAGGTTCGTTTGCACTAAAATAATGGATTTAGGTTTATTGTTTATTGTCTGTAAACACTCCGCAGATCCAAGAGGTTTATTGCCTATCGAGCAACCGTCTTTTACCCTAGAAAATTTCTTGTTTTTGTGTCTTCCTTCTTTTTGCTTTCATCTGAAGAGTACTTCTGGGATGAACGATGGAGGTGCTGTCTTCATCTGTGTGCAGTAAATATCTTCACTTCTCGATGGTGGATGTCTTGCTCTGGCAGGCTGTGGATGATTTGTTTCTGGGATAAATATGTTGTCACTGTGTTGTTTCACCTGCTGCCACTGTTCTTATAACTTCTTCTCTTTCAACACTTTTTACTATAATCGTTTCTTTACGTCGTAGTATTGGAGTAGCAAGATTTTTTCGTAGGAAAGATACTTTGTACATCTCTTTTACAGTTGACAGTGAAATTTTGTCATATTCTGATTTTTAGAAAAAAAACTTTTTACAAAATGGTTCTAAGCACTATGGGACTTAACATCTGAGGTCATCAGTCGCCTAAGACTTAGAACTACTTAAACCTAACTAACCTAAGGACATCACACACATTCATACCCGAGACAGGATTCGAACCTGCGACCGGACTGAAGTGCCTAGAACTGCTCGGCCACAGAGGCTGGCAATCGATTTCTTAAAGGAAGCTTAAATTCCTTTGAAATATGTTTAGACTTTGCACGTTTACTGAGCTTTGCAGTTTGGGAAATACACTATGTGAACAAATATATGCGGACACCTGACTGAAAAGACTTACAAGTTCGTGGCACCCTCCAACGGTAATGCCGGAATTCAGTATGGTGTTGGCCCACCCTTAGCCTTCATGACAGCTTCCACTCTCAAAGGCACACGTTCAATCAGGTGCTGGAAGGTTTCTTGGGGAATGGCAGCCCATTCTCAACGGAGTGCTGCACTGAGGAGAGGTATCGATATCGGTTGGTGAGGCCTGGCATGAAGTTAGCGTTCCAAAACATCCCAAAGGTGTTCTGTAGGATTCAGGTCAGGACCCTGTGCAGGCCAGTCCATTACAGGGATGTTACTGTCATGTAACCACTCCGCCACAGGCCGTGTGTTATGATCAGGTGCTCGTTCGTATTGAAAGATGCAATCGCCATCCCCGAATTGCTCTTCTACAGTGGGAAGCAAGAAGGTGCTTAAAACATCAATGTAGGCCTGTGCTGTGATAATGGCACGCAAAGCAACACAAAACGGGTCAGAACACTGTTGCAGAAATAACGAAAAAATCATGCCAAATTTAAACGAATGCCACATCTCCGGGATCGGCTATCTTTTACAGAAATTCGAAATTTAGCGCAGACTTCAATGCAAGGTGCTTATAATAGTTTCCACAACGAAACTTTTTCTCGAAACCTGTCAGAAAATCCAAAGAGATTCTGGTCGTATATGAAGTATGCTATCGGCAAGACACAATCAACGCCTTCTCTGCGCGATAGCAATGAAGATACTGTAATAACAGTTTTCTATTAGAAAATTTTTTAGACATTTTTTGAAAATATTTTTATTATTTATTTCTCTCAAGATTGAAGGGAGTTTTTCAAAGGCTTTTGGTCCAGCGTATGATGGCTTTTTTTTTTATTTTGTGGTGTTGTGTGTAGGCTCATGGAAGAGGGTCCGTTTTCTTGTGTCATGGTTGTGTTGTGTGTTGTTATCTCTAGTACTGGAAGAATATTTTAATTTTGTCCAACAGAGGAGTTTGTATAGGTATATACTGGGTAATGTTAGTATTTTGTGAGGTTGGCTATCACTCTTATGGCTCTTTTTTGTAATTTAAATATTTTATTAATGTTTGTTTTCGAGGCACCTCCCCACAAAATTATGCCATAACTTAGGCTAATACCGCAGTGTAACATTAAACTAGGGCAATACTGCTAAGTTCTTAGTAATTTCCACCCAGATTTATAAACAGTGAAATAACAAGACATACCCCAGGGACAAATTAGGGAAAATCAAATTATTTACATTACTATCTGCACTGGTCACTAAACACACTAGTGCAATGAAAATGACCTGTCTCTTTCAGTTTTCATGTGATTTGAGGTATCTTTTGACCCCAGAAGCATTTTAATGCTTGTACCATGTCTGTTAGCTTTTTGCATTCAATCACTGTGTCGCACAACTGTCTCAAAAAATTCAAACTATTACCTGTTTCATTGAAAGTATCATAATGGGTCTAGGCAGAAATATGAACTTATCAAAGACATTCAGTACTGTGCAACATCATATCTTGCTAGAGATTTAGAAGGTACTGGTATAGGAGGATTTGCAAAAAAATGGTTCCAGTCTTATCTTCATAACAGGGGACAGGTATAGAAATTATCTTAGCAACTATTAGAAACCAAAGTATTGCTTACAGCTATGATCTTTAGATTGTACCATCTGGGGTTCATCAGGGCAATGTACTTATTTATGTAAACTAGATCAAGATTTCATTCAGTGGTAATCCTATAAACCTGTTTGCAGATGATACAAATGTTGTTGTAACTGACATAAACTGGGAAGTTCCAACATATGCAACTAGACTTTTGAAATATTTACAAAATTAGTTTGAAATGAACAAGTTAATCTTAAACATTTCAAAAACTAATTATATCCACTACAGGAGAAACAACTCACATAATGACCTGGACCTCATAACTCAAAGAAATTGAAAGCATTGCTGTACCAAAATTTTTAGGTATCCATACAGATGAAAATTTAGACTGAAAATCCCACATCTTCTATCTCGCTAACAAGTTAACTTCTGCTTGCTTAACATTATGCGTAATTATTGTGTGTAGTAGACAGCACAGCAGAACTATCTGTTTTGCTTACATCCATCCTGCTAGTACCTTTGCCTCACTTTCTGGGGCCTTAATAAGACAAACCTAAAAACTTCATGCTACAAAAACTAGCTCCTAGAACAATTACCAATGATTCAAGGCTAAGACCTTCCAAGCAGTTATTTCAACAGCTAAATATTTTACCCTTACCATGCCTCTATGTAAAAAAAACTGTCTTCAATATAAAAAGGTACATTGATAGTTGCATAACTATCTCGGATTACATTCATTTAATACAAGAATGTGTAATGACACCCGCATAAGAACGTAAATCATTGGCATTAAAGCAAACAAATATTCAAGGTGCTGGATTGTATAACAAATAAAATAAAAAAATGTCTTTGTTTAAGGAAGCATTATTCAAATTTTTAATGACCAACTGCTATTACAACGTAAACCTGCAATAACCTAGTAGCAAATAATTGTATTCATGTACTATATGTCAACAGTACTTCCAACTGAGTGTATGCTGTGGCCTGAATGTATATTTTGAGCAAAGTGTTAAAACTATTCTGTGTTTGTATGTAAATGTTAACTATGTATTCCATATGAAATCTTTTAATTCATTTCTGTAATTAATAAAAAGTCGAACTTACAATTTCGAATGTGATTTGTGCAGGGGAACTCTTCACCCTTATATTATGTACAGTAATGTACCTACTTATATTTGTGTGTGAGTGTGTTTTATGCTATCTTTTCTGACAACATTCATGCAATTCAAATTGTCTCTGAATGAACAAAGTACTGAAGACTTTATTTACTCTAGGTATACTGCCTCATAAGACAGTTCTAAAGACAGCAGGCATAGTAATATCCAAAATAAGCCAACACTCTTCTCTTTAAGTTATCACAACAGCATAAAATCATGAACAGAGCTTCTTCATTAGTTTGTCCATGGGTTGACTTCATTTTAAGCTGTTAGCCAACAAAACCCCAAGGAATTTTACACAGTGTGTTTCATTAGTGCATGACCCTTAATATCCACTTCTAGTACTAAGAGGTCATTATTCCTTGTCTGCAATGGCCTAATATGAGTTTCTGTGGGCTTAAGCTTAAACAGCTGTGAACCAACTGTAGGCATCTTCAACTATCATTTGAAATGTATCAGGTAGGGTTGAGTTTGGACCAATGATTAGGATGGTGGTGCCAACAGAAAACATTGGTTTTTGAGTTGTCCTTTGAAGTCATTCAAAGATTATTTATGCTGGTTACAAACAAGAGTGAGCCCACTTGTCTAGATGGGTATTACTGTAGGAAATATACCCTGAGCCATTGACTCATTACAAAGATAGCACAAGATTTTCATACTCTGCTACAACATCATTATAGGCAGCATAATTTGTAATTTGTGATTTATTGAAACATATTGATTTATATGAAACAAATAATTACATGTGTAGCAGTTGGTAGTACAATAGATACAACAGTATACAATCTAAATTTATTTTGTAATAGATGCTAAAGTATACAGTCCAAATTACTTTACATAATAATACATTAGATTTTAGTTTATATACTAGGCTATAGTTGCAGCGCTCTATAAGCCATTGTTTTACATGTTTTTTTATTTTTTTTATTTTTCGCCAGTTAACAGCGTCAGTTCCTTAGGCAGAGCATTAAAATATTTTCTCCTTTAATGTATGGACAGTTTGTAGTTTCCTTCAGTATCCTGTTTATCATATGATGATATTGTACTTTTCTAGTGTTATGTTTGTGAATTTCTGCATTTCAACATGCATATTTCTTATCTTCAACTAATACTATTGTTATAAACATATACATAGAATACACAGTCATAATTTTTAAATCTATAAACAATTCATTACATGATGTTCTAGCATCTTTTTACTTAATATTCTCAAAGCTCTTTTCTGCAGTTTAAATGCTCAGTCTGCATGGGTTTTGGAAGACCTGCCCTATAATACAAGATGATATGCAAGAAAGGGATTCATTAAACTGTAATATATTGTCCTCTTGTTTGTGTGTTGACATATGGTGCTATGCTTCTTAAAACATATAAGCTAAAAGTTAGTCTTGCACACACACTGTCAATTTGTTGTGTGCATAATAGTTTGCTACCCACTCATAGACCTAAGAACTGACACTTGCTGCAGATGTTCCCTAACATATTACTATCTTGAGAATCAATACAATTCTGCAAGCCATTTTCAAACTTTGACTTTGCCATATCTATAAAAATTTTTACCTCCATGCCAAGATTAAGCATATCATTTCCATACAAAGGCCTGAAGTTTCATCTACATGTATTGTAATGAATGTATCATTTTTAAATGAATTGGGACCTGTTATCAATCCCTGGGGCACACCCAATTTAATATTCCTGACCCTTGATGTCTAACGTTTTAATGTTTCTCCATCTTGTGTGACTGCAATAGAATGTCTTCTGTTTTTAAATAGGATGTAATGAGATGAAAAAGTTTTCCACTGATGCTGTCTCTGGCCAATTTTGATAGGAATTCTTCATGGTCAACCCTATCAAAAGCCTTGTAAGTCTTCATCGGTTTTGTCAAGAACTTTCAGTGTACATTGTAGTGCTGCTGTCATGGTGCTGTGGCCAGTCCTAAAACCTGCTGAAAATCTACCAGGAGTTTGTGCATATCATAATGCTCTAACATGTGTTTCAGAACTATTCTTTCAATTAAGTTACTACAAACAGAATTTAACGCAAGTAGTCTGTAATTTTCTGCTAGTTTTGTAGAGAGGTTTAATGGTGGCTAATTTTAGTATATTAGGGAATACTCATTCTTTTAAGACACAATTTATTAGATGCTTCAAGGGATATGATAAATTATTTGGCATAACTGAAGTAAAAGGGGAGAAATTTCTTCCCAGCCAAAAGATTTTTTGTTTTTACATTCTCTGATTAGCTGCAAACTATCCTTGAGTTCAGCTTCAGAGAGCTGATCAGATTCATAGTTGACCTCAGCATGATTTATCTGTAGTACAAAAGTTAGATTCTATAATATCTATGAAGTGATAAATAAAAATGTTACTTATCTCCTGAGTAGTGGTGAAAATATTATTATTATATATATCTATGTTGTTATTTTTTAGTTTTTAAATTGTCTCTTATTTCATTTACTATGGACCAGCAGACCTTTGAGATACAATCTGAGTTTGTATTTTAAAGTTCATTTTGAATTGCTTGTGAAACTGGTACTTATATTGTCTGTATTTATCCATGTGTCCCTTGTTTCTCTCTCTCTCTCTCTCTCTTTCTCTCTCTCTCTCTGTATCATATATATTTCTTCCACCATTTCAATTAGTTGTCTTGTGAAATTATCAAACACTATGAGTCCTGAATTATTTACTCCTTGAACTTGTACTATTAAATGCCAAGATTCCTGGCTAAGGCTCTCTCTCAGTTTGGCAATATTGATAATAGAGAGTTCTTTTGTATTCATAGATTTTCTTTAGTTTTATACAAGAATCACCCTTTATCAATTATAGTTGGCCTTGATGGTCAGAGATATGACCATTTACAAATGTAGCTGTAATAATATTCCCACAGTTGATAATAACATGGTCTATACAGCTTATAGTACAGTAGTTGGAGTGATTCTAGTTGGCATGTCTCCTAACAGACCTTTCGCACCATAATAATAGATACAGTCTTTAAGGCCTTTGCTTTCTTGGGAATCTTGTGGAGTGTTAGCATTAATATCCCCTAATAGTACATTTACATTTTTTTTCTTAGACATTAATTTAGATAAAACTGTATCAAGGGAATTCATAAATAATTCAAAATTTCAATTGGTGAGCTATAGAATGCTAAGATGAAGTATATAACAGACAAGAATTTTATATGAATAGCAACAATTTCATAGCACAAACCAGATGTATACTTTTTTACTCAGCATATATTTTTAGGATATTTTATTACGTTGTGGGTTTTATGTGGCATTGAACTGTAAATCCCTAGCACACAGTGTTGAAGTCAGTGTCACCACTGTGGGTTTTACATGATGTTGAACCATAATAACATACTTTTTGGATCGAAAAGACATTTAATAGAGAGAATACTGGAAGATGGCTGTCAAACATAGTGCGAGAAAACAAAGACGAGGAGACAAGACCAAAGACCATAGTCAAAGAACTGTCACTTCACATCAGAGATGCCACAAAGTTATTTATTATCAGTTAGATAACCACTTCTCCACCTTTATGTTCAGTACAACAATACAATGTTCCATATCTCTGAGGAAACTTATCGATCATTACATGGATGATTACAGTAGCATGAAAAATAAATTGTTGTGATTTCGGAAATCAGTTTGAATGATACCATATATACTTTGCTGGATGTATTGTAACACTGGTTTTCACTTTTCCACCACAAGAGTGACATTTCACTGATGATAAAAACTAGAAGTTTACGGGACAATTTCCTACAACCTGTATACATGCCGCCATCTTGCTTCCCCAGAAGTAGTAATTACATCAAAAACAGTTACAGTAATGACAACAAATGCAGTAACAGCTCCATCAACTGCAGAGCCAGCTCCAATACCAGCAGTAAAATGAACTGCAAGAGCAACAGAACCGTCATTAACAACAGAAGAACCATCCATAACAACAACAGCAGAACCCACTCCAACATTAGCAGAATGACCACTGTCAACTAAACAACTTCAGACAGCAGACGGAAGTAAGTGCCTCCATCCCATCTAACTGATTTTTCAGTGGAAACCAGAAAGAGGAGGAAGGCCACAAGAGGAAAAGAGGTATGACCTGTTTTAAGTTGGAAAAGCAGAGAAATCCACAACAAGATATTTACAGCTTTACAATAATCCACCATAATGTACAAGGCCTGGACAATAAATATGAACAATTAGATGTATCTGTGAATGAAACTATGCCTGACATGTGCTTGCTATTAGTGAACACTGATTATGTGATGCCAAATTAGAACTTCATAAACCTCTAAACATGGTACTAGCTAATAAGTTTTGCAGATCTTCCATCAGAGGTGGGGTTGTGACAATGTATGTAAAAAGCATATTTGATTTTAATTCTGTAAATGTAAGTAAATATTAATTAGAAGGAACAATTACATGCAACTCATATAAAGATATGTGCTAACCTTCATTTGATCTCTGCAAATCACTCTCCTCTTGCGGTCCTCAGCTCAATCAAGATGTCGCTTCATCTATCACCGAGCACTACGTTTTCTTGGACAAACCTGTGCTTGAGTTAGACTTTCTACAACATTACAAACTTTTGCCAGACCTGTAGGCTGCTACGCTCTGCCACGTGACTGGTCCTACCGTTCCATGCACGAATAAATTCAACACATCTCCACTCTTCGCCTCCTTGGCTATGCTTTCCACATATGCATCTCTGCTTGAAGGTATTACGGCATGTCTCTCCAATTTACCAGACATCTGCAAACAGATCAACAGGCTCTGCACACATAACGCAGAGGTATGTTCCCACATTGCTACCGCCTCGCTGAATTGGCTCACGCACAGAGTACCTTACACAGTCTCTCTGCAGAGCAGCTTCTTTAATGCAGCCTCCCTCTCCTACTGACTCTTCACTCTTCTTTGCTCCTGTGTCGAGCTGCACTTTCCCTGCTGCCGGTTACATGCCGACGCAGTTGGACTGGCAGTCTGTTCCTGTTCTCACTTCATGGGACCCTTCACATCGTGTGGCCACCACACCACGCCCTCCGGCGTCATCTGCTGCCAAGACCGACCCTCCCACTTCACTCCAGCACAGCACAGATGCTCATGTTGTCACTTTGTGGGAACCCTAAAATTTCATGGCTACCGCACCATGTCCTCAGTCATTGCCTGCTGCTGATGCTCTGCACATGCCATCCCAGCACACCAAGACCAGTCAACCACCACCAGTTGTGCCCCCCCTCTCATCTTTCAATGCATGCCTCCCTTCACGAGTCTCAGCAATCCACAGTGGCACTAGTTACCAAATCTGCACCATGGGCAGCCCGCCCATACATCACAAAGCTTGACATCTTACTGCTTCGAAACTGCTATGAGCTAGTACGATTTCTGTTCAACGAGAAAAGCCTGTGTGGTCCCTCCTGGAGCCACTCCTTTCCTCTCCCTGCCAACCTGTCTCTGCTGATGCCTTGCTTGATGCCACCACTGCCACCTCCGCAGCCCCCATTGACTCCCCACCACCTGCACAGCTGTCTGCCACACGAGACCATGACGACAACAAGCCCAAACCATACATTTTATGCACTTGACACCACCTCTGCCTTCCGTGCTGGCATGAAGATTTTTTTGTGGACGTGTGCTAGATTTGCCCAGACGTGGTCTGCACTGCTGGGGGGGGGGGGGGTCAAAGCATGTGTGTGTGTGTGTGTGTGTGTGTGTGTGTGTGTGTGATCTTGTTTTGGTGCTGTGATGCTCATTTGTTAACAAACCCCAAGCCTTGTTTAATCTGAAACCTCTGTCAGTTTACTAAGTTTTCCAACTTATTTATTTTGATAGACTCTTTAATTAGATTTGTGATGAAGCAAGCTGAGGTAATTTCAATTCCCCTCTTGTTTTGCCAGCTGCCTCCTTAAATTCGCTTTTTTTCATTTTTAACTAATTACCATTAACATATGTGAATATAATCCGCATTTTCATAAAAGAGGAAGGTTGTCCCTCAGTTATAACACCAGATCTAGTTTTGTGCTTAGTTTAATGTATGTACTTGATTTTCTAATTCATTTTGACTATTCCTACTTAGTATCTTTTGATGTAGGGTGAAATCAGTAATTTTTTCGTAACTTAAATTCTATTGTTGACTTATAAACAAATATAAATTCTGTAATAATTGTAAACATTTGGAAGACGAAATGTTAGTAATCTTGAAGTATCTATTTGGCTCTATTCGAAAACAAGTTAGCAAAGCCAGCCCTTAATTAATTCAAAAGTAAGTAATAGTTTTGTCAAAAGTATTGCTTGCATACTTATATTTGTTAATTTCATGATTTAAACAAATAATTCCGCCTAACTCTTGTAGTTGAAGAAACTTTTAAAAAGGACCAATTTTTCGATGTATTCAGTTAGTTTAATGAGTTAAGTTTTAACTCTAATTTCTGTAAATTTAACTTCAAACAATGTGTAGTTTCAGCACCTATTATTGTGATGATATATAAGGGCTCAATTTTTGCTCACAAGACAGTCAGTTCATGGCCAAGTTTCACACGAGTAACCTGTTCTGGTTAGAACTACAACAATGTGTAGTTTCAGCACCTATTATTGTGATGATATATAAGGGCTCAATTTTTGCTCACAAGACAGTCAGTTCATGGCCAAGTTTCACACGAGTAACCTGTTCTGGTTAGAACTACAACAATGCTTCAAATTAACTGTGGAATAAGAGGAGGAGGAGGAGATTACTGTTTAATGTCCCGTCGACAACGAGGTCATTAGAGACGGAGCACAAGCTCGGATTAGGAAAGGATGGGGAAGGAAATTGGCCATGCCCTTTCTAAGGAACCACCCCGGCATTTGCCTGAAGCGATTCAGGGATATCACGGAAAACGTAAATCAGGGTGGGCGGACCCGGGATTGAACCGTCGTCCTCCCGAATGCGAGTCCAGTGTAACTGTGGAATAAGAGTTTTAAAGAATTACTCCATGTGTAAAAACAGTAACAATGTCTGCTCCATACGTACCTGATTTTTCTTCAAGAACTGTGAACTTTGTAGTTCGGTTTTACTGCTCATAGATGTTCAATAGGAAACTATTGTAGCATTATGTGAATGTTCACCTGCCAGCTATTAATGAGGCTCATGGAAAGTTAAACAATAGTGAAATGGCCGTATAAATGTATATATGGGGGGAGGTGTGAAAAGTGAAAGTAAAAGACAGTGAAATGCAACTGTGCGTCTGGGGACTACATTATTTACAGTAGTCAGTGTCCAAATTACAACGCCATATTTCAGCCAGTACGTCGACACTGAGGACAACATATAAAGAAATAAAAGCAGGTGGAAGCACTACACATTATCCAAGAAACTTGATTTTTGGATAGTGATGCTGGTCTCATCACATTTCATTTCAAGAACATAATGAAAGATACGTTCCTACTTATCCTAAGAATGACACATTAAGTTTCAGACAGGCTGCCCTGCATATTGCTTCCCAATTCTTTTGTAAGTTTCATCATATAACTGAGTCTGCGATTTTGTTTCTCTTTGTTTCATATACTAAAAACTTTACTTTTAGTTCTCACCAGGTAGATTACTGGGATGCTTCCACACTTGAATCTGCCTTCTTTGTGCTTACAAGGGCCTCAAAGTTACTTAAATTTGGATCTCAGTTGGACTACCTAAAGCAAAATATGTCTCCTCACCTCATAATTCCATATAGTAAAGTTCAATTAAAGAATACAAATATGCATTTATGCAATCTGTCCTACACAAATAACACATCAATGCTTTGGCATTATGAATTTTACTGAAAATGATAATTTCTAAAATACATTTTTAGTTACTTAGATCCCTTTTCACACTGTCTTTTAGTTTTTGAAGCTCTAATTCTTTTATTTATTTATTTTTTATTTATTTACCTAGCATCCTTGTATCTCATCATCATAAAAATGATATAGGATGTGTCATACATTGCCTTACATAGAAAATAGGTCATGAAAAGACTTACACTTATATGTCCATAAATAAAATATTATTACATACAACGTGAAACCATATGCATAACAACATTCATAATATGCTAAATTAGAATAATAGATGAATGCAATTTAGTTTCCAATAAGCATTTTGGGTCATTATGATGAAGGAGATAAGCTACTGTATATTGAATGCTGGTGATTTAAGTATTCCTAGACATTATAAAAACTCTTGCTAATTAACATTTTTTAAAGTTATTTTTTGAATATGTGGAATTTTGCTCTACTTTTTATTTCCTTTGGTAGTGCACTAAATAAGAATTTTTGCTGATAAAGAACACTTTTTTGATACATAGCTTTTGTGTGACTTTCTCTAGGAAAGTCATCTCTATTTCTCATTTTGTAGTTATGAACTTGACTGTTTAACAAAGAGTGTTCCTCGTGTGCCTTCATAAAACATATACTTTCATAAATCAAACAATGGAAAATCCAGGATGAAATGTAACAATACGAGAAAAGGAAAGTTGCTACTCACCATACAGCAGAGATGCTGAGTCACGATAGGCACGATACAAAGATTCACACAATCATAGCTTTCGGCCATTAAGGCCTTTGTCAGCAGTAGACACACTTACACACACGCACACACACACTCACGCAAGCGCAACTTGCACACACATCTGCAGTCACAGAGAGCCGAAACTACACTGCAAACAGCAGCACCAATGCATGATGGGAGTGGGGACTGGGTGGGGTAAGGAGGAGGCTGGGGTGGGGAGGAGGAGGGATAGCATGGAAGGAGTAGTGGACAGTGAAGTGTGGCAGTTTAGATGGAGGGTAGGAGAGAAGGTGCAGAAGGGGGAGGGGGTAAGTAGTGGAAAGGAGAGAAATAAAAATAAAAATAAATTAAAAAACTGGATGTGGCAGTGAAATGACAGCTACGTTGTGCTGGAATGGGAACAGGGAGGGGGCAGGATGGGTGAGGACAGTGACTAATGAAGGTTGAGGCTAGGAGGATTACAGGAACGTAGGATGTATTGCAGGGAAAGTTCCCATCTGCACAATTCAGAAAAGCTGGTGTTGGTGGGAAGGATCCATATGGCACAGGTTGTGAAGCAGTCATTGAGACGAGGGGTATCACGTTTGGCAGCGTGTTCAGGTGCAGGATGGTCCACTTGTTTCTTTGTCTTTCTTGAATTAGTTTTGTTGCAAAATTTGTGTACTGGTAATGTGTGTTGAATATGTTGGCTATATGTAGTAGGTC
Source organism: Schistocerca cancellata (assembly GCF_023864275.1). Classification (NCBI taxonomy): domain Eukaryota; kingdom Metazoa; phylum Arthropoda; class Insecta; order Orthoptera; family Acrididae; genus Schistocerca; species Schistocerca cancellata. The sequence goes on from NC_064631.1 coordinate 499,031,192, forward strand.
CACTCTTTCATGGGTAAATAACCCTCCATGGAGATCAAAACTGCAAAGTCATGCAATCAACATGACCCTGTGAGCTACAAGATGAAAATAGTGGGAACAGCCAACAAAAGGGTGGGATAATAATGAAGGCTGGGAAATACGTCTTGAACACAATGTGTTTTGAACCATCAACTGCAGTGTATACAATACAATTTGATTTAATTAATGCTTGTCAGCACTAAATTACTGTAGGGAAAGAATATGAAATGAGCCATTCTGATTCAACATCATTAAAGGCATACCGCAGTTGGGATGAAAACACATCAAACTGTATTTTGACGTCAGCTGCATTTAATGTTTTGAAACAATGCTCCTCGAATGAGTCAAAGTATGCATCAACAAAAGACAAGGAAATAACAGAAATTTAATCCATGTACTGTATTAACAATAAACTGTTTGCGTTTTAGTATGAATACTTTATTAACAACATTTATACATAAATGCATAAGTCTGTAATAGATTCATCAAGAGTTTTGTCTGGTGTCTGCTATGGCTTGTCAGGTTTGCAAGTACCAGGATAAGGATTCAGAAAGCAGGTTTAAGCTGATCGATGGAAATCATAGTTCCGATGCCACTAACATCAACTTTAAATATCTGCTGACCTTGGCTAAGAAGTGTATATAGTCCATCAGAAGGTGGCTGCAGTGTCATGTGTATCAACAGCCTGACTGGTGAAAATTAAAGGGCAGAGAGTATGCTGCTCTCTTGGCGTATAGACATAGATGGTGAATATATAAACATAATTTTTGAAAAGGTTATTCAGCATGTTGGTGAAGAATTCATTGGGTGGCTGAATTGGCTGAGGACAGACCTGTTCTGCTGCTGTGGCATTAAGATTTTCTTTGCTGGAAGTGCAGAGACCCAGTAGGAGAGTTGACTTAGTTTCAGTCCAATGTTGTTATTTGTGGCATTACAGTGATACTTTAAATGGTAGTGCATTTGGTGTTGGATAGTAAGCAGAAGCTTGAATATGCTTCAGGATTACCAAAACAGCGAGTTATGTGAATAGATATTACTCAAATTGTCCACCTTGGTCTGTGATGATATAGAAAGACAGTTCAAAATGAGCAGTTCATCCATGAAAAAAGTGGTTGCATGGCATTGACCATAGGTCAATGAGTGAAGCAGTTGATGACCAGTAGGTGTGTCCTTCACATGGTAGTAATGCTCGAATAATATATATGTACAAATGTTTGAGCTGTTGGCTGGATGGGAGAAAAGTGTCAAGATATAGTAGATGAACTTATATTGACAGACTACACACTGATGCACAAGAACTTTGCAGTCTGCCTGCATTTGGCCACACAAAAACTCATTCAACCAGCCCTGTCGTACTCCAGACTGTGGGGTAGGACAAATCATGCAGTGATGAGACTGCCTGATAACTAAAGTTTGTTGTCATATATGGACATGCATTTTGTGTAGAAACATCACACTACAATTTTACATTTGAATGAGGTATTTGGATGCAACAAAGCTGTAAATCAGATGGGTGAACAAGTAAGTTGCTCAGTTTGCTGTCGTGTTTCTGTGCCAAGGAGAGGACTTCATAGTCAACTTCATGTTTAATTGGTGTGCATGGGAAAGGATGTCTACCAGTGTATTGTGTGTGTGTGTTGGGGCTTACGGGCACTCAACATCGAGGTCATCAGCGCCCACCAGTGTACTCAGTTCCTCACTGACATGGACAATGTGTGTTGTGAATTGCACTATGTAGTCACCATTGACATGATGGTGCTTCATCTGGTCTCTGATGAGAAGTGTAGGTGAGTGGCTTGTGATCAGTGACCAATATAAACTGTCAGCCTCCAAGCATAAGGCACATCTTCTTAATGGAAGCATAACATGCACATAACTTACATTCATATGTTGTGAAAAGCATAGATTGCTACACATTGTATTGAAGATACACTGAGTTGCAGACAGGCACAACAAAAAGACTGCTATATATTTGAGCATAGATTGCTACACATTGTATTGAAGATACACTGAGCTGCAGACAGGCACAACAAAAAGACTGCTATATATTTGAGCTTTTGGGCAAAAGGCCTTCTTTTATAGTAGAAAAGACACACGCACACACACACACACACACACACACACACACACACACACACACACACACAAAGTCATGCATGTGTGACCACTGCCTCTGGCTGCTGAGGCAGCAGGCGGGTTAGCAGGGTAGGGGTGGGGACAGGGGACAGGGTAGGACTGCTAGGTGCAGTCAGGAGGTTTGGAAATAGGGGTACAGAAGAGGACAAAAGTAGAGGAAGGGGAAGAAAACCAGTGGGTGCATTATTGCAATAGAAAGTTGAGTAGTGCTCGTGTGGGAGCATGAAGGGGAATAAGTGGGTGAAGGACAGGGACTAGCAAAGGTTGGGACCAGGGGTGTTACAGAATGTAGGATATATTGCAGGGACAATTCCTGTCTGTTAAGGTCAGAAAAGAGTGTTGGCAGGAAGGATCCAGATGGCAAAGGCCCTTAATGCCCTACCAGCCTCCACACCCCCACCACCCACAGATCACACTTCTGTCAGGAACAGTTTATGTATGCAGTCTAGCCTCAGTGAATGTGAATGTGCATTTGTTTTGTGTCTTACAACAAGAACCTTTGGCTGAAAGCTCAAATGTATAACAGTCTTTTTGTTGTGCTGCCTGCAATTCAATGTCTCCTCTATATGACGAGTACAATTGTCTTTTTCATAATGTTGTCATTATTCCATCCTGGATTTTCCCTTGTTTGACAGTCATATGTTGCCCAGTTCTGCTGCGATAGAGATAATTTCGGACTGAAGAACATCAAAGACTGTCAGTGTTGTTCTATTTCTTGTTAAAGTGCATCATCTATTGCAGTTGCAGATGTATCAACCATCAAGGTGAGATACTCTTGCAGAACAGGGTGCACTAAAGGTGTAACCTGAGCGGTAGCTGTCTTCATGTTGTAAAGGACAGTTTGTGCTTTGCTATTTCACTTTAATTTGTCACTTGTTTTTAGTAAACATTGTACTGCAGCATCCCAAAATTTCTGTGCACTAGCTTAGTGTTGCAACCAATTTAATGTATGGTTTGTTTTGCTGGGTGGTTTAATGGAAGAAAGTGCATGTACTTTGTGTATGTTATTTTATTTTATTTTTGTGGATAGTTCTCCATAAATGGGTTTTATTTATTTCTCAAGTCTCTGGATAATGGGGATAAGAGTGGCGCTTTGCCAAAGTGAGTAGGGCCATTTGTATGTGGCCACTGACATCAGCATATCGAAGGCTATTATTCACAGAAATTACAGAAGTTATTATGTATGGAAAATTTTCATAATTGTTAGAACAACTTTGATTTTGTCACAGGATAAATGACAGTTATTCTGTCACATGTTTACTGGCCATACATCTTGTGTGTAAATGATATGTAATAAATAGTTGTGTAGAATATAGTTGCCAGTTTCTCATTGCAGTATAGAGCAATATTATAGTCACTTAAGATGATTTGTTTTCAAGCCACTAAGGGTGGTTGTACATCTGTTATAATTTGAAGTAGCTAATGAAACTGATCAAGGTGATTCTTTTTGGAGAAGAGAGAACGTGGCTGTTTTCAAAACACAAAATAAGATGAAAACTCTGACCATCAGAGCATTTTATTTTTTATTCTATTTTATATTTGAGTTTACATATATTCTCTGTGCCAAATTTCGTTTCTGTTGGTGGAGAAATTTGAGGGCATATTTTATAAAGAGAACTTTTTCTGCCTTGATGCCTGACCCGCATTTTCTCTAAAAAAAATTTCCTTCTTCTCATGCTGAAAATGTGGAACCTGTACCAGGCTTACTTAAAGACTTATTTTAAGGCTATTAGCCATGATTGTGCACAAAGCAGCAATAATAGTTAGTGAGGTTGAGAAATCCTCACAACTCATGGACGGTCACAAACTATGCAAAGTTGTTTATGGGTTACCTCATGTCAGAACTCCATTACTTTGGTTCAGTTGGCTTGTGAACACATTAATATAAATATGAATATAATAGAGGGAAACATTCCACGTGGGAAAAATATATCTAAAAACAAAGATGATGAGACTTACCAAACAAAAGTGCTGGCAGGTCGATAGACACACAAACAAACACAAACACACACACAAAATTCTAGCTTTCGCAACCAGCGGTTGCTTCGTCAGGAAAGAGGGGAGGAGAGGGAAAGACGAAAGGATGTGGGTTTTAAGGGAGAGGGTAAGGAGTCATTCCAATCCCGGGAGCGGAAAGACTTACCTTAGGGGGAAAAAAGGAAAAAAGGACAGGTATACACTCGCACACACACACACACACACACACATATCCATCCGCATATACACAGACACAAGCAGACATTTTTAAAGGCCTTTAAAAATGTCTGCTTGTGTCTGTGTATATGCGGATGGATATGTGTGTGTGTGTGCGAGTGTATACCTGTCCTTTTTTCCTTTTTTCCCCCTAAGGTAAGTCTTTCCGCTCCCGGGATTGGAATGACTCCTTACCCTCTCCCTTAAAACCCACATCATTTCGTCTTTCCCTCTCCTCCCCTCTTTCCTGACGAAGCAACCGCTGGTTGCGAAAGCTAGAATTTTGTGTGTGTGTTTGTGTTTGTTTGTGTGTCTATCGACACACATTTTGTGTGTATGTTTGTGTTTGTGTGTCTATCGACCTGCCAGCGCTTTTGTTTGGTAAGTCTCATCATCTTTGTTTTTAGATACATTAATATAAATAGTTATAAATAGGACATGGGTAATGAGACAGAGGCAGTGCAGGGAGAGGAGGGTGGGAGGGGGTTAATCAGATGTAGGTCAGGATACAGGCTGTTCATAAAATGAAAGAAAACCAGGGCAAGGTGATTTGTTGAAAGCAATTTTAGACCAATTAAGGGAAAAGTATTCTAAAATGGAATCTAACAGTGATACTTTAAAATCTGATCTGGAATCTGCAGTAAGTAACCAATTAGAAGGTCTTAAGGACAAGAGAAAACATCAAATAAGTGACCAATTTACAGAAGTAAAAATCTTTTTAGATAACAAAATAAATGAAATTAACAAAAAATTGAGTCTTGTTGATGAAGAGGAACATTAATTTGAGGCAAACAGTAGTATTTTTATTGTGCATGGAGCTTGTGTTAACACAACAGCACCAACCATATGCTTACTTGGCATGGAATATAGTAAAACTTACGACTACACAACAAAACTGTCATGAGAAAAATATTTACAAGTAAATGTGAAATAAAAGCAGAAGTATAGATTGGAAGGGGTTTGTAGGACAAGTGCTGATTATACTTCCAAGTTCACTAAGACTTACGTGAATGAGACTTTGCCCGTAGTAGATTTTTGTGAGAATTTTGGCTTTAGTAACAATCCGACAAAGTTACAAGTTGGAGTGTAGAAAGGTGTGTGTGAGGTTAGTGTTGCCAGTAACATGTTTTGGTGCAAATTTACAAAAATGAAAAGAAAGTTTAGACATTGTTATTGGAAATATGTAACAAAGATACTCAACAGATGAGTGGTAAAACTTAATTGAAACAGTTGGAGTATAGGAAATGCCTGCTGAGGAACTATAATGAACAAATGCTCAGAGGATCACAAGCTTTATTTGTGGCTTGGGTATGGAAAGCTGATGGCCTTGAAGGTCATGCAGTATTATTTCACAAATTTAATTTTTTTACTGCATTCTTCTTTCAGCTTATCTGTTTAACCTTCCACAGTTATCTTCTACCATCAATCAGTTATCATTGTTTTTATGTAGAAACAATTTCATAGATAGGTAGAGATCATATCATGATAAAAAAATTGAAAAAAGAATCTGACAGAGCCAGGAACAATTGCTCTGTAATTGTACATATTGAAACTGGAAATTTTCTTGCTTGTTGGAAGTAAAAGTATTTATTACCACATATGTTGAAAACTTTTTGAATACAATATAACAATTGTTTCATTTTGAATTTTTAGTCTTCCCAAATGGAACAGGAACAAACCCTAACATCTGGTACAATGGAACGTACCGTCATGGTGGTTCGCAGAGTATAGATATCTGGATTATTTAAGAAAAAACTTGGAATATTGTATTGTTGCTGTGTTGAAATAGTTAAAGGTAAACGGATGTAAATTACTGCTGTTTGAGAGAACTTATGTGTAATTTTGAAAGTAATTTTGGTTTTTGTATAATGGGAAGTCAGACTGGAATCTTTCACTGTTTTATTGTGAATCTAGTCAGCTGTTATTAATAAGATGAAAACATCATAAGTATTAGTGAAAAATGTCAATAGGAAATGGAAATATTATATTTTTTGCAAACTATATCCATTCCATGACTATACTGGTGTCATTGTCAGAGGAAAATTAAGTACAGAAGGAGGTTTGTCTTATCATAAAAGCAAAAGAATTATGAAAACTAAAGGTTGTATGAATGCTATGATATGGTTGAAGGATTATTTGCTAGTTGAAATGTTTATTGGTTAAAAGTATATGCTGTATTGTCATGCATGAGGTAGGTGAATTATATTAGGAGCACTTTTCTATTTGGGGTACTGTGATGATGTTTGTGGAGTTCTGTGGAAGCTATGGTGAAGTTTCTGTAACATATTCTGCAATGTTCAAAATGATTATCATGTGATAAGGATTTACTGATGTTCTGATTTGTGATTTACTTTACTCTAATTTGTGATGGGTTTTGGAAAATGACTGAGGTGGGTTTATGCTTTCTGTAAAAGTAAAATTTTGAGGTATGTTTATGTTAGTGATTTTTATGACATACTTGCAATGAGTCTCACATATCTGTGGTAAGTGAATTTCAGTTAGTTGCTTTATTCTGATGACATAGTATCGGGATGAGAAAAATTGGTAGGATAATCTATGTATGGTGCTAAATATAAGGTTGTAGCTGACTATAAAAAAAAACACCTAAGGCCAAATTTTGGAAACCATCATATTACATGCATAACTGAACGTAGACAAAAAATGGGGAAATTATTCAATACTAAACAGGATGGGGGACTGTTGAGTTTGGAAAAAAATATTAAGAATATTTCATTTTAAACTGAGTGAACCTGGCTGTTACATATTGTGCTCCTAGTAATACAGTCAGATTATTTGAATTTAAATTTATATTAAAAGCAAAGTAGGAATATTTTGTGCTTTTTTCCAATATAGTTTTCTACAGTATATCTTTATGTATAGGCTAAAGTCTGAAATCAGCTTCTTTAAATTTGAGATTATTTGTAAGTATTTGTTTAACTGTAAACCACATAGAGTCCATAATATTAAAATATATTTCTTATTGTGTTATAAAAAGCTCAAGTCTCATTTGTCAAGATCCTTGAAGGTAAGAACTGAAATTAATGTTTATGTCCAATTTGAGAGGAAGACAGCAAGCAAGAGAGACAACCTCAAATCAAATTCTTTACTGTTGTTTGTAAGAATTCTCTGATTTATTTTTCAACATTCAGAAGTTACAGAATAATGAAAGTTTTCATACATCACTTAGTAAGGGATGAGAAAGAAAGGATGCATTCGTGGTAATATCTTCTCTTAAGGTTTTTTTTTATACTCCTTGATTCAGTTGTTAGAACTCAAGAAGAAAAGAAAATAATTGTTTTACTGTTTCAAAGGGTATTAGAGGAATGTGTGTACAGAAGTCATTTTTCATTTAGGACCTCTTTTAATTATTAATATCTTCTAAAATGAATATTTTAAAATATACATGAATGTGATTCTTGTAAAACTAATGACCAAGTGCAGCAAGCTTGGTCAAAAAGCAAGAAAACCAAAGTCCTGTGATCATGGTTAAAAGTAAACTGTGTTTAAAATGTTTCTGGTGATGCACCAGCATTAATCATTGGTCAGCAAACCATGACTGCCAACTGTACGTTTGACCATGGTGAACACTGTGTACTGCAATGGAAGGCAGCCTGGATATGCAGAGATGTTAATAGAAAGATGAATTTGCACACAGCCACTTATATATATATACATTTTGTAGACAATCATTGTTGAGGGACATCATTGTCACATGCTCTCACATTCGTCAACAAGCCGAAGGTGTTTTAACCTCACTACTAGTCTGTTCATTTATGTTTGGTAAAATGGAAAACAAAAGAAGAACACCAAATTTTTTGAAGTATGATTGGATATACTAACTGCATTGTTCAGTGCAAATGCACCAGTTCCTGAAAATAAAATGGCTGATGGCTGCAGTATAAAAGAGGAAATGTACAGAGTTTCATTTCAGTCATTATTTCTTATATTTTTCTGTTCTGTCACATCTAATATTCATTTCTTATGAAAAAGGTACGTCTTCTTAATTGTAACTGTACACTGCATGCAGAAATCTAATTTTCATTGCAAACAAAAATTGTTAATTACTGTTCTTTTATAAAAGATTATTAATCAAGATTATATAATTAAAAAACTACAAATATAATTTTTTTCTCTTTTTCTGTATTTTAGGCTCCACACAAATGCCCATAGAACATGCACCTCTGTTTAAAAATGTGAATCCACCTGCAAGTAAACATGCTACCACAGAGCCACACAGTTTGTGGAAGAAAAAGTATTTTATTATAGCATATTAAAAATAGTTGAAAACTTTGAAGTTGGTTTTCTCAAGAATTTTTGACAGTTGTACTGAAATGTTTTGGGAGTGTATAGGGTACAGTACACAATGCCTTGAATCTGTGTCAGTACATTAAAACATGCTGCTATTTTTAATACCATATGCGTATAAAATCTTGATCATCTCAAGAAAACCAGGCATAAGCCATGGTCAAATTTAACCATGGTCAACTCCCTCATTTAACTCTGATTGAGCTCGGTGAACCAAGACTGCATGTTGAACAAGGTTAAATGCCAATGTTACTATAGTTAATTTCTAGTCAAGGTTGTTATCCTCAGCAGAAACTATTTGGTTGCACTAATCCTCATGGGTGGTAGAATAAAAGTCAAATTTGTAGTGTGTTCAAATATATATTTAGAAATGAATATAAAATAATGGTAATACTAATTTATGTATGAGATGACTTCGTTTAGAAGGAACAAAATAATTTTACCAGTCAATATATTTTTCTGGTAACCAGTGAAAATTTATGATTTGAAAATAATTATGTTGCTGTTCAATGTGTAAAAATTATGTTTGTACTATGTAAGAGTTAGTTAGTTAGTTGGTTGCGTGTTCCATTGATCAGTCACACGGTACGGTAGCTGTTATGTTGTGGAACATGTCAAGTGCACAAGAAATGCACATATGAAACAAGATTTTTAATATATGTATATTACAATACAGAGTTAAGGATTAATATTTCTGTTATTTACAAAAGAAAAAAAAACAAAATGCATATATTATATTTATAGATTTATTTATTCCTATTCGAGAATTCATCTATGGTATAGGAGAAGTTGTCAAGGCGATATGATTTCAGTTTATTTTTGAGGCTATTACTGCTGTCTTTCAGAAATTTTATTTCATCTGGTAATTTGTCAAAAATTTTTATAGTAGCATGTTTTACCCCTTTTTGTGCCAAGGATAGGCTGAGAGAATTTATGTGTTTGTCATTCAGTTAAATTTAGATATAAGATTTTCTGGACTCCACACTCTCTTACACACACGAACACTTATGTTCTTCACAAAAGCATACCAGCCTTCCAGTCTTATCCAAGAAGAAGTTTCTGAGAATGTACATTTGGAGCACAGATATCTATGGTAGTGAATCATGGACTGTGTGAAAACTGGAACAGAAGAGAATCAAAGCATTTGAGATGTGGTGCTACAGAAGAAAGTTGAAAATTAGATAGACTGACAAGATAAGGAATGAGGAGGCACTCTTCAAAATCAGCAAAGAAAAAAAATATGGAAAACACCGCCAAGAAGAAGGGACATGATGATAGTGTGATGAAGCAAGGTGGGATCTTTTTATTTCCTCTCTTGTTTTGCCATCTGCCTCCTTAAAATTCATTTTTCATTTCTGACTACTTACAATTAACATACATGAGTATAATCTACATTTTCATAAAATAGAAGGGTTGGCTCTCGGTTTTAAAGAATATACCACCAGATCTAATGTTGTGCTTAGTTTTGTGTATGTAATTAATGTCCTATTTTGACTATTCCTAGTCAATATCTTTTGTTACAGGCTGAAATCAGTAATTGTTTCATGACTTAAATTCTGTTGTTGACTTACAAACAAATAAAAATTCTGTACTAATTATAAATATTAGGAAAAAGTAGTACTAGTATTTTTAAAGTATTTATTTGGCTCTATTCGAAAACATATTAGCAAAACCAGCTCTTGACTAATTCCAAAGTACTTATCACTTTCATCAAAAGTATTGTTTATATCTGTTAATTTCATCATTTAAAGAAATAATTCGTCTTAACCCTCATGGTATAAGAAAGTGTTAAAAAGAATCAATTTTTTGATGTAATCAGTTAATTTAATGAGTTATGTTTTAATTTTTAATTTCTACAACTTAAACATCTAAAACTGTGTAGTTTCAGTGCCTATTATTGTGATGATATATAAAGGCCCAATTTTTGGTCCTAACACAGTCGGTCCATGGTCAATTTTCAGACGAGAAATCCATCCTGGTTAGGTCAACAACAGTGCATCAACTTAACTGTGGAATAAGTGTAACACAAATAGGCCATGTGTTAAAACAATGACAGTGTCTTCTCAATACATACCATACTATTCTGCAAGAACTGTGAACTGTGTGGTTAGGTTTTACTGCTCATGGATGTTCAAAAGTTAACTATTGCAGCAGTATGCTGATGTATGCCTGCAAACTGTTAGTGAGTCTTATCAAAATTTGTCAATAGGTTACTGGCCATATAACTGTGTATTATTGGAGGGGGGGGGGGGACAATCAATTAGGGAATAAAGCAGGCGAATGTCACAATAGGACATATGTTTAGACATCAGGTAATAACTTCCATGGTACTAGAGGGACCTGTACAGTTTAAAAACTGTAGAGAAATGCAGAAATTAGAATACATACAACAAATAATTGAGAACATAGAGGAATTCATCATGGGCTGCATCAAACCAGTCAGAAGACTGATGACTAAGAAAAGAAGCCAGGGTCCATGGCTGACACAACAATCGTGACAGAGTGCAATCACCTAGCGCGACTGATGTCCTCTCTCGCTTTTCTGTCACGTTGCCAAGATGAATGTGCTACACCGAAGTTCTTGAGATGTAAGCACCTATTCACCACCGCCAAAGCACATCGTATCTATGACAGAATGGAACGAGCTTTTCTTCGTGAGCGAATACATACAACGCGGAGAGAGTTGGCAAGAACGGATCAAGAACTTCTGGACATTTTCTATCAACTAAGTAGCAGAATGCATCGAGACGACTGGGACAAGATCGACAGCATCACTCACAGGAGCATGCAGAATGAACTCAAGCACTGCACCGAGCGACAGAAGAAAAAGTTTGAAAGATGCCGGAAGCAGACCGACAAGGCGACTCCCGACATGTCACACACAGTGGTCAACCTCACTGAACGACAATTGACCGAAGAGGAAGTGTCTGTTCTTCAAAAAGGAGGGAATTTCGCTATCATCCCAAGAACTATACTTATGGAGGACATCATTGCCAACACCGACGCAGCCATTCGTACCCTTCCTTGTGAAAGGGCAGAGGAAATACACACGGAAACAGCCAGGATACTGCGCCGAGCAAAACCACCAGCTTGCAACCTGAAGAAAGAAGAGGTACAAGCCATGAAGAATCTCAACGCCGACAAGAGTATATTGGTACTGCCTGCTGATAATGGGAATGTGACTGTCGTAATGAAGACCGAAGATTATGAACAAAAGATCCGAGACCTATTAGATCCAACGACGTACCGAAAACTAAGCGCAGATCCGACGCAATGTATCACACGGAATACGAATCGATCATTAGCGCTCCTGGATCACTGACATATAAACTGGCAAAACACTTAACCTCTCTGCTCCAGCCACATGTGGGGGAGACCGACACATAAATTAAGGACTCAGGACATTTCATTGAGAAGCTGAAGAAACTGAAACTTGCACCAAACGACATCCTGGTCAGCTTTGATGTTGTTTCGTTATTTACGAAAGTACCACTCAGTGACGCTCTGGAGCACATCGGTTCCATTTTCCCGCTAGACATCAGAAAGCTCTTCGATGCATGTCTCACCACGAGCTATTTCACGTGGAATGGCGATTTCTACAAACAGCTGGAAGGCGTCGCCATGGGTAGTCCTCTCAGTCCAGTGGTGGCCAACTTCTTCATGGAACAATTCGAAGCACAGGCACTGGACTCGGCGACTTGCAAACCTAAGGTGTGGTACAGGTACATCGATGATACTTTCGTGGTGTGGAGCCATGGTGTAGAACAGCTCGGTGACTTCCTAAGACACTTGAACAGCCTCCATGCCAACATAACATTTACCATGGAAGTAGAAAAGGACAAGAAACTGCCATTTCTAGATGTGCTGGTCACAAGGGACGGCGAAAACCTGGGACACAGTGTGTATCAAAAACTGACTCACACGGACCGATACCTGCACAAACTGTCAAACCACCACCCTAGCCAGAAAAGAGGCATGATTAGTACGCTCGTAATGAGAGCAGGACGAATATGTGAGCCACAACACCTCAAACAAGAAATGCAACGCCTGGAAACTGTTCTGAGGAGCAATGGGTACTCCACAAATTATATTAGAAGTGTAACAGAGCCAAACACGCGGTGCAGTAAGGAACCAGAAAAAGAAATGTCGGGTACGGCCTTTCTGCCATACATTCCCAGGGTGACGGACAGAATCGGCCATATAATGTGCAAACATGGTGTAAAGACGATTTTCAAACCGACAAGGAAGATCAAAGAGTGTCTTAGATCGGTGAAGGAGAAAAGAGACCCACTTGCAATGTCGGGAATATACCACATACCATGCACATGCAGAAAAGTTTATGTCGGAATGACTGGACGATCCATTAACACCAGGATCAAAGAGCATAAGCAACATTGCAGGTTGGGGCAGGTGGAGAAATCGGCCGTGGCAGAGCACGCACTGAATGAGACCGACCACGTAATAAAATTCGCCGACACGGAAGATCTGGCTGTAGAGAAGCACTATCACACGCGCTTGTTCAGAGAAGCTGTAGAAATACAAAAACACACAAACAGTTTGAACAAGAAAGAGGAAATCCATAAGGTAAACGGATCCTGGCTTCCCGTACTGCAGCGAACGACCGTCGCAGGTAGAAAGAGGAGAACCGCACCGGAAATGACCGCGGAGAAGCCCTCGGACGTTGGCGCGCCAGGTACATATAGTCTGCGCCTGCGAGCTCGGCTCCAGTTCACCATCGGCAATGGAGGGTGAAGCTTTGACACTGCCAGCCACTCGTGCTGGCGAAACGTCAGAAAAATCATTAGATGAACGTCGGCCGAAGAACCCGAGACAGAAGCCAATAGGCAGTTTGTCAACAAGTGGCCACGAAAGCCTCAACAATTTTGTAAAGACTGATTGTTGAGTACTGCCCTGGATGAGACTTGAAAACCTGAGACATTAAAGGTGGAAGACAGGATAATATGTAAGACAGAGATTACTACTAAACCATTGTGCATGAGTTAATAAGAGTGAAAAGCTAAGTACATTGTATATAATAGAGATGGGAGGGGGGACGGTGAAAAACAGACAAATCAGAAAATGAAAGATGAAGGAAACTAAAATGATTCCAGGACAGCACCCTCTAAGCAACCCATGGGATCCATAAGCCTTCAGCGCCTGATTTGGTTCAGATACATTGATGACATCTTTGCTGTACATGGACTCATGGTGAGGCTGATCTGCTAAAATTCCTGGAATCTCTAAATACCTTCTCCCAATTAAACTTCACGTGGCCCTATTCCAAATTCCATACCACTTTCCTTGATTTGATCTCATCCTTGCCAAAGGTCATCTAAACACTTCCATCCACATCAAATCTACTAACAAACAACAGTACTTCCATTTTGACATTTGTCATCCTTTCCATGTCAAACGTTCCCTCCTGTACAGCCTTGCCATTCAAGACAAACATATTTGTTCAGATGCAGACTCTATACAGCAATACACCACCAATTTCACTTCAGCCTTCACTGACCATAATCATCCCAACAGCCTAGTTCGAAAACAGATTTCCCAGGTCATCACATCCAATACTGGTATTGCTGATCCCTCCAAAAAACAACTTTGGAGCACACCACTTGTCACCCCATATTATCCTGGTCTTGAATGTATCAACCAGCTTCTTCAACAATGGCATGACTTCCTAAAATCATGCCCTGAAATGAGATTCAGTTAGTCTGAGATTTTGCCCACCACACCTAGAAAAGCGTTTTTTTGCCCTCCCATTCTCCATAACTTCCTTGTCATACCCTATGCTCCTACCCTATGGTTCCTATCCCTGTGACCATCCACAGTGCAAGACTTGCCCTATGCACCCTCCTACCACCACCTATTCCAGCCCTGTAACTGGTAAAACATATACTATCAAAGGGAGAGCCACCTGCGAAATGATACATGTCGTGTGCCAGCTGTTATGTAAACACTGTTTGATCTTTTCCATCAGCATGACTACCACCCAGTTATCCATCAGGATGAGTGGGCATAGGCAGAGGGTGTATACAGGCATAAAACAATATCCTGTTGTAGAGCATGCTGTACAACATGACAGTCATGACCCCGGTGTCTGTTTCACCATATGCACCATCTGGATTCTTCCCCCAGACACCAGTTTCTCAGAACTCTGCAGGTGGGAACTATCACTACAACATGTCCTTGGTTCCCACCATCCACCTGGCCTTAATTTACGTTAATTTCTTCCATCTCAGCATTTCTTCACAGTAACTACTCCTCTCTTCACTCCATTTAAGTTTCCTACAGCTTTCATTTCCTGGTTCGCCTATTTTTTGCCATCTCCCCTCCCATCTCTGTTACATTCAGAGCACTTAGCTTTTCACTCTTATTAACTCATGCACAATGTTTTAGTAGTAATCTCTGTCTTACATATTAGCCTGTCTTCTGCCTCTAAGCTCTCATGTTTTCAAATCACATCCAGTGCAGTCCCCAACAATCAGTCTTTCCTTCTCATCCTGTCTGGTGAGTCTTCCATGACCTGGGGTTCTGGGTGACTTTTCTAAACTGTACCTCTTTCCCCAAACCTCTCCAGTCCTTTTCCTTCACCCCTCTTCCTTCCCCTTCAACTCTTTTGCCAGAAGATGGAGCCACTGTCTCCAAAAGCTTGTAATAGTCAAATCTGTTTGTGTGTGTGTTTCCCTGCTGCCACTTGGTGAGTGGATTTTTTATCCATCTGTTTATGTACATATAAGTAGTGGTGAATTAGCCATGAGGGTGTCAGTTTTCTGACAGGTTTTATGAGCGAGTTTTGTTAGGTGTACAAACATGTTATTTTGAAAGAGGACATTGTGTCAGCGTGAAATTCTTGAAATTTCTCTTAGCACTACCTAATCAATCAAATTTTGGTGGAACAGATACCTCGCAAATTCTTTTACAGTTACTGGAGGATTGGAGATTGCCGAGAAATGAAGATGAGTATTTGCTAATTAATTGTTGCGCCTTGGTATATTTCAGTTGTGGTGGAGGATCCTGGGATTATAGCTGCACTGCTAATGAGGTTCTGCTAACAGAATTTTGAGTTTCAGGTTTACTTATGCAATAACGGATGCTGATACAGTTGACAATTCAAGAGAAAGCACTGGTTTGAGATCTGAAATGAACCATATATGTTACTGCAAAAACAGGAGATCAAAGAGATGATAACTAAAAAGTGGACACAAAGAAGGAAATGACATTTATAGCATGGACGGCAGTGTCATGGACAATAGAAATAAGTACTTTGATTGTTTATTCTCTTTCCAGTATGCTAGAAGTTCCGTGTGAAGACTAGAATTTTAGTGTGAGTATTGAAATTTTTGTTGAAAGTGTTTAGAACTTTGTTCGTTTTTCAATATGTTTAGTAACAGTAACCAAGATAGTGTCCCAGTAGAAAATCAGAAACAGGTATTAGACAATGTTGTGATTTTAAACAATAATATCACCGATAATTAAAGTGAAACTGAAGTAAATAGTGAGACAGTACAGAATGAGATTCATGACAATGAGGCACCAGAAAGTGTTAGTATGAGTAATTGTTCAGCGTTCCATGGTCTTGACAAAACTGAAATTCAAACAGTGAAGTTGTAGAATTATTGTCAACGTCATTAGCTGAAACCATTAATACTATAATGAGTATCTTAGGTAGCAAAATTTCTGAGACAAACACTACTTTGACAGATGTCAAAACAATATTGGCAAATAGTAATATCAGAATCACAAAAACAAAGAGGAAATCATGATGCTAAAAAATGAGGGAGAATCAGATTGACAACAGGTTGGCGCAGAATTGGGTCCATGGAAACCAAAGTTGGTACTCTTAAAACAGAACTCAATGTGGAGAGTGCTCATACCAAACATAATTCCAAACTAGTTGAGAAAAATGTAATAGATAGTGTTGATGTCATGAAAAATTCAATGAATAAGTACAAGTCATACTTCGAATTTCAAATCAAAAAATTAGAAGCTCATTTAATAACAGAGTACTGGAGCTAGACTTCAAATCTCTAATGTATAAAAACTTGTAACTACCTGCATAGATGCATGTAGTAGCAAAATGAATAATATGAAAAAGAAATTTAATAAGCTGCAGGCAAATTTTGCAGCTGAAGGCTTTAGAAATAATTATGCTGGCTTTTGAGGGTAACACCTCAATTAAACAATTTCCAGGTGACAGTAAAATTCATCCCATTGATTTCTTACACCAACGTATGGACAACTTTGTAAGTGGTATTACTGGTAATCTAAAAATCAAATTTGTCAAGAAGTTTTTGAATGGGGAGAAGCTATCATGTGCAAATCAAAATATTAATACTGGAATATCTTATGATGAATTTAAGAGGCATTTTTAAATAAATTTTGGCCTGCAACAGAGCTATTAAGAATAAAGAGTGAATTTTTGAATGGGCCTGTTTATGGAGAGGAGCAGGAAAGCATGAAAGTATTTTGTGAAGAACAGCTCATGACATTAATTCATTTAAACAAACCATTTGATGCACTAACCCATATTGACACTTTGAAAAGGATACTTCCAAGTAAAGTGCGGTGGGGACTTGTGTATAGACTGGCTGAATATGTAGAGAAATTCCTAAAATACATTGACAAACTTGACAGAGCCTTAGAACAAAATTGAAATCAAGACAACAATAGATTATCACCCAAACAGATTGAATCAGAGTAATAATTGGTATAATCATGTAAAGAGAGATGGGAATAACTTCAGAAATAATGTTTGTGGGGAAAGAAATAGAAGGGATACTGAATGAAGTGACAGAGATAGGTATAGAAACAGAGAAATAGATAGGAGGAATAGACCATGAGAGAGAGAGAATAGGGATCATAACTTGAGAGAAAACAACAGTGGAAATGATCAGTAAAACTGAAGGATGCCTCAACAGGTGCCTGTCAGTTTGGGGCAAGGAAAAATCATAGGAATCAGGAAAAACACTATAGGATCAGAGACAGCAATACAAAATCCCACAGATTTGATAGTAAGAGATCTCTCCAGGTGGATAGATTACATTTTGATAGAAAATTTTCGAGATCAGTGAAGATTGCAGAAGGAATTTAGAAACTGAGGAAATGTGTGAATGTAGGATGGACGCAGAAACTTTTCAACTGTAGTAAGAATGTGGGTGGTGAATGTGTTAATGATGATGACAGCCCTGATTTTTATGGTATAAGTAATCTGATAAGTAATGAAGGTATGGAAATTGCAAATCAATCTGTTTGTTCTGATGCTGAAACTAGTGAGTCCAGTGATCTCGTGACAAAATGGGAAACAAAGAGTATTAATTGTAATACTAGGCTGAGGAGGTTGATAATGATTCTGTTATTTGTGAGGCTGTGGAGGTTGATGATGTTCCTGTGATTTGTAAAAGTAATACTGACAGATATTGTGATGTTGTAGATGGCATTGATGGTGATTTGAGAAGTGAGATAATTAAATGATGAGTTAGATGGGATAATTTATGTGGAGGTTAGAAGTGATGTTCTGAAGAGAGACAATAGTGTGTAAGTAAGGATAATGATTCATTGGGGAGTGATGCTTATGATAGTGTGGCACCAGAGAAACAGTTTGTGGGTGAAAGTCAGAAAAGCAGGGAGCAGTGATAGTATAGAGAAGGAAAGGTTAACTTTTATTGATGATAAGAGTTTAAAAGTTTTGTGGGGTTCATTACAGAAATATGTACTAATGTTAATGTTGTTGAGGAAATACAGGGGGATTTGCAGGGAATTACATGCAGTCTGATGCAAAGAGAAAAAGAGGGTAATTTAGAGAGACCTAAAATACCTGTAGGAGTTTTGCTGTCAGTTTCTGATAATGAATGCAATAATAATCAGAGAGGTCATGTAAAAATTGCTTCAAGGAACAAAAATCATGACCTTTTCCTGCATCTATATTTATGAAAGTATATGATTTCTGCAAGCACTCAGGAATTTTCTCTGTAAAAACAATTACAAAATGAGTAACAGAGATGATCTGCATTGAAAAATTCATACAAACGCCATGTATCAAAAAACTGCTTTTTATCAGCCTAAAATTTTGTTTAGTGAACTACCAAAGGAAAAAAAAGAATAGAAAAATTCCACATATTCAAAAAAGAGCTCCAAGAAATGCTAATTAGCAAGTGTTTTTATAGTATCGAGGAATACTTGAATCATCAGCTTGCAAAATACAGCAGCTTTTTTCCCTCATCATAGTGACCATAGTGCTAATCTGAGAAATAAACTGTATTCATTTATTAGTCTAATGTCATATATTATGGCTGTTGTTAAGTGTATGGTCTTGTGTTATACATAAGAATATTTTATCAGCCAAAATATAATGCTGTCTTTTATGTCCTGCCAACGGCCTTGCCACAGTTCTAACACGACTTCCCGTCATATCACCGAAGTTAAGCACTGTTGGGGCTGGGCTAGCACTTGGATCAGTGACTATCTGGTCTGCTGAGCTGACATGTGGCCAGGAGAACTGTGTGCCGACCACATGGCCCTCTATATCCACATCCGATGTTGCCTATGGAATGAGGATGACACGGTGGCCGGTCGGTACTGCTGGATCCACCAGGGGCTCTTGGCAGAGATTTTCATATCCTATTATCTATATAATAGGACATGATCTGTGATAGATCCTATATCATTTTAGTGTGATGAGATACAAGGATGCAAAATAAACAAATAAAATGTCACACTTATCCTAACAATCATAAAGTGGTACGTTTCAACAAACATTGAGTACATGTCTGCAGAAAATTTATAGGAGCCTGTATAGTAAAATTGATGAATAAATAAAACAAAATGTGTAGCTGGTCCCAAACCTGGCTGAAAAAGGAGAAATAACACAATAGTAAAAAACCAGGTTTCATCTGGTTGTGGATGATAGCACCCTTTGATGGCACCAGTCTAGGAATACAGACAAGACTAAGGCTTCAGTGCCGAATGCAGAGAATAATCTCAATGGCAGAGAGAATGGAAGAGTCTATCTTACAAAACAATATTAAAATCCAGATACATTTATTCCTCCATTGGCCAGTTTTCTTGCCCACACCTGGACTCATGTTATAAGCAGCTGTTTTTCTTAATTATAGGGCTTATAACCTCAATCTTAACTTGTGGAATGCAGAAATGAATTCCTCAGATACTTTCAGTACCATAAATAAAGCCAAGCCTCACTTTAGGACAGCTTTAATTGTGAACAGAAAGTTCATCAACTGTGTGAAGGAATTTACATCTGATTCTGATTGTGGTGGCCCATACTGCAGAAATAACACGGAACTGCAACATGGCATTTGCACAGCCCATGCATGCAGCTTTCCCATTATGTCAAATTTTGGCAAAGGTGCATCATGCACTGGCCTGCACAGGACAAAGCAGGCGGGCAGTGTGAGCTGGTCAATGCAACGCGACACACGTCTTCGAACTTTCTTGACATGGAGTGAGTTAAAGCAACTCCCCATGAATGTGTGCACCAAGTCTCATGCATTTTCTCATTTCATGGTGTTTATCCATTCATTTCAAGGTCTGGAAAAGCCATGACACTCCCTGGGTCACACCAAAAACTGAACTTTTGGAGATGTGGCCTTTGTCCTGCATGATCCATGTGGTCACACCACTGCTCATCACCAGAGTTTATACCCTCCAGGATTGCTGATCAAGCCATACCACCAGTGCAATATGCCTGTACATTAATGATATACATTGTTTGTACCACCTTGCAAGGTATGGAAAAATAAAGATGTGCCGCTGACAAAAATGACTCTCATAATTTCCCAACACCAAGCTTCTCCCTTGAGCATAGTGCAGGGGCATTGCAGTAAAGCCAGTTCACTGCATGTTTATGACTCTAATGGTAATAATCACATTCCACTTCACTGGTGACACTGACGTGATCTGAGGCTAACACATGGTGATGTTGGTTCATTGGTACAAGCACCTCGGAACAGTTCTAACGGTGCTCCATGGACAGCAGAGCAGTTGGTTAGTGACTTCTGCTGGTACAATGCTTTGGCAATAAGGTGATGACATGTCATCCCCCACGAGCACATTCGAACCCCAACTGCAACTGGGCCTAGACATGGCTGCAATTCAGTATTGAGATGTCTCTTAATAGCAGAAGGGGCAGGTGGCATGTAGTTCCTTGTTGACACGGGTTCAGACATTTTGATATTCCTCTGCTCTGTGTTGGGAGACTTCAGGTGCCCAAGTAATTTTCCCTCACTGTGGGGAACAATTCAGTCATTAAAATTACTGGCACACACAACTGCAATTTAGACCTTGGGTTACACTGCACATTCTTGTGGGAATTTACTGTGGCCAACACCAATGAGCCGACCCCGAGTGTGGATTTTCTACCACTATAGGCTGCTAGCCAACATCGCAAATGGCCAGCTCATTGCAGTGACAAAAAATTTAAAGAAAGTGGGGCAGTGCTGGCAAGCAACATTCTTCAGTGTAAAACCTGTGAAGAACCCTGAAGCTTATGCTGACATCCTCAAAAAAATCCATAAGCTCACCTGCCCAGCTGGCACACTGAAGGATAATAAACATTCAGTGGTGCACCACATAATAACCACATGCAGCCCTCCCATATCCTGCCACCCACATTATCCTGTGGCTGTAGACTTGCAGTTGCAAAGGCAGAAATGAAGGCCATGCTGCAGCAAGGCATTGTTCAACCATCAAACAGCATGTGGCCATTGGCTTTACATTTAGTCCCAAAAAGAGAAAATTTGTGTTGCCTGTTGGGGACTGTCACACCCTTAATTCTAAAACAGCGCCAGATCAATACCCGGTCCCACATTCAAGACTTCGGCTACACCTTGGCAGGCTGTGTGGTATTTAGCATGATCAATTTTGGTGGTGCCCACACACATTGAGAAAACAGCTATCTTAACGTCCTTTGGGCTTTTCAAAGACCTGTTTATGGTGTTTGTGATACCTCAGAATTATGTTTGGCAGGCCTTAAAGGAAAAACATGGAAGGTGAACCCACATATTTTGTCACTTGTTGTTTTGTGTAACAGACTTTGTTACTTAATGACAACATTGACTTAAAATTTAAAAATTTATTAAAGGAATCAGAATTCTGACCAAACTCTGAACAGCCTCAAACCATTTAAAAAACCTTGAACAATTGTGCCATTGAGAGCATTGGAACTACTGAGTTCCCAAAAAACAATAAAAGGCACATCAACTAGGTGTGGCTGCAGGCAAGTTCCGTATATGGTTTTATCGACCAAATGATTTACAATAGCAACTGATAAATGAACTAACAATTGCTCAGTTCATTAAAAAAACTTTAACAACTGCACCATTAAGAGCAGGACATTAAAATCAGAAGTACAGAGTTCTCAAAGCAAGAAAAATCACATCAACTTAGTGTGGGTGCAAGCAGATTCAACAAACAATTTTATCAACCAAATGAATTACAATAACAGTTGTTAAATGTACTAACAAACTGCAAGCTTAGGTAACCATCACACAATCAGACAACATTCATCCAAATATGAAAAAGATCACAACACGCTCCACTGAGTATAGCTGTTGGAAGGCCACACAGCTATACATAAACCTTAATAAGTAAATCTCTTAAGCTATAAAATGTAGAGTCCCTTAGACAGACCAGCTGGGAAGGTGTAAAATTTAAACATAAAGGCCTCCCTGTATATTGCAACCAAACATTTCCACAACCCTTAATAAATTAACAATTGCCTAAACTTCACAATAAGTTGAAGTACATGCAATTGAAC
This sequence comes from Schistocerca cancellata, assembly GCF_023864275.1. NCBI lineage: Eukaryota > Metazoa > Arthropoda > Insecta > Orthoptera > Acrididae > Schistocerca > Schistocerca cancellata. The sequence continues at coordinate 499,053,621 of NC_064631.1, forward strand.
TGGTACACACTGTCAGAAATTTGATCCAACCTTTAATAACTGTACAATTGTCCAAAATTCCAAGTAAGCTGAGAGCTACAGCAGATGGCTATCACAGCCAACAACGAACGAGAAGCCAAATTTCACAGCAAGAGTAGTAGCTAATGAATGTGGATCAAGGTAAAGTTTGGGAGCTTATATTGACAAGTAACAGATCTTAAACATAATGCTTTGAGAAGTAGTAATAAGGATGCCAGCTTTAGAAAGACACCTTAACCTACTGAATTCTCTCAGTTCACCAAACAGATCTAGCAACTGGTACCCACATAACCAGCGATACTCCACCATGACTCACATGAAACACTCAAGTTCACTTAACTTGAGCCACCATGACATGGCCAATAGCAGCTGCAGACTGCCAATCATCCCAGACACCATACAATGATGAGAGTGCCACCGCACCAACAACAAACATGCCTATGCTCTGGGTCCGGGGAACACGAAGAGGTTGTTTGCCACCAAAGCTGCCCTGCCAACACACAAGAAAAGGGAACAGCAACCAGAATTTATTCCCTTCATGAAACCTATGACACAGAATACTCTTACGCTTGCATGAGATATGGCCTAGAACACAATTACAATTATTAACACTGATCGATGGTGATGCACGCAAACACTGGTTGTTGTTGTGGTCTTCAGTCCTGAGACTGGTTTGATGCAGCTCTCCATGCTACTCTATCCTGTGCAAGCTTCTTCATCTCCCAGTACCTACTGCAGCCTACATCCTTCTGAATCTGCTTAGTGTATTCATCTCTTGGTCTCCCTCTACGATTTTTACCCTCCACGCTGCCCTCCAGTACTAAATTGGTGATCCCTTGATGCCTCAGAACATGTCCTACCAACCGGTCCCTTCTTCTAGTCAAGTTGTGCCACAAACTCCTCTTCTCCCCAATTCTATTCAGTACCTCCTCATTAGTTATGTGATCTACCCATCTAATCTTCAGCATTCTTCTGTAACACCACATTTCGAAAGCTTCTATTGTCTTCTTGTCCAAACTATTTATCGTCCATGTTTCACTTCCATACATGGCTACACTCCATACAAATACTTTCAGAAACGACTTCCTGACACTTAAATCTATACTCGATGTTAACAAATTTCTCTTCTTCAGAAACGCTTTCCTTGCCATTCCTAGTCTATATTTTATATCCTCTCTACTTTGACCATCATCAGTTATTTTTCTCGCCAAATAGCAAAACTCCTTTACTACTTTAAGTGTCTCATTTCCTAATCTAATTCCCTCAGCACCACCCAACTTAATTTGACTGCATTCCATTATCCTCATTTTGCTTTTGTTGAGTTCATCTTATACCCTCCTTTCAAGACACTGTTCATTCTGTTCAACTGCTCTTCCAAGTCCTTTGCTGTCTCTGAGAGAATTACAATGTCATCGGTGAACCTCAAAGTTTTTATTTCTTCTCCATGGATTTTAATACCTACTTCGAACTTTTCCTTTGTTTTCTTTACTGCTTGTTCAATATACAGATTGAATAGCATCGAGGAGAGGCTACAACCCTGTCTCACTCCCTTCCCAACCACTGCTTCCCTTTCATGCCCCTCGACTCTTATAACTGCCATCTGGTTTCTGTACAAATTGTAAATAGCCTTTCGCCCCCTGTATTTTATCCCTGCCACCTTTAGAATTTGAAAGAGCGTATTGCAGTCAACATTGTCAAAAGCTTTCACTAAGTCTACAAATGCTAGAAACGTAGGTTTGCCTTTCCTTAATCTTTCTTCTAAGATAAGTCGAAGGATCAGTATTGCCTCACGTGTTCCAACATTTCTACGGAGCCATGGTGTGTGTACCACCAATATTAGAGCCACCATGGCTTAACCTCTGCCCCTTGAACCAATTATTCTCCCCCCCTCTCCCCCCTTGAGAAAAGGGGAGATGTTAAATAACTGGCTTAACTCGACTAAGGTGGACTCTGAGGATCTTGGGTGTGGCTCAGTCCTAGGCCAGCAACTTAACCGGCTCCAAAACCTTAACAATGAAACATGGACCATTGAAGTGAGGGTGAACTTACCAAGTATAACACTACTCTGAGCTTGCCTGGCGTCATTTCTAACAATGATCTTATCCCCTACCTTGCTCTGAAAGAGACATCTATTCTTGTTATAGTGTGTTGCCTGTTGATGATGAGCCAATTTGATATCGTTCCTCGCCCATTGCCAATTTTCCTTAAGGGAATCAGGATTGATAGATGTGAGCAGAAGAGTATTAATATTCCACAAGTTAGATAGTGAAGAGTTGAGGGGTACTAAGGTTGGCAGGAATGGCCTTCGAATCTTTGTCTTGAGTGGAATTAAATGCAAAGTTGACCCAAGGGAGGGTAGTATCCCATTTACTTAGGGACTTATCATGATGTATAATTAAGGCTGACTTAAGATTATGTTTCACTCTTTTGGTGACAGATGCCTGTGGATAATATGGCATGGTAGTGATGTGCTTAATGGCATTGCAAATGCAAAACTTTTTAAATTTTTTGTAAACAAATGCTGGAGCATTATCACTCACTAGAGATGTTGAGGTGTCTGGCAGTAATAGCAGCAGTAGCCCCCTTGGCTAGGAAGGAGCCAAACAAATCGTGAAAACGCGTCGACGACCATAGGGATATAACAGTTTCCTTCCTTAGTTTGGGAAGGGATCCCACAAAATCAATAAAGATTTTATCCATGGGGTATTGTTCATGCTCAGACTGCAATAACCCTCTTGGTGTGTTATTGTGTTTGCCGCTTCTACAAGAGTCGCTCTTTCCTACCAAATGCTGGTCATCCCTGTACAATGATGGCCAGGTGAGGTGTGCTTGTATCTTTGCCAAGGTCTTGCAGAAGCCTAAATATCCAACCACCAATGAACTGTGGAAGTAATGAAAGATGGAGGGGACTAACTCAAGAGGCAAGCAAATCCTGAATTGCCCAGGTGCTCCCACTTGTTTACACGATACACCATTTTAAAACGCAAACCTCCTAACATGTGGTTATTGGTCTCTAAATCGAACTTCCTATGTTACAGATAAAACTACAACTTTCTAGGGGGAAGAAAAATCAGTGTCTCATACTCATACACAGAATAGTACAACTCAGAGTGAACTAACCTTCTTGATGCAAAAGCTAAAGGGCATCTTTGACTCCGGTTCCCATGGAGGAAAATTGCGGGAATCCCTGCATTGGACACATCAGTTTCAACAACATATCTCTTACTGAAAATGAGCATAGCCAACACCAGGGGGTTTGTGATAGTGGTCTTAATAGCTTCAAAGACATGCTGTTGGCTTTCCCCCCATACAAAATTTTCCCATTTCCCGAGCAAATTATTAAGAGGGGCAGCAAACTGAGCAAAACTGAGGACAAACCTAAGGAAATAATTAGCCATTCCAATAAATCTGACTACCTCTTTCTTAGTCCTCTGTTGAAGGAACCTCTCCAAGTCACTCTTAGTTAATACTGTTACCATCACCAGAAACCAGATGACCCAAAAAAAGATACCTAACATCAGACAAGGGTAATCTTAGAAGGCTTGACAGTTAGCCCAGCATCATGAAACTTCTCCAATACCTTTTTAATATGGATGAGGTGATCCTGAAATAAGCCCCTGTAAATGATCACATCATCAAGGTAGTTAAATATACAAACTTCAAATCCCCCAAGATGTGATCCAAGAAACAAGAGACAACAATGGTTCCAGTGGCCAAGCCAAAGGGCAACCTGTTGAACTTGTGTAAGTTCCAGTTGGTGCAAGAAGCTGCAATATGCCTAGATTTTTTGGTAAGAGTGATTTGATAATAGGCATGTTCAAATCAAGCACAATGAACCGATTAGCCCCAGACAGCCATGCAAAACAGTTGTGAAGATCAGGTAAGGGGACTGACTCTAAAACAACCTTTTCATTCAGCAGCCTATAATCCATGACCGACCTATAGTCCTGACCTTGAGCCTAAGGTGTAAGAACTTTGAGCCTAAGGCCTGATTACCCCATCCTGCAACATATTAGTTCATTATGCTTCAAGATTTTCATTTTAGGGGGTGAAAGTCAACAGGGAGACTGCCAAACCAGAAATTCATCAATCAGGTGTATCTCATAGTGGAAAACACTAGTTACTCTCAGCTTATCAGACAAAACATCAGGAAACTCCCCCAACAAGCCCAACATATGCTTAGTCTGCTCCTACTGTGACGAAGCAAGCTGGGATATTTTTACTTCCCCTCTTGTTTGGTCAATTGCCTCTTTAAAATTCGTTTTTTCAGTTGTAACTAATTACCATTAACAGACATGAATATAATCTGCATTTCCATAAAAGAGAAAGGTTGAATTTATTTTGACTATTCCTAGTTAGTATCCTGTGTTATAGGGTGAAATCAGTAACTGTTTTCTAACTTAAATTCTGTTGTTGACGTATAAACAAATATAAATTCTGTAATAATTGTAAGCATTTGGAAGACAAAATGCTACTAACCTTAAGGTATCTATTTGGCTTTAGACGGAAATATGTTAGCAAACTCAGCCCTTCATTAATTCCAAAGTAATTAATAGATTTGTCAAAAGTATTGTTTGCATACTTATATTAGTTAATTTCATGATTTAAACAAATAATTTGGCCTAACTCTTGTAGTAGAAGATACTTAAAAAGAACAGTTTTTTGATGTATTCAGTTAATCTAATCAGTTAAGTTTTAACTGTAATTTCTGTAAATTTAATTTCGAACAACGTGTAGTTTCAGGGCCTATTATTGTGATGATATATAAGGGCCTGATTTTTGGTCATGAGACAGTCAGTCCACAACCGAGTTTCAGATAAGGAACCTGTATTGGTTAGACCAACAACAATGCATCCATCAAATAAATGTTACACAATAAGGACCTGTGTAAAAATAATGACAGTGACCATTTGCATATGTACCTTCTATTCTTCAAGAACTGTGAACTTTGTGGTTATGGTTTTACTGCTCATAGATCTTCAACAGTAAAACTATTGTAGCATTATGTCAATGTTCACCTGAAAACTATTAATGAGGCTTATCAAAATTTAAACAATTTAAACACTGGCCATATTAAATGTGTATATGGGGGGTTGCGAAAAGAGAAAGTAAACAATTGTGAAACACAAACATGCATCTGTTGGATACATCATTCAAAGTAGTCAGTGTTTACTTCCAAACCCCTTTGTTAGCCAGTGCAGCAATGCAGTATGTTGACACTGAGGACAATCAACAAATGAAGAACTAAAGAAGGCAAACCACTACACTATGAAGGATGAGCCACATCAAAATCCACAGTCCTGTAACTAATTGAATTAGTCACACTTGGACAATGACAAAAACAGAGGGCTATCTCCTCGGCTTTGCAAAAATTTAAAGAAGAAGGTATGACTAGCAAAATCAAAGATCAATCCTGTTCTTTGAATAAAATCACAGCTGTGCAACAGATTAACTGCTAGGTTCTTTACAACCAGCAAGTAACCAGCCAGAAGAAATTGTAAATGGACAAGCTACTGCACGCCCTCCCAATCAGAGGCAACTCTTGCCCATTGGTCACATGACATCTCTGAGGGCAGAGGCACATGGGAGATAATTTACACAAATGACCAAACTCCAAATATTACTTATAGTCAAGTAATGAGACAGAACTACCGTAGTCCAATAATACGTACACAGGTCCCTATCTGATACATGCACAAATGTAAGGGAGGGACGACCTTGTTGTAGCATTAATATGTGCACATAAAGCAGTTGGCCTTCTCCAGCACATATGAAACCTTCCACCTCATGGTACCAGCTGTTAGACCATGGAACCCTCAGAACTGGACACTCACATATGAGATGGTCATGAGTGCCACAATGAAAACAATGCTTGCACGCATGTGAATAAAATTTGAAAGAGGCTTTGTCACCCCTGGAAACTGAAAGCACTGGTGCCAAACCCACACCTACACTATGCTACTCCTCAGCAAAAGTGAGGGACTCAATAGAATCTACAATTTATTTCAATTCATCAAAATTGGTGGGATGGCGAGCAACCACCAAATTTGATCAATCCTCAGGCCACGTGCCCTCTAAGATGTTAGAAATGTTGTCAGACTTGATAATGGACATACCAACGGCTAGCATGGCTGTGTGCATTCACTCTACTTATTGGCTCAACATCTCCAAGGACCCCTGTATCTGCCTATAATAATTTCATTCAAGGTCAATGTGAATAGGTGCCAAAAACTTTCTGCCCATAATAAGAGCCTTGAGCTTTCCTACAGAGCCCTGATGTCTTACAATATCTGAGACCTAAGTACCCAATAACCCTTTTGGTAAAGCATAAACCAAGGACTGTGTCATGTGGTACAGCATGCATAAAGCACCAGCATGAAACTCAGACTGTACAACCAGCCACAAGATTTACTCCACTTGATTTAAACTATCCATAGACTATTCAGAAATACCGGACAGGAAGCAAGTAGTAAGATTGGGTAACTTAGAAAAGTGATTGGAAAGCAAGCTACCTAGGTTTTGGGCCTCAGAGCACTTACCATCCTCACTTTTCTAAACTGAAGGTTCTGTCCTTACCTGCAAGTCCCTTGCCAGATCAACCAACTGCTTCACTAACAGGGATAAACCGAGAACCTTCAGTTTCTCATGACTGTTAAGCTCAACTGACTTAAATCCAATAATCGATTCCCTAAATGTGCTTGATTCCTAGTGACAGCCTAGTTGTGGGTTGGCTATCCTCCACAGATGAAAGATTTGACTGTACATCATCTAACACATCTAAAATGTTATGAAAGAGGCACCTACATCCATGACAATATCCGCTGAAAGTCTAAACAGCCTGTCCACTGTCGCATGCAATCTGGTTGCCAGTTCTGGGAAACTACCTTCAGTTGAAAGTTGACATATTTGTAGTTCATACTGCATATATTCCTTTTTCAGACTGAAATTCCGAGACACCCTCTGGAATTCATGTTAAGTAATGGCTCCTTAAAAACAATCAAACAACGTATGAGTACAATACCTTGAAAAGGAGAAATATATTAAGACTATAATCACAATAATCAATGAATGATGTGAAAGGGTAGACAACTCTAACCCCCCTGCCACACAGAGCATAACCACATTGTGCTACCAATTAATACCTCACAACTAAGTTGGGGTAGCCTTAGGGAAAAACATGGAAGGTCGACCCACACATTTAGTCATTTGTTGTTTTGTGCAATAGACTTTATTACTTAATGACAACATTAACATTACAATTTAAAACATTATTAAAGGACTCAGAAATCTGACCAAAATTTGAACAGGCTAAAACCATTTAAAAATAACTTTAACAATTGTACCATTAAGATCAGGACATTAAAATCAGAAGTAACAAGAAAAGTTACATTAACTGATCTTGGCTGCAAGTAGGTTCAACAAACAATTTTATCAACCAAATGTATTACAATAACAGTTGTTAAATTTACTAACAAACTGCAAGTTTAGGTAACCATTACACAACCAGACAATCACCCAGATATGAGAATGATCACAAGGTACGACACTGATTGTAGCTGGTGGAAGGGTGCTTAACTATGCATAACCCTTAATAAGAAAATTCCTTAAGCAATAAAATACAGTCCCTTAGACAGACCAACAGGCAAGATATAAAATTTAAACATAAATGCCCACCCGTATACTGCAGCCAAATATTAGCAACAACCCTTAATAAACATACAATTGCCCAAAATTCCAAGTAAGTCGAGAGCTATATCAGATGGCTATCACAGCCAAAGAGAAACAAGCAGCCATATTTCACACCAAGAGTAGAAGCTAATGACTGTGTATCAATGTAAGATTTGGGAGTTTATATTGAGAAGTAACAGGTCTTAAACTTAATGCACTGGGAAGTAGTAATAAGAGTGCTGTCTTTAGAAAGCGAGTTACAGGGGTATAATGAGGAAGAACGTTAGGGTTGGCAAACAGGCCTTAACCTCCTGGGCTCACTCAATTAATCAAATAGATCTAACAACTGGTTCCACCGTGTTCCAGTGTGGCAGGCATGAAAAAACCAACTTCACTTAACTTGAGCCTCCGTGACATGACTGGTAGGGGCGGCAGACTGCCATTCAAATGTTCAAATGTGTGTGAATTCCTAAGGGACCAAACTGCTGAGGTCATCAGTCCCTACACTTACACACTACTTAAACTAACTTATGCTAAGAACATCACACACACCCATGCCAGAGAAAGGACTTGAACCTCTGGCAGGAGGGCCCGCGCAATCTGTGATGTGGTTCCTCAAACCGCATGGCCACTTCGCATGGCACTGCCAGTCAACCCAGACCCAATGTGATGATGGGAGTGTCACTACACCAACAAACACACACACATCTGTTCTGGGCCCAGGAAACAGGAATGTGTCATTTGCCATCGATGCTGTCCTGCCAACACACATGAAAAGGGAACAGGAATCTGTGCAAATAAAGCTTCCGCAGGAATGGCCATTATGCTAAAAAAAAATGTGTATATTAATGACAATGCAGGTACCTATATGATTAAACTTAACTCTTTTTAAAAATTACTAGTATTCATGAGTGATGTATCAGCACCTGCTAATAACACAAACATACAAATGTACCATCTTGCCTCCCATACAGATCCAGACACAATTTATTCCCTTCAAAAAACTTATGACAGGGAATACTCTTACACTTGCATGAGATATGGCCTAGAACACAAATTACAATTAGTAACACTGACTGATGGTGATGCACTCATTCCTTGAGACCCATACCAGAAAGCCAGAGTCCCCAAAAAACCACAACTTGCCAGCCACCTGCCCCTCCCCCAACTGACCTCTCCAGGGCCTGCCAAAGCAACATGCACCTCAACCAAAGACCTTTGCTCATGTCACACAATTGAAGTAATATTGGCAACCTAAGTAGTTAGTGGTACCATTGGAATGCCACACTGCCAATATTAGAGCCACCATGGCTCAATTTGATCTTGAGAATTCTGACCAGACCTGGCAGTGGTTCCTGGATAGCATCTTGCAAGGCCTATCATTTTGTCTTGCTTACCTTGATGGCATCTTGGTGTACTCCAAGTTGCCCGAGCCCCACTGCTGTCACCTAATGACTGTCTTTCAGTGCCTGAGTGAATCAATTCAGTGAAATGTGGATTTAGTGTGATGGAAATTGAGTGCTTTGACCATTTAATTATCCCCACTGGATCACCACCAGTACCAGAGAAAGTGGAAGTGATTATGAACATGCTGCATCTGCAGGCACGCAAGGAATTATGCCATTATCTCAGCATGTTGAATTTTTATTGCCGCCATCATCCCAACACTGCCGCCATGCAAGAGCCCATGACTAAGTCACTACACTGTTCCAACTCAATAGGAAATACCCTTGCGTATTTGATGGACACACTGGAGCAGAGCTTCATCGACTCAACATAAAATCTCGCAGAAGTGACGCTGCCAGTGCACACAGTACACAATGCTAACTTCACTGTAGTTGTGGACATCATCCATACTACTATCAGTGCAGCATTACAAAAGCAAGTCAGTGGAAGTTGACAACCACATGGGTTTTTTCTCTAGAAGCTGTCCAAATTGTAACCTGCTTGGAAAGCTTATGACTGAGAGTTTCTCACAGGATATGCGACAGTGAAATACTTACGCTCATTGGTAGAAGTCTGACAGTTCTTCATTTTCACCAATCACAAACTAATTACTCATGCATTTCAGATCCATCACTCTAACTGTTCACCATGCCAACTCCAGCAATTAGAGTACAAGTGGCAATTTACTACTGGCATCCGCCATATTTCAGTGGTAGACAGTATAGCTGTTTACTGTTTGCCCTGAGAATGTGCCGTTATTCACTCCATGTGAAATTTTAGGACGTTGCTCAAGTACAGGAGAATGATGAAGAAGTGCACAGTTTCTGCCACAAAACCTCCAGCCACTTGCAACTGGAGCTTGTGCCTGTCCCAAGCTCTACATGGAAGATTTGTTATGACATTTCAACTGGCTTGCACCAACCATTCCTTCTGGAGAAATTCTGGCACAGTGCCTTCGATTGTGTCCACTGTCTGTCACACCCTACCATCAGACACCACTGTGGTGCTAACGGCTGTGCATTTAATCTGGTCTGGGCTTCTGAAAGACTGCTGCAAATGGGCATGCACTTACACGGAATGTCAGTGTGCCAAAGTCGGGAGGCACATCCATACAACTGTGGGCACTTTCCCCAATGTGACATGTTGATTTGTGCATGTCCATGTGGATCTTGTCAGACTGCTCCCTCTCTCTCAAGGCAAGCAGTATCTCCTAACTATGATGAATTGCTTCTCTTGCTGGCCGGAGGCAACGCCCATCATGGACACAACCGCCGAGACTGTCTCCACCCCCTTCATCGACACCTCAGTGGTACCCTTCGGATGTCCCAGTCACTTGACAACCGACCATGTCGCCAGTTTAACTGTGCATTGTTCACACACATTTCCACACTGTGCGGCATCTGATTAAACAGGATAACAAGCCACCATCCAGCACCAAATGGAATGGTTGAATGGCTCCACAGGACTCTGAAAGCTGCCCTAACTTTCCACAACACCTCGTGTATAGAGACACTCCCACTGGTGCTACTTGGCCTACTAGTAACACCAGAGGAGGAGAATGACTTTTCACCTGCTGACCTCATTTATGGACAGTCTCTGACAGTTCTGGGTGATTTTGTAGAAGAAGTACCACCTCCACACAACGCTATAGCCCCCACTTTGGCAGAACGTCTGCACACTCATATGGCTAGCCTCCGAGCACACACACTGATACAACATGGCACTGGGAAGGTATTTGTGCATGCTGACCTGCAGCACTGCATGCACATCATGTTGCATATGCATGTGGTAGAGCCACCTCTGTGGCTCCCCTACTCCAGACCGCACCATGTGATTGCCTGAGGAGAAAAAAGGCTGGACTCTCAATTGACTGAGTCAAGCTGGCTTACATCTTGCCTGCTCCGGCAGCCATGGATGTTTTTGGGACAGTGGAAGATCTGACAACAGACAACACTCCCTCTGCCAGTGGTCAGATAGAGCCCACACCTGTAGCCACCAGTGATTCACAGCTACAGCCTGCTGTCCTCACTCCACCAAGTATGCCTCCCACCACCTCCCCTGGGCAGCCAGCTTTGCTGCTCAGACTGCACCCACCGCAGGAGCACCAATCAGTAACACCACAGCCACCTTGTCTCCAGCTGGCCACACCTTCAGCTAGTGGCTCAAGTTAAGCTCTGGGCAACACCTCCCATGTCCATCTCAGCTCCTGGCCTGGACCCGCATTTCCCTGTGCCTTCCCGCATCAGATGATGAGACTGGATTGACATTGGCACCAGTTACCGTATTCGTACTGCCAGTGAGCTCCTGACATCACCCTCTGTGTCACCAGGCTTTCCGTAGCAGCTCCAGGACCCACGTTTGAGTCACAACACTGTACTTGTGTATACGCTCAGGGCCTCCATTGTCTCAAGTGCTGAGGCCAGATCGAATGCTGTGCCATGCTTCCATGACTGAGTGAGTTAACAAACTTGTGAGACAATGCATGAACACTTGGACTTGTCATTCTAGATGTTACTCTGAACAATGTAAATGGTGAAATTTCTCCTATTGTAATGGATTAACTGTAGCAGTAGTGAACACTCCATGTTGTTACTAAGATATCATTACGTCAGCCTTTGAGACATCTTCCCAAATGATTTGCAGCTGCATGCCTATGCTGTGCATTGCTGTGGACAGTTCATAGCCCCACCTGCTGCTGATACAGTTACTAGCCAACCACGAGAAGACACATTCACCACACACCTGCCAGACTGGTGTGCTGATGTCACAGTCTGCCACCCTTCCACCACTGCACTGTCAACATACACCTTGCAGACTTTAAACACACATACACCAGAGACTGATCACCATGTTTTTTTACAGCTACAGAGCTCTGCTCTCTGAGGGGGGTCTGTGTGGTGGCCACACCACAGAAACACGTGAAGGATGGAACTGTGGCACAGCTGAAACAAGCAAACAGTGCCTGACATTCGCATGGACCACAAACATAGCTTTACCATTACGCCAAATTTCAGCAACAATGTGTTACACACCACTCTGCATGGATCAAAACAGGGTGGGCAGGGCAAGCTGGTCAACACAACGCAACACACTTCTCTGATCTTTCTCGCCACAGATTACATGGGTTGGGTTAACATGACTGAAAACTGAACTTTCAGAGATGGGGCCTTTGTCTCATGTGGTTTACACGGTCATGACGTGGCTCATCATCAAACAGTATGCCCCCTCTACGATTAGTGATCAAGCCACATCGCCAGTGCAACATGCCTGCATGGTTTGTCAGTAATGATAAATGTTGTTTGTGCCATTTTGATAGGTATAGAAATATAAATGTTTGTCACAGACAAAAATGAATCTTCTCATTTCCTGTCACCAAGCCTCTCCCTTGAGCATAGTGCACAGGCAAAGCAGTAAAGCCACTTCACAGCACATTTGTGACTGTAAGCAGTGATAGCCACTTCCCTGCTACAGAATTTCTTGACTAGTAATAAGGTTTCCCTAATGGCTTCAGGCAAATGCCAGGCTGGTTCCTTTGAAAGGGCACGGCCAACTTCCTTCCCTAATCTGACGAGACCAATTACCTCACTGTTTTGGTCTCGTTCCCCAAATCAACACAACAATCAACACATAATAATAAGATGTGCAAACAAAATGTATACATTACTTATTGCTCTTTGTAGCATTATTTATTCTCAAACAGTACATAATTCAGATTTCATGTTCTTTATTATTATCAACTCTGACTATGAGTACTGCAAGTAATTACATTAAAGTCTTTTAGAGCAAGAAAACTTTTGTCAAAAAATTCATGCTTAACTTCTACAGTTGAATGTGTTCATTATTGTTAATCAATTTAACACATTAAATTTGCTCACTGCGGAAAGTATTGTGTGAATTTCTTGCAAATATGTTGCATTATTATGACTTAATAAATGAATTTCCCACAACCACTGGAATTTCTCAATATTCTTGATTTATTTGTAACCTCATAACTTTTTGTTAAGAAACTTTGATTAATAACTGTGTCAAACAGAGCAAACTCTTGACTGAATCGTATCGATTAACTGACTGACCGACAACCAAATATGTGGTAGCAACCACAGTTACTTATATAATATTATGACCTTGTAAACAATTTTAAGTACAGTTAGAATTTGTGTTACATGTTAACTGTAATGAAAAACATTAATGCAAGTAATTTCACATGAGACATCAAGGTCAGGAGAAAAGAAAGACATCGCTTAAAGAAATTGTTTCATGAAATATAAAGGCTCTGAGTGTCAAACACCACATTATAAGTGCCTTCAAAAATTAATATTATAATATGCAAATTGTTACTTAAGAACTTAATTATTTAGATTACTACCATTTACAGAGGCTTCAATGCTAAAGTTGCATTAATATAGAATAGTACCAATCATTCCAACTGGAACTGATGTCTAAAAATGTGGCAAAAGTTAGTAGACACCATAATTAAGGCAGCTGAGGATTTACATTTTACATTTGATGCTACAGAGTCTGAAAAATAACGCACCTGTTGACTTCAACCTTTTTTTTTTTTTCTAGAAACACCTTTATTGCAAAAACCATAAATTGTAGGATTTTCTGGTCTAGACCAGAAGCAAGTTCAAAATTGTTGTTGTTGTTGTTGTGATCTTCAGTCTGAAGGCTGGTCTGATGCAGCTCTCCACACTAGTTTATCCTGTGCAAGCCACTTCGTCTACACAGCCACTTCATCTTTACATAAGCAGCCATTCCATCTCAGCATAATCACCACAACCTACATCCATTTTAACTTCCTTACTGTATTGAAGCCTTAGTCTCCCTCTACAATTTTTACTCCCCATGTTCAACTCCAGTGCCAAATTGACAATTCCTTGATGTCACAGAATGTGTCCCATTAACTAATCCCTTCTTTTAGTTAATTTGTGCCATAAATTTCTTTTCTCCTCAATTCAATTTGTACCTACTTCCATTTAATTTGTTCACCACCCCATAAGACAGCTTTCAACCTGCATAGGACACCATCCACAATTGCACACATATTTGTTATGCATTTTGAAATGCAGGTTGTTGACACAGTATGCAATACAAATTTTATAATTACACCAGGTTAAATTTAGTTACACTACCTGTACAAAGTTGTTCTACACATACTTTTAAGAATAACAAGGAACAAGCTGTTTGTTTGTAATTAAATTAATAGATAATAAGGATAGCAGAAATTTAATTATATTGGGTTGGTGCATAAGTTTGTAGCATTTTTCCATAAGTTTAATAAGCACAACAGATACGTATAACAGAGACTTTAATTATCAATAATATATTCTGCTTCACTATTTACAACAGTCTGCCAATGCTGGGGTAACTTTTCAATTCCGCGGCTGTAGAAATCACAAAATTTTGAGGTGAAGAAATCATTGAGCCATGTTTGGGATGCATTTTCATTTGGAAAGGAAGTCCCTTGAAGGTTGCTGGATAGAGAGCAGGAAAGGTGAAAGTCTCATGGCACAAGATCAGGTGGCTAAGGTGGGAGTGGAATGACTCCCCAACTCAACTCCTGTATAGTGTTTATATCAGTCTAGCAGAATGTGGGCAGGCGTTATTGTGGAGTGGCATCACTTCACACAATTTTCCTGGTCATTGTTCTTGGACAGCCCTGCAAGACAGCTCAGTTGTTGACAATAAATGTCAGCAGTGTTAGTTACACCCTGGGGAAGCAGTTTGGAGCTCACCACATCACTCTTCCACCAGATGAATAACATGATCTTTAATGGCTGTCTGCAGGTCTTTTTATGGGGAGTTGCAGTTTTGTTTGGACTCAATCATTTATTTCTTTTCTTTATGTTAGCTTAAAGAAATTATTTCTTGTCACCAGTGATGATACATGACAGGAATGGTCAGTGTTATTTGTGTGCCACTTGTTGATAAGCAAGCAGAGATACACCAACTGATTTTTGGCTTGGAGCATATGGTACCCACCTACACAATTTTTGAACCTTTCCCATTGCATGTAAATGTCATATAATGATGGAATGATCACAGTTCATCACATTTTCCAGTTCTTGAGTACATTGACACAGATCATTGTGGATTAATGCATTTAAATGATCTTCCTGAATGTAGAGCATCACTAATGTCAAAAAGACCCTCCTTAAAAAATGAGAAAATCATTTTCTTGCTATGCTCTGTCCAGTGGTGTCATCCCCACAGATGGTGCAAATGTTTCTGGCTGAGTCCACTGCTGTCACCCCTCTATTGAATTAAGACAGAAGAATATATCAGAAATGTTCTGCTTTCTCCACTTGGCACTCCATTTTCTAGCATCCACAGCTCCACTCACTATCTCCAGATGACAAAATAACAATATCCAAGCTCAAATAGCAGCAGTGAACTACAAATAAAAATGAAAAGTGATAAATAAACCCATAGCAACATGCAAAAGAAAAGCATTATGAACATATGCACCAATATAATCAATAAATTGCTTGACCACTAACATCACTATTTACAAATTCATCAACAGTGTACACAGCTTCTTCTTCCAACCAGGATTCTTAAACCTTTCTGAAATTATTAGTATTTAAGTGCCTCATTCCACTTGGTAATTTGTTAAAAACAGACCTTCCTGTGTGCAGAAAGTTGTTTTGAATTTTTGTAAGTCTTGTCCAGAGAATATTCAAAGAATTCCTGTTCCTGGTTCTATAAGAGTGAATGTTTGATCTTGTATCATAATTATCCCAACTGTTCTTCCTGTGCACAAGGTGTTAAATATGTGTAGACTTGGGACAGTCATTATTTTGTTATTCACAAAGTACAATTTGCATGGAGTGCTGGCTCCTAGACCATATATGCACCTAATAGCCTTTTTCCAAAGAAAAACTCTTCTGGCTGTAGCAGAGTTATCCCACATCATCTGATCATAGTTCATGTGTGTGTGTAAAAAGGCATATTAGGCAAAGAGTAATTGTTTTGCACCAACATAGGTGTAGTAACACTGTTCACGTTACGTCGCACTTCACTTAGCGTAGACCGGGACTGTGTCCTAGGCATGCCCGATGTTGACTGACTGCGCTCTGCCTGTCCTGCCGGAGTTGTTGTTGTTACGCCGGCAGAGGGCGCGTCCGAATTCTCGCGTGCCCTCTGGTGGACGGGACTCTACTTGCGGCAACTACTGTCCATGACGCGCCGTGCCAATGTGCGCCTCCCGCGATCTTTCTGGTGGCTACTACACTCCTCCTCCTTCGGGGGGTGAAGCCACTGTGATCCACTGCGTCGAAAGGTGGAGCGTCGGGCAGGAGCGATGACCTCCACATCCATGGGATGGCCGGAGTCGAGGGAATCTGCCAACCCTCGAGCCGGAACCTTCGAATATGGCTGGAAATGACCCACACGAAGAGGCCCCCGTCATCCCACAACTGGAGCCCGGGACAGAACGGGCGACAAGCTGTCGAACTCCGGATCCTGTTCCACCTCAGGAGGGGCAAGACCCAGTGGTGGGGACGAAGGGGAAGGGACGACCACAGGGTAACTAGCCCCCTGCGAAACCAGGCCGGCTAGGGGGGCCAGCTCTCGCTGGGGCAGCTCAAATGACGGCGACGCCGGTGCTGGAGCCACTGGAGGCTACCAAGGCTGAGAACCATCACAGTGCGGCAGAGTCACAGCGGGGAGAGGAGGTAACGTCCCCTGTGAAACCAATACAGGTGCCGGCAATGGGGAAGCCGGTGTCCGAGAGGGCGGAGGGTGGGTGCCCGAACGTGGACGTAGCTGAATTTGGTGACGACGTACCACCCGGTCCCCCACCTGCAAGGTATAGAGCCGGCGGCCATGTCGGTGCAGGACCACCGCCGGTATCCAACGTGGATTGCGACCAAACCCACGGGCCCAGACTGACATACCCAGTGGAAAGCCAGGTACTCCGTTTTGGGAAGACTGGCGAGGACCAGGCTGGAGGAGGTGCAGCAGAGTCCTAGGTTGACGCCCATGGAGGAGCTCTGCGGGGCTGCGGTCTCCCATTGGTGTGGTCCGGTATGCCGTCAAGAAAAACGTCAATGCTTCCTCTGCAGGAAATTCGTGCACATACTTTTTCATCTGCGTCTTAAAGGTGCGCACCATGCGCTCAGCTTCCCCATTCGATTGTGGATGGAAGGGGGGAGAGCAAACGTGCCGAATACCGAAGCGCCTACAAAAATCCTGGAAGGTCTGCGAAAGAAACTGCGGTCCATTGTCCGAGACCAGGGTGATTGGCAGACCTTCCACAGAAAAGATTTTTGCTAGTGCCTGGATTGCAACGTCTGAAGTGGTTGAGGAGCAGCGAACCACATATGGGAATCGGGAATAAGCATCAATGACAATGAGCCAAAAGCCATTGAGAAACAGCCCCGCAAAATCGATGTGAACACGTTCCCACGCCTGGGTTGCCGGCGGCCATGAAGAGAACGCTGCCCTGGGAGATGCTTGTTGGCTCACACACTGGGAACAGGCGGCCACCAAGTGCTCAATTTCTCTGTCAATACCGGGCCAGTACACATGTCTGCGAGCCAAGGTTTTAGTACGGGAAACACCCCAGTGCCCCGCATGTAATAACTTGAGGACCTCCCGTCGTAAACTTGCAGGAACAACCATGCGAGGAGCTGTATCATCGGTAGCCAGAAGGAGAACTCCTTCCAAGACCGAGAGACGGTCTCGTAGAAGAAAATAATTACGAAGAGGGTCCGAGGCCCGGCCCGGAGGGCGGGACGACCACCCCTGCTGAATGAGGCGAACTACTTGCCGGAGAACCGGGTCAGCCGCTGTTTCCCTGGCGAGTCGAGAACTAGTGATCGGGAAGCCATCAACCGCCTGGCGGGACGCCACATCCAAATGAAAACACATAATCTCCTCTCGATCAAATGTAGGGTCCGGGCCCACCGGAAGACAGGAAAGAGCGTCGGCGTTGGCATGCTGGCCTGTAGGGCGAAAACGAATGTCATAATGGTACTTAGAGAGGAACAAGGCCCAGCGCTGTAGTCTGTGGGCCGCCCTATCCGGAATCTGAGAGGCGGGGCCAAATAACGATATTAACGGCTTATGGTCAGTGATTAACTGAAACTTCGTGCCATACAAGAAAGGGTGAAACTTGGTAACAGCGTAGACAATGGCCAAAGCCTCTTTTTCCACCTGGGAGTAATGGGCCTGCGCGGGACTAAGCGTTTTCGACGCAAACGCCAGTGGTTGCTCGGAACCATCTGCGTTGCGATGGGCCAGGATCGCCCCCACCCCATACTGTGAAGCATCCGTAGCCAGGACTAACGGCTTATGGGGATCAAAAGTAGCCAAACAAGGGGCTGACGTGAGGAGGCCCTTCAACGAGGTGAACGCTCGCTCGCATGCCGGCGACCAATCAAAAGGAACACCCTTGTGCAGAAGGCAGTACAGGGGGTGGGCTATAGTGGAAGCCCTGGGAAAGAACCGGTGGTAATAGGCTATCTTGCCTAAAAAAGCTTGTAACTCCTTCAGCGATGTGGGCCGAGGAAGGTTGACGATACCTTGGACCAAACTTCCTAGTGGCTGGATGCCATGCCGAGAGATGGTGTAGCCCACATACTCAATGGACGGTTGGAAGAAGGTTGACTTCTGCAGGTTGCAACACAAGCCCACAGACCTGAATTTGAGAAAGAGGGTGCGAAGGTTGTGCAAGTGGTCCGTCGTGCTGCGGCCCGTGACAATTATGTCATCCAGGTAATTAATACAATGAGGGATTGTCGACGTGACATGCTCAAGATAACGCTGGAATATCGCCGGGGCACTGGATATTCCAAAAGCCAACCGCTGGTATTGGTAAAGGCCAAACGGGGTGTTGACGACTGCCAGCCGTTTGGAGTCCTCATCCTGATAATAAGCCTCTGACAGATCGATTTTCGAAAAATAGTGGCCTCCCGCCACGGCGGAGAACAATTCATCAGCACGAGGCAAAGGATAGGTGTCCACCACCAATTGGGAATTAATGGTGGCCTTAAAATCGCCACAAAGACGTAATTTTCCAGAGGGCTTCTTGACAATAACGAGGGGCGAAGCCCACTCACTGGAAGAAATGGGAAGAACGACCCCTAGGGCTGTCAGCCGGTCTAGCTCTTCCTTTACCTGAGGGCGGAGAGCCAAGGGGATCTGCCTCGCGCGTAGAAAACGCGGGCGAGCTGACGCCTTCAACGTTAAGTGAGCTTCAAAATCTGAAACACGCCCCAGGCCCTCCTCAAAAAGTCTGGAAAGTCTGAGATCAAAGATTCTAATGAGTGATAGGGAACGTCTTCGGAGACCAACTGTATGGTGTCAGCGATAGAAAAACCGAAAGCTTGAAAGGCATCCAGGCCAAAAAGGTTAGCGGAGCTTGCATCACTGACAACAATAAAAGTAATAGGCCGAGTGACTGATTTGTAAGTCACGTCGGTAGTGAATTGACCCAGTAGGGGAATGAACTGTTTACCATAACCAAGTAGACGCCGGTAAACTGGCGCCAACGGGGGCGATCCAAGGTCGGAATACGTTTGTGCATTCAACAACGAAACTGCCGCGCCCGTATCTACTTGCAGTTGTAACCGGCGCGACCGAACTGACACCTCGATAAAGAGTTTGCGTGCCGATGCGTCGGGAGCCCGGCCCGATGAAACTTCCTGAATGTCAACGTCCATGTCCTCTGTACTTGCTTCCTTCGATTCCTTTGAGGCTGAGCGGCAAACTTTAGCAATGTGACCGTTTTTATGACATTTGCGACAAACGACCCAACGCTGGGGGCACGTTGACCGATCGTGATGTATATAGCACGACGCACAGGACGGCAACAGGGGCCGGCGGCCGGAATTCTGTTTACGCGCCGCGCGGGAGCGGCCGTAACGGCCGGATTGTACCGCTCGCACGTCATCCACCCCGGACACAGTGGACGCGGCCGCGCCGCCCTGAACCTCCGCGACGTCGCACCACGCTTCCAGCTGTTGACCTGCTGCGTGAGAGACTTCATACGATTGAGCAATGGACAGGACTTCTTCGAGGGAAGGGTCTTCTAACTGCAGGGCCCGTTGCCGGACCTCCCTATCAGGGGCCGAACGAACAATGACGTCGCGTACCATAACATGGGCATACGACTCCCGCGACTGCTCCGTGACAAAATGACACTTGCGACTAAGACCGTGCAGGGTTGCGGCCCACGCCCGGTAAGACTGATGGGGCTGTTTCTTGCATTGATAGAACTCGACCCTAGCCGCCACAACATGCGTGCGGCGGCGATAATATGAAGACAGCAATGAACACAATGCGTCAAAAGACAAGGACGAGGGTTCCTGCAACGGCGCCAGCTGCCGCAAAACTTGATACAGCGAGGGAGATGTCCAAGACAAGAAGAGAGCACGACATACCTCCACATCGGCAACATGAAACGCCTGGAAATGCTGCCGAAGGCGATGTTCATATGCGTCCCAATCCTCCACCATCTCGTCATACGGGGGAAAGGGAGGAGGGAACGGCGCCGGAGCAGACGGCGGTGAGAGCAACGCCGGAAGCACTTGTTTCATGGTGGCCATGAGCTCCGTCTGCTGCGCAACCAAAACCCGCACCAAATCCTCCATGCCGTGGAGAAACTGCGAAACCGGAACAACGACGCAACACGCGAAAGAACGACCCTACTCGTCGCCAATTGTGTAGTAACACTGTTCACTTAGCGTAGACCGGGACTGTGTCCTAGGCATGCCCGATGTTGACTGACTGCGCTCTGCCTGTCCTGCCGGAGTTGTTGTTGTTACGCCGGCAGAGGGCGCGTCCGAATTCTCGCGTGCCCTCTGGTGGACGGGACTCTACTTGCGGCAACTACTGTCCATGACGCGCCGTGCCAATGTGCGCCTCCCGCAATCTTTCTGGTGGCTACTACAATAGGTTTTTTTTTTTTTTAATTTCCTGATTAGGTACACCACATAGGAGAGTTTGCTGCATGATTACCTGTGTGTCGGGTTACCTTCCATTCAGAAAGCTGTTGCACTCAGCAACTGTTATATTGACTGTACTTGTGTGTGTTCCAGTTGAGTTCTGTGCGAGGTGGACATCCGGTAATTTGACAGAGTCAGAGTCTTCCACTTGGCAGTCATTATCTTTTACGGAGAACACTAAACTCTTAGTTTTGCTACTTTCTAATTTCTTGTTTGTCGCCTTAAATCAGCAAGATACCTTGTCCATTGAAAGTTTATTCATTCCTTCCATAGTATTTTTGTCAGTATGGGAAGTAATAAATTGAGGTACCATCATTAGTTATATGATCTACCCATACAATATTCTT
The DNA here is from genome assembly GCF_023864275.1 of Schistocerca cancellata. NCBI lineage: Eukaryota > Metazoa > Arthropoda > Insecta > Orthoptera > Acrididae > Schistocerca > Schistocerca cancellata. The sequence goes on from NC_064631.1 coordinate 499,075,051, forward strand.
CATTCTTCTATAGCACCACATTTCAAAAGTTTCTTTTACCTAAACTGCCTTCAATTCATGTTTAACTTCTGTACTAGGTACACCTTAATCAAATACTTTCAGAAAAGATTTCCTAACAATTAAATTTATATTCAGTCTTAACAAATTTCTCTTCTTCAAAAATGCTTTTGTAGACATTGGCAGTCTGCATTTTATACCCTATCATCTGCTATTTTAATGTCTAAATAGCAAAACTCATCTACAACTTTTAATGACTCATTTCCTAATCTAATTCCCTCAGCATCATCTGATGTAATTCAAGCACTTCCCATTACCCTTCTTTTCATTTTCTTTTCAAGAAACTTGGAATGTAGCTTCCTGCAAAATAATTAGTTGTTTCACTATTCACACCACTGTCCCTGTGCTCAATAATGTCCAAAATAGACATGATTAAAATACTGTTTGTTATCTGCAATCTGCAAATGCAGAAGTCTATGGTTTATATATAATGCTTACCTGTGAGAAACTCAGTTATGACTGAATACTCCATTTTCACCATTATTCAGATAGCTTTTGAGCCAGAAAATATATTCTGTGTTGTTTTTGTACAAAATATACTTTTTTTTCTTGAAACACATCACAGCTACTTGTTTTATCTAGATTTCATTGTGAGCTCATGGAATATTTTCTCAAACACTTAGTGTAAACCACAACATAATTTCTCTCTGTCATAGTCCAAAAATTCTGTGCTCGTTAATAACACCCAATGTGACAAAAAATCCACTGTACTACACTTTAAGACAAAAAACATGATGCACCAGAAACGAGTTATTCAAATTGGTCACAAACTGGTATTCTTACAGGCATTGACAGAGAATGCAAAATTGTAAGCTTTGGTCACCTATGGATGACTGTGTGTTGCTAGAGTGCAATTTCACCATGTAGCTGGCAAGGATAGTTAACAGGAGACATGTTGATAGCAGGGCATAAAGTCTTTGTGAATTATAATTGAACAGTAATTATGCCTTGTAGACAGGCATGTGAACAATATTGCAGATATCAGTGTTTGAGAGAGAACACATAATTGGGTTCAAAGAAGCCAGGTGGAGTAATAAACATATAGCTCAACATTTGAATAGGAGTCATGGCTCTATTCCACAATGTTGGCAGACTGGGTGAACCATGGTCAAACACAGTGTCAAGAGGAAAGTGGTCATCACAAACAGATGACAGAATGTGATGACTGAGCACTCACCAAAGAGGCACTCAGAGCCCCTGATGCATCTTTATTATTGAACTGACATGTATCTGGTGCTTCAGTGACAACAAGGACTATTAGCAGTTGGCTCACAGAAAGTGAGCTGAGCTCAAAGAGCTCTTTGTGCTGACTACTACTGACTCAGCACACCAACAAGCCCATTTGCAATGGTGTCAGGCACATTCAGCATGAAGTCTCATTGACTGGAGTAGAATAGTCTTCAGTGATGAGTCCCTCTTTGAACTGAGTGCCAGAAAAGTCACGTTATTTATTTATTTATTTACATGTCAAGTTCTGTAGGACCAAACTGAGGAGCAAATCTTCAAGGTCATGGACCATGTCAGTACATGAAATTACAACATAAAAGTAATAACAGATAAAAATAAAATGTTTATGAATCCAAAAAAGTCAATCCATAAGTTTGTAAACGCAATCAACAATACAACAAGAATCAGCTTAATTTTTCAAGGAACTCCTCGACAGCATAGGAGTGACCCATGAGGAAACTCTTCAGTTTTGATCTGAAAGTGTGTGGATTACTGCTAAGATTTTTGAATTTGAGTGGTAGCTTATTGAAAATGGATGCAGCAGTATACTGCACACCTTTCTGCACAAGACTTAAGGAAGTCCAATCCAAATGCAGGTTTGATTTCTACCTAGTATTAACTGAGTGAAAGCCAATTATTCTTGGGAATAAGCCAATATTGTTAACAAAAAATGACAGTAAGGAATATATAAATTGAGAGGCCAATGTCAAAATACCCAGACTTGTGAACAGGGGTAGACAAGAGGTTCATGAACTTACACCACTTATTTCCCAAACCGTCCATTTCTGAGCAAAAAATATCCTTTTAGAATGGGAATAGTTACCTCAAAACATAATACCATATGACATAAGTGAATCAAATTAAGCAATGTAGACTAATTTTTGTGTCGAATGATCACTCACTCCAGACACCAATCGAATAGTAAAAATGGCAGCATGAAGTCTTTGAACAAGATCCTGAATGTCAGGTTTTGTTGAATTGTGTGTTATAAACTGTAAAAACTGAGTCTTACTGTGATTTAGCATTAGTTTATTTTCTACAAGCCATGAAATTATGTCATGAACTGCACTATTTGAAACCAAGCCAATGTTGCAGACAACATCCTTTACTACCAAGTTAGTTTCATCAGCAAACAGTAATATTTTAGAGTTATTCATACTACTAGAGGGCATATCATTTATGAAAATAAGGAACAAGCTGTGCCCCTGACACTGATCCCTGGGGCACCCCCACTTGACCATACTCCACTCATACCCCACATCACAACCATTCTCAACATTGTAAATAGTGACCTTTTGCTGTATGTTGCTAAAGTAAGATGTGAACCAATTGTGAGCTACTCCCTGCGTTCCATAATGGTCCAACTTCTGGAAAAATATTTTGTGATCAACACAAATCAAATGCCTTAGTTAAATCAAAAACTATGCCCAGCATTCAAAACCTTTTGTTTAACCCATTCAGTACCTTACAGAGAAAAGAGAATATAGCATTTTCAGTTGTTGAATGACTTCTAAAGCCGAACTGTACATCTGTGATATAAAATGATCAATTATCCTTACATACGCAGCCTTTTCAATAACTTTAGCAAACACTGATGGCATAGAAATAGGTCTAAAATTGCCTACATTATCTCTTTCTCCCTTTTTATAAAGCAGCTTAACTACTGAGTACTTTAATTGTTCAGGAAACTGACCATTCCTAAAGGAGAAATTACAAATATGGCTAAATATAGGGCTAACATGTGCAGCACAGTACTTAAAAATTCTACTAGGCACTCCATTGTAACCATGAGAGTCCTTAGTCTTCAGTGATTTAATTATTGACTCAATCTCCCCATGTCTGTATCACAGAGGAGTATTTCAGACATCAATCTTGGAAAGGCATTTTCCAAGAAAGTTATAAGGTTCCCTGTAGAAAGCAAATTCACCAGCACTGCTCAGAAAATGATTGTTAAATACTGTACATATATCTGATTTATCAGTAACAGAAATATTTTTACTATGAACTGACTTTATATCGCTGACATTCTGCTGCTGACGAGACACTTCCTTCTCAAATGACCATATGGTTTTAATTTTATCCTGTTAATTAGCTATTCTATTTGCATACCACATACTCTTTGCTTTCTTAATAACATTTAAGCACCTTACAATACTGTTTGTGATGTGCTACTGTAGCTTGATTGTGACTACTTCTAACATTTTGATATAATTCCCACTTTGTTCTACAAGATATCCTTATCCCACTAGTCAGCCACCCTGGCTGGCTATTACTGCTAGTACCCTATTTAGAAAGTTCTAATGGAAAGCAACTCTCAAAAAGCATGAAATATGTGTTAAGGAAAGCATTGTATTTATCATATACAGGGTGTTTCAAAAATGACCGGTATATTTGAAACGGCAATAAAAACTAAACGAGCAGCGATAGAAATACACCGTTTGTTGCAATATGCCTGGGACAACAGTACATTTTCAGGCAGACAAACTTTCGAAATTACAGTAGTTACAATTTTCAACAACAGATGGCGCTGCAGTCTGGGAAACTCTATAGTATGATATTTTCCACATATCCACCATGCGTAGCAATAATATGGCGTAGTCTCTGAATGAAATTACCCGAAACCTTTGACAACGTGTCTGGCGGAATGGCTTCACATGCAGATGAGATGTACTGCTTCAGCTGTTCAATTGTTTCTGGATTCTGGCGGTACACATGGTCTTTCAAGTGTCCCCACAGAAAGAAGTCACAGGGGTTCATGTCTGGCGAATAGGGAGGCCAATCCACGCCGCCTCCTGTATGTTTCAGATAGCCCAAAGCAATCACACGATCATCGAAATATTCATTCAGGAAATTAAAGAAGTCGGCCGTGCGATGTAGCCGGGCACCATCTTGCATAAACCACGAGGTGTTCGCAGTGTCGTCTAAGGCAGTTTGTACCGCCACAAATTCACGAAGAATGTCCAGATAGCGTGATGCAGTAATCGTTTCGGATCTGAAAAATGGGCCAATGATTCCTTTGGAAGAAATGGCGGCCCAGACCAGTACTTTTTGAGGATGCAGGGACGATGGGACTGCAACATGGGGCTTTTCGGTTCCCCATATGCGCCAGTTCTGTTTATTGACGAAGCCGTCCAGGTAAAAAATAAGCTTCATCAGTAAACCAAATGCTGCCCACATGCATATCGCCGTCATCAATCCTGTGCACTATATCGTTAGCGAATGTCTCTCGTGCAGCAATGGTAGCGGTGCTGAGGGGTTGCCGCGTTTGAATTTTGTATGGATAGAGGTGTAAACTCTGGCGCATGAGACAATACGTGGATGTTGGCGTCATTTGGACCGCAGCTGCAACACGGCGAACAGAAACCCGAGGCCGCTGTTGGATCACCTGCTGCACTAGCTGCGCGTTGCCCTCTGTGGTTGCCGTATGCGGTCGCCCTACCTTTCCAGCATGTTCATCCGTCACATTCCCAGTCTGTTGAAATTTTTCAAACACATCCTTTATTGTATCGCTTTTCGGTCCTTTGGTTACATTAAACCTCCGTTGAAAACTTCGTCTTGTTGCAACAACACTGTGTTCTAGGCGGTGGAATTCCAACACCAGAAAAATCCTCTGTTCTAAGGAATAAACCATGTTGTCTACAGCACACTTGCACGTTGTGAACAGCACACGCTTACAGCAGAAAGACGACGTACAGAATGGCGCACCCACAGACTGCGTTGTCTTCTATATCTTTCACATCACTTGCAGCGCCATCTGTTGTTGAAAATTGTAACTACTGTAATTTTGAAAGTTTGTCCGCCTGAAAATGCACTGTTGTCCCAAGCATATTGCAACAAACGGTGTATTTCTATCACTGCTCATTTAGTTTTTATTGCCGTTTCAAATATACCGGTCATTTTTGAAACACCCTGTATGTTATCGGCTGTATAAACATCCTGCCACCCTTGTTACTCGACAAGGTTTAAAAAAAACTCTCTGTTGTTATTGGATTCACTTTCCTACATAGTTTGTAATAAATATGACATTGTTTTGAGTACAAAAGCCTTTTAGTGTTAAAATTTGTGCATCATGGTCTGAAAGGCCATTCACCCTTTTACTAACAGAATGCCCGTCTACTAATGAAGAATGAATAGAAATATTGCTTATGGCTTTGCTACTGTTCTCATACACCCTAGTTGGAAAAAAACGCAATCTACATCAGGTCATATGAATTTAGATGATCTGCCAACATCCTTTTTCTTGCTCCACCATATACAAAATTTATATTGAAGTCAACACATATAATTAATTTCTGTTACTTCCAACAAAATGAATCAAGAACACTCTCTAGCTTGAGCAGAAATGCTCTGAAGTCAGAGTTAGGGAACCTATAAACAACAAGAATTAAAAGTTTAGTTTCATTAAATTCAACTGCCGCTGCAAAACATTCAAATATCTGTTCAGTGCAGTGCTGTGATACGTCTATGGACTCAAATGGAATGCTGTTTTTTTATGTACATAGCCACTCCCCCACCCCACAGGGAACTCCTTGAAACACCATCTGGAGACGGTCTGGACAGTGATGTGACACCAACCTGACTGTCGCCTATCATATGGCCTGACATCCAGGAGTGACAGACCAAGTTGCCACTTCATCTTATAGCAGGATCCCTTTGGTTGTCATTCCCAGCACCCTTATGGCATAGCAGTAGATCAGTGATATTCTATACTCTGTTTTGTTGCCCATCATGGGAAGCCATCCTGGACTTCCATTTCTGCAAGAAAACGCCCACCCACACACAGCAAAAGTTTCTGCTGCTTGTCTTTGCACTTGCCAAATTCTACCTAGGCCAGCAAGGTCACTGGTTCTCTCCCCAGTTCAGAATGTTTGGAGCATTACAGGTAGAGCCTCCACCCACTTCAGTATTTTGACAATCTAACACACCCACAGCACAGAAGTTGGCACACTATCCCTCAGGAGGACGTCCAGCAACTCTGTCAATCAGTTCCAAGCTAAATAGCTGTTTGCATAAAGGCCAGAGTAGGGCCAACGCATTATTGATGTGCTCAAATTTTTATCCCATTCAGATAATTCCTTTGTGGTGCAACATTTTTTTTGTCTCATAATATATTTCATCATACAGTGTTGATTCATAGTTGTGAAAGAAACAATAAGTGGTCTGCCAGTGTTTGCATGTAGCTCACCTCATGCAGTGATATATTGCATGATGCACTACGTCTCAGGTTTGCTTTGTTTCTGGAAAAGTACAGTCTCACAGAGATACATTATTCATATTGGTTTAGCATAGCTCTATGTACTGAATGAATAAAAAGGAAAAAATCATATCATTTATGATCAGATAACAGTACATGTACTATTTATGCTGTTGCTTCTGTTATAATTAATTAAAAGTCTTTTCCTGTCCTGTCCATACTACAAAGATTATACGTGTTTTGTTCTAATGTTCATAAGAATGCTTTTAAATTATGTTATTTGTTCATTAAGGGGTGGTATGTTCAGACAGCATGTGTAAGAATAGAGTAAGAACTTATAAATCACTGTAGTGACTGCTACACACATCGCCTACTGTGGTCGCATGCATTAGCTGTGTTCGTGCCAACCAGAGATTCATTTGTAGCATGAGTTGAGTGACTGTGTTATGACAAATAAATGGTGTCAACCACTAAGTTTGTGTCTGCTGCACAGAGAGCTGTGTTAATATTTATTACTTACTCCTTGGAGTTGTAACTCATTTACTTTATGTTTACTCTGTTCTTTTCTTGCTGTATATTGACAAGTCAACTGATTCATTCCATTCTTTAATTTCACATTAATAAAACTGTTCAAGCCTATTGTCAGCATGTGACTGAATATTTATTAACTACGGATAGCTCTACACTATCTAATATTCCCGTCAGTGGTGATCCCGAAGTGGTCAGCACTGAGAAGACTGGTCCCACAATAATATTGATTACAGGCTAGAACTGCTTGCAGTATCATGACTAGCTGTTCATCTCCCACCATTTTAGTTGCACAATCCAGTTCCCTGGTTTGTCCAAGTCAAGGCCAGCTTTTGCTGTGACGGTGTAAAAGTGGACGCGACTAAAATTGCTTTGATAGTGAATCGGTTCGATCAACACTACACTTCTGAAGTTCAGGATATACTCACAGCTCCACTGGAAGAGAACGTCTATGAAAAATTAAGACCAAGCTTATTCATAGAGTTGCAGTTTCTCAGGAAAACCATATCAAAACAGGTGCTGACTCAGGAACACATAGGCAACAGAGAACTGTCCCAGTATCTGCATCACCTCCAGAGCTATGTAGACATTGGAACAGTGACTGACAATCGCCTGTGGACTCTATGGAGCAGTTATCTCTCACTGGAATTAAAGGTGATCATAATGTCACAGACAGAGATGTCTCTGGATGCTGTTGCAGAACAAGCTGGCCACACCCAAGAAGCCATCACTCCAAACCAACAGGTTAGTGTTGTGACGATGTCTGGTAGTGGCACACCCATGACCCTGTCTGTCTCATACACAGCTTATGATGATCTGTCTGCCAAAGTTGATGCACTGAGCATCAGACTGGTGCATTGATGTCACAAGGTGGTCCTGGATGCTACACAGGATGTAACTGCAAATGATCTAGGAGCCATTCCTTGATTTACTCTGTATCAGAAATTGATCTGCCAACTTTCTGGTACCACATAAGAGTCAGACATCAGGTTAAAAGTGCACTGGCCCCTGTGCTTACTCAAATGCAAATGGCAGTTGCTCATAGATGCCACCAGAAGCCCAAATACATCCCAGTGCCTATTCATTACCAAGAGGCCAGAAGTATTTAATAGACACAGCATCTGACCTTAGTATCTTGTCCAGAGCATCCTTGTGCTGATTAAGACTGCCCACTTCATTTAGTTTGTCTGCCACAAATAATTCAGCAATTGTGATGTATGACTTGTGGTGTGAAGAGCTGAATTTGGGACTCTGCTGTCAATTCACATAGGATTTTACTGTAGCAGGTGTGGCTGAAGCAATTAGAGGTGTTGATTTCCTAGCTACCTATGAGCTCCTGCTGGACAAAGCTGATGCCTTCCTAGTGGACTATATTACCAGCCTTTGTCTAGCTGGCTGAGAAGATTGGCTCCAAGATGCCTTACCATTGCTAAAGCAGAATTTGACACAGTGTTACCAGAAGGCATCATCTGATCTTCCAGCAGCCCATGGGTGTCTGCACTCCTTTTAGTATCCAAAAAGTGGGAAGGCTAGCATCTGTGTGGTGATTATGGAGTGCTCACTCATGAACTGCACCTGATTGCTACCCAGTTCCACTATTAACCATGCACTGCAAGGAGGTACATTCACTGTTATAGACTGTGCAAAGCTGTGTACCCAGATTCCTGTGGCAACAGAGGACATTCTGGAGACCACGATTATTATGCCGTTTTGGTTGGTTCAGCCTATGTAATGCTGCACAAACCTGACAGCAGTTCATTGACCAAAAACGTCTAGCACAAGCAGCACTACTGTCACACCCCATGCTCAAAGTTTCAATGGCATTAGTGGTGAACGCATCAGTTAGCCATTGATATAACCATTCAACAATGGATGCGCAACAGTTGGGAGCTGCTGCCTAATTTTTCACACAAGCTATTGCCTTCCCAGGAAAGATGCAGCACATGCCATTGGGAACTTTTAGACATATATGAAGCAATCAAGTTCTTCTGATCACAGGCTTAGGCAAGAGAGTTTGTGATATACATCAACTACAAGCCCTTAACATAAGCTTTCAAGGAAAACAGCAACATTTGCTCTTAGTGGCAGTAGGTACAGCCAGTTGGAGTTCATTAGTCAATTCTGTACAGACATTCACCAAATATAATGCATCACTAATGCAATTGCGGACTGTCTCTCTAGAATGGCCAGTGTCCCAAAGCCTGTGGTGAACATGATGGCATTTGCCAAGTAGCAACAAGAAGAGCCTGAGCTGTGCACCTTATTGCATGATGACATTGTGACACTTACAGCTAGTGGACTTGCCTGGTGAGCACACGAAATTTTATTGTGAGGTGTCACGTGGCAGATCATACCCTTTTGTCCCCATAGCATTTAATAGACCATTGTTCAAGGCCTTACATAATCTTTGTTACCCTAGAGTCTGATCAGTACTCAAGCTACTATCTCAGTGGTTTGTGTGGCCGGGATAGAAAGAGACTGATGCAACTGTACAATAACTTGCCAGTGTTGTTAATTTGCAAACACAGCTGCCACATTCATTCCCAAATTGGGGAGTGTTTCTGGATATTCCTTCATGCTTTACCCAAGTTCATCTTGACATGATGGGACCACTTCCTCTGTCAGGATGTCCAACATTATATATTCACATTGACTGATAGATATATGTGGTGGCTTGACACAATACCTACAGACGAAATCTCTGCAGAGACACTTGCCACCATTTCTGCATCAACCTGATTGGCGAGGTCCAGCTGTCTGCTCCATATCACTACTGATAGACGCTGACAGTATGAGTCAGCCTTATTCATGCAGTTAGCAAAGTTCTGTGGCTATATCCAACACAAGACAACCAGTTATCATCTGCCAGCAAAGACATGGTGGAATGTTGGCATCAGTCACTGAAGACTATGCTAATGTGCCATGATACGTCTTGGACATCTGCACTGCACATAGATCTGCTGGGCCTATGAGCCATGCATAAGCCATATATAGAATCCTCAGTAGCAGAATTGGTTTATGGCATGACTTTGTGCCAGTCAGGGAAGTTAGTTGGTTAGTTGTCCATTTTTGACAATTGGCTGGCATCAGTGTTCCTTGGTAAGTTATGGGAACATGTAGAAGTAGTAGTAGTAGCAGTAGCTTTATTCATCCATAGATCTGTTTTTACAAGAATGTAGGACATGTCAGGGTATTTACAAGTTTAGACCAATTTAAAATAAGCTAATTCATATACACATACATTTACAGACTTATAGTTAGAGACAATCATTAGATTTACTCCTTGTATACAATACCTTCTTTTACAAATTTTTTATTTTTTTATTTTGAGCTTTTCCTCATTACAGAGGCTTATCTCTAACATAACAATTTACTTGAAAATTACAATACAAAGAATAAACGTTCTTAAACTATATTTTCAAAATATTCCTCCAAGTGTTTCGATCTTGCGTGTCCTCTTCCTCTGCACCCATTCTCCTCGTTGTGTGCTGTACATTTTGCAGCCAGACGGTCATAGGTCATCTTCTTCTCCCCCCCAGCTCCCACTCCAGTATCAAATTTGGTATTCTGGCTTTCTCCATTTGTCGTACAAGCCCGTACCACTGTAATTTCTTCCTATTCATTACGTCATATATTCTTTCTTTTATTTCCATTAACCTTATTATTTTGGTGTTCCTTATCTTTTCTTTCCTGGAGTGCTTGCCGATCTTCTCCAGAAGTTCATCTTTAGAGCTTGTAATTTTTTAATGTGCTTCAGGTTAATTGTCCAGGTCTCCATTCCATACAGAACCACACTCTCTAATATGGATATGTATATTAATTTTTTAGTTCTGCTGATTACATTCCTGCTCCATAAGACTGAGTTAAGCATCCCAATGACCTTCCGTCTGCTACTGGTTCTTTTATTGATTTCTGACACTGATTTTCCCTCGATTTCTAAAATGGATCCCAAATAACGGAAAGTGTTTATCTTTTTGATTTTCTTTCCTTCAATGTATAGCTCATCTGAATCATTGGTCAAGTATTCTGTTTTTTTGAAATTAATCTTCAAACCCCAAGTTTTGTATTTTACTGCTAGTTGATTGCACGTATAGTTAGCATCCTCCCCATCTTGTGCTATGACTACTTGATCATCAGCATCATAATGTAGGTAAACTCCATCTCTTATTTCTAATCACATACTATTACATTTACAAGAATATGTTCTAAGGCTAATAACTATATAGGTTTTAAATAATGATGGTGACATGGGACAGCCCTGTAAAAGGCCTTTGCTTTTTCTAAATTTCTGTGACAGTTTATTACCAACTTTCACTTAGCAAACGTTATCTTTATACGTCTGTTTTATTATTTTAATCAAGGAAGGGTTTATGTTTGCCATAAGTAGTGCTCTCCAAAGTAGTTTTCTTGGAACAGTATCATAAGCTTTTTCTAGATCTATGAAAATTAATCCTATATTTTTTTAATTTTCCCTATGTTTCTCCAAAATCTGTTGTAATATAAAAATATGGTCTACATGTGATTCAGCCGTGAAACCACATTGTTCTTCTTGGGTTCTAAAATTTTTTCCAGTTTTTTTTAAATTATTTTCGCAAAAATTTTCATTAATGTGTTTGTAACACAAATTCTTCAATAGTTTGAACAAATTTTGTGACCCCTTTCATAAATATGGTATTAATGTAATCTAGCTTCATCTTGTTGGATATTGAATCTCCGTGTATCATTTTGTTGAAGAGTTGTGTTATCAGTTTCACAATTTTGTCACCACGTTATTTCAGACACTCCAATTGATATTGCCTGCTCCCGGTGATTTACCATTCTTTCCTGTTCTCAATGCCTGAAGTACTTCACTTTCTAAAATCTGGATCTCATCACCTTCATGTCCATTTTCTTCCACTGTTCCTTCTTCTAGATATTCTTCGCTGTCCTCATTCAATAATTTTTGGAAATACTCTTCCCATTCCTTTTATGTTATCAGTTGGAGATTGGTTTTACTTTTTGTATCCTTTTGAAGCCCTTTTAATAATGACCATGCTTTGTTTGCTCTCCCAAATCCTAATTTGCTATTAACCTTGGCACATGTTCTTTCCCATGCTTCATTTTTTGCCATCCTTATTTTTTTCATCACTTCATTCTTCTTTTTCTTGTATACTGATCTTGTTTCTTCCGATTTATCATTCAACTACTGAAGGAATGTATTTCATTTTTCTCTAACGAGGACCTCTATTTCCTCTGACCACCACTCTGCTGCATGGTTGGGGTTGCTATTTTTTTTTTTTACCCAACACCTCTATTGCTATGATTTTCACATTAGTTTTTATATAGTCATATATTTTTTACAAATAACTTATTAAATAATTTAATGCCACACTGTTCACTCATATCTCACTGTCTATACAGATATCGTTTCATAACACTTCACCCACTACACAAATAAACACGCACACTGGTGATTTCTGGGACATTTTCTGTACTGCAACTTACCATTTGCTATTCTGAAAAACTGAGTCAGCATCCCTCTATATTGAGGCTACACCATTACATGCACACACAGTAGATTCAGTTTTGTGACAAAGACGAGCACCATAGGTTCTACTGTCCAAAAATTCAATTGAGGCTCAGAAAGAGGAAGAGGTGTTAGTATTGTGCTAAGCATAAGTTAGGGTAAGTTTTTCTAGAAAAGGAAAAAAGAAGGGGGGAAAACATAGCGTCAAGGTGTTATGTGGAATGTTTGATGTTTTATAATCATTATTATTATTTATTTGTATAACATTTTTTTTACCAAACCCCTACTCTGTTTTATCTACGTAATCCTTCAATGTATAAAATGTATTGCATAACAGGTACTATTTAGCTGCCTTTTTAAATAAGTGTATTTTTGCAATTTCTTTAATCTCTTTTGGTAATTTATTGTACAGTTTTATTCCTTGGTAGAAAATTATGTTTTGAGTTTTTTGTTTATTTTTTCTTGACAAATGTAAGTTGAGTCTACCTCTTGTTCCGTAGTCATGGACAAAGCTGTTTGTAATTACCAATGTTATTTTTGGTGTGTACAATCGACTGGTAAATGTATTCACACAGAGCTGTTAAAACTCCCAGATCTTTACAATGAGCTCAACTAATATTTTTGGTTATTATTCTTATGGCTCTTTCCTGGAGTTTGAAAATTGTGTTCACATTTTGTGCATTTGTTCCCCAAAAAAGAATGCCATGGCTACAAATTGCATGTACATATGAATAGTATGTAACTAAAAGACACTACATGCTGATGACACTCTGTTTGCAAGTTACTTTCTGTTTTCACACCACTTCAGTTGAGAATCAATATTCATTCCTAGAAATTCTGCATTTGTTACAGTGTCTATAGAGGTGCCATCTACATTTAAATTAACATTGTCATTGTCATTTTCCCTCTTCAAACTGAAATTCATGACATTAATTTTCTTTATATTCAAAGCCACTTTATTGGTTACTGACCAATCATAAACTTTCCTGAGAGTTTCATTTGCTTTCTCTGCAAGGAGTTCTCTTATTTTCTCAGTGACTATAATATTGCTGTCATCAGCAAAGAATTTTTTCACCACATCAAACCTACAAGCCTTCAGGCATGATTGTGTAACATCTTTTGAGCACAACAACCTCGACAGCTGCTCACACACCATGTTACGTACAGACTGTGTCAAGCCACCACTGCAAAGTGTTCATCAGAGACAAGGGTAATGCCAGGAGTGCTTGTCTTCTCACAGATCTTTGTTGTTTCTCTGACAAAAGCATCTAAAAGCTCTTTCCATTCTCTTCACTACTTCTTATTGTGCTGGTGGATAATTTATCCCCAATTATTTGTACATAGCCATTCTCCTTTTTCACCTTTTCTAGCTCCCAGCTCTTTATCTACTGTTTTCTTTGCAGCCTCACCTTGCCAACTCCAGTGTTTGAAAAGGTTGCCACTATTAGTCTAAGACTGCCAAGCTTTCACTAGGGACAGCTTTCACACCTGTTACCAAACTACTTGCTCCATCATTTGTTATGACATAATCCAGCAGAGATCCCAATCTTCCATTGCAAATGTATCTTAATATTTTTAGCTGTCTCTCTTTTTGAACCACATGCCCTTAAATGCACAATGAATTTTGTGTACAGAGGAATAGTTCTTCTCCCTCTATATTTCTGTTTCCATAACTGACTGTGTTAACATTATTTATTTAAAACAGACTACAAAATGCGTAAGATTTACAATAACATGGTTCCTCACTGATACACCATTACACGCACACACAGTAGATTCAGTTTTGTGACAAAGACTGAGCACCATAGGTTCTACTGTCCAAAAATTCAATTGTACACATGACAAAGTTATGAGAAGCTTGCATTACACAGATATTACATTACATTAACCATTGTTCCATAGATCATGAATACGACATTTCGTAATGATGTGGAACATGTCACTTTAACATAAGTTTTCTTTTCACAAAATAATTAATTTTTTTTGCAGTTACTACTTCATATCTAAGAATTCATCTATTGAGTAGAAGGAGTTGTCATTCAGAAATTCTTTCAGTTTGCTTTTAAATGTTGGTTGGCTATCTGTCAGACACTACAATACATTTCATTTTTCTTTTAATATTAACGCTACCTCCAAAGAAAAATAAAAGGTGAATACTGAATTTCATATGGATTTAATCTTCTGCACTCCAATTCTTTCATGCAGCATCATGAGTCAAACCCTTTTCAGTGACTTGGTTAGTAGATCAGCTAACTGGGCGGTCCCGTCAATGTGTTCTAATTCAAGACCCCATTCAAGAATCTTTTCCTGGCGTAGAAGTGATGGACTTCTATTTGCTTTGGTTTTTGATGATATGTTGGGTTTTTGGACAGTTTTACTGTACTTGCATTGTCAAGATACAGTGTGGGAGGTTTCACTTGTTTGGAATTCCAGTTGATTCATACAACAACCTTTTCAACCAGATCAGCTCTTTTGCTCCTTCACTGGCTGATATTAATTCTGCTTCCATCATAGATGTTGCCCCTGTCTTTTGTAATTGACTGATCCGTGATATAACGCTATGACTGACAGCTGCAAAGACTCCTGTCATTGAAAATCTTGTGTCCTTATCACAAGCATAATCAGCATCGCTGTAGACTTTCAACCTCTCTTTGTTGTTTTACTTAATTTCATAGCCCACTGTATTCTTCAAGTACCTAAAAATTTGTTTTAGTTGATTCTGGTCTTGAACTGATGGATCTTTCATCACTCTAGTTGTTTTATTCACTGCGAAAGCAATGTCCGAACATGAGACTGTAGTCAAATACATCAGACAAGCCACTGCCTATTGATACAGAACTTTGGCTGTGATCTTCTCTTTGAGATTATTTTCTTTGTGTCCAATTGAAGTAAAAACTCCATTAAAATCAGCCATTCCAAATCTTTTTAGAATTTCCTTTGTGCAATCTTCATGGCTCATGGCTATTGACCTGTCTTCATTTTGCTGCATCTTCGTACCTGAAAAGTTGTTGAGAGACTCTCCAGTTCAACATTTTCACAAAGTCTTCAATATCTGCTCTATTTCTGCCCACAACTAAACATCATCAACATAGATTGCAATATATAGATGGTTCTTGTTGCTCCAATGGCAGAAGAGACCCAGATCAGCATCACTATTTTTTAATCCAGCCTTCATCATGAAGTCTAGGAAACGTATGTTCTGATAAAGTGGTGTCTGTTTGAGACTGTACAGACTTTTCTTCAGCAAACACACACACCCAATACCATCTTCAAAACCTTCAGGTTGTTTCATGTATACATCTTCTTCGAGTACACCATTTAGAAAAGTTCTTTTGACATCAAACTGGTCAAGCTTCAATTTCCCTGCAGCAGCCACTGCCAACAGAGTTGAAATTGTATCATAATGCATCATGTGACAACGCTCGCCTGCTTTATCTCTTCATTGATTTGTCCTCAGTGTCAACATGCTGTCTGATACACTGGCTGAAAAATGGGCTGTAGAGGTACAACTACTGTCTACTGTAAATAATGTAGCTGAAAGATACACAGTTCCGCTTCACAGTCTTTTACTTTCATTGTCCACAACTCCCAATATTACTAGAGGTTGAAAATCAGCTTCAGCTGTAAATTTCATTTATTATCACTACTGGTTTTGGGCTCTCATAAGCCCACCCTCAGGTGTCATGATAGTAAAAGAAATTTACAACTGAAGTGGATTTTCAACCTCTAGTAACATGCTCAGTTGCAGAAGTTCTTCCAACAGGATTGTTTCAATAAGCCTCATCAATAGTTTTCAGGCGAACATCCACATATTGCTACAATAATTTACTGTAGAATATCTGCAAGCAGTAAATGCATAACGCCAAAGTTCACAGTTCTTGAAGAATAGAAAGGTACATATGCAAACAGTCACTGTCATTGTTTTTACACAGGGCCTTATTGTGTAACATTTATTTCACAGATGCATTGCTGTTGGTCTAACCAATACAGGTTCCTTATCTGAAACTCGGTTGTGGACTGACTGTCTCACGACCAAACATCAGGCCCTTATATATCATCATAATAATAGGTACTGAAGCTACACATTGTTTGAAGTTAAATTTATAGAAATTACAATTAAAACTTAACTCATTAAATTAATTGAATACATCGAAAAATTCCATCTTTATAACAGTTTCTTCTACTACAAGAGTTAGGCTGAATTATTTGTTTAAATCGTGAAATTAACAAATATTGTTATGGGAACAATACTTTTGATAAAACTTTTAATTACTTTGGAATTAATTAAGGGCTGGCTTTGCTAAGATGTTTCTGACTAGAGCCAAATAGATACTTTAAGAATACTAGCATTTCGTCTTCCAAATGTTTACAGTTATTACAGAATTTATATTTGTTTATGTGTCAACAATGAATTTCAGTTACAAAACAATTACTGATTTTGGCCTATAATAAAAGATACTAACTAGGAATAGTTGAAATAAATTAGAAAATCAATTACATATCTAAAACTAAGCACAAAATTAGATCTGGTGTTATATTCCTTAAAACTGAGGGCCAATCTTTCTCTTTTATGAAAATGCAGATTATACTCACGTATGTTAATGGCATTTAATTAAAAGTGAAAAAAATGAATTTTAAGGAGGCAGAGGGCAAAACAAGAGGGGAAGTAAAAAATATCCCAGCTTGCTTCGTCACAACAACAGCGCTGATTGTTTCTTCATTGCCAGTTCCTTGTCTTCGTACACATCCTTTGGCCACAAGTCAACCCTTGAAGCAAACTTTCCCATTTCCTGTAGTTTTCTTCTGTAAGACCCATTGATTTTGCAAAATCCAGAAACTACTTGGACACTCAACTAATATCAAAATATTATTATCTTTCAGGAAATTTAATTCTTCATGAATGGCCTCCAGCCACTGATTTTTATTGCTAGATTGCAAAGCTTCTGCATATGAACTTGGATCCTTGTCACTGGTGATAGGAGTTCCAGCCATGTACACATAATGTCTACTGGTCATCCACTCTGGTTTCTTCTTCTCGTGTTTTCTTCTTCATTTCTCACTTAAATCTCTGCTTCCTCAAGAACTTGATACCATACCAAAATCTTCTTTCTCCTTATTATTTCCTCCAAACTTGACTGTCTCCAAATCTTCTTCCACTTCACTTACTCTTTCTGTTCTCTCATCATGGCTGACAGCTTCTGATTCCTTTTTCTCATCATAAGTCTGATTAGGCTTATTCTGTCCAAAAATGTCTTCTCCAGCAACATCAAACTCAGCAGCACTGGTGTGCAGATGGCATACAATTTCAGGCTTGAATTTTACATCATGACTTAGCACAACTTTTCTTTGAGATGGAATCCAGACCCTAAAGCCATCTCTGTCATTTACATACTCCCCTATATGTCCAAGCACAGCTTTGTCATGAAATTTTGAACAAAAATTCTTCTTCACATGCACATAACATTCTGTTCCAAAGATTCTCAGATGCTCCAGGTTGCCTATTGGGCATCCATACCACTGTTCATAAGGAGGTTTGTTTTCGGTAGAGGACTTTCCAGTGTGATTTAAAAGATGTGCAGTTCCTTTGGAAATTTACTAGGTTTCAACATAGAATGTGCACACTCCTCAGTAGTGCAGTTTTCTCTTTCTGCAACACCATTTTGTTGTGGTGTGTAAGATGAAGTGATGCAATGCTCTATGCCTCTGCTTGCCAGAAATTCTGAGACTTTCTTGTTATCAAAATCTCTTCCTCCATCACACCTGAACTGTTTGACAACATGACCATTTGTCTTGGTTTCATTCAAGAACTATTCCAGGATTGTGCGAACTTCACTTTCGTGCTTAAGAAAGAAAATTTTACAGAACTTCCTAAAATCATCTTTGAAATATACCGGGTGATCAAAAAGTCAGTATAAATTTGAAAACTTAATAAACCACAGAATAATGTAGAAAGAGAGGTAAAAATTGACGCACATGCTTGGAATGACATGGGGTTTTATTAGGACTAAAAAAAATAAATAAAAAACACACCGTATTGCTAGACGCGTGAAAGATCTCTTGCGTGCGTCGTTTGGTGATGATCGTGTGCTTAGCCACCACTTTCGTCATGCTTGGCATCCCAGGTCCCCAGACCTCAGTCTGTGCAATTATTGGCTTTGGGGTTACCTGAAGTTGCAAGTGTATTGTGATCGACCGACATCTCTAGGAATGCTGAAAGACAATGTCCGATGCCAATGCCTCACCATAATTCTGGACATGCTTTACAGTGCTATTCACAACATTATTCTTCGACTACAGCTATTGTTGAGGAATGATGGTGGACATATTGAGCATTTCCTGTAAAGAACATCAGCTTTGCTTTGTGTTATTTTGTTATGCTAATTATTGCTATTCTGATCAGATGAAGCACCATCTGTCGGACATTTTTTGAACGTTTGTGTTTTTTGGTTCTAATAAAACCCCATGTCATTCCAAGCATGTGTGTCAATTTGTACCTCTCTATCTACATTATTCCGTTTTCAATTCAGTTTTCAAATTTATACCGACTTTTTGATCACCCAGTAAATAACAGCAAGCTTTTCCAAGAGACTCTGTAGGTCCATTTACGTCAGCATGGATTTGTTCCCTTGTAACCATTGGTTTATTCATTCTATTCCTGAATGCCAGTCTATGCATTTTTCTGAGTGCACATACATCACAAAATAATTCTTTACACCTATCCACATTGATTTTATCTGCTTCAAGATACATTTCATGTGTTGTTTGTGTTGATGTCCAAATATCTCATGGTAAACTTGCAGCATATCTGATAATGTCACAAAATTTAATTGAGCTGACTGTAATTATTTAATGACATGTATGTCAAGAAAATAGAGACCATTTCTGACATGACGAGTTATCATTGTTTGCCCAGTCACTTTGTCTTCAATTTTGACACTTTTGTTATCAAGTCCAGCCTACCTTCCTATATTTGTGACAAGGAAATCTTCATTTTGTGCACTTTCAATTTTTCACTACTGATTTCGTCACTTTCGTTTTGCTGAATTGTCTATTTAGGGCAACTGCATGTGGTTCAAACATACTTTGAGAATGCAATCCAATTATGCACAATTTTTTAATCAGAAGGTGCACACTGATTTTCAGATGGAATTTTGTCCCACAGGCGTCTGAAATTGAATTCTTTGCCTAATGTGGAGCGAATTTGGCGATTTAAAATTCTTTCAGGCAAAAGATTTTTATTGTGCTTCTGCAATTCATCATTCAATCCATCAAAAGCTTCTGTAGTTTTGTGATGCATGTGCTAATGGCCTCTTTGGTCTCACATTGAACACAGAAAAATGCTTCTATCAACATGTCCAGCTATTGTGTACTACTTCATTCAGATCATGCATGTAACTTATCCCAAATTTCACTTGCATAGGTGGATGCTAACACAAGCTCAGCAATGGATTTTCCTAACGAACTTGGTACTAAACTTGCTGTTTTTACATCATCTTTAAACCACTGCTGATGCGCTGACTTTTTCTCTGTGGTCACATTGTGCGGCAATGCAGAACACTTCTATGTACTGTTTGTGATGTCTTCAAGTGCATGTGCACGCAGCAGCACTGACAACTGCCATTTCCACTTCAACCGATCTTCAGGTGCTTTGAGTTTTTCCACTTATATTTTGTAATCACCAACAGTGGCTGTCATTTTCATCGAACACACAAACAATGGGCAAATTCATGTTATTTTATAGTCATGAGCAAAAACAATTACTTCACAGCTGTTCACACATGGTCTGGCCTATAACCTGCTAAGATTATTTATTTAAAACAGACTACAAAGTGTGTAAGATTTACAAAAATGTGGTTCCTCACAGATACACCATTACATACACAATAGGTTCACATTTTTGACAAAGACCAGCACCCTCAATTGTACACGTATGATAAAGATATGGAAAACTATCATTACACAGATATGACAATACATTTCATTTTTCTTTTAATAATGACAGACTGGACCAATTACATTCTTATGGTTGTTTCTATCCTTGCCAACTTGTGCAATTAGGTTTCCTATGGCATTACATTTTCTTCATCAACGTGGTCCTCCAGTTGTTCCAGAAATATTCTTTCATCTATGGGACAGCCTGTCTATGGTTTGTACACTTGTACTATAGTTATTTCTTAACTTTGCATCACTATATTGATTTTTGTCATTGTTTCATTAATATGTACCAAATATGACACAGCATCTGTATCTCTGCAGAGAAAGAAACCTACATCCTTTTTAAGCTTCCTTTTCATTGCCACAGCAACAGAGGGTAAAACTGTAGTAACACTGTTCACTTTTTTGTCACACTTCACATAGCGTATACCTGGAACTGTCTCCTAGGCATGCCCGATGTGAACTCACTGGGCACGGTCCATGCTGCCTGAGTTGTTGTTGTTGTTGTTCCGTTGGCAGAGCTCGCGGCCGAATTCTCGCATACTCTCTGGTGGACGGGACTACTTGCAGCAACTACTGTCCATGACGCACCGTGCCGATGTGCACCTTCCGCGATCTTTCTGGTGGCTACAGCAAAAACTGTCTCATAAACGTATCTTCCCTGTTACTCCCCACTTTGTTTCACTGTGGCCCAGCAGATCTAGCTTCCTTCTTTCCATAACATCAGTCAACTGTTCACATTTCATGGTCAGTGTAACAGTATTTATAGCTCCCATTATAAGTCCTATATATCCAGATTTTCTTTGCCTTGTCCTCTGTTTAATGCTCCCAATTGTCATCAGGATGAGATCCATCATTAATTCGAGCCATGAGGAAGAAATGTAACATATCTGATGATCTTTAAACAATCCAAGGCCCATTTGTACACAGAAAGCAGTTAAATTATACCCCACTACTGGCCTGTTATGCTTAACATAGTTGGAGATTTTATGTCAGAGTTTATGCCCTCAGCCTTTGATAGTCCCCTACCAAACCTGTAAGGCAGGTGAGCCAAACTAGGATGTCTTAAAGAGTATCTCCTCAGGAAGCTGAATGTAGTACTACCCATGAACACCATTGTGTGGTTCTCCAACAAGTAACCCTCAAATTTCTCGAGCCCCTTGTAAGAGCCAAAATCTTCTTCATCTGCAACACAATGATTTATTTCTGCTGCTGACAACATCCTACTCGCAAATGCTGTGTTATGGCTTCTGCATTACTTGTTAGCAGCAGACACAGTGGCTGCACCAAAGACTGAGACTGCGTGGAGTTTTACAATTATTTATTGAACTTTGTTTACAATTTGTCCCTCGTTGTTGCTGCCCAGCTCTGCAGATCCCTCCGCCTGGCTGCTGCTGTGTGGATTCCCCGACAATGCGCACAACGCACGCCGCTGGTCCCACTTGGGAACCTCAGGCCACCAGTGTTCCGCTGAAGCCAGGCTGCCCTGTGGTTGAGATGAACTCATCGCCGCTCGGCGTCCCCCTGTACAGGCGTGCCCACAGAGCCACGTCACCGTGACGTCAGCTGCCGATGCCTGCTGCACCGGCAGCTGGGAAGCCATCAGTCACGATGTCCGCAAGGTCCCAGCATGGATGGACCATGTACCGTAGGGCCAGGTTGCCATGAAGTCCAGGCGTCAGTCCCCGGTGGTGCCCGAGACCAAGACCGCGCTGCGGCCGGTCCTGCTGGAAGTTCTTACTGTAGTTAGTCAGCCATGGTGCCGACCGAACTCGGTCCAACCTCCAGAGCAGAAATTGACATCTGGCGGAGAACAGATGACTCCTGCGAGCTGGAACAGACTTCCAGAATTGTCACCTATGAAGACTGAACATTTAGACATGGTCCACGTCCGTCCTCAGATCCAAACTGCTTCCTAATGGCTTCTGTCCATTGCTGCCTGCGCTCCACTATTTATATCCAGCAGGAGGACGTTTTATACCCTTTGTGGTAGCTTTTTGTTATTACTCCTGCAGTATATTGCAGCATACCTTAGCATGCTGGCCTCACTTCCCCTTACTCAGCATTCTCCAGGCTTCACTCGGCGCTCGGTCTGCGTGCGTCCTTGCGTGAGTCTGTTGGTAGACTGCTGCTGTCAGCAAGGCTATCTGTGCCTGCCTACTTCGCAATGCCTCAGTTGCCAGCATGCCTCTGTTTTGCCATTCTCCACTGTGTGAAGCAACGCTTACTACATGTGGCCGCAACACTGCCTCCTCCTAAAAATTAAATTCGTCCCCGAACTTACCCTATACGTTAACTCTTGTTCTATCCTATATTCTACTTCTTCCCTATATACATCCAGGTTGCCCTGACTCATGCCCTATTGGTAATCCATTCTACAGGAATCTCATGGAACAGTTTTGCATTAAAATGCTGAATCCTCCGTTTTAATAAGACATATACCACACCGATAAATACAATCAACATGGTAATAGTACTGGTTGAAATACCAATGGTCACTATGCTACGTTTCCACCTGGTATCTTACTCCTCCATATGCCTTAATAATTGCTGCATTGAAATTTGACCTTTCTCTGAATCTACTAGTTTATCTATTGTTTGCAATAGTGTAGCATCCAAGGTGTTGTTAATATACGTCAAATTTTCTCCTGGAGCAATGCTGAATGATGCATCTGGCCAGTACAATGACAGATGAGTAACTGTAAACTTGGTGACTCCTGTGACTGTTGCTGGTAGGCTGAAATGATCCCCTACTATTTCACAATTTGTCCCATTGATTAGCAAACCACTGTCCCATAATTCCATCTCTGTGGTTGCTGTCCAATTCCCATTGTCATAACACTTGGCTGATATCCTCTCCCTAGGAAATACTGGATACAACCAATGCCTCCCAACTTACTGAAAATGTGGCATAGGCTTCACTATTGTTCTCCAACACTCCAAAGCTTCTGCTTCTGCCCTAAATACACTCCTGGAAATTGAAATAAGAACACCGTGAATTCATTGTCCCAGGAAGGGGAAACTTTATTGACACATTCCTGGGGTCAGATACATCACATGATCACACTGACAGAACCACAGGCACATAGACACAGGCAACAGAGCATGCACAATGTCGGCACTAGTACAGTGTATATCCACCTTTCGCAGCAATGCAGGCTGCTATTCTCCCATGGAGACGATCGTAGAGATGCTGGATGTAGTCCTGTGGAACGGCTTGCCATGCCATTTCCACCTGGCGCCTCAGTTGGACCAGCGTTCGTGCTGGACGTGCAGACCGTGTGAGACGACGCTTCATCCAGTCCCAAACATGCTCAATGGGGGACAGATCCGGAGATCTTGCTGGCCAGGGTAGTTGACTTACACCTTCTAGAGCACGTTGGGTGGCACGGGATACATGCGGACGTGCATTGTCCTGTTGGATCAGCAAGTTCCCTTGCCGGTCTAGGAATGGTAGAACGATGGGTTCGATGACGGTTTGGATGTACCGTGCACTATTCAGTGTCCCCTCGACGATCACCAGTGGTGTACGGCCAGTGTAGGAGATCGCTCCCCACACCATGATGCCGGGTGTTGGCCCTGTGTGCCTCGGTCGTATGCAGTCCTGATTGTGGCGCTCACCTGCACGGCGCCAAACACGCATACGACCATCATTGCCTCAAGGCAGAAGCGACTCTCATCGCTGAAGACGACACATCTCCATTCGTCCCTCCATTCACGCCTGTCGCGACACCACTGGAGGCGGGCTGCATGATGTTGGGGCGTGAGCGGAAGATGGCCTAACGGTGTGCGGGACCAAAGCCCAGCTTCATGGAGATGGTTGCGAATGGTCCTCGCGGATACCCCAGGAGCAACAGTGTCCCTAATTTGCTGGGAAGTGGCGTTGCGGTCCCCTACGGCACTGCGTAGGATCCTACGGTCTTGGCGTGCATCCGTGCGTCGCTGCGGTCCAGTCCCAGGTCGACGGGCACGTGCGCCTTCCGCCGACCACTGGCGACAACATCGATGTACTGTGGAGACCTCACGCCCCACGTGTTGAGCAATTCGGCGGTACGTCCACCCGGCCTCCCGCATGCCCACTATACGCCCTCGCTCAAAGTCCGTCAGCTGCACATACGGTTCACGTCCACGCTGTCGCGGCATGCTACCAGTGTTAAAGACTGCGATGGAGCTCCGTATGCCACGGCAAACTGGCTGACACTGACGGCGGCGGTGCACAAATGCTGCGCAGCTAGCGCCATTCGATGGCCAACTCCACGGTTCCTGGTGTGTCCGCTGTGCCGTGCGTGTGATCATTGCTTGTACAGCCCTCTCGCAGTGTCCGGAGCAAGTATGGTGGGTCTGACACACCGGTGTCAATGTGTTCTTTTTTCCATTTCCAGGAGTGTAAATGGATCTCACACAACCCCTTGCCCATGAAAACAACCCACGATGGACAAATGGAAACTGACTCTTTTAGACATCTACTCAACTCTAAACCGCGACACAGTAGCATGAGAATCCCCCTCCTTAGAAATTAATAAAACCTCCTGTGTCCTGAACTGTACGCCCTTCCCCATGTGCTCCCATCTGACCAGATAAGGATGCACTGTGTAACTGTGATACTGTCTCCCCACACTAGTTACTGGAAATCTAATCTCTATATACATCTTAACTAGATTTGTTGTTACCTTAATCCTAGACATATGATAAAAAAGTGACATACTCGCTTCAGTTATCAGCACTACGTGCTCTGCCCTCTCTGGAAACTCTCCCTCTGCCTGCTTCGGACTCCGTCTGAATTTTCCTGGTGACATCAACGTCACACTCACCTGCCTGTGCAATTTGTGATGTACTGCCTCTTGCAATTCTTCCATCCTCAGTCATGTGTCACCAACACTGTTAACCAGTTCCCACAGCAATTTAGCCATTTCCACTATATCCAATCGCGTTTGTACCTGTTCCAGATCTGTATTCAATAATTTCTGTGTTTGTTCTGTATATGCTCATAACCCTGTAGCCATTCCACGCACCACGCATGTCTCATTCAACAACTCTGTACCTAATCCCCATATCTCTGTTGTGTGTATATCCACTAACTTCCCTATGCCTTCCTCCCCGTCACCAATAACTCAAAGAATTGTTCAAACCTTCAGTATCGTCTCTATCCACTGTTCCAAAATTTGTTTTCAGCAACTTCCCATCTGCATTCAACGAACCCCTCTTTACTCTCTTTCTCCTCCCTGGAATCATGCTCACGACTTGACACAGTTGTTCCCTTATTTCCTTACAAGACCTATCCAAAGCCTCGTACTCTTCTTGCACATCCCGTAATATTCCGTTCTTAGATGCAACCATTTCCACACTCGATACCACCTCCTGTAGGTGCCGCATCTCATTCCTTACGTGCAGGATGTTGAGTGCCAGCCAAAGTGTCCACTTGTGACTCGTGAGGACCACATCCGGTTGTTTCCCAAACAACACCCCATTTTGCTATGTCATATCCTGTACCTGGTCAGCTTGTGTTAGCTGCCAGAGAACTACACCCATACTATCCACTTGTACCCCATCCTGTGACACCTACAGAATGGAGAGAGGAGGAAAAAACTCCCATCACTACCCCTTAATACCAATAAAATAACCCTAGTCCGCACACACATGATAATTACTGCTAACTACACATCCCTCGAATGCAACTTATACTTAATACCTGGTTTACTGTCTGCTTCTAGCACTACTTTTCACTTTCTGCCAGAAGGAGAAGTACATATACACGGATCTACTACCCCCTGGAATGGCTTAACTCTACTAACGTGAACCACCATTGTCTTGGTAGGCAATTGTAATTTTACGTTGACAGGTGATGTCATTTCCACTACCTGGTATGGTCCCTGAAACTTGTTTGTGAACTTCTTGGTTCTCCCTTTTGGAACATACGGATTAGCTAGTAGCACCCATTGGCCTACTCTGTACTGTGGCAACTTCCTCGTTGTACCTCCCATCCATTCTTGTCATTCCAATGCTTTCGTGTTAGCTCATCTAACTCTGCCATACTTCCTTCATGGTTTTCACAAATTTCCTTACATGTTCGCCCTTGGACGAAGCATGTCAGAAGGTGATGGCATCTTCTGCCCATACACAGCTTCATACGGTGACAATCCTGTCAATGTATGTACCTTACTATTATATGCACTGGTTACAAATTGCAAGTACACATCCCAGTCGGTGTGTTTACTATTTACATAGTGACTCAACATCTTAGCGATCATGCGATGCACTCTCTCCGTTTGTCCGTTTGCTTGCGGATGGAATGGACTAGTCCATAGTTTCTTTACCTTCAGTAACTTACACAGTTGCTTCATCACATCAGATGTGAAATTAGTATCTCAATCCGAGATTAAGGACTGAGGTATCCCATACCTGAGTAACCAATTATTAACTAAAGCTTGTGCCACCATACTTGCTTTCTGATCTGGTAATGGGACCATGAGTAAATACCTAGAAAAGTGATCAATCACTGTTAACACATACTTATTCCCTGCTGCACTCCTATTAAATGGGCCTAATACATCAATTGCGATTTGTTGGAAAGGTCTGTCTGCCTCTGGTAATCTTTGAAGCTGAATCTTTTGATGGCTCAAGTCCACACGCTGTGCGCAAGGCACACAATTCCTGACATATTCGTCCACGTCTTGGCGTCGTGTCCTCCACCAAAAATTCTCTGCTATCCGCCTATCTGTAGCTCTTCTCCCACCATGTCCTGAAAGAAAATGGTCATGCACCTGTTGCAAAACTTCAGATCTTAACGCTGCTGGTATGACGACACGCAGGCTGCATTTTGTTGACCTGCAAAGTAACCCGTCCTGTACAAGGAACTGCAGTTGCTTTCTGAACAATTGGCAATCACTATCCATGGCTTGTGCCCTTTTCCACTCATCTTCAGTCACCCCTGTTACTTGTAATACTGCCACTTTCCTGCTCAATGCGCCAGCATTGGCATGTTTCACACCTGGCTTGTGTATTACCTCATAATCGAACTCACTGAGTTTCAGCACCCATCTCACTAACCTACTCACTGGGTCTTTCAGACCTAATAACCATTTCAGAGCTGAATGATCCATCACAACCTTAAATCTTCTACCATACAGATAACATTGAAAGTACAAAATCCCTTATATTACCGCTAACAATTCCTTCTCCGTTGTGGAGTAATTTTGTTCCGCCTTGTTAAGTTGACGAGACGTGAACGCAATCGGATGTTCTTTGCCATAAATTTCTTGCCCAAGTACAACCCCAAGAGCGTGATTAGATGTGTCACATTGTAGTATAAACTCCTTCAAAAAGTCTGGAAACTTCAAAATTGGATCTGATGTCAGTATCTGTTTCAACTCTTGAAATGCTTTCTCGCACTCTGACGTCCACTGCAAGGTAACACCTTTTCTTAGCAACTTAGCAAGTGGCCTCACTATTTGTACAAACCCCTGTATGAATTTTCGGTAATAGCTCGCAAGACCAATATACGATTGCAGTTGTTTAACCATTTGCGGAACCAGAAAGTCTCGTACTGCAGAAGTGAGACGAGTATCTGTCCGTACCCCATCCTGACTGATAACATGCCTGAGATAATTTACTTGTGCTTGCGCAAAATTGCATTTGTCCAAACTTAATGTTAGCCGTGCTGCCACTAATCTTTTAAACACCTCCTCTAACCATTCCACATGCTGCTCTATATCTCTTGAAAAAATTATAATGTCATCCAGATACACCATGCATTTTTTTCGCTGTCAACCTGCAAAGGACTCCAACAACCTTTGAAATGTTACTGGAGCATTTTTTAGTCCAAACGGCATTCTTTTATACTCGAAGTGACCACAATGCATCGTAAATGCTGTTTTTGGCCTGTCCTCCAGACATACTTAAATCTGGTGATAACCGGTTCGCAAATCCATAGTGGAGAAAAATTTACACTGCCCTAACATTTCTGTGATATTTGGAATCAGATATACGTCCGCCACTGTCTGTTCATTCAAATGTCTGTAATTGCAACAAAAGCAAAATTTTTTGAACCTGTCCGGTGTCTTCTTCGGAACTATGGTAGGACCATGCTACTAGACCAAGGACTTTTACTGTCCTGAATTATCCCATCTTCCAGTTGTTGCTCTATTATTTGCTCTACTACTGGTTGTAATTGTTTCGGTAGTCTGTATGACTTACGATACACTGGAGCGTGATTCCCTGTCAGAATATGATGCTGTGTTATTGGTGTAGCAGGTAACGTAGCCTGTGCTTCAAACAATGCTTTATACTTTAGTAATAATGCTTCCATACTGAAACAATCATTTACTCTCAAATGATTTACATTGTCACGAAGTGTGGCTATTACTAATCCCTTTGGCAGATCGACATCATCCCATCCAAAGTTACCTAAACTCACTGGAACCATAAACTGCCCATTTATGTCCATTACCCATGATACACTCCTATGAATAAACTAATGCTTTTTGTCTAAAACCTCATTACTCAGTAGTGGCTCTACCAAGAATAAACCTGCTGTGGCACATCGACATCCACCGGTACCCAGATCAACTTCCCTGTTCCTGTTCATACTTTGTTATACGAAATCACCTTTAATGCACTTGTAGGTAGTTTAGTTGGTATCACCTCAGCTATCGGTGCACCTTGCTACTCTGAAACATTTACAATGAGAACAAGTTCCCATCGAGTTCCAGTGTATGTTGCGAAAGGTCAATTTTGGCATGATGTTTAATCAGAAAGTCCAACCCAAGTATCACTGAAAATCCCTGTCCCATAGTTGACAACACCTCCATTTGCTCCCGGAACCACACATTCCCTATCTTAAACTTGAGCTGTTTTGTCCCTAGTGCATCTAATTTTTTATCACCTGCTGTGTGCAATCTGTATCTCTGAGCTTCCAGTCCTTTCTTGCCCACGAGGTCCACACTGACAACTGATACATATACTCCAGTTTCCACTAAAGCTCTTCGCCACTTATCTTTTATCCAAACCATCAAACTACAATCTGCCTCTTCGTGCACTCTCTGAGTACCTGATTTTACTGGGAATGCCTCCCGATGGCAGGAACACTCCCTTTTTCGTTTAACAGTTTTTTACCTGCTGTATCATTAACCCGTTTCTTGGCTTTACACTGCCGTGCCTTATGCCCTATTTTCTGACAATTGAAACACAGTGGTTCCCGACATTGTCCCTTAAAATGACCTCGCTTCCCACAATGGTAACACTCTTTGGAAGAGAAAAAAATTTTCTTGTCATTGCGACTTCTAGTGGCGCTATCCACTTCCTGCAAATGTGTAGCTACGCGCAATGCTGCTGCTAAGACATTCGGATTTTCCATCCGTATCTGGCATGAAAAATCTGGCGAGACCCCTGACAAAAATGCGTCTAAAGCTCTATTCTCTGCTTCTTTCAATAGAACTTCATTTGCACTCGCATCTTGCGTTAACTCATACGTGTGCGCATTCGTTCTCCTAATTCTGTCTGAAAATCCTTCTACCGTTTCACCCGTTTTTTGCATCATCCTCACCAATTTTTCTCTAAAAAAATCTGGCACTTTTTTGTTTCCTAAACCTTTGCAATAATCCCTCAGCCAACTCTATGAACGTAGTAGCATCCTTTAACCCTTCGTGGTATGCCACATAAGTCTTTGCGTCACCTACTAACCGTAACCTCACCATTTGCAAACACATTTCATCTGACCAGCCACGCAGTCTAGCCGTACTACGTAAATCACCAATGAAAACATTCACATCCTCTGATGTTTTACCCGAGAAGGAAGGTATCAAATTAGCCGCTGAACAATCTGCCACACCGGAAAAGACAGTACCCTTGCATTCTACACTATCACTTCCCGAGCCTGATTGAGTATTTTGCAACAATTGTTGCTCCATCCTCTGCATGTGCTGCTTTTGCAACTTATTTTCTTCAATCAGTTTCTTAACTTGCTCTGTCAATGCGACTACAGCATCATTTGTCCCGGTTGCACGTGTCTCTGGCATTTTCCGTGTGGTATACCTCACCTCACAAAAATTAAATTGTATTACCCAGAAGCAAGTTAATTCCTAGCACATCTAATGGCAAGCCATCTGGACTTACCATTTTGCCCTGTTACACGACCATAGAAGCCACACACATCACAAGTGCTTGGTACAACTTTATCGCAAGGAGCAACATGACCTGTTAATCCACACACTACACATTTAGATGGTATTAAGTTAATGTGACTATCATTCTCATGAAACTGCGCTAAGTCTACAGGGCTGCTAGGCCTTTCAAATGACACTCTCACATCCCTTAATGTTACCCTCAACATTTCTAGCTACACAGAAAGCATAGAGAGAAGGCAGTTGCTGGACTCACCCTATTCGGTGTTTCTCGGTTGCTCTGCACAGTGCTAGTCAAAGTCGTGGTGTGGGTGCACCTGACACCTCTTGTTATGGCTTCTGCACCACTTGTTAGCAGCAGACACAGTGGCTGTGCCAAAGACTGAGACAGCGTGGAGTTTTACAATTATTTATTGAACTTTCTTTACAATTTCTCCCTCGTCATTGCAGCCCAGCCCTGCGGATCCCTCCGCCTGGCTGCAGCTGTGTAGAATCTCCAACAATGTGTGCAACGCGAGCCACTGATTGCACTCAGGAGCCTCAGGCTCCGCTGAAGCCAAGATGCCCTGTTGTTGAGATGAACTCGGCGCCGCTCAGCGCCCCTGTATGGGCACGCCCACGGGCCTGCATCGCCATGAGGTCATTTGCCGATGCCTACTGAACCAGTGGCTGGGAAGCCATCAGTCACAATGTCCACGAGGTCCTAGCATGGACGGACCACACACCATGGGGCCGGGTTGCCGTGAAGTCCAGGCGTCAGTCCCCGGCAGCGCCTGTGACCAAGACCACGCTGCGGCCGGTCCTACTGGAAGTTCTCGCTATAGTTAGTCAGCCATGGTGCCGACCGAACTCGGGCCAACCTCCAGAGCTGAAGTTGACATCTGGCGGCAAACAGATGACTCCTGCGAGCTGGAACAGTCTTCCGGAATCATCACTAACAAGATTGAACATTTGGACATGGACCACATCCGTCCTCAGATCCAAACTGCTTCCTAATGGCTTCTGTCCGTTGCTGCCTGTGCTCCAATATTTATATCCAGCAGGAGGACATTTTTTACCCTCGGTGGTAGCTTTTTGTTATTACTCCTGCAGCATATTGCAGCATAACTTAAGGTGCTGGCCTCACTTCCCCTTACTCAGCACTCTACAGGCTTTGCTCAGCACTCGGTCTGTGTGCATCCTTGTGTCAGCCTGTTGGTTGACTGCTGCTGTCAGCAAGGCTATCTGTGCCTGCCTACTTCGCAACGCCTCGGTCGCTGGTGTGCCTCTGTTTTGCCATTCTCCACTGCGTGAAGCAATGCTTACTACATGTGGCCGCAACAGCTGTGTTGCAATAGTCACTCTCTCCACCATTAATTCCCAATTGGAGAACCTCAATAACAGTGCCACAAATATATGTGCCAAAAGACATTAAAAAGGCTTTCAAAAAATATGGATGATGCAGAATCTTACTCCGAAGTAATTTCAGTTTGAGTATCCATAAAGCAATTTTGCATTCCTTGGCTCATACCCATCCAGCATTGTTCTTTATGAATTGATTCAGGCACAGAATGTTAAAGGTTTATGATAATGCAAATCTTTTACAGATGCCAAATAACCTAAACCTCACATGTAACTGCTTTTTTGCTCTTGGGTGTAGGGACTCTTCTAATGCCCTCAACCTTCCCTTCAGGGACTATATCCTCCACACTTATGATGTGTTCAAAGAATTTAATTTCAGCCCTTACCAATTCAGTTTCATTTAGCTTTAATTTCATGCCAACTTTCTAAATTGCTACTAATACTGTTCCAGCAATTTACAGTGTGCTAATCAAGTAGGTGTTACCAGCAGTACATCATCCACATACACGGATTGCTTTCCTGCCTCTTCTTCTTTTCAATCAACCCCTCATTCCTGCAAATTAATGACTCTTAGCCTTTCGTCTCCATCCAGTTTTCAGTGTAATGAACTTCTGTAGTACACAACTTCTGATATTTACTTTTTACAAAAGGCGTTACAAGGTGCATTTAACCAGTATGTAACTTTAAGTTGTGATGCATCAAAATCAAGTTCACTGGAATAATAATTCAGAAAATCAACACCCGTTATTATATCAGCACTCAGATGAGGAATAATTACAAATGATGTTCAGTCTTGATGTTATTAAATTTCAAAGGCAGAAGTACCTCACACTGAACAGCACTGGACAGTCTACGAGCCACTTCCAAAATTTTTATACCAGACACAGGCATTAGTTAGAAGCATTTCTTCTCTACTTGGAGAGATGTCAAAATATTCTTGAGTCACTGCAAATTTCTGAGCTACTGTGTGTTAATATTTTGGCATCAACCTTGCCTACTTGTGTACATGTAACAGAATTGATATTACTTATAGTTGGCATAAAATCCTCTTAGTGCAACAAATCTTCAATAATGACTGTATGATTAAAATTTTTGTTACCAGGGCACTTTGTATTTTGTGCTCTCACCAGAGGTAAACAATGGTACTGCTTAAGCAGCCTGTCATGGAGCAATGGGTCACATTGGTGCAGTGCCTTACACCATTCTTCACATGCACCTAAAAGGAAAGTAGCATTATCATTGAACCTAAAGGGTAGTTACAGTTTGGATTTCCCAGTGAATGTGAATCTCGTTGCACTCTCTTTTGTTATATGGCATTTCTACACATTTCAGCTATTTTGGCTTTTTAAGTTCCAAGCTATGTCCCTTAGGTGTGTTCTCAACCATGTCTCATTCTAATTTATTTTTTGGATCCCAGATATCCTATATTCACTAACTGAAAGTTCTACCATTTATCTCCTGTCCTATTGAGCAGAGTTCCCATTCTATAAATAGCATTGCAATACCAAAAGCACCATCTGCTTTTGTTTAATAGAAAGTGGCATGTTTGCTGGATCTACAATTATGGCATCACCTTATACTGAGTGTGGTTGTTCACCTCATGATGCACCCACCTCATCATGTCAAGGTTAAAAACATGGAGCCACTAAGACCATTGTGGTTAGAACTGCCCTCCAAGTCATCATCCTGGGCAGGAAGTAGATTGCTAGTATCCTTTTATGCCCATATCTGCACTTCAAAATTTAACATGGTGTGCCCATTTCTCTCTTCCTTCTCCTTTGCATGAACATATTTTCCTTCATCTTTTAAATTTAAAACAAACCTTTAACCTTAAAATGGATTGCCTCTACTCAATTCCATAGTAACACACTATTTTGTTTAAGGCTAGGTCCTCATACAAAATGGTGGAGAATTTGATTTTTCTTTTATTGCATTTTTTTGAAAGTTACATGTGTACAGAATGTTGGGACAAAAAGCTTTTTCGATTTGGGCATTACAAAAGTTTCCACAGCCCAGTTTTTGAAGCAGTGTCAAAGCCACCATGTGATGTTCTCAGAGATGCCCAGATCAGGCATCTATTCAATGAAAAAGCTGACGAACAAAGTGTGCAGGCTGCCAAATGCAGCATATTCAGCTCATCTCACCAAGAAGTACAAGGAAATTGCTCTTAAGGAACAATTCGAGTTAGAGGAAGGGTTGATATATGGTCATGGAATCGCAGACTAAACGTAAGTAATGAAAACGCCTTTTTGTCAAGTTCTGGTTAAAACTGCTCAGAACATAATTTTTGGTCCATCATATTGGATTAGCCATTTTGAATTTTGAAAATATAACTTCAGATCTGTGTTCAGTGACACCAAAAATATGTAATAATATGTAGCTCTTATGACAATTGAAATAGCAATACATATAAAAGTTTTCCCTATACTTTAAAAAGGTTTTTCTTGAGAAATGGTTTTTCAAAACTGAGTGCAGCATAAGATAAAAATGGTTCAACCTATTACCTTCTACCACTGACCACCAAAAAGTTAACACTTTTCTTGGGAGTTCATGCTCATAAATATGAAATTTGCACTTTTTCACTACAGGTCAAGCATACAATTCATCTCACCTATGTGGTTCCTACAACTATCAAGCTGTTCTTGCATAATATTAACCCTTACACTACATAATTCTTTACACATAACTTCTTCATGTGCTACTTGCTTTACCTCTGGTTGGTGATGGTGTGTTAAGTGTTTTCATTCATTTCCAATTTTTTCTCAAATTTCACCTTACATTCTTGTGCACAAGTTTCCAAAGTTTGTTCTCTGAACTACGTTCCAAATTGAAATCAGACATAACAACTTTAAATTTGGAATTTACATTTCCCTCCAGCTGAAGACCTACTCTGTAGTTGGCAAACTATTTTCAATTTCCTGTTCACTTCCAATTTCAAGTTAGAGATTTCAGTTGAAGCATGTGTTTGTAAAGTGGCATTTTCATTTATAATCACAAGTTTTACATTTTCATTTATATTAATAATGTCAGTTTTTATATTTGTGCAAAAAACATTATTTTCCTTTTTCAATTCTGATGTAAAAACATTCTCGCCATCAAGTTTAACATCCAGAGACAGTGTCTCTGTTAAGGATTCTATCATTACATAAGTGTCATCAGTACCAACACATACTTAATCACTGACCTCAAGTGCAGTTAGTTCCATTTTCAATTAAGCTACATGTATCACACAAGGCCATCCTTCAGCCATTTTTCAGTCAATTTGAATATGAGTGAAATAGATGTCAGGATTTAAAACTTCCATACTACTGAACACAGATTTAATTCTGTCAAGTTCAATATTACCCTTAGCATCACCAACTGACATAGAAGCTGTTTCTTCTCTGCTCTCTGCCATCCATTTGGAATTTTAGAGGGGCCCCAGCAGTTGTGAAATTACGTAACTATGTAGGCTTCCATGGCCGGTGTCACAGTGATTAAAAATCTTCTGGGTGTTGTACCATAAAAATATTTTTATTACAAACTTAAAACCAACATTTGGACCATATTACAATGGCCTTCCTCAGGGTAGGGCCCAAAGAAGGCCACTGTATATAGTCAAAATGTTACTTTAAAGTTTGTAATGAAAGTATTTTATACAGTGACATGGTACAACATCCCGAAGATTTTAATCATTATGAGAGTGAAATCAGTTTTTTTTTTCCTTATTTTTTGTGGAGTTATTCGATGTGACTCTCCGCGATGCACTGACAGCATATGTGGGCAGGTGTTTCGGGGTGCAGCATTTTCATGTTGATTTGTCAGCCTCCTGGTGCTCCACTCGATTGCAGAACCTGCTGTATCTCTTTGCGCAGTTAATGTACTTACAATGGCCAGGCATAGTTCCATCCTAACCAACTTTCTGCAACTTGTACTCCTGTGTCAGCTATCAGCATTATCTCCATGAGGTGCTGCATAATAGCAGAACTCACACTTACAGCTTTTAAGGACCAGCTACCATTTTACTTTTATATTCTCAGTGACTCTTAAAAAACTCTGTTATATGGAAAAGAATACAAAACTCATTGCCCTTTGATGTTCCATTCTACAGATTTAAGTTGTTCCCCAGCACTACAATGCACCAGTTTGCTACTTAATCATATATCTCTGAATATTGATACATTGATTTTGAAAATTAATTGAAAAGCACAATACCTGCAATATCTAAATGAAATTTGTGCAGTGAGGGCTGGCTGAGCTACAGGCTCATACCATCAGTCAGCTAACCCACTTGCTGTCTGTGATGCAACCATCTGCAGAACTCACTTGCTGTACCTTCATACCAGAAGTTCTGATGCTATGTTTCTACCTGTGGCACACCTTTACACTTTGAATGGAATGACTGATCAGGGAAGAGATTGTTTGGTCAGCAAATAAGTAACCAGCTATGTCTGGTAAAAACAGACAATATTGCTGAGGCTTGTATCCTCCAATGAAGTTTCCATACAGAATGATTATATTCCAAATAAAAAAGATATGTTCTTCCCACTACAATTCATGGGGCCATCATGGGCGCCACTAATTCGAAGTACTCATCTTGACACTGTACTCTCCATGAGCTTGCAACACCATTGGGAGGTAAAATAACAGGTGGGCACTCTCCTCACATATTCAATGAAGCCTGGCGAAAATTTGCTGCCAAGTGGAATTTTATAAATGAAATGCCAGGGTATTTAAGGCACTGCTTGGTACCATTCAGCACAAGATTTTCCACACAATTATTTTTCTCCATTCAGTTTTTTACACAACACTGAGAATATACATAGCAAGATAGTGAGCACAGCCTTACTTGCCAGTGCAGTTGAGAAGCATAATGCAATAGAATCGTATAAGATTTTTTTATCTTAGCTAACCACATCTAAGTTTGTGGTTACTGTCATCAATTAAAAAAAATTGTGCACCAATCAATGTCACTTCTACACAATTATGCATGATTTTACTTTGCAATATCAAACTACAAAGGCAATTTATGGCACCAGATAGGACTGAATGGCTGCAGGAAAATGGTCTGTTTTCAGCTAATCCCCATTAGGGTCTCCTCCTGTGATATCAGATGTGTCACTTTTCAGAACATCCATAGCTGAACTTCTGTTATTATTTCCAATGGTGAAAACACTTCTACTCACCCAGAGTGACTCTTGTGAAAATTTTGGGATGTATCTTTTAACTGCAAACTGTATTTTTACTGATGGACTGTTTTGTATCCTCCACCCTTCATGGACAGGAATGAGTCCATTCCACTGTTGCCAAGGAATGTCTCTCCCATGAAACTTCATCTTGCTTTTTAGTTTCATAAGAATCAATCCTGTACCAACCTCCTTGAACATTCACAACAATTCTTTTGCCCCTTTCAGGTCCCAGCTTCCATCCACTTTTAGCAGCCTAGTGTCTCCTCTAACCATTCCACATCACCTTATGCAACAATGGTCAAACGCAGCTGGCTTGTATGTCTCTGAAACCTGTTGCTCTCCTCAAGTAAAAGTCTCTAGCCAGTCACTGAATTGTGTTAATGAACAGCAAACTTCCAACCACATATTTTAAAATTTATTATACAATAAATTATTCTTTCCTTCATCCTAAAAGATTACATAAGATTGTGATTGGAAATGAACATGAATGAGAAAATAACATGTCACTGCCATGTCTCAAGCTGGTAGTAAAGCAGCAATGCCAGAAAACATACAGTTTCGATAATTTGTTTACTTAAGTTTGGGTGTTTCTCAAGTCACTTCCAAAACAAAGCTCTTGTGTCATTTGTAAGTAAACCATTCTTTTATTTAGTAGCTTAGTTGATTTCAGCTAAATATTTTAAATCTTGACATACCTATTACTCCCACAACCCAGTTCAGATTCAAATAGTCAAAATATGACTAGATCAATGTTATTCGCAACAATCAAGACATTGAAGAAACTGATTTCTTCAGATTCTTAGAATTGATTTTAGGCAAAAATGAAGCTATCCCACACTTATTGAGTTTGAAGTGATTGTTCAGGTTGGTTACACCAAACAACACCAATTTAACAGTAGTTCATTTATTCAGCTAAACACATCAAAGGCTCACAAAGAACTGACATGGCGGAACAGCCCAAAGACAATGCTCAGCATCCATAGACAATGCTCGGAGTCTAGAGACAAATGTATATCGATGCTGGTGTCGACCTCATTGGCGCCACAAGTTCATAGCTTCCCATTTGCAATGCAAATATTAACAATTGCAGCTGGCATATGGGGTGTATTTTTCTTCTTTTCCTGCTAATTCTATTTTGTAAGATTTGTGGTGGGTGTTATATCAGCACTAGCGGGAAGTTGCAGCCCTGGCCAATATAACAGGGCAATATTTGGCTGACCCCAATACACCACCAGATGAAAGTAGTATTACCTTTATTCTCTCTTCTCAGAGTCTGGATCCTTCCGTGCCACCTCCCTGTCAACCCAACTGCAGTTAAGATCCCTGGAATGCTTCTGCAAGTTCTCTCTATTGCACTACTAAATAAATAGTCACACTTCTCACAAACAGGGGTATATTTTGCCCAACATTTTCGTTATTACTTTTCAAAACACAACTAACAGTTGCTACAGCAATACCTCTCTCTTGAGTACATTCAAAACGTCCATGTGCGCATACTGTAGGTCCTGAGAGAAAAGCCAGAAAAGCAACTACCACTATTCAATTGTTCATTATGCCCTTGTTGGTGCATCATTTACTCCATGGCTCTCTGATTCAGGCACTTGCTGCACCATGGCCCAAATGACTCCCAAATGTCCAGTGGTTGTAATACCATTTTTACTGGTCCCGTTCTCGCCAGCTTTACCACTGCTCCACATTCACCGCATACAAGGAAGGAAAACACACAGTTTCCCTTTCCCACTACATTTATCCTTATACAATTTACTCATGAACATCTTTTGTTGATGACTTTCCAATGGTGTGTTGGGATGTTTACAAATATCCTGAAACACTACACATAGACACACCAAAAGTACCACATAGTAGTTACTCTGAAACTATGTTGCACATGTATAGATGGTGGTAGCATTGCATAAACAATTTGCTCTCAGGTTATTAATGCAAAAAGATTTCTGACATTATTATGGCAGCACAACAGAAATTAACAGACTTTGAACACAGAATGTTAGTTGGAACTAGACACATCAGACATTCCATCTCAGAAATCATTTGGGAATTCAATCTTTTGAGATCCACAGTGTGAAGAGCATACTGAAAATAACAAATTTCAGGTATTACCTCTCACCGTGGACAACACAGTCGCTGTCAGCCTTCACTTAAAGACCAAGAGTAGTGGCATTAGTGTAGAGTCATCAGTACTAACAGGCAAGCAACTCTGCATGAAATAACTGCAGAAGTCAATGGGGGACATACAACAAGCATATCCATTTGGATAGTGTGGTGAAATTTGGTGTTAATGGGCTGTGGCAGCAGACAACTGGCTTGAGTGCCTTTGCTAGCAGCATGATTCTCCTGAGCTTGTGACCATATCAGTTGGAACCTAGATGACTGATAAACCATGGCCTGGTCAGATGAGTCCGAATTCAGTGGTAAGAGCTGATGGTAGAGTTCAAAAGTGGTACAAACCCCATGAAGCCATGGACCCAAGTTGTCAACAAGGCACTATGCAAGCTGATATTGGTTCCATAATGTTGTGGTCTGTGTTTACATGAAATGGACTGGATCCTCTGGACATTCGGCTGCTTGGACACCATTTGCAGCCATTCATGGATATCATATTCGCAAGCAACAATGGCTTTTTTATGGATGACAATGCGCAATGTCATGCAGGCCACAATTGTTCACAGTTGGTTTGAAGAACATTTTGGACAATTTGAGCAAATGGTTTGGTCACCTGGATTGCTCAGCTTGAATCCCACTGAACATTTATGGGACATAAACAAAAGTCTTATGCACAAAATACTGCACTGGTAACACTTTGCAATTATGGACAGCTATAGAGACAGCATGCTTCCAATGACTTGTTCAGTCCATGTCAAGTTGCTGCACAACACCAGGCAAAAGGAGATCTGAAACAATATTAGGAGGTATCCCATGACTTTTGACACCTCAGTGTGTTATTAGGTATGGTATTGTTTTTTAGGAAAACTTGTCTAATGCAATGTGGTACCGTATTTACTCGAATCTAAGCCGCACTTTTTTTCCGGTTTTTGTAATCCAAAAAACCGCCTGTGGCTTAGAATCGAGTGCAAAGCAAGCGGAAGTTCTGAAAAATGTTGGTAAGTGCCGCCACAACTAACTTCTGCCGTCGAATATATGTAGCGCTACACAGACATGCTCTGTAGGCACAAAGATAAATACTGGCGCCAAAACCTATGCGTCAGTAAATAAATTAAAAAAAAAGGTGGAAGACGAGCTTTTTTTTCTCCGCCCCGAGTTTCGACCACTGCATTTTCGTACATTATCCAACGAAGTAAATACAAATTCCGTATTGTTCATCTTCGAATGTATTAGAATTTCAATGTACTACGAAAATCCGACTGGCAAGACTGTTTGGGATGTTTTTCAATATGGCCAACTCTACGTTCTGAATTTTTTCCTACCTGTGAGAAGAGATTTTTGCTAATAGTAACCTGATGAAATGTGAATCACAAGCAGTATTCTCTTCACCATTCACCATAAGAATAATACGAATATAAACATTTTGCCATGTGTTCTTCCGTGTTTGTTGCTATCTCATTTAAATCCTGCCTGCCTAATAAACTACGAAACTAGAGTGAGACAACAGCAAACGCGGAAGAATACACTTATCGTGTCATGTTTATATTCGTATTATTCTTAGCCTAATAGTGATACAGTCAGAAATGAACCACGGCAACTGACTAGATTTTTAAATCTAAGATGACTCTAATTTCTGTGCAGAATTTGATGTACTAAAGAAGCGGCCGCAAAGATTTTCAAACGGAGAAAAATTTTCGCCTAACTCTCGTTCAAAACATGTTCTATCATACGCAGCCTATTATTTGGTTCTTGTTGATCATTCTCAAAGAAAGCAGCAGTGTAAGTAAACAACAAATAGCAGTCTCTTGACATTGCTTCGCTAATTAGACGATTCGCCTCTTTTTAGCTGTAAGCGGCGGTAGCGCGCACAAAAGCAAACCATGCCGCGAACGGCGACAGGCCGTAAACACGCACTATCAGAATGCGACA
Organism: Schistocerca cancellata; assembly: GCF_023864275.1. Taxonomy (NCBI): domain Eukaryota; kingdom Metazoa; phylum Arthropoda; class Insecta; order Orthoptera; family Acrididae; genus Schistocerca; species Schistocerca cancellata. Next base: position 499,116,175 of record NC_064631.1, read on the forward strand.
AACAATGCATGACACAGTACAGTGATGCATTTTCAGCTTAGAGTGACGTAAACACCTATAACAGAGAAAACGGCACTTATCAGATCAAACAAAATAAGCAATCGATTCAAACCAGACGAAGCACGTGAAAAAGGAAGGGTACCCGTATAAATACGGACGGAGCGCCTGACGCATAGCAATGGCTACCTGGTAAAGCTTACGACTCGAACCAAACTACTGTAGCTGTATCGTCATTCATTCGACCTAAATTGTGTCTCATATTACAATGGACCAACTTTGTTTCGATTTGGAGGTGCGGCCTAAAACTTTTCTCTCCCCTTGAATTTCGAGTCTCAAATTTCAGGTGCGGCTTAGATTCGGGAAATCTTTTTTTCCTTTGTTTCGAGTCTCATTTTTCAGGTGCGGCTTAGATTCGAGTGCGGCTTAGATTCGGGTAAATACGGTAACCAAAAGTGAAGAAAAACAATTATTCAGCATATGTGCACCATACATTGTAAAGCACCATGTGGACTATTATTTAATAAGTTATTAATACTAACTCTTCTGTGTCCTGTATACACTATTTGATCAAAAGTATCTGGACATCTTGCTGAAAACGACTTACAAGTTCATGGCACCCTCCATCAGTAATGCTGGAATTCAATACGGTGTTGGCCCACCCTTAGCCTTCATGACAGCTTCCACATTTCCAGACATACATTCAATCAGGTGCTGGAAGGTTTCTTGGGGAATGGCAGCCCATTCCTTATGGAGTGCTGTACTGAGAAGAGGTATTGATGTCAGTCGCTGAGGCCTAGCACGAAGTTGGCACTCCAAAACATCCCAAAGGTGTTCTATAGGATTCAGGTCCGGACTCTGTGCAGGCCAGTCCATTGTCATGTAACCTCTCTGTCACAGGCTGTGCATTATGAACAGGTGCTTGATCATGTTGAAAGATGCAGTTTCCATCAATGTAGGCCTGTGCTGCGATAGTGTCACACAAAACAACAAGGGGTGCTAGTCCCCTCTATGAAAAACATGACCACACCATAACAACACCACCTCCAAATATTGCTGTTGACACTATACATTCTGGTAGATGATGTTCACTGGGCATTCGAAATACCCACATCCAGCCATCGGATCGCCACATCGTGTACCGTGATTCGTCACTCTGCACAACGCTTTTCCACTTTCCAGTTATCCAATGTTTACGCTCCTTACACCAAGTGAGGTGTCGTTTGGCATTTACTGGTGTGATGTGTGGCTTATGAAAAGCTGCTTGATCGTGAAATCAAAGTTTTCTCACCACCCACCTAACTGTCATAGTAGTTGCAGGGGATCCTGATGCAGTTTGGAATTCCTGTGTGATGGTCTGGATAGATGTCTACCTATTACACATTACAACCTTCTTCAACTGTAGGCAGTCTCTGTCAGTCAACAGATGAGTTTGGCCTGTACGCTTTTGTGCTGTATGTGTCTCTTCACATTTCCACTTCACTATCACATCAGAAACAGTGGACCTAGTGATGTTTAGAAGTGTGGAAATCTCAGTTACAGACATATGACAAGTGACACACAATCACCTGACCATGTTTGAAGTCTGTGAGTTCCACGGAGTACCCCGTTCTGCTCTCTCACGATGTCTAATAATTACTGAGGTCACTGATATGCAGTACCTGGCAGTAGGTGGCAGCACAATGAACCTAATATTAAAAAAAAGGGGTATGTTTTGTGAGTGTCCAGATACTTTTAATCACATAGTGTATTTATAAAATTAATATCTTTTCGTTTGCCAGACGTAATTTATTTGAGAAACATCATTTTATTCATACATATGACATAAGCAGCAAAGAAAACTTTATTCTTCCTACCAATCAGCTCAAACTGTATGTGTGACCAGACTCCTCAATACATGGGAATTAAATTTTATAATAATTTCAAAAGAAACAAGTTAATGTAGACAAAATTAGTTCCACTGCAAATCAAAGTATATGAGTCACTAGCAGAATGCAATGGGACATCATTGGAGATATCAGAGATACTCTCCCACATGGTATTGCACTGCATGTAAGAGAAATAGGTCGGTAGAAGAGAATGAAAGAAATATGGACAGTTGGACAATGCCAGATCAGAATTACACAGAATTTGGAAGACAATGGGGACTGGAAACCGGTAAAAAAAGTCATGTTTCACCAGTTGTCAGAGTTGAATGGACAGAAGCCTCTGATACAAGAAAACACACAAAAAAATGCAGCAGACTTCAGCCAAAATCAAAAGACTCAGTACAGAAAGTACTGTTGGAAGATGGAAAAACTGCTGCCATTGTAATCCCCATTTTCAAGAAATAGTAGGAACAGATTTTCATGTTCAGCTCAATGAAATAATTTCAGGCAGTACCTCAAGAGTGTGAATGAGGATTTCCAACTTTTATATGTTATTTATGGTTCGCAATGCATCTGTCACTGTTTCAGTTCTACCACCAGTACACCTAAGATAACACCATCAAAAAAGCTGGTACTGTTACAACAACATCAGGAGCAACAAAAACAATTTAATGTCAGATTTTTTATTTCCAATTAAGGATCTCAATCTCCACTTACAACTGCTCCAGCATTTAGCCTGTTTAATGATGCCGTGGAGCAGTGAAACATCTCCTTCCCATTCTCCAGGCCTATTTCCATGTTTTTCAGGCAACCTTTCCTCATTTATTTTGGGCTTATTTTTGTAATGGTATGACCTGGATAGTGTGTAAGCCAAATTTTTCTCAATTTCAGTGCAACCAAGATTCATTTAGTGACAACTTAACTGAATTTAGTGATTGGCAGAAACCACAAATGCAGTTAGAACATTGGTCATTGATATGCATGGTCTCTGTCATCGTTAGTAAATTAGTGTGTTCAATAGTTTACATGGGCTCCTTGATTAAAGACATACGTATTAGGCTCTCATTAGACAAGGTGTGTCACACCACGTGGATAAAATTATAGTATTCCTATGTCAAAGAAGTTTTTGCAATTTTTCATGATCTTTATGTTACGTCAGCTGTTTATTTGCACTTGCAAGGCAATACAGGGATAAAAAACATTGAAGGACAAATGACCAGTGTTACAAAACTCTATTAAGTCAGCAGAGCTTTCATTGAATTATAATGGTAAACACCTTTTACATAAAGTTGCTACATAGAAATCTATGGATAATCCACCATGGTATTACTCTATTTCACCAATAACATCAATCAAATATCCACAGCCGTACAGAATGTAATTCTACGCTTTCAGACTCTTCTGGACACTGATGGGCGTCATATTGAGCCCCTCTGGTATCAGTAATGGTACCAGTACCGTATGTACCGTAGCAGCACATCAAAAGTGTTTCAACTGAATTGATTCTGCATTATTTTCTTCCACATGTCCTTGACATTAATGCTGCTAAGTTTGGTACTCGTACGGTAATTAGTTCCCATGTTATAACGTGCTAAATAGGGAAAGTTTAACTATAACCGCCCAATAATAACCACACCATGGGCACATCGGTTACAAAAATCAACCAACACTTAAGCCAACAGTGCAAGGCATCAAATCAGCTGCTCGGCGTTTCTCGCAGTCTGTAATGTAGTCTGCTGTAAGTCGCTCTGTTAGTCCAATCAGCACAAGGAGAATTACGGCGCAGAACTCGTCTTAATTGACTGCATCCGTGACCGAGCGCGTTGTGTCAACATGGTCACGGATATGGTGTACGCCTCTTTGCGGAAAGACCGTGTTAACTACGCTGCAGAATGGAGTCAAGGCTTTTAAGAGATCGGCAGTGGAGCATAAAATGAAATCTTTTTCTGATGTACCGCCGTTTTCACTGCTATCCAAGGCAACGCGGGGAGTGGAACATACAGTTTGTGTGCATTCGCTGTAGTTTGCTGAAATAAATCTCAAGAAGAAATATCCCAGGAACCGTTAAAAATAATTATTTAGGACTATCACATTCCAGACTCATAAAAGTAATTCAGATGTCAACAGAATGTTGAATAACGATACAAGCATTTCTCATTTGAGATAATGCGGCCGTCTCCTTCATTGTGTCTCTATCCCAACGAGACTTCGCGATATTTCATCACTCTTGTAGGTTTGCACTCAGGCCTAATACATCTATGAATGGCAGTACCTCTCGATTCTTCTGTAATAATCCGGAGGGGCATATCAAAAGTTTGCCGTTGCCGTAGCAGTCGCTTGCAGAGACGAATATACACCTGAGGAAGTTTTGTGAGAAAGTACATCATAGTACTTCTAACTCAACATTACATGTGCATCATATTCGTCATTATGAGAAGGCCGCCTACGACAAGTGTTTGTTCACAAAACAGAAAATAAATGGAGTCACATGGAGTTGCCGCAACGTTTGCAGAAGCACAATCAGTAGAAGGAAGTGATCTATTTTGTAGTAAGGAATGTGGTGACTATCAAGTATTATACAGCAGAAAAGAATTGTTGTCTGTATAAACAGATGCGTGAAATTTCGTTCATGTGCATAGACACTGTATGCTTTTTGCATTGCATTTGTTCGTCGGGTAAGTTAGGTAATGAGTAGAACAATATGCAGTGGAAGATAATGGCCTATCCAGACCGACATAAAAAGTAAGAATCCAGTATACACCTTCATAGTTGGCTTCACCGCCTGCTCCAAAGTGCAGAAAGAATGATACTTGTATGACTTTGTTGACAATTCATATACATAACTTGTTTGTCTTTTAACATTTTTTTATGACTGGTTTCGACAATATTTTCTATCTGCAGATATCTTTCTACGTGTGGTGGGAATGTATGTCAACACAACATTTTCCATTTGTAAAGTGGACGTCAATAACGCGCAAGTAAAATTAATTCTGACGTTGTAGTATTAAGGATGCACCCACAGTGTTATTAATCGAGAGACAATTGAAAAACTATCTTCTCATGTTCTTTACAAATACCATCAAACAAGTACGTTTCCATTTCACTATTTGCCGTCGGAGGGGAAGTCAGGGCACGTTTACTGATGGACACGCTTACGCAGAGCACTTTACTCGGGAACTATCCTTGCTTGAGTGCTACCGTCCGTCGAAGATTAGTACTACCATTTACTCGTGGCTCTCACAAACTTCACGGCAACAGGTGAATGAACGTCTTGTTTCTGTGCAAGGCGAGTAAATTTTGTTACTCAGTATCGAAGCTCATAGGGAGTGCACCTTCTAGAATTGAGAATAGAGAAACATATCTTCGTTTATAGGAGATTATTCAGTACAAGTGAATAATTTGGAAGCCTGAAAGCTACTACTGTCGTTTCTAAACTAATTCAAGCATGGCGATGGGGAACGTTTACGCAATTCTGTTAGGGCATGTTTACATTGCGATCCTGATAGATACCTTTGTCAACTAAACTTTAAGACAACAGCATTTGTAAACGCAATCTAAAAAAGGGAAGGCCGAGGATAATAAAAGCTAGAAACTGCTAAAAAAAAACTATTTGAACTTCATGAAGCTCAAGCAGAAAGAATTAATTCTTTAAGAACAAGAACTGATAAGGGCAAGAAATTGCTAATAGTAAGAACAAGGAAAAATGTGGGTCATCCTACTTCTGATGTCATAATTAGTGTTCTGCCCAAAGTCAAGTCTTCACATGGTAACAAGTTCCACTTCCATTTATGTGGTCTATCATCTTTTACCTTCTCCTTCCTCTCAAAGTTCTCTCACGATCTGGTCCTGCCAAAGTGTCTGTTAACAAACACTCCCATCTCATCGAATGTCCCCTCCCATTCTTCTTCCTATATCGTATAACCTGCAGCAATTTGATGAAGAGGATGAAAATCGCCTTTGTATTTACTGCTTGAAACGACAAAACCAATCGAAAAGAAATCAAGAATGTGTCCAGTGCCTTAGATATGAAACAAGGGCTCACTACGATTGTGCCACAGTAAACACAATGGTTTTTGTGTGTATAAATTGCAGCTCGGACAATGATGATGAACAGGTCTTTAACATTCCAGCTTCTATGTAGCCCATATTATGCTAGCAGGAGGAAGTTCACGAAAAAAACTGTTTGCTCTCAGTAAAATTTTTCTATTTTACCATATTAATTGGTGTAAGGAAGCCTGTAATCTTGTTTATTGCCAGTAAAATATAGTTTGAAAATTCCAGTAGCTTGTTTTGTTTAATCATTAATGTGTTCTACAGTATACGTAAATGCGCCCTCATGGATGCATAATTGTGCCCGGGTATGAAACCTGCACCATACGTGAAGCATGGTTACGCATTTGGCTTGAACCTACATAAATTTATTTTGCACTCTTGAATGTAATGTTGAGTTAGAAGCACCGGATGATCAAAAAGTCAGTACAAATTTGAAAACTGAATAAATCACGGAATAATGTAGATAGAGAGGTACAAATTGACACACATGCTTGGAATGACATTGGGTTTTATTAGAACCAAAAAAATACAAAAGTTCAAAAAATGTCCGACAGATGGCGCTTCATCTGATCAGAATAGCAATAATTGGCATAACAAAGTAAGACAAAGCAAAGATGATGTTCTTTACAGGAAATGCTCAATATGTCCACCATCATTCCTCAACAATAGCAGGTTTATCAGCCAGACTGGGGATGATGTGACTAACATATCGACGTACCTCTCACCCGTCACGGTAGCAGTTACAAATCCATAATCACGCATTTCCTCGAAGAAAAACGGCCCGATAACGGTAGATGTGGTAAATCCAACCCATACCATGACTTTCTCGTCGTGCAGTGGAGTTTCCACGACAGTTCTAGGATTTTCGGTAGCCCAAATTCTGCAGTTGTGGGCGTTGACAGACCCTCGGAGCGTGAAATGAACTTCGTCGGTCCACAACACGTTACTCAACCAATTGCCATATTCCGCCATCTTTTGAAACGACCACACTGCAAATGCCCCCCGCTTCACTAAATCGCCAGGTAACAGTTCATGATGCCGATGGATTTTGTACGGATAGCATCGGAGGGTACGCCTAAGTGCCAACCAAACAGTAGTGTATGGAATGCCGGTGCGACTTGAGACTGCACGAATGCTGACTTCCCCGTGCATAGACGAACCCGCTACAGTCTCCATTTCTTCCTGAACTGTCTCAGCAGCATCACGCCTTGTGCTCGGTCGGCCACTACGGGGTCTATCGTCTAAACAATCCGTGGCTTCGAACTTCGAAATCATTCTCGCCCCAGCTGCATTTGTCAACGGACCTTTACCCATTCGAATTCCCTTCCTATGGTGATAGGATCGTAATGCTGAACTAGCACATTCCCCATTCTGATAATACAGCTTCACTAAAAGCGCCTTTTCAGGCAACGTCAACATGCTGCGACTGCTGGCGCATCTGATTCTCTCTCTCATTACAGCTCCTTTTATACACGATTGTCATCTGCAGTCACTGACGTTTTGCTGTCCAGCACCATCTGTCGGACTCTTGTGAACTTTGTTTTTTTTTTTTTGTTCTAATAAAACCCCATGTCATTCCAAGCATGCGTGTCAATTTTTATCTCTCTATCTACATTATTCCGTGGTTTATTAAGTCTTCAAATTTATACTGACTTCCTGATCACCCGGTCCATTTACCAAGATGTACTTTAACAATCACGTTGTAAGTCTAGACAATTTTGAATATGATAAATCTCCGCAAAAAATTTAAAAATTCTGAAAAGAAATCCGCAAAAATGGGCCCAGGTCTCCCCTACCTAGACACATAAATAAACTTTTGTCATCAGACTGTATTATGCGACCGTAAGAGTTACCATTCTGCTCACAGAAAGATAAAAGTTAGGATGTATTCTCGGCTGCGCGAGTTTTGGGCGTAACAGCGTCTGGCTGGGCTAGGAGAAATTAAAATCATTTTACAATGCAGAGATTATTCTCCCATCAATCGGCCAAGTTCTCATTACACCACATCTTATCATACATTTGTCACCGGTCCCCAAACTCGTTATCGATGAGCATACCTTCGGAAAGCGTATTTGAACTGCCTGTTAATTGTCGCCGGCCGGTGTGGCAGTGCGGTTCTAGACGCGTCAGTCTGGAGCCGCGTGACCACTACGGTCGCAGGTTCGAATCCTGCCTCGGGCATGGATGTGTGTGATGTCCTTAGGTTAGTTAGGTTTAAGTAGTTCTAAGTTCCAGGGGACTGATGACCACAGATGTTGAGTCCCATAGTGCTCAGAGCCATTTGAACCATTTTTTGTTAATTGTCCCTGAGAGCCCCTTGGTCAGGCGCGGCTCTTAATTAAATGCTCTGAGGTGGAGCCGCCCAAAATATATATTAAAATAAATTTCTCAGTAACGTATTACAAAATTTAAATTATCAGAACGCATTTTACATATTTCCCACGAGGATTTAAATAACGCCGGTCGGCATTTTCGCAACTGTTGATATGTGGTATCGCACGATGTTTTTCGAACAGGTAGTAGTTAGTATTCAGGCTGCGCCTATAAATGACGCTTAGCTCTGCGTGGCAGAGGACAGCTGTCACAGGACAGCTCCTACGGGCGTCAGGAAGGCTCTGGTGTTTCAACCCAAGGGTGTCCCGCCAACCTGCACACAATTTTCACGTTCCATTGCTTACATCAAAAGGGAATGAACGAAGTTGCTGAGACTTCGCTATAGAATCTCTGTCTCTTCATATCTCTGTCATGCTGTGATGCATCATTAATCGATGTTTGCCGTTATTGCTTTAATAGTTTTTAGGGAGTTTTTTGTTTCTGCCATTGGCTATTGTATCCACCGTTGTAATTAGTTTGCAAATGTCTCGCCAGAATGCACTACAGCGTGGTAGCACAGAAGGTAGGTTAAGGAAAGGCAAACCTACGTTTATAACATTTGTAAACTTAAATAAAACTTTTGACAATGTTGACTGGAATGCTCTTTTTTAAATTTTGAAGATGGCAGGGGTAAAATACAGGGAGCGGAAGGCTGTTTACAATTTGTACAGAAACCAGATGGCAGTTGTAAAGAGTCTAGGGGCATGAAAGGGAAGCAGTGGTGAGAAGAGAGTAAGACAGGGTTGTAGCTTATCCCCGATGTTATTCAATCTGTATATTGAGCAAGGAGTAAAGGAAACAAAATGGAGTAGGAATTAAAACCCATGGAGAAGAAAAAAAACTTTGACGTTTGCCGATTACACTGTCAGAGACAGCAAAGGACCTGGAAGAGCAGTTGAACGGAACGGACAGTGCCTTGAAAGGAGGATATAAGATGAACATCAACGAAAGCAAAACGAGGATAATGGAATGTAGTAGAATTAAATCAGGTGATGGTGAGGGAATTAGATTAGGAAATGAGACCCTTACAGTAGTAGATGAGTTTTGCTATTTGGGAAGCAAAATAACTGACGATATTCGAAGTAGAGAGGATATAAAATGTAGACTGGCTATGGAGTGTAGCCATTCATGGAAGTGAAACGTGGACGATAAATAGTTTGGACAAGAAGAGAACAGAAGCTTTCGAAATGTGTGCTACAGAAGAATGCTGAAGATTAGATGGGTAGATCACGTAACTAATGAGGGGGTACTGAATAGAATTGGGGAGAAGACTAATTTGTGGCACAACCTGACTAAAATAAGGCATCGACTGGCAGGACACGTTCTGAGGCAACAAGGGATCACCAATTTAGTATTCGAGAGAAGCCTGGAGGGTAAAAATCGTAGAGGAAGACCAAAAGATGAATATACTAGGCAGATTCAGAAGGATGAAGGTTGCCGTGGTTACTCGGAGATGAAGAAGCTTGCACAAGATAGAGTAGCATGAAGTGTTTCTGGACTGAAGACCACAACAACAACATGGTAACATAAGTGTCACCATCTAGCGACAGTTTCACAACTGATTAGGAAAAAAAAAGCACGCGAAATATATCTCTGCCCAAAATAGTCTCGGTACTTTAGTTTCCTTGCCAGCTGACTGCGGTTAACGTGCGTTACTAGCAAGTTTCGTTTTGGGAGTGCACTACGCGATGAGTTTAGTCAGTTTTACTTTCTTCCTAATAAGATTAGCATATCACGAGTTCGAAAACAACGTAATATAAATCCAGTGTGCAATGTATCAGGTAAAATTTTGGAACATGTGATTAGGAAGAATGTGAAGGAACTTTGTTTGCCCAGGAATATGAACCAAGAACCAAAATAGTGTAAATCCAGGCAAGGATATAAGCGCAATTTGAACAGAGCAATGTATAATGCAGCTGTGTGGTTGTGTATGCTTATCCTTGTGTATGATGATGATGTTTGGTTTGTGGGGCGCTCAACTGCGTGGTTATCAGCGCCCGTACAATTACCCAGTCTTTGCTCAGTCCAATTTCGCCACTTTCCTGGATGATGATGAAATGATGAGGACAACACAAACACCCAGTCATCTCGAGGCAGGTGAAAAACCCTGACCCCGCCGGGAATCGAACCCGGGACCCCGTGCTCGGGAAGCGAGAACGCTACCGCGAGACCACGAGCGGCGGACAATCCTTGTGTATGCTTACCACCTGAAATGCACATTTTTGTAGTATACAAGAATATATGCGACAAATACGTTGTGTAAATTACCACGGCGGTTCCTCCGGTTGCTATGTCAGCCAGTCACAGCACAAGGTCGGCGACGTCGTGGAAACATCACTGTTCCGTCACGCGAACTCAAAACGCCGCGATTTGAGTGCACAAAATGTTGAAGGAAATGAAAAACGTTAAGGACGCAGTGAAGCTAACATACACCGCATTTAAGTTGTCTCGAAAACACTTCTTTTAGTGCGATTTGTTGTGGTAAATTGTCGGGAAACGTAACGTTGGGCGATAAATTAGTTTCCTATAAATTTTATCTTGGAGCTAGCTTTTGATGTTATTTAGTAGTTGATTATGAAACAGGTAAAAGATACAGTATGTAACCGCTTGCCTAGAGTGTGATATTGCCTCCAGCGCTGCTGAAATTTTGGTTGTGATGACAAGCTGATTCGTGGCGTAGCCCGAGGTCTAGGTTAGCTCCGATCGGTAAATGCTGCAGCCTTCCCCAGCATGGAAACCACGAGCCGCATCTTCTCGTGGTCGCAATGTGTTTTCACGTTCGTCCCTGAGGTTGCGTGTATCACTTCTTCCTTTTACGATAATCGTTTGATCACTTTGCTGGAATAGTAATTAGTTGTAGGCCACTAGCAACTTCAATGTCACTAAATTTGTCGCCCTCAGTGCATTTGATATTATATTAAACGGGTACAGTTGTAAATCACGTTGATAGCTGGCATGTACAACTATTACTGAAGTTAAGCTCAGATGATGTGTGACAAGGGCCTCCCGTCGGGTAAACCGCACGCCTGGTGCAAGTCTTTCGAGTTGACGCCACTTCGGCGACTTGCGTGTCGATGGGGATGAAATGATAATGATTAGGACACCACAACACCCACTCCCTGAGCGGAGAAAATCTCCGACCCAGCCGGGAATCGAACCCGGGCCCTTAGTATTGACAGTCTGTCGCGCTGACCACTCAGCTACCGGGGCGGGGCATGGAATTCGGTGAACCACCAGACACTGGAAAATAATCGATTTAGTCCGTTTTAGTTCTACATATCTCTTGGACTATTCATTCATTCTTGTTAGTGAAAGTAGTCTGTGGCAGCAACCGAGTGGAAACAGTGGGCACAGACTGCTGTAGTTTCCTCTACTGACTGAATTACTCACTTTTTCTTTTCAAGTGAAACCAATCTGTAGTTTTTCTATCGGTTGAAGCACGCATTTGTTCTTACGGCTGGAACCACTTTTCTGTATTTTATAACCACGATCCTAGATTCTGACCGTTACCCACTGACATTGCAGGCTCGATTCTTAGGGGCTGTATGTGATTCTTGGCTATCGTGGGTCTCTCATATGCAATGCAAAAAGTAGTTGTGAAAAATAGTCACCTAAGTTTGTTGAGGTTTTCATCCCATCCATTTATTGACATTTTGCAAAGCTTTAATTAGATCTAGATAGAACTCCGCAAGTGTAGCATTACATACTGGACGAAAGGACATCCTGAGTAAACGAAACAAACTTCAGTTTGGATGTATTCGACAGTGCTTGGGCGCAATGAGCTCTATCCCTGCAAACAACCTCTTAATTGAAGCCCATGGAATGCACTTATACAGGGTGCTCAGAAACATTCCGAAAAGCTTGTAAGAGTGTTGTAGGGTAGACTGTGCTGAGAAATAACTGTTAAGAAAAAAAAATCGATACGTTGCGCCATTTCCGAATAAATTGGATTGAAGTTAGCCAACCAGGCCGCTGTGCGAGCGAATTCAGGGGGCCCACCAGTTACAGTACCAGTTGTTCTCATACTGTAGATGACAGGCAAGAGACTGCTCAGCCTTTGGCTCGTGTTTGATCCGTGCAACTGTACCATGTCCAATTGCTCAGTTGTTTGGTTTTAGGGAACCAAACAAAGACCACGTTTGGCGACGCCACCTCCGGCGAGTCACTTGACTGCGCATGCAACTGCCTACTTAGTAACTTCAGAGCTAATCAACTCGGAAATGGTACAGCATACGGATTTATTTTTGAACAATTATTTCTCAACACCACCTAACTACCCTGTAACACCCTTACAAGCTTTTCTGACCATGTCCAACCACTTTGTATACACTGCCTGATAAAAAACTGAAGCACCCAGAAGACATGATTTGTTGTCACTGTAACTACATAAACACATAACCGGTGAGTATGTATATGATCAGAACTGCAGTTCTCTATGACAGAATGTCCACAAGAGTTCATTAGTGCAGCTCATATTTAGTGATGTTACCAGGCTCACTAGGCGTTATAAGGGGTGTGAACAGCATCAGATATTGAGTGATCACTCTGGAGGACAGAGATGTTGTGATTGTGAACTTATGTCAGACAGTGTTACCAGCACCTGTCAGTGTTTGGGAGCGGCCTCATTGTGGTTCTTCATTTGGCCAGGTGGTCAAATCGTGCAATATCCAGATTTGTGGGTCGTTTGGATGTGACAGTGGCCCAGTATTGGACTGCTTGGGAATGTGTGGGTAGGCGTACTTGTCAAAGTTCTGACTGACAACGTCTGACAACCAGAAAGGAGGCTCGCCATATTATGAACCTAGCACATCATAATCCCTCAGATCTGTGCCCGCCATCCAAGAACAACATTCTGTGTCATCCTTCACCCCTGGTGCGAGATAAGCAGTAGCCGGACTAGGGAATTACCACCCCAGGTACAGGTTGCTGCTAACACCTAACACAAACAGATGCAATTCGAGTGATGCAGTGAATGGGAAACATGAACTGTTGATGAATGGCATCACATTGTGTTCAGTGATGAATTACAGTTCTGTTAACTCAGCAATACCCTCGTCAACGAGGATGGTGACGATCTGTTGACAGGTGCCATTCTTACATGGTTGGTGGAGAGACACCAGTGACACTCAAGGTGTCATGGTGTGGAAAGCCATCGGGTATGCCTTTACGTCCCAGGTGGTAGTGACTGAGGGAAATTTTATGGCACAACGGTATGTTTGGAAATTCTGTGTCTCCACATGTAGCCTCTCATATGACAGTACAGTGGTATCATTTTTCAACAAGAAATGCTCGTCCACATATGGCACATATCTCTATGAACTGTCTGTGCGATGCTGAAGTAGTCCCGTGGCCACCAAGATCCCTAGGTCTGTCCCAATAGGACCTGTGTGGTATCACCTTGGGTATCATCTCTGTCCAAGTGCCAGATGTGACGCAACACTTCAATATGCTGATCTCATATTTCTACCTGCCAGAAGGTCGATCGCTGATTAATTCTTTTTTTTTACGAAGAATATGTAAAGAACAAATTTATATCTCATAATGTGTATGAATTGTATTTGTAATTGTTATGTTGCATGTGCTACAGTGAGCCGGGGCGACAGCAGAGCCACCTACCACCTGGACCACCGATGCTGCCGGCCGCCAACTACGTCACCTGATGTGGTGACGACCATGAAATTCTGAAGGCTTTTTCTTTCTTTTTATCTTCGTACTGACCAGCTGTAATCATACAACAACTTCAGTATCTCTTCTTTATTTGTTGTTGCTTCCTATTTCTCATTTTCTCCACATGTCTTTCCTTTCTAACAAGCTACAGAGACATCTTGAACTCAAACATCCTGAATTAAAGGCAAAATCAGAAGATTTTTTGTCGGAAAACTAAATGTTTTATTTTCTACCGAGAAAAACTCGCTAAAACGAGGAATGTGACTTCTAAGGCCCTTTAGCGTCTTACCAGATTCCGCATAGGATTGCTGAACGTAAGGCGGCCAACCACCAGGATTCTGCAGGACGTTTCGCAACGGTACTTTTAACCCCACATTGGAAAAATTAACAAGAAAGTCCCGCAAAACGCCTAATACGTCCCGCATGTCCTGCGTTCTGGTGATTTTCACATTTCACCAAACACAGCTTACTTTCATATGTCTTAGGAAGTATCAACAACTTATCCGTACGGAATCTCTGTGTGATTATATGCAGTAGCATTCGTTGTCAAGTGCAAATGGAAGAGTAAAAAACTATTGCCTAGGAATATTTTAAGCAAAGTGAAAAAGCGCCAGTACAGTTCCTGCGAGAAGTAGGCCGATTGATCTGTTACGCATGGGATGCGGAGGGGTTTTCTTGGAGCAGCAATATGAGAAGAAAAATGCTGACATTGGCGCCAGAAACCTACGGTTGCCCGTGCCTCGTGCTAGACAACGGCTATCGAATAAATTAATTTCACACAGATGTAATATGCATTCTTGAAAACGTACTATAAAGGCATGCATCATAAAATGCGGTACTTATTTGAAGAAACGAAAATTAAATTGAGTTAGGAGTGTTATTATACAAAGTAATTAGCATAAGAAAAATAGCGAACACTGTTAGATCACTGAGGTTGGCAGCGACCGTTTGTGGTTTAAATTCAGTCCGCGCGGCGACATTGTTAACTTGAGTCTGTGTCGTCCGGTTTCGTGAAGTAATTTTCTTGTTTTCCTTAGCAATGCCGGCGACTGCGATAAAGCAAAGTTGCAAATTCACGCAAGTCTTGCAAAAAGAGTTCTCTTTTTCACAGAAGTATTAAACAGTTCCTGTAGTAAAGTGCAATATATATGCAAAGAGATATTTTCCGTTGATCACGGTGGCAAAACAAACATACAACGGCATTTACCATTTGACAAACATAAAAAAAAGCGCTGACCGCTGCAAATACATCGTTATCATTGTCAACTTACTTCTGTCAAGAAAAATACGGCGATCAAGAATTCGCAAGACCCGTCATTTTGTGGGCCTTCCGCCCGCAGGAATTCACAATCAGAGTTTTAGATCGATGGAATGCACTTCTAAATTAACTAAAAAAGTATTTGAAAATAAGGGAAAAGTAAGTGCGAGGCAACTGCAGAGAGTGTATTGCGCCGTATTCTTTAGACAACCTGAAGACAGAATCTAATCATGTTCCGTTTATCTGTATACATATAGATGTTTCAAAACGTAAAGATGTTAAAATATTTCCAATGCTAGTGCTATACTTTCGTCCTACAGCTGGACTCTTAGATATCATGAATTTACTTTTTTTTCTTTAGCATATTTAATTTCTTCTTCTGAGGAGAGAAGGCAGACTGTTGTAGACCTTATCTGGTTGCCCTTAATCAGCTAGAAGTGACAATTTTCACTTTACTTATTTCCAGTTTTTCATATATTTAACTACATGCTATTACGTTATATTGATTATTCTTAGTTTTTACTTTTCTTTTTAGTGAAATTCACCAAACAACATAATGGGTCCTTCTTATTACAACACACAATTTTTAAGCATTCTCTATCTCTAAAATAATCCGAAAGAAAGGAAGGCTAATGTGGAAGGATAAGAGAATTTTAATTAAAGTTAAATTTGCTAGTGAATGGTGTGCTTAATATCTTATAACAAATCTTACAGATTTCCTGTTGCGTCAGTACTTGGAAATGGTTGCAACAATGGTTCCTTGATATCTTATATCTAACTTTACTGTTCTGCTTTCCTGTTATATCAGTACTTGGAGCTGGTTGCTACAATTGTTCCTTAAATTACCTATGAGTACCTTAATGCTATTGTGTTCAGTGTTTTATTGTGTTCTTGTGAAGTGTGTTGCTTTTACTGTGGGATAGAAGCGGGGGCCGCTGTGGCGCATTGGGTCGGTTGTTTACGCGTTATCGTCTTTCGTCTATGTGGAGAATGATAAAAATGGTTCAAATAGCTCTGAGCACTATGGGACTTAACATCTGACCGACCCCTGTCCGCAGCTCGTGGTCGTGCGGTAGCGTTCTCGCTTCCCGCGCCCGGGTTCCCGGGTTCGATTCCCGGCGGGGTCAGGGATTTTCTCTGCCTCGTGATGACTGGGTGTTGTGTGCTGTCCTTAGGTTAGTTAGGTTTAACTAGTTCTAAGTTCTAGGGGACTGATGACCATAGATGTTAAGTCCCATAGTGCTCAGAGCCATTTGAACCATTTCATCAGTCCCCTAGCACTTAGAACTACTTATACCTAACTAAGCCGAGGACATCACACACATCCACGCCCGAGGCAGGATTCGAACCTGCGACGGTAGCGGTCGCGCGGTTCCTGATTGAAGCGCCTAGAACCGCTCGGCCACACCGGCCAGCTGGGGAAGGATAGTTTCTCCTTGTGTCAGCTATGTCATCGTAGGTGCAAGGTCGGGGAACTCGTTCGATGTGTTTTGTACTACTGTACGCACTGGGTGCATGTATTTGGTTTTCGGGCGTCTCGTTGTGTTCAGTTTGGTCATCAGTATGTTCTCCATGTCAGGTCGTTGTGCTCTTAGCTTGATTAGTCTAGTCTGTAATGGGTTTATGCCTGTGGTTTCGTATACTTCGTCGCTAGGGGTGCAGCATGGTATTTTGGCTACGCTGCGCAATAATCTGTTTTCCGTCGAGTACAGTTTCTTTGCTATTGTTTAGGGCATAGCGCCCAGTGGTGCAGCTGCATGTTCTTAGATGGGTCGTGTGTACGTCTTGTATGTGTGTTTGGCTGTCCTGGTGAAGCAGCCATACAGTCGTCCTACTTATCGGATTAACTGCTGCCGTTTCCTTGTCTTGCTGAGCAGGTATTATAGGTGGTTTTGGTAGCTGAGGTGCTTGTCGAGGTAAACGCCGAGATATCTCGCGGTGTCAGTCGTAGAAGCTGGTTCCATAGTCGGAGTGTTATGTCTTCGTGTTTTTGCTGTCGTTTTCTGGTTAGGTTGCGGTTTTGGAACAGTACTGGTTGAGTTTGGTCAGGTTGGGTCGTATCGTCCATTTCGTCATCCAGTTTTCTAATTTGGCCAGGTAATTTCACCCCCCCCCTTTTTTTTGTATGACGTCAACTCTCAGCCCCGCGCATCAGTAGGCAGTGTAGTCAGCAGTTCTGGTGAGGTGAATACAGGGTTATAATGAAAAATAGAAACATGGATAAGCTACTGTGAACAGAATAGCGAACACATTATTGTAGCCAAGATAGACAGAAAGCTGACACCCATCACGGTACTACAAGTTTGTGTGCCAACTAGCTCCACGGATTATGAAGAGGTTGAAGAAATGTGTGATAAGATAAAAAATTATTCAGATGGTTAAGGGAGACGAAAATTTAATGGTCATTGGGGACTGAAATTCGATAGTAGGAAAAGAAAGAGAGGGAAAAATAGTAAGTGAATATGGACTGGGGCAAAGAAATGGAACAGGAAGCAGCCTGGTAGAATTTTGCACAGAGCATAATTTGATCGTAGCTAACACTTGGTTTAAGAACCATGAAAGAAGGTTGTGTATGTGGAAGAGACCTGGAGAGACTAGGTTTTAGACTGATTATATAATGCAAGACAGATTTCGGAACCATATTATAGATCGTAAGACATTTACAGGGACTCTGACCACAATTTATTGGTTATGAACTGTAGATTAAAATTGAAGAAACTGCAAAAAGGAAAGAATTTAAGGAGATGGGACCTGGATAAACTGAAAGAACCAGAGGTTGTAGAGAGTTTCAGATGGAGCATTTGGGAACGATTAACGAGAACAGGGGAAAGGAAACAGTAGAAGATTGGTAGCTTTGAGAGATGAAATAATGAAGGCAGCAGAAGATGAAGCAGCTAAAATGATGAAGGTTAGTAGAAATCCTTGGGTAACACAAAGATGTTACATTTAATTGATGAAAGGAGAAAATATAAAAATGCAGTAAATGAAGCTGGCGAGAGGGAATACAAACATTTAAGAAATTAAACTGACCGGCCGGCCGCCGTGGCCGAGCGGTTCTAGGCGCTTCAGTCCAGAACCGCGCGACTGCTACGGTCGCAGGTTCGAATCCTGCCTCGGGCATGGATGTGTGTGATGTCCTTAGGTTAGTTAGGTTTAAGTAGTTCTAAGTTCTAGGGGACTGATGACCTCAGATGTTAAGTCCCATAGTGCTCAGAGCCATTTGAACCATTTTTTTGAAACTGACCGAAAGTGCAAAATGGCTAAGCAGGTATGGCTAGAGGACAAATGTAAGGATTTGGAAGATAGCCGTGGCGGCTTTATTTCAGTGGGCGTGGCTGACGCCACTAACTACTTGGGCTCCCGATATCAATCCTTATCATATTTCGGTTTTTGGTCGAGGGGTGTGTTGTTGGTTTCTGGTGGGCGTTCGAACTGATAGTTAGCTGGAGGGCCCATGGCTGGCTAGTTGTTGGTTTTGGGGGACTGCTGCTGACTTTACTGGCCTCTAGAAGCCACGAGTGGTTAAAGCAGTCAGAGGCAAGCTTTGCTGGCTGGATTAAGGATTGTTAGCGGCGAGTTTTGGGAAGAGCAGCGGACGCCATGTGCAACCTCGTCAGCAAGTTGTGGGCTAACTCTGCAAGCTTAAATTTTATGGCTCCTGGAAGATCACCTATATGGATTGGAGGCAATAACACCCCTGCTTGGAATCCTGAAAGTCATGGCACCCTCGCACCTGAGTAGAGAGGTAAATGTTGTTTTCTTTCGGTACTTGTTATTCTAAGGCCACATGTGTATTCATTGGGATTTAGATTTTTCATATTAACACGCCTCCGAGTGGCTGTGTGGGTAAAAAAAAATGGTTCAAATGGCTCTGAGCACTATGGGACTTAACATCTATGGTCATCAGTCCCCTAGAACTTAGAACTACTTAAACCTAACTAACCTAAGGACATCACACACATCCATGCTCGAGGCAGGATTCGAACCTGCGACCGTAGCGGTCGCACGGTTCCAGACTGAAGCGCCTAGAACCGCTCGGCCACTCCGGCCGGCCGCTGTGTGGGTAGTCATCGGTCAGAGTAACTGATAGAAGCTTGTTTTTCCAGGTCACACTCCGTGTTGTGTATGAGCATTCTCTGTTGTCAATTGAATTGATGAAATTGAAATTGCAACATTGTCTGCATCAAGGACAAAGCACCTTTCATACACTCCTGGAAATGGAAAAAAGAACACATTGACACCGGTGTGTCAGACCCACCATACTTGCTCCGGACACTGCGAGAGGGCTGTACAAGCAATGATCACACGCACGGCACAGCGGGCACACCAGGAACCGCGGTGTTGGCCGTCGAATGGCGCTAGCTGCGCAGCATTTGTGCACCGCCGCCGTCAGTGTCAGCCAGTTTGCCGTGGCATACGGAGCTCCATCGCAGTCTTTAACACTGGTAGCATGCCGCGACAGCGTGGACGTGAACCGTATGTGCAGTTGACGGACTTTGAGCGAGGGCGTATAGTGGGCATGCGGGAGGCCGGGTGGACGTACCGCCGAATTGCTCAACACGTGGGGCGTGAGGTCTCCACAGTACATCGATGTTGTCGCCAGTGGTCGGCGGAAGGTGCACGTGCCCGTCGACCTGGGACCGGACCGCGGCGACGCACGGATGCACGCCAAGACCGTAGGATCCTACGCAGTGCCGTAGGGGACCGCACCGCCACTTCTCAGCAAATTAGGGACACTGTTGCTCCTGGGGTATCAGCGAGGACCATTCGCAACCGTCTCTATGAAGCTGGGCTACGGTCCCGCACACCGTTAGGCCGTCTTCCGCTCACGCCCCAACATCGTGCAGCCCGCCTCCAGTGGTGTCGCGACAGGCGTGAATGGAGGGACGAATGGAGACGTGTCGTCTTCAGCGATGAGAGTCGCTTCTGCCTTGGTGCCAATGATGGTATGCGTGTTTGGCGCCGTGCAGGTGAGCGCCACAATCAGGACTGCATACGACCGAGGCACACAGGGCCAACACCCGGCATCATGGTGTGGGGAGCGATCTCCTACACTGGCCGTACACCACTGGTGATCGTCGAGGGGACACTGAATAGTGCACGGTACATCCAAACCGTCATCGAAACCATCGTTCTACCATTCCTAGACCGGCAAGGGAACTTGCTGTTCCAACAGGACAATGCACGTCCGCATGTATCCCGTGCCACCCAACGTGCTCTAGAAGGTGTAAGTCAACTACCCTGGCCAGCAAGATCTCCGGATCTGTCCCCCATTGAGCATGTTTGGGACTGGATGAAGCGTCGTCTCACGCGGTCTGCACGTCCAGCACGAACGCTGGTCCAACTGAGGTGCCAGGTGGAAATGGCGTGGCAAGCCGTTCCACAGGACTACATCCAGCATCTCTACGATCGTCTCCATGGGAGAATAGCAGCCTGCATTGCTGCGAAAGGTGGATATACACTGTAGTAGTGCCGACATTGTGCATGCTCTGTTGCCTGTGTCTATGTGCCTGTGGTTCTGTCAGTGTGATCATGTGATGTATCTGACCCCGGGAATGTGTCAATAAAGTTTCCCCTTCCTGGGACAATGAATTCACGGTGTTCTTATTTCAATTTCCAGGAGTGTAGATGAGTATGCCCAAGTAATTAGATTTGCAAGAGCTGATATTTCACCTTGTTAATTTTCAAATAACTTTCAGGTGTGTTAAGCTTGTAACTCGTACGTGTGGTCACTTTCGGAATAAGTTAATACTGCTTACATCCTAGACATTCTCGTTTGCAGCTTTGTTTAGGCAGATTGCTGTTCCCTTCTGATGTGTGTTGGCAGGGTAGTTCTGGCAGCAGACGACGCGTTCGTGTGTCCCCGGCCTGCTGCAGAGACGTGTCTTCTTTCTGCTGCAGCGGCACTTCCGTCGTCACACGACGTCCAGGTTGGCCCGCAGCCAGGCACCCCTACCAGCCGCCTCGTGTTGCCTCAAGTTGAGTAAATTTGATCGTTTGATACGTGCCATGGGGGAGTGTCGCCAATTAATTCCGGAACTCTTAGTCTATTCAGTATTGTGAATTCAGCAAGCACATAAGCTTTAAAGTGTGTTCTGCAAGTCTTATGTTCCTTTTCACTATATTTGCTCTTTAACTACTCGTTTAAAACTTTCACCCTTATTGCAAGGTCTGGAGCACGTTAAGTTTTAAAGCCCTTTACTTATGAGCATGAACTGTTGAGTATTTCTTTTTTTCTTTTTTTAACAGTCATTAGCTAACTCTGTTCATTGTGAAACTTGCCTGCTTGCTCCCTGTTGGCTATGACGGCCGTCTGCTGTAATTTGCCACCTTTTCTTGTATTTTGGGGGACTTCACTTTCATTTAAGGGTCATGGTCAATATTTCTGCTGGTGGGTACCAACTGGGAATCACACTGAAATTATATGTCTTCCCAGCTGTTCCTCTATTTTGGAAGATTGTATATTTTATTGCTTAAGGGATTTTATTAAGGTTATAAAATATTAAGGGCTTTCCAGCAGCCACAATCGGTGGGGTGACTTGTTAACTTTACTGTACTGGACGTGGTCTATTGTTTAATGTTTTACCCATGCTTGGGATTCGCTAATGCCTTTAGTGGCATTCACTTTTAATTTATCTAATTGGTAAACGCAGTTTGTTTGTGCCAGCTTGCAGTCACGTCTAGTTGGCGTGATTTCCTATTTACATTTGCCGACTTATTTATATTCTTGGCTTTAAGCCTGTTCTCAATAGTATAAACTGTTAAAGATTTTTATTAATGAATTGATCCTGTTCAAGTTCTTTCAGTTATCGTGAGGATTGTCGATCATGTTTTGACTAGGTTTTAATTTTTAACTTAATAATTAAACGACAAACTGTATTCCATGAAATGACAAATGACGAAGTATGTGGGTCCATCTTCTATGTCTCTTTCCTTAAAATACCCCAACCCTTGTTGTGAGGCATCGAGAAGTACATAACATTAGGGAAAAGATAGATGCCGCCTACAGGAAAATTAAAGAGACCTTTGAAGAAAAAAGAACCACCTGTATAAATATCAAGAGCTCATACGGAAAACCAATCCTAAGCAAAGGAAGGGAAAGCAGAAAGCTGGAAGGAATATACAAGATGTACTTGACAGCAATATTATGGAAATGAAAGCGGACATAGATGAAGACGAGATGGGAGATATAATACTGTGTGAAGAATTTGACAGACTACTGAAAGACCTAAGTCAGAAAACAGTCAACATTACTGACAGCCTTGGAAGAGCCAGTCGTGACAAAACCCCGTCTGGTGACCAAGATTTATGAGATAGGCGAAATACCCTGAGCCTTCAAGAAGAATACAACAGTTTCAATTCCAAAGAAAGTATGTGCTGAAATGTAAGAAAATCACTGAACCATTAGATTTGTAAGTCACGGTTGCAAAATACTAACACGGCATCTCTACAGAAGAATGGAAAAACTGGTACAAGCGAATCTCATAGAAGATCAACTTGGATTCCGGAGAAATGTAGGAACAAGCGAGGCAATACTGATCCTATGACTTCTCAGAGGATAGGTTAAGGAAAGGCAAACCTATGTTTAGAGCATTTGTAGACTTAGAGAAAGCTTTTCACAATATAGAATGGTATATTCTATTTCAAATTCTAAAGATGACAGAGGTAAAAATACAGGGAAGGAAAGACTATTTAGAATTATACACAAACCAGATTGCTGTTATGAGAGTCGAGGGACATGAAACAGAAGCAGTGGTTGAGAAGAGACAGACAGGGTTGTGCCCTATATCTGATATTATTCAATCTGTATATTGAGCAGGCAGTAAAGAAAACAAAAGAAAAAATTGGAGTAGGAATTAAAGTCCAGGGAGAAGAAATAAAAACTTTGAGGTTCGCGGACGACATTGTAATTCTGTCAGAGACAGCAAAGGACCTGGAAGAGCAGCCGAATGGAGTGGACGGTGTCCTGAAAGGAGAATATAAGATGAGCCTCAACAAAAATAAAACGAGGACAATGGAATGTAGTCGAATGAAATCAGGTGATGCTGAGGGAATTACATTCGGAAAGGAGACACTTAATGTAGTAGATGGGTTTTGCTATTTGGGCAGCAAAATAACTGATGTTGGTCGAAGTAGAAAGTATATAAAATGTCGACTGGCAAAAACGTTTATGAAGAAGAGAAATTTGTTAACATCGAGTATAGATTTAACTGTCAAAATGGTACAAAGGGCTGTAAGCGCTATGGGACTTAACATCTGTGGTCATAACTCGCCTAGAATTAGAACTACCTAAACCTAACTAACCTAAGGACATCACACACATCCATGCCCGAGGCAGGATTCGAACCTGCGACCGCAGCAGCAGCGCGGCACCGGGCTGAAGCGCCTAGAACCGCTCAGCCACAGCAGCCGGCATAGATTTAACGTCAGGAAGTCTTTTCTAAAAGTATATGTACGGAGTGTAGCCATTTATGAAAGTGAAACATGGACAATAACAGTTTAGACCAGAACAGAATAGATATTTTGAAATGTTGAGCTACATAAGAATGCTGAAGATTAGATGGGTAGATCACTTAACTAATGAGGAGGTACTTTGGAAATTTGTGGTAAGTTCCTATGGGACCAAACTGCTGAGGTCATCGGTCCCTAGGCTTACACACTACTTAATCTAACTTAAACTAACTTACGCTAAGGGCAACACAGACACCCATGCCCAAGGGAGGACTCGAACCTCCGACGGGGGGAGTTGCGCGAACCGTGGCAAGGCGCCGTAGACCGCATGGCTAGAGGAGGTACTGAATAGAAATGCGGAGAAAAAAACTTTGTGGCACAACCTGACAAGAAGAAGGGATCAGTTGGCAGGACACATTCTGAGACATAAAGAGATCACCAATTCAGTGGGGGGTAAAAATCGTAGAGGGAGACCAAGACATGAGTACAGTAAGCATATTCAAAAGGATGTAGGTTGTAGTAGTTACGCGGAGGTGAAGAGCTTGCACAGGATAGAGAAGCATGGAGAGCTGCATCAAACCAGTCTTCGGACTGAAGGCCACAACAATAACAACAACGGTTCAGAATTTCAAAATAAGTGATGAGGTATGGGTTAAAAAGCGTTAACAACTGTTACAAAAATGGGAATTAAACAAGGACATTCTTCCCATAGTTTAACACCGATTTAGGAAGAATGGCAGACATATACTTCACATAATCTGAAGAAACATACCTCCAGAGCAGAAAGAAAACACAGGTAGATTGATTCGTTCCAACAAACGAAATAGTTATTTCAACTTCACATGTGTACTCTGAAACTCAAGCTACGACTAAACCAGACTTTATTACAGATTGGATAACCTTGTACTAACGCTGGTTTGAATAACGGACAGCTCTACCATACAACACAGTTATGCTCAAGTTAGATGAGTTGCAAGTGCTGAACGTAAAATTAGTCATTAAGAAAAGAATGGTGAAAATGGTAAAATTAGCTAATGGAAGGTTCTATGATACATTGCGAGACGTATTTTCATTGAACTATATGGAACCATTTAACTTACCTTGACAAGTAAAGATGTTAAGGGCGTATACTGAGGAATCAGGTATTGTCAGGGTCTTTACAGATGACTGGATTTACTACAGGAGCATTCCTATAATCAGGATTTTCACTCTGAAGCCTTCGCTGTGACAACCACGTCTTCACCGTCGACCTTCTCCTTCAGGAGCTACCAGCTATTCACCTACAACATTCATGGCATCTACACTGAAGAGGCGTCGCCTTCGATGCTGTGATCAGCAGTTGGACTGTTTTTAACCAGCAGTATGCCAGACAAACTTTTGTGGATCCCTTTGGAACTTTAACTTTTGCTCGTGCTCTCGGGGTTTCAACTTCTGAGCATACCTTCCAGAATTTGACCGCTGTATACTATGGACACTGGTTTTTCGAACTTGCAATTTATGGTGATTTTTTTAGGTCTTCAATTCATATATTATCATTATTCTTTCAACATTCAAGAAGTGACTTGTTTCCAGTTAATTTGTTCCAGATTAATTCCCGTCAGGTATGACTATTTCTATTATGATAAACATATTCATTATGTACCTGGGTAACTACTTTTTTTTAATTCATTTATTTTTGGGTATCAGAGTACTACAACTCAGGTAGATAGTATTTTGGCATGTGTTCTTCCACTTTGAAGTATACTTACTGTAACGTTGCTTGCAGTAAGACGAAACTGGTGGATGTCTCTGTGGCAGTGCTGTTACTTCTCCGGCGTACACAATGCTCCCACGAACTCCTGATCAAGTGGCTGGTAGCCATCTCCATGTCACCTTGGGAGGTATCTTACTAATTATCTTGCATTGGCTCCACGGTCAAGGCTCTTCCGGACAGCAGTTTGACAAGAAGATTAGGCCATGCACGAACTATGAGTATATTGCACACATGGACCAGCGCTTATCAGAACAACATCCAAGGTGATACACTACTGGCCATTAAAATTGCTACACTACGAAGATGACGTGCTACAGACGCGAAATTTAACCGACAGGAAGAAGATACTATGATATGCAAATGATTAGCTTTTCAGAGCATTCACACAACGTTGGCGCCGATGGCGACGCCTACAACGTGCTGATACGAGAAAAGTTTCCAATCGATTTCTCATACACAAACAGCAGTTGACCGGCGTTGCCTGGTGAAACGTTGTTGTGATGCCTCGTGTAAGGAGGAGAAATGCGTTTCCGACTTTGATAAAGGTCGGATTGTAGCCTATCGCGATTGCGGTTTATCGTATCGTGACATTGCTGCTCGCGCTGGTCGAGGTCCAATGACTGTTAGCAGAATATGGAATCGGTGAGTTCAGGAAGGTAATACGGAACGCCGTGCTGGATCCCAACGGCCTCGTATCACTAAAAGTCGAGATGACAGGAATCTTATCCGCGTGGCTGTAATGGATCGTGCAGCCACGTCTCGATCCCTGAGTCAACAGACGAGGACTTTGCAAGACAACAACCATCTGCACGAACAGTTCGACGACGTTTGCAGCAGCATGGACTATCAGCTCGGAGACAATGGCTGCGGTTACCCTTGACATTGCATCACAGACAGGAGCGCCTGCGATGGTGTACTCAACGACGAACCTGGGTGCACGAATGGCAAAACGTAATTTTTTCGGATGAATCCAGGTTCTGTTTACAGCATCATGATGGTCGCATCCGTGTTTGGCGACATCGAGGTGAACGCACATTGGAAGCGTGTATTCGTCATCACCATACTGGCGTATCACCCGGCGTGATGGTATGGGGTGCCATTCGTTACACGTCTGTCACCTCTTGTTTGCATTGACGGCACTTTGAACAGTGGACGTTACATTTCAGATGTGTTACGACCCGTGGATCTACCCTTCGTTCGATCCCTGCGAAACCCTACATTTCAGCAGGATAATGCACGTCCGCATGTTGCATGTCCTGTACGTGCGTTTCTGGATACAGAAAATGTTCGCCTGCTGCCCTGGCCAGTACATTCTCCAGATCTCTCAGCAACTGAAAACGTCTCGTCAATGGTGGCCGAGCAACTGGCTTGTCACAATACGCCAGTCACTACTCTTGGTGAAATGTGGTATCGTGTTGAAGCTGCATGGGCAGCTGTACATGTACACGCCATCCAAGGTGTGTTTGACTCAATGCCCAGGCGTATCAAGGCCTTTATTACGGCCAGAGGTGGTTGTTCTGGGTACTGATTTCTCAGGATCTATGCACCCAAATTACGTGAAAATGTAATCACATGTCAGTTCTAGTATAATATATTTGTCCAATGAATACCCGTTGATCATCTGCATTTCTTCTTGGTGCAGCAATTTTAATGGCCAGTAGTGTATTTAGCAGTGCGCCTTCTTTCTCGCATACAAAGGCTCATATCTACCACCTCTGGCAACAACTTAACCTGGAAGTAGAGTCCCATTCTCTGCCCTACGACAGGTTGACGTCAGGTTTGTTAGAATACTTTGACTCTCAGGTGCATGGGGTGGCAGCTCACCACAAGCTTTTCAGGTGCCATAAATTTAACAGAGTTACCATGAATGGAATGCCCACCTTCATGCTTTATCTCATGATTGCCATTTCCATTGTAGTAAATCCTAGTCTAAGCAATCATATGCAGCTACCTTGGTCTGGGTCACGGTTCACATGCACATCCCCAGTGAAAGACTATCCGTGGATCTTCTTAAATTCAAGAACACTTGCTTAGAACTGTTTGTCTACTTTTGAACAGTCTCTCAGGTCCTCAGTCACCCGGCAGAACCCACCACAAGTGTTAGACACCTGACCAAAGAGCCGCCTTCTCCCCAGTCATGCCCCCATCCAGGTTTGAATCACACAACACAGACAAAGACTCAGAGGACAGAAGCAGCCCTCAGCAACTCTTACGTGCAGCCAGGATTTTATTGATCACCAGAGACACCAGAGCCACTACCAGTGCACTAAGTGCACCTCTTGTGGGAAATCTGGACATAGGGCTGAAGTGTGCCAAGCATGCTCAAAATGAATCTCAGCTCTGAATGCATGAATCCTTCAGATGCAGGGATTGATGACAAGGTCGATCTGTTACTGGATGTACCCTACAGCCAGTCTGTGCTTTCACACCGAGAGGAATCTCTATCACTCTTGGTAGCTATCAACTACTTGCACATTGAGCTGCAGACAGACACAGGGTCATCATACACTGGCGATCGTATATCATGTGGGATCTCCAACCCTGCAACCTTCTGAAACTCCGCTGCATAGTTACAGCAATGACATCATTAAAGTCAATGGACAATCTACAGCCCAAGTTCAGTGTCCTTTGACTGCTCTCACAGTCAGTAATTTGGATGTCGACATTCCTGGAGTAATCAGTTTCTTAGGCCTGGATCTGTTGAACACTATTGGCTTAGAAATCCACGACTCTGCTCCCATCATCAAGTCGCTGGGTGCCAATACTTACCTAAAAGACCTCTTTTCCATGTTTAGCTCAGTGTTCATCTCCTCAGGTGTCAAAGATTTCAAGACACATGTAGCTCTTTTACCACCAGTGACACTGAAGTTCTTCAAAGCCACAAATATTTCCCACATGCTCCGAGACAAACTTCAGCTGGCGCTACTGTTGTTGCAGGATAAAGGTATTTTCACTCCCGTTTCCAGCAGCCAATAGGCCAACCCATCACTAATGAAGAAAAACCAAATGGCACATTGCTCATTTGTAAGGACTTCAAGACAACCATTAATGCCCAGAGTGTCATAGACGCTTATCCTGTTCACAAGATAGAGGTCATAATAACCTCCATTGTGTGTGGTAAAGTATTTACCAAGACTGACATCCATGATGCATATCTCCAGCTTATGGCGGTTGAGGAGTCACGATGCGTCTTAGTGATCAAATCTCCTTTTGGACTGCTTCAGTAAAATAGGCTTCCGTTTGGCATTGCCAATCCACTGGACATCTTTCAGCGCTGCCTCAAGCACCCATCCACCGTGTGCCAGGTATGGCGAACTACGCTCTAAGACAAAAAAATGTGCAGATTGGTCACAAATTGAGAGGCACTCAGATCCCTAGATTCATCATTATTATCAATGCGGCATGCAACTGATGCTTCAGAGGCGACTGAGCTCAGTGCACCATATGCACCAACTACCACTGGTCTCTCTACACTGACAAGCCCATTTTCAGTAATATCTGGCACATTTAGCTTGGAATGACCTTGACTGGAGTATAATTGTCTTCAGTGACCTGAGAGTCCCACTTAGAACCAGACCTGATGCACAGCAAAGACGTGTTTGGAGACGCCCCAGGCAACTGTGGCATACCAACTTGACTGTCGCTCACCATATATCCTAAAAACCAAGAGTGATGGTTTGGGGTGACATTTCTTTTCACAGTAGAACCCATCTGGCTGTCATGCACGGCGACATTAAAACACGGCGGTACATCAACCATACTCTACGCCTCGTTTCGTTGCCATTCATGGCAAGCCATCCTGGACTCACATTTCAGCAAGATAATGACTGCCTTCATACGGTGACAGTTTCTGCTGCTTGTCTTCATGCTTACCAAACCAACCTTGGTCAGCAATGTCAGATCTCTCCCCAATTGAGAACGCTTGGAGCATAATGGACAGAGGCCTCCAACCACCTTGGGATTTTGACGATCTAACGCACCAACTGGACAGAATATGGCACGACATCATTACGGTTTGAGGTGGATCAATGTGTTTTTGACTTGTTCAATAAGTGCAGTTATCCCGGGTAATGAGCACGCTGATCGTTTGGCTGGGGGAGCAGTTACTTACCCCCCGTTTTCTGTAACCCCTCCTGCAGCGGATTTACGGCTTCACATCAAATCCTACTTCGCACAGTCATGGGCCACTTCAGCCCGCTGTTTTTGATGAAGGAAAGCAGCCGGATAGGAGGCTGACGCTGACGCCACTGCAAAACGGGTCGCAAGATGTTCTGCAAGTACTAATGGGTCCGTACAAATGCCATCTGGGAGGTGAAGGCCTGGGAGGGTTGACTACCGATGGCAACCTTGGAGAGAGCGAAGTGTAGCCCATACTCGTGACAGAGGGACAGTAGAACCAAGGGAAGAAACAAATCGTTCCCAACATATCCGCTTGCTCTGTTTGATTAAATAACGGGCTTTAGCGCGAAGGCGTTTAAAGGTAGTAAGGCTGGCTACGGATGGGTGTCTCTTAAAGTGTTGCAAAGCTCGACGGCGATCACTGATGGCAATGGCAATGGCCGTACTCCACCACGGGACTTGCTGGCGACGAAATGGTCCAGATGAGCGCGGGACAGCAAGGCTAGCAGCGTGAACAATCGCGTCAGACACGTCACGTAGGACGTCATCAATACAACCCGACAAAGAGGGAGAAAACACGACCTGTGCAGTGTATAGAGGCCAATCGGCGCGTTGGAAAGACCAACGAGGTAACCTGCCCATCAGGGAGCGGGAAGGGAGCGTGATAATCAACGGGAAATGGTCACTATCACAAAGGTCGTCGTGTGGCGACCAGTGTAATGTAGGGAAGAAGCAGAATGGCAGAAAAGGTACCATGACCGGCACTGAAATGAGCGGGGGAGCCATCATTAAGAAGGCACAGGTCGTGGTCTGCAATAAATTGGTCTATAAGTAGACCTCGTCTAGATGGAAAGGCACTGCCCCACAAAGGATGATGAGCATTAAAATCCCCGAGGAGGAGGAAGGGAGGAGGGAGTTGCTGAAGAAGGGCGGTTAAGGTAGCAGGTGTAAGAGTCCTGTCAGGAGGGAGATAAAGATTGCAAACTGTGACCGCAGAGTCTAAGTGGACCCTAACAGCAACCGCTTCCAATGTAGTTTGAAGAGGAATCCATGTGCTAGCAATGTTTGTACGGACCAACATACAAACGCCACCAGAAACCCACAGGGGTCCGACCCGATTTCGACAGAAAACACGGAACCCATGGAGGGTCGGTGAGTGAGCATCAGTAAAATGAGATTCCTGGAGAACCACACAAGCTGCAGAGTAGGACGAAAGAAGGGATTTCAATTCCAAAAGGTGACGATAGTATCCATTACAATTCCATTGCAGAACCACAGAACGATGATTTAAATGGTGGCTGAACACGCTAAATCCAGTCATACCGCCGGGTCCCCACCCGTCACCGACAAGGAGGGGGCGACATCCATGAATAACAGGTCAGAATCCGGTTGTGAAGTCGGGGAAGGGACCTCCGGTGACACCAGAGGCTCTTTGTCCCGGGACTTACGTTTCTTCTTCTTTTCAGGCTGAGATCGAGGAGGGCTGTGTGGCATAAAGGAGCCAGCTGCAGCAAGATCAGGAACAGAAAGAGACCGGGCGACCTGGGTGCCGACAGACCGCGGCTCTCGCGGTCGTCGCGCGGCAGCAGACCTTTGGCCTGGAAGGTGCCGGGAAGGGGCATCCCGGGAGAGGCGCCCTTGACCGGCAGACGCCGAAGGAGTGAGACACTTCTCCGGCTGGGGAGGGGGAGCAGCGCCCATAGGAGAAGGTGTGGGAGCCGCAGGGGAGGGGGGCAGGAGAGGGGTCCGGGATGGGGGTAAGGAAGGGGGAGGAAGGTGTGAAGATGTAACCAAGGCGTAACTAGATGTCATGGACACAGGGTGAAGTCGTGCATATTTCTTACGGGCCTCTGTGTAGGTTAAACGATCGAGGGACTTATACTCTTGTATCTTTTTTTCCTTCTTATATACCGGGCAATCTGGTGAACGTGGAGAATGACTGCCATGACAATTTACACATACAGGAGGGGGAACACAAGGACTGCCCTCATGGAGTGGACGTCCACAGTCACCACAGAGAGGGGCCTGGGAACAGCAGGAAGACATGTGGCCAAAACGCAAGCACTTAAAACACCTCATAGGAGGTGGGATGTACGGCTTCACATCACAGCGATAGACCATAATCTTAACTTTCTCAGGGAGGGTATCCCCTTCAAAGGCCAGGATAAAGGCACCAGTATCAATACGATTGTCTTTAGGACCCTTCTGGACACGCCGAACAAAGTGAACACCCCGCCGTCTGAGATTGTCCCGAAGTTCCCCATCAGTTTGAAGGATGAGGTCCTTGTGAAAAATCACACCTTGTACCATATTTAGAGACTGGTGGGGGGTAATGGACACAGGAATTGTGCCAAGATGGGTACAGGCGCGAAGGGCCGCAGATTGGGCAGCTGAAGCAGTTTTTATCAGCAACGAACCCGACCGCATCTTGCTCAGGGAGTCCACTTCGCCAAACTTGTCTTCAATGTGTTCCACAAAGAATAAAGGTTTGGTATTGGTGAAAGTATCTCCATCAGTTCTGGTGCAAACTAGATAACGGGGGAAAGGTTTTGCCCCTAGCCGACGGGCCTGACCCTCTTCCCAGGTGGTAGCCATGGAAGGGAAGGCCGAAGGGGCAAGAGAAGCAGCACTTGAGGAATCAGTTCCACGCAGAGAGACGGCCGCAGAAGAACGGCCAGAGTTCTGGACCCGTATGCGTTTCATTTGCTTAGCGTCTGCCCTGATACCACCCACTCCAATCAGGGGCTCTCCTCACGGGCGCCACCCAGCCACAGCAAGGGCCGTCTGGCAATGCGGCCATTGCCGGGACTTCCGATGCTCCAGGATGACGAGCAACCACTCCAAGGCATGCATGAGGAGGTCACAGCTCAGGTATCAGAAGTGTGATCCCTGTGTGTTCAGGGGGCTCAACCAAAAGGGTACATAGCGACCCCACCACATGTGCTGGCTACCGTGCTGGCTATGCACCCTAGTATCAGACAACGACATGAAAGAAAAGGTGGAATGTACTAGGAGGGCGCATGTCAGAGACACCAGGTAAGGTGCTCTTCCCCAAATGGCTCACACTACGGAGGAGAAATTTGGAATGGAGGTCAAACCCCAGAGGGGGACCAAGGAATGCCAAAAGAAGGAGATGATTATGCAACAAAGCCAAATTGGAAAACCAACAGAACCAGGAGGATAGCGGGGGCCAACATAAGCAAGGACACCAAGAGAGGGAGAGGAGAGGGCGAGGGGAAAGGAGCAAGGAGGGGAAAGGAGGGGAAGGGAAAGGAAATGCAGCCCGGGAGAGAAAGAAGGCTGCAATGGCTCGGGGTCCCGTGCTCGCCACGCACGTATCCACAAAAGAGTTGTGGACCTCCTGGGGGGTGTAGATAAGGAACAACAGAAACTTATCAAATTACCTTGGGGAACGCCGGAAATCATTTCTTTTTTACTCGATGGCTTTCCCTTCAGTTACTACGAACTGTGACCTCTCTGACAGGACTCACGAATCCAGTCGCATAACAGATGATATTCCATAAGGAAGCAGTTTGATTACAAGTGGTTTGTGAGGTACGTATCAAAAGCACTCTGGAAATCTAGAAATACGGAATCAATTTGAAATCCTTTTTCGACAGCACTCGACACTTCGTTTGGGAAAAGAGTTAGTTGTGCTTCACAAGGACGATGTTTTCTAAATCAGTGCTGACTGTGTCAACAGGCCGTTCTCTTCGACATAATTCATTCCTGGTGGGGTCAGGGATTTTTCCTCCCTCGAGATGACTGGGTGTTGTTGTGTCGTCTTCATCATCATCATCATCATCATCCATCCCCATTACGGTCGAAGGAAGGCAATGGCAAGCCACCTCCGCTAGGACCTTGCCTAGTCGACGGTGCGGGTCTCCCGCATCGTTCCCTACGTTCCTCGGAGTATGGGACCTCTCATCATCATATAAACGTACGAGCTCTGATTTCGCTTATTTTATTATTATGATCGTTTCTCTGCATGTAGGCGGCGTCAATAAAATATTTTCACATTCGGAGGAGAAGGTTAGTGGTTAAAATTTCGTGAGAAGATGCAGTATCCAAGATACAATGGACCAATTGTGAGTGCGTTTGCCTCAGGTGAAGATACTCTCACTTTAATGACACCCTTCCCAACCGAAACGGTGCAAAGGCTAGAGAGGGTGCAATGACATGCTGGTAAATGGGCTCATGCCGGTAATTTCTTTGTAAATTTGATTAGGTTTTGTGATCACTGAAATAACAAACATCACATACCCTCTCAAAATGTGGCTTTTCATTTAATTTCCTTCCGCTCCTTCCAGCCCCTTCTGGATACTTCAGTTTTTTTGCAGGTAGTGTTTAGGAGGCAGCTGCTGGCAGACTAATATCTACTTATAACAATGTTCTTCCGAATCATCCTTTGTATTTCAAACTGAAGACTTAACCTAGCCCTTACAGCGCCTTCTCTTCATCCACCCTGCCCTGGTCATTAGCCGTACAAATTGGTCACTGCCAACAAAAATTCTCGACACGATTTCGCTTCCTGTCAGTATGCACAGTTACTCAGCTCTCTTCCAAAAAGAGTGCGTCTTCATCTAGACGGTACATCACTAACAGAAAATCTACTCTTCTATCACGTTATAATGTACCAAATACACCAGAAATGGCTGTGTGGTGTTTTTCCATAATGTTATTAGAAAATTATTTATTTGATTAATTATTTGTGTTAAAAAAGGAATAATGTATACACAGATAATATGTGTATATAATGTCCTTGCCTAGAGTATAATCTTTGTCCTTCTTGGTATAAAGATAATAGAGACAGTATTCTCTCTCTTCCTTTGCGACCGCCATTCGATAAACAGCTCTGTATTCAGGTCCGTTGTTAAATTACTAATAATTCATTCAATGGATATATATTTTTATTGTTAAATGATACTACATGTTATCATTTGTAAGATTAGCGCTCCCTGTCTCAAATCCTTTAAGATTTCAGCTTTTAGCGCTGCGGAGAAGAAAAAGAATGTGGATAGGCCTACGCTTCCGGGTCCAGCAGCCGCAATACGCGCATTCAAATTTACAGGTTTTGTTTCACAGCAGCACGTTGCAGAGGAGCGCCGCAGCACTGATTTATTTGATTTCAGCTAAAGTGTAGTCCTGGCAGAAAGCAGTGTATCTCAAGTAGGTGCATAACAGTAATTTACTCTTAGCTGGACTGACTATCCCATTTTCTTATGCTGCATGCAAATAATTTCAATTACAACCGTGTTTGAGACATATTAAGAAAGTTTATTAATAATAATAATAACGTTTGTGTCTGAGTTTCTCCAAGCCCTGAAATTGTCTTGAAAGAAAGAGCTAGCTGGATTATTTGTGGACTTACAGAATACGATTAAATACGGAAGCTCAGATAACTGTAGTTGATCTCATAAACAATACTTCAGAACGAGAGGCCCGAACCTACCTTCTACTAAATAGGCCTCAATAAATTAACAATCGAAGCATTAAATACCAAATTTAAATAAATTAAAACCCCGTTGAAACATTAAAAAATTTTACGCCCAATAGAGCGGGGCTCGATATTAGAAGTATTTGCATTGTTAGTCTATTAATCTATTGCATTATTATTGTAATCACCGCTATTGTCTATTGTATGTTGTACCTCTATGTGGAATTAATTACGCGTATGTATGTTTGTTGCTTGTAATTGGTTCGAGACAACATTGCGGCCAAGAAACAGACAAATCCTTGGCCGGCCCATAAGTTAATTCAGGTACGACGACAGTGCACGCTCCCATACAAATCCTAATTAGATGTGGACTGTACAGAAATTACAAGATACAGTGTAGGTAGGTGTAGAAGTGAACAATACTAAAACAACTACACATTCACCCTGTTAACGCAGTAGAAATTTTTACAGGCTAGTTAGAAGTGTTTTTTGTGGAAACTTTATTGAGCTTTATCTGTGTCTTGCGTGTGAAGCTATCATGGGTAGGCCGCGTTAGAATGTTGACCCACAAAGTAGTCAAGGTCTAAATGTAGATGATAATGTTAATGACACCAATGCTGACATTATACCAGAGCATGTAGACGCCGAAGCTCGACAAGATACAGATCTTAAAGATGAAGTAGGTGCTCCATCCTCAGTAGTTTACGAAATGACAATAGACACGGGGGCCGAGACTCCGAAAAGAGACTCGGAACCTAAGCATATTAGGCAACATAGTGTACCTATATGTTCACTCATACCTGATCCGTTCGCAGAATTGCTACGCAGACTGCAAGAGCGTGACCGGGAAAGGGAAGAAAGAAAAAGGTTTCGCGAACTCGAAACAGAAAAGCAAAGCAGTTACTTGGCAACGCGATATGTCATCGCGAAGTAGTGGAGGCTACTATCCCAAATAACGCTCCATCAAGAACTCGAAATGTCAATCGAATTAACGACACTGCATCTAGTGACATATATGGCAATGCTGAGAATTATGCATATGTATGCCAGTCACAAACTACTCATGAAGCTAGGTCAGTATCCAATAATGAAAACTCTCCGCCTATTAGCAAAGAGGCAGAGCCTCAAGCGCTTGATAGGAGAATCGAAGAGAGTTTGATCAAACATAAACAGTTCTTGCCGTTTACGGGCGAGAAGAAATCTATACACCCAACTGTGTTCATCAAAGAATTTAGAGACATTCTACCCAGGGTTTGGAATGACAAACAAAAGATTAGATCCATCCTGTCTCACATACAAGGAGTACCGCCTTGTGAGAAAATCAGATAGCTGAATCTTGTGACACGCAAAGTCAATTTGAAAAGGCGTTTCTTGCAAAGTACTGGTCGTTCAGCATTCAAGAAAAATTTCGTAAACAAGTTTACAGTCCTGACTGTTACAATGAAAAAACAAGGCTCTTTCAGAGCACATTTTCACAGATACGTAAACAAAACGAGATATTGGGACGAGCCAATCTCGGATCGAGACATAATCAGGCAATTCAAACCAAGATTACCTGCACACATTCGTGAGCAATTAGTCAACGTGACAAAAAGTGACCTGGATCAGTTCCTTTCAGTCACAGATTCAACTGATTTAATACAAGAAGACTTAAAAAATGGGGGCGACCACTCAAAGAGTGGTTCGTTTCCACAAAAGAAAGACAAGCGAAACAATTCACCATTAAACCATGGTAAAGGTAATGGTAACAATAATGGTACTGGTTGTCGGAAGAATGAACATAGCGGCAATGGAGACAGACAAACGAACGGTGATGGTAATCAGACAAACAACCGTAAGTGGGGGCACGAAGACAGGACTAATTCGAATCCGAACAAAAACAATTAGTAGAAAAATACCAGGCAAACCAACTATTCTGTACAGTGGAATAACAAACAAGGCCGCCAGAATAGTAATAACAGTCAGAATATGCCTATTAACCAGGTACAGGGAAATAATAGTTCATTAAACTCACAAGCTCAGGCATGGTCTACTTCAAACCAAAAAGTACGTACAGTTGACGTTACAGACGATTGCTAGCCAAGCACGTCTGCAGCTTTAAACTAAATAAGGCCGCAAGCCGCTATCCATTGTTCCTCTGACAGAATAGTGAGAGCAGTACTGATGTCGAGCATGGCAACACTGTGTCTGTATTAAGATACAATGACGGCAACAGCATGTCTGATGAATTAATGAGCGAACGCCGTCCATGTTTCAAGTCAGAGAAAGAAATAGTGTAAACCGTGATCCTAGGCGAGATCGGTAGCATTCCGGTAAACACTATTGTCGACACGGGTGCGACTGTTAGTTTAATGAGCGAAGATCTCTTCAAAAAAATATCTCGTGCACAAAAATTGCCTACATTACAAGTGAAGAAATGCAAAATGTCAGCTTCTATTGGTGCTCAGGCACAGATCACGAAGCAGCAGGTACGGGTAATAGTTCACGTACAGGGAGAAGCGATACAGCGCGCCTCCTCGTGGCTCGAGCTCTGTCGGTACCTTGTGTGCTTGGCTGTCGAGTTTCTACGGAACAGAGAGGCATACATTGACCTCGCAACCGGATAGCTCAACATTATGAACCAAGGCAGGCGTGTTTCCCAGGTGATGTAAAGAACAAAAGAAGTGCATGGCAAATACTGCCAACGCATTGAAGTTACGCGCCGAGGGTTAAGTGTGTTACACATCCGTGACACACAGTTGAATGAAGCGATCTATTACTCAGATAACGATGAAAGAAAAGTACCTCAGATACGAGAGAGTATTCATTCGAAAATTCGAGAATCTGATTGCCTCATCTACGAACACAACTAGCAGACTTGCTCTGCAATTATACTGCAGTGTTCTCTGACAGACTAGGGATAGTAAAAGGGTAACAATACAAGATAGAAGTATATCCACACACTACATACTGCCATGCGAATAGAGAAATCCGTAAGATGCTGAAATGGGAAATAATAAAGCCTTCACTACCACCTTACACAAATCCCGTCGTAGCTGTTGCGAAAGCTGGGAACAACATCCGCCTGGTACTGGATGAGGGATAACAGTATACCCCACAGTTCCATGGGATATCCATCTCTGGAAGTATTAACTGGAAAGGAATGCAGAAAGGAATGGCTGAATCCCTTCCTACATTGCCAAACAGAAAGGACAAATCTATGATGAAGTTTGTAACGTAGCAAGTTATTACGACATAACATTGATTGCAGTAAAGCATACAGCCATATAGCCCGGTGGCTGCAGGATTGTTTCTCTGCTATGACTCACAGCACAGCTGACGCTACTAGCCGTGAGAACGGTCTCCGGTACCATCTAGTAGTTGTTGTGGTCTTCAGTCCTGAGACTGGTTTGATGCAGCTCTCCATGCTACTCTATCCTGTGCAAGCTTCTTCATCTCCCAGTGACATCTGCAACCTACATCTTTCTGAATCTACTTAGTGTACTCATCTCTTGGTCTCCCTCTACGATTTTTACCCTCTACGCTGCCCTCCAATACTAAATTGGTGATCCCTTGATTACAAACGAAAATTCATACACCCTACGAATCTAAATAAACCATAGTAATTATCTACTGATTTTGTTCAAACTTGGTATGCCATCTTTTGTTATTAAGAAAATAAGCCTGTCAAAATTTCAGATTTTTATCTCTTATAGTTCCGGAGATTGAGAAAATTACTTAAATGTCCAAAAACCGGCACTTATGTTTCAAAACTCAGTTAGGAACAATGGCAGTTAGTCTTTTTTATCATCTAAAGTCATAAACAGAATTCTCAGTGTATAAAATCACTTAAATGGAATTGTCTTTTCAAAACTTTAATTACTCTGCATTTCGTAGTGTAAAAGAATCATTCAAAATTATTATTTGCTTATTATTTTGTTGTGTGTATAGATGGGAATGAAAGAGAGTGTGTGGGACATACATAAAAATTTAATACTATTTTATGTAAAAACTTATGTAACTGAATAGTGGGAAAATTGTGGTGCAACCACGAAGCTGATGTATGTCGATGTGTGCTTGCTTTTGTAAGAGAGCATACAGAATACAAGTCGGAAGTTGTATAAGTTTCTAAATTAATTTAAAGATTATTTTGCATCTCGGTCTATTTTATTAAATACTATATTAGAAATTGGCATTGGAATGACGTAAATGATTTTCTGGCTCAGGCTAGTGTTGCCGCGAGAATGATCTAGAAGGATCATTCTGTTGGTCATTTAAACCATTAGTAAATCAGAATTAAGCTGTTCCAGCACGCATAAAGTTAGATAGGCGTAGAGTGGGATGGCATCGAGAGAGTCACTCGCCAACCTTCGTTCGTGTAACGTCATGCTAAATGTCGCAGAGAAAATAACTTGTAAAATGAAGAACTGTTGAGTTCATTGCTGTTTGGAAGTGTCGTGACTTAGGCAGCTTAAGTTACGAAAATTTTGAGGACAATTTGATTAATTAATTGATGTTTATGAGCGTGTGATATTTCGGTCTTAGTGAAATTCCGCGTGGCATATTAGATATTCCATATACACTCCTGGAAATGGAAAAAAGAACACATTGACACCGGTGTGTCAGACCCACCATACTTGCTCCGGACACTGCGAGAGGGCTGTACAAGCAATGTTCACACGCACGGCACAGCGGACACACCAGGAACCGCGGTGTTGGCCGTCGAATGGCGCTAGCTGCGCAGCATTTGTGCACCGCCGCCGTCAGTGTCAGCCAGTTTGCCGTGGCGTACGGAGCTCCATCGCAGTCTTTAACACTGGTAGCATGCCGCGACAGCGTGGACGTGAACCGTATGTGCAGTTGACGGACTTTGAGCGAGGGCGTATAGTGGGCATGCGGGAGGCCGGGTGGACGTACCGCCGAATTGCTCAACACGTGGGGCGTGAGGTCTCCACAGTACACCGATGTTGTCGCCAGTGGTCGGCGGAAGGTGCACGTGCCCGTCGACCTGGGACCGGACCGCAGCGACGCACGGATGCACGCCAAGACCGTAGGATCCTACGCAGTGCCGTAGGGGACCGCACCGCCACTTCCCAGCAAATTAGGGACACTGTTGCTCCTGGGGTATCGGCGGGGACCATTCGCAACCGTCTCCATGAAGCTGGGCTACGGTCCCGCACACCGTTAGGCCGTCTTCTGCTCACGCCCCAACATCGTGCAGCCCGCCTCCAGTGGTGTCGCGACAGGCGTGAATGGAGGGACGAATGGAGACGTGTCGTCTTCAGCAATGAGAGTCGCTTCTGCCTTGGTGCCAATGATGGTCGTATGCTTGTTTGGCGCCGTGCAGGTGAGCGCCACAATCAGGACTGCATACGACCGAGGCACACAGGGCCAACACCCGGCATCAAGGTGTGGGGAGCGATCTCCTACACTGGCCGTACACCACTGGTGATCGTCGAGGGGACACTGAATAGTGCACGGTACATCCAAACCGTCATCGAACCCATCGTTCTACCATTCCTAGACCGGCAAGGGAACTTGCTGTTCCAACAGGACAATGCACGTCCGCATGTATCCCGTGCCACCCAACGTGCTCTAGAAAGTGTAAGTCAACTACCCTGGCCAGCAAGATCTCCAGATCTGTCCCCCATTGAGCATGTTTGGGACTGGATGAAGCGTCGTCTCACGCGGTCTGCACGTCCAGCACGAACACTGGTCCAACTGAGGCGCCAGGTGGAAATGGCATGGCAAGCCGTTCCACAGGACTACATCCAGCATCTCTACGATCGTCTCCATGGGAGAATAGCAGCCTGCATTGCTGCGAAAGGTGGATATACACTGCACTAGTGCCGACATTGTGCATGCTCTGTTGCCTGTGTCTATGTGCCTTTGGTTCTGTCAGTGTGATCATGTGATGTATCTGACCCCAGGAATGAGTCAATAAAGTTTCCCCTTCCTGGGACAATGAATTCACGGTGTTCTTATTTCAATTTTCAGGAGTGTACTTTATGGAATAATTGGGCGAGCACATCTAAGTTTGAAGACCACTGATACGACCGAAGTTTCAACTCGCTATAGTAGTGGGTCAGTAACTGTCGGATCGAACA
Organism: Schistocerca cancellata; assembly: GCF_023864275.1. Classification (NCBI taxonomy): domain Eukaryota; kingdom Metazoa; phylum Arthropoda; class Insecta; order Orthoptera; family Acrididae; genus Schistocerca; species Schistocerca cancellata. Next base: position 499,157,237 of record NC_064631.1, read on the forward strand.
TTAGTCGGGTTGGACTGGTAGATATTCTGGTCTCTTTTTTTCGTGCGAGAACAGTTTTGTACAGACTGAGATGGGAATAGTAGAGCAGTTAAAACAGTAATTTCGGACTTGATAGCAAATTTATGTGCTTCTTTAAGAATAAAAAGTAGTTTACCAAACTTTTCGAAGGCTTACTGCAGGAAAACTGCAATTTCTCACCAGCCGAAATTTGTTAAAGTGAACTTACGGGAACTGATTCGCAACTTGAGTTACGCGGCGTCTGTGTGGTAGGTATTAGGTCCTGGTTTCATCAACGCTGCTTTACACGGCGTAGTGGGTATCTACTACTGCAGAGTGAAGGGACGTCGTAACAAAGCCGTACCGAGGTAGGTGGACAATGAATGAGAGTGTACGATCGAGTAACGACGACAAAAACCCCGCACCGCCGCAAATTGTAGCTAACTTGTCGCGTGCTGCACAGACCAGAAAAATGGCATATGACTCATGTGTGAACATGACCAAGTCTTATGCGGTAGATGGTTTAGTGTTGTTGCGAACGTATCCCAAATTATCTAAGATCTTAAGGAGAATAAAGAAATAGCAATTACTTTACACCGGTCCTTACAAGATTGCAAAAACTGCCTAGCACACGTAAAGACAGGAAAAGTGAGGAGCTTGTACCCTTACAAAGATATCAAGCCATATATAACAAAGTGTGAATGATTTGTAAGTAGTAGTTACAGGTCTACATAATTGTAATTTTATTTACGTGATGAACATTTCTTTGCATATGTATTAGTATGTAAGAAAAATCGCTAGCCATCTGCCGTAAGAAAATGAACAGACGGTAATTTTCACGGAACAATGAACAGGCAAGAACTTAATTTATTTCAACCGAAATACAGAATGAATAGATTCATATTTCTTTGTTTTTCATATTTTATGATTATTTGTGTTTTTTCTTGGTATATAGAGTTGTATAGGTCATACGTTTGTACATTTAAAGATCTAATTCAGCACACAATAGAGTGCCACTAAATACAAAATATTTTCTATCCATTTCACCTTGCAAACTATGTAGGAAGGATATGTGTCTTCAGCAAATCCCCTTCCGGTATTTTGTGTGGAGTTGCGGGACGCGTGTCTTTATTTTTCTTACGGCAAAATACACTGCCGTCTGATCTAAGACAACTTTATGAAAAATATGAAAGTTTACAAATTGTCACATAAGTGCTAATTACACTAACATGTACACAAGGTTGTATTACGGACGTAAAGTGGCAGACCTATGAAATAAAGAACGTGCCCATTAAGTTGTACTAATGTTTGAACTCATGTCAACTGACAGAGTGCTAACGCCAAATGTGGAAACGTATGCGCGCGGGTGTGTGTGTGTGTGTGTGTGTGTGTGTGTGTGTGTGTGTAGCTATGAACTGTGTGTATGACAGCTGCAAATAAACAGCACTGTGTACAATGTCCTCCATATGTTCGAGTAAGGACAGTGTGTTTTTCATTCAGAACTAACACTGTGAACAAAACAATCAAATGTCGACCTTTAACAGTGACTTAAGAAGCTTGCAACAGAGAGCTGCTGCATGTAGAATGTCTAATCTGCGCTGGACTCACGCGAATGTTCGCGAACTGTGTAGCAGTAACAGTGACACCTATGAACAACCATGTGAACCGAACATTACGCGAACTGAGAGTGTGGTTCGTACAGAAACTGTGTGAATTAAGATCAATATGGATCAGGCAGCGCCATAACAAACACTCCTTACTGGTTCTGGGTATGCAATTATTTGACATTAATCTCCGTACGTTCTCTTCTAGCGGAAACAATGTCATAAACTACGTCTAACACCGCCTGCGATTGTTCAGTTTCATGAAACCTGTCGCCGGAAATGGTTAAGACGCATCCCTGGCCGATCACCATCTACGGCCGTCCGATCAACCTCACCAACCCTCAAGTACGTTGGTGTCACCTTTGACCGTCGCCTCTCCTGGACCCCCCCCCCCCCCCCATCTCTGGACGATCCAAGCCAAGGCACGCTTCCAACAACTCCGCCTCCTCAAGCTCCTTTCTGTCCGCACATGGGGTTTGGACCCCTCCACCATCCTCCACACCTATAAGTCCCTCATCAGCCCTATCCTCTGCTATGCCCATCCCGCCTGGATCTCCTCCCTTCCTACCTTCTACAAATCCCTTCAAATACTGGAACACCATGCGCTCCATCTCGCCTATCGCATCCGCCTCCCCTCCCCCACGTGGATCCTGTATGACCTAATTCCATTCGAACACCTCCTTTTCCTCGAATGGATACGGATCCTCTACACCTTCCGCAAACTTGATCCCCCTCACCCACTTTTCTCTCCCATCCTTGCCCACCCCCGTCCACTGCCGCGCCTGTACTCCCATATCCCACCCACTCTTCATCTCTCCACACTCCATACCCTTGCCCCAGGTGGCTTCCGCCAACTCCCCCTCCCTGATGATGCCCTCATCCCCTCCATCTACCCTTCGTACCAACTTTGCTCCTCCCCCTGTGTGTTTCCCCCAGGGCACCCTCTCTCCCCTCTCCCTCCTCTCTTCCTCCCTCCCACCCTCCTCTCCCCCCTGGGCTTCCACTACTCCCCCTACCTTCTCCCCTCCCCCTCCCTTCTCCTCTGCCACTGGCATCAACACCCTCCCTCTCTCCCTCCTACCAACACATCTTCCCTTTGTGCATGAACAGTGAATCGTCGCCAGTGTTTGTGTGTGTCTTCATGTTAGTGCTTAAGTGTCTCTCCGTTTGTGCTACACCGTTCACGTGTGTAATTTCTGTCTTCTCCGTTTGTGTACAAGTGATGAAAGTTTTTTATTCAGACAATCCGCCTGTGAACGGCTACATGTATTTTAATATGTCGGTCTACCGTTTTTATCCACCATGTTTGTTTTGTTTTTCTGTCCCTCTGTGGCCGAAGAGCGGCATAGATAGGTCACTGCCAGCCTACCTTTCATGTAAAGATGTCAAAATAACCATAAAGAAAAAAACTGTGACCGAGGTACGAGACATCACTACTGATGGTACGAGAAGACATCTCAGACACTAGCACCGTAGTCCAGACGTCGGTTCCTGATGGGCACTGCACTAGCACAATTTCCTGACCTAAGATCATGTCATCCCGGAAACCGTCGGAGCCGGCCGTTGTGGCCGTGCGGTTCTAGGCGCTTCAGTCTGGAACCGCGTGACCGCTACGGTCGCAGGTAATGCCTCGGGCATGGATGTGTGTGATGTCCTTAGGTTAGTTAGGTTTAATTAGTTCTAGGCAACTGATGACCTCAGAAGTCGCATAGTGCTCAGCGCCATTTGAACCAAAACCGTCGGAGAAGACTTCGTCGCCGGAAAAGACAAATCAAAGACAGTATTTTGCACTGTATAATATACTCAAAAAACAGTTTATGTAAACACCAATATCAAAGATTAACAATTGTAAACAGACTCTTTTTTTACATATGTGTAATAACAATAATATGTGTATAGCAAGAGTAATAGAGTGTGATCGATCCCCTCGGAGGTTCTTTCCTGGTCCTTTTTTCCTGTCCGAAACGCGCGCAAGTGGAGGGGTCTATCTGAAACGACCTAAGTTACAAAATCGCACTCCGCACATGTTTGTAGAAAATGTATAACCGTAGATTTGAAAATCTAACACAATTTGAACATAACAAACACTGAATGCAAGGAGACATTAATTAGTGAACAAAATGTGAAACATGTGTCAATATAAACAGTATTTGTGAGAGTGTAAAACAAACAAGTGAATCGAGAAACGCTGTGGAAGGAGCCTTACCAACATTATATGTACTAACGACCCTTCTAGGGAGATTTGTGGTGTTTTCCATAATGTTATTAGAAAATTATTTATTTAATTATTTGTGTTAAAAAGGGATATTATATATATGATGTCCTAGCCTAGAGTATAATCTTTTTTCTTCTTGGTATAAAGATAACAGAGATACTATTGTCCCTCTTCCTTTATGACCGCCATTCGATGAACTGCTCTGTATTCAGTTCCATTGTCAAAGTATTAATAATTCATTCAATCGTTTTCAGAGTATATATTATTATTTTAAAAGATAGCACGTGTTATCATTTGTAAGATTAGCATTCTCTGTCTCAAATCCTTTAAGATTTCAGCTTACAGCATTGCAGAGAAAAAGCCAATCTCGAGGCGCTTCCGTGTTTAACGGCCGCATACAAGCATTTCAATTTACAGATTTTCTTTTGCAGCCTCATGTTGCAGAGGAGCGCCACAGCATTAATTTATTTCATTTCAGCTAAAGTGCAGTCCTGGAAGAAAGCAGTGTATCTCAAGTAGGTGCATAACAGTCATTTACTCTTAGTTGGACTGACTATCCTATTTGTTTACGCCACATGCAAATAATTTCAATTACAACCGGGCGTGAGACATGTTAAGAAAGTTTATTAATAATAAAGTTTATGTCTAAGTTTTTCCAAGCCCTGTGATTATCTTGAAAGAGGTAGTTGAATTATTTGTGGACTTACAGAATACGATTAAATACGGAAGCTCAGGTAACTGTAGTTGATCTCATTAAGAACACCTCAGCACAAGACGCCCGAACCTACCTTCTACTAAATAGGCCTCATCCAATTAACAATCAAAGCATTAATAATCAAATTTAAATAAATTAAAACCCCGCTGAAACATTAAAGTCGGACTTTTGCACCACGTACCGATGGCTTCAAATTATCCGAAAGAGAAATTGTAGGATTTGTCTTTCTCTGACCACAAATGTAAGTCTCATGAATTTTTCAGTTGCCAAAAGAGACTTTCGTTTTTTCTGCGGAAACTGCAGTTTACTAGAAACCATAAAACATATAAGATCCCTTCAAGTTTCCAAGTCCTCATTCCGTCCGATTCGATGCCAGTATTACAATCTCTAAGGCATGAAAGTTAGACTTCTAAAACAGGCGACCTCAGCATTTGGCAGTGCCTCCAATGTGAAGTTCAGAGTCAGAGAACAGAATTCCTGTCGATTAAATGTGACTGCGGCATCATTCATAACGAAGGAATCTATATTCTTGTTAAAGAAGTCACAAAATCCAAAACTTAAATCGACCTTTAACTTTTACGTTCTCAATTCTACCGTCTGGTCACACGAGAATGGCAACTCTGTTATTCGGAGAGAGATATTACGCCTGTGTTCAGCCTGGTTTCATGTTGTTCATCTTTCCAAATGGCTGATACCCACTATCTGCCGTATGAGATTCAACGATGGAAGTCTTCTGACACACCTTCACCACAATGGAATTACACCGATTTCGTTCTGTGACTGCATTAACACTACAGAAGGTGACATCAAACACATCCTCTCTGCTTGTGCAAAATGGGAGATGTGAAGACAACGTTTCTGTAACAATTATTTCAACCAGACTTAAAGTATCTCAAAAGAGCCAACTTTCTACTTTCTTTGTGTACCCCGCATATAATAAGGAGCTTTAGAAATTTTTGCAGCTGTCAAGATACTGTTCTAGTAATAACATTGCGCTAGAAGTCATTGCGTGTAAATATGTGTTTATGCTTAATTATTTCAACTTTTGCACTGAAAATTCGTATCGCTATAGTTCGTAATCCTTTCGTTTTATTTCTTAAGCTAGCTTTTCCCCACAACTTCACATCCATATACGCTTGACACATTTATCGAACACACTTCCTCCTTCACTTTGTTTATTTCCTCAACCCCTTCTCTCTGACCACATTTTCCTCCTCCTCCCTCTGGCCATATCCTCCTCCCTCCCCCCCCCCCTCTCTCTCTCTCTCTCTCTCTCTCTCTCTCTCTCTCTCTCTCTCTCTCTCTCTCTCTTCATTAACGCATTCCCACCTTCCTTTTCCACCTGCCAACTACCTCTCTACACCTTCCATCTGCTCCACGCGTGCCCTCCTCCCCTCTCTCTCTCTCCATTTCCTCCTCCTCCTCACTCAGTCCATCCCCTCCTCCATTTATCTCAATACTTCCCCACCCATGTGCATCGGTACATGTATCCCCTGCAATACGGTTCAATAAAGCAGACTGATACCACTTGTGCAACAGACCTGTCATGCAAGATAGAGTACACATCAGGAGCTAGAAAAAGCCAACATGTCAGGGCCCAGAAAACTGTTTCTTGTCCCAGACATGTAGGCTGCCCTGCAGGTTGATTTAACAGACCAATACTGTTCTCACACAACATGCCTATTGTGCAGGGCAATCTACATGCCAGGTACTGGGAAAAACACGTTTTTGCCTGTATCACTGCTCCTGTTCGAGCAGAGGCTAGGAGGTTATAAACCACTCGTGAGGCCTGCTGCTTCTGTGCTAAAGCTGGCCACTGGTGGCCAACCGGTTCTAGGTGCTTCAGTCTGGAGCCGCGCGACCGCTATGGTCGCAGGTTCGAATCCTGCCTCGGGCATGGATGTGAGTGATGTCCTTAGGTTAGTTAGGTTTAAGTAGTTCTAAGTTCTAGGGGATTGATGACCTCAGATGTTAAGTCCCATAGTGCTCAGAGCCATTTTTTTTTCTGTGCTAAATTTGGTTGCAACCCATCCAGGGTTTGAGAGAAGATCCTGGACATAGACACATAAACTCTGCTTTATATTTCGGAAGCGTACCCTATAAAATTTTACGAAGCAGGTCAAAGTACCCTTGTTGTATGTATATTTGCATATTTACATTTGCGCCAAAATACCATTGTTAATCGTTAATGCTGTTCCTCTTTTCCTTTAACACTTTTATCGCCATGCCCGTAATATTATGGGTACAACATCTTAGTGATGGCTGCAATAGATATAACATTATGGGCAGCGTTCCTCATTCAACTGTTAGCTCTTATGGGTAGTATTAGTCGTCCAGTGGATAAGAGATGGCACATAAATACTCCTAGTACACATTCCTGCCAGTTGGTTCACTACAACATAGTCTGATAATTGAAACGATCAGACTAGTCAGCTGAGTGTGAGACACCACTGTTAGTTCAATGTGTACTCAAATGGATATGTATGGCAACAGTACACTCAGTCATGAAGAGATTCATTGCATACTCTAAGAATCTGAAGATGGCTGTAGTGATTTTTTGGATGCTGTTGACATGGATGAAGATCCTACTTACGATTTATCTGATTCAGGTAAGGAAACAATCATCTTGGATGACATTCGAAATTTTGTTGCAGTTATTTTGCATGTGAGTGTTAGTGAGCGACCATTAATAGCAAATCACTGGAACAGATACATGATTCGGTACAGTGTATGCAAACTGGGTTTTGTGTGGAACCATGCCCCAGCAAAATTTACTTTCCCTACAATTTTAAGACGCTGCTTCATGTGACAAGTAGAGGTCTCCCTGAAGCAGCTAGCTCTCTCGCACCCGCCTATAATATACTGTGTGTCGAGTCGATAGGGCGACAACACATCAAAAAAAGGCGTTTTGCGATCTTCTTGTCAACAGTTGCAGCTCTGTTACAACGGTGCGACGTGATTTTCGTCGAGAGTACGGCACTGCATCCCCTACAGCTCAAAGCGTTCGACAATGTCACCAGCAGTTTCCAGCGACTGGTTTTTATGTAAGGGGAAACCCAAAGGTCACGCCGTTGCTCGCTCAAGGCGTGGAGCTCATTCACCAGCGTCTTATATGTAATCAACAGTAGTCTACTCGCCTTGTTGGTAGAGAGTTTGGCCATTCCTCACGTGTCTGTCATGTATAGCAGTGCAATTTGTGTTTCATGTCACGCAGGATTCAGTTGTTGCAAGCCTTTCATGATGACCATAAGTGACCAAGTGTAGAGTGTTATGAATTCATTCTAGGCGTGGCGCTGGAAGATAGCTATTTCCTTTTTAGTGTTCGGTGATGAGGTATTCGGGTAAAAAAGTGAAATGCCGCTACGTAAGAATATGGGGAAGTCAGCCGCCAGATACTAGAGTCAAGGACGAGGGACACCTGCATTTCTTAACAGTGAGCTACAATAATGACGGATAGGCTGTATGGAACATATGAATCTCACATTGGACATTGGCTTTTAAGGTCGCCTGATCTCAAAATGGTGTGTCGTTTTTGTGAGAATTTGTGAAAGACTCCTCATCCAACAGTTTTGGCTGAAATGTAACGTCACATAGGAACAGCACTGAATGCAGTAACTCCAAGCATGGTTGCATAAGTATCAGATGAGTTTGATTGTCGTCTGGATGATTGTTGCGTGGTCGGTGCAGAGCACATTGGACCTGTGTCTATTCTAAAAGTACTCCATGATAATATGCGCATGTATGTAAAAGATTTATCCTTGTAAAATTGATGTTTCTGTTGAAAATAAAAAAAGTACTTTGTACTCTTATAAGCAAGTTAAGATTCACCCCAAATTTTTACCTTCATTCAAATAGAAGATATACTGGTGAGCAAAACCATAATGACCACTGAAACTTCGTGGCAAATTAAAAAAGTATGCCGGACCAAGACTGGGACTCAGGACCTCAGGTATAATCTGCGAGGAAGTTTCACTTCAGCCCACACTCCGTTGCAGAGTGAAAAATTCATTCCGGGAACATTTCCCAGGCCATGGATAACCCTTATCTCGGCAATATCTTTTCTTACGGGAGTGTTAGTCCCACAAGTTTGGAAAGTACGCTATGAGGTACTGGTGGAAGTACAGGAGTGAGAAGAGGCCATGAGTCGTGAGTGGGTAGCTCTGTTGGCAGAGCGCTTGCCCGCAAAAAGCGTGTCTCGGTCTGGCACACAGTTATAGTCTTCCAGGAAGTTTCATATCAGCGCACACTCCACTGCAGAGTGAAAAATTTATTCTATTATGACCACTGCCCGCCGCGAGACTGAATACTGGCGATGTGCGCACTTACCACGACAAGGGGAGTATGTAAACGGAGCACATATGAATGGCGACAATTCCAGTGACGATAAGGGCCACGAATGGAGAAATCCACTGACAAGCGACTTTCACAAGGGGTGAATTGTTGCGGTCTGGTGCCTGGAAGTGAACATCTTGGCGAAGCTGATAAGCTGTCATGAGCATTTATGCAAATGGTTAAAGGACGGTGAAACCACAAGTAGGTCACGTATTGGGCGTCCATACCTCATCACAGGATGCAGAGGACGAAGGCTTGTCCAGAATAGGTGGCGATCTGTGGTACATCCATTGCCATAGAACGATGCTGGGCTCCACAAGAGACAACGATACGTGCTCCCATCTTGGCCCAACGAAATCATCAACTATAATTGCAATGGACACGGGATCATCGATATTGGATGATGGATCAATGGAGACGTGACGCTTGGTCGGACGATTCACGTTTCTTGTTACATAACATGGACAGGTTGTCTGAATACGCTGTCACTGAGGCGAACGGCTGCCCAAACCATGCACAAATGCAGGACAGTGGCGACAGTATTATGGTATAGTAGAATTGACCAGGACTTCCATCTGACCCTTGGCGGTAAACCCGGTGTGGCCGAGCGGTTCTAGGCACTTCAGTCCGGAACCGTTCTGCTGCTACGATCGCAGGTTCGAATCCTGCATCGGGCATGGATGTGTGTGCTGTCCTTAGGTTAGTTAGGTTTAAGTAGTTCTAAGTCTAGGGGACTGATGACCTCAGATGTTAAGTCCCATAGTGCTCAGAGCCATTTGAACCATTTGTTGATCCACAGTACGATAGTGAGCTGACGTTGATACCTTGCCACCAAATTCGCCCTATGGGACACATGCGGGACGCTATCAGCTGTCAGCTTCAAGCCCACAAACACAGGCCCATCATTTACTGGAATTGCGTGATCTGTGCATAGACATCTGGTGCTACACAGCTCCTAAAACCAATAAAGGTCTTATCGAACCCTTTCCACAGAAAATCGATGCTGTTCTACTTTCAAAGGTGAGCCAATACGCTATTACGTAGGTGTTCATAATGATCTGGTTCATCAGCGATTAGTCCTATGAAACACACTGTATAAGTGACAGACTTTATTTTTAAGTAGTATAACATCAAAAGGTCGCAAATTGGGTAACACACTCACATGCTCTGGTACATCAACACGAACCAAGAACGCTTCCTTTACCAGTACGCGTTACATTCGTCTCCTTTCAAGGTCGCGCGTAGTGGCACTACCTTTCGTAAAACATGTAGCGTGGATCTAGAACCTTACACTATAAAATGATGTCAGAGCATGGCATGTATCTTTACAAGAACATGCAATGTAATTTTCTTAAATGCAACTTTTTGGACATGGATGCCACGTGTGCGACGTCATTTCAAAACTCAGTTATTTTCAAGAAGAAGAAAGGCGAAAATAACAACAAAAAGTTCCGATTACTGGAAGAATTAGAGACCTCTGGCATCGAAGTGCTTCCTTAAATGGTTTAAAGTGTAAGAAGAACAGCACCTATGCTGCTGTTGAGAAATTCTGAATTTTCCCATTACCCTTACATTCACTGAACATCAGATATAACCTATGTCTAGGACCTTGCAGCCGGCCGCAGTGACTGAGCGGTTCTAGGCGCTTCAGTCTGGAACCGTGGGACCGCTTCGGTCGCAGGTTCGAATCCTGCCTCGGGCAAGGCTGTGTGTGATGTCCTTAGGTTTAATTAGTTCTAAGCTCTAGGGGACTGATGATCTCATATGTTAAGTCCCATAGTGTTCAGAGACATTTCAACCATTTAGGACGTTGCCGAGTGCTTTGGTAGATATGGAAACAGTTCCATTAGCATGTGACTTTATGATAGGCCTAGTGATAGAATAATTGGGGGTAAAAATGTGACTGCAGCATAATGAGGACGAGCCAATGGATGGAGAGCCAACAATACATAGTATCTGTCCACAAACAACACTTTGTAGGCGGCAGTGGAATTTGAAGCATTTCTTCAAAGCAACTGTGACGCTGTTTTACATACACCTTAAAATATTAACAGCTGTGGCAACACAATGCAGAACACGCATAAAATTACTTCGTTTCATGGTGACAATTGTCTGGTTTCTTGCTATCTCGTGCACGGTTGTTGAAATATCAACTGCGCGTTATGATTCTGAATAAACAAATTCCGGAACGGGGGGTACTTGCGCCGCGAACGCTCTTTGTTATTGCTTAGAAGGCAGCTAGTCAGCAATATATGAGGGATGTTCAATAAGTAATGCAACGCATTTATTTCTGAAAGCAGGTTGTTTCTATTCAGGATTCCAATACATCACTCATTCCCCAATATTACGGATACAAAATCCTCTTTTTCAACATAAGCTCCTTTCAATGCGAATGTCTCACGCCACCCCACTGGGAGACACTGTGTGTCCGAAAGTATCACGTAACTGGTCAATGACAGAGCCAACGACTTGCTGCATCAATAACCTCCCCACCATCCACGCTCCGCTCTCTGCGGAGTGCATCCTTCCTTGGTCCAAAGACATGGGAGTCGGAAGCTGCGAGGTCCGGGCTGCAGGGTGGATGACGACGAACAGTCCGACGAAGTCCTGCAAGCTCCTCTCAGGTGCGCACACTTGAGTGAGGCCTTGCGTTGTCATTCAGAAAGAGATGCTTGTTTACATTTTTGTGACGACAAACATGCAGAAATCGTTTCCTTGAGGTCGTCTGGCGCCACTCCATGGATTGTCGTTTTGTTTCTGGTTCGAAAAGAAGAACGAGTCGCTTGTGACGATGTTCGACAAAAAAATATCATTATCAGTCTCGCAATGCGCAAGCAATTCCTCAGAGATTGTCGTTAGTTGCTCTTTATGATCTGTCTTCTTCTAGGCCACGAGGAACACAGAGTGCACACACTTTGGAGTACCCAAATGGCGGACGAATGTGTCCGCACTACCAACGGAGACGTCCAGTCGAGGAGCGAGGTGTTTCTTTGTCGATCATCTCGAATGAGACTGTCCGCACGCTCCAATATTACAGAAATCACAGCCGTGAGAGGAGAGCGTCACGCGGGAGACTGGTTTGCGTGACCTCGTTACGATGACGACAGATGGCTCGCCAACAACTGACCGTGCTTTTGTTCACTGTTACGTCATTCTGCAAGCGCCTATGAATATCTGTGATGCTCTGATTTTCATCCAAGGAGCTCAGTGACAGGTCGCTGCTTCGAACATATTGTACCTCCGTTACAGACGCCATTTTGAACGTCACGTTTTGCGCCGCCACCTATCGGGACTTCATGAAACTATAGGGGCTGAAGCGGGAATGTTCCACGATGTCCCACAACAAATTCTGCAGTTTTTCAACTGAAACTGGAGAAAAATGTGTGGCGTTACTTACTGAACGCCCCTCGTACTTGACATAGATCTGAGGGGATTAAGAATGTGTCAGTGTTATCGAAAGTAGCAGTAGCTTAGTGATTAAGTTATTTAAGATAAAGAGATTTTATTTTCCAAGATTATTAATGTTTTATTTCTGTATCAAACATATTTTCTCATATTTGACGCAAATCATTTCAGAATTTTTTATGTATAATACAAATATATTGAGTTTGATACAGCTGAATATGTTTCGTTCATAAAGGTAATCGTAGACTTATACAGAAATCAGAGGAAATGGGATGAAGTGTTGAGTTACTACTTATTTCTGCCATCTGACGTGGGAAGGAGAATAAGAAAGAACGTTGGGAAAAAGCAACAGAGCGTGGTCAGTTGATATTCTCCTGAAGTAATTTAGAGTAAACTTCGGAAAAGGATGGTCGGATGGGAATTTGAATTCTGGTTCTGCAAAGTACGAGTACAGTGTGTTAATCGCTGCACCATACAACTATGTGTAATGTAAACTTGGAAATAAATTACCCACTCTATTCTAAATAACAGTGAAAAGCCTAAAAGTAGATGTTTACATCAAGAAAAAGAGTGAATGTTCTAACTACACCTTCCGCAACTGGCCCACTGGGCGGAAACAGTCGTGAAAATTGCTACAGAAAAACACGTCGGAAACACCAAGATTTTCGCAGAACAAATGAAGATAAATCCGGTAGATCTTATTTCACATTTAGGAACATCAACACAATAAATCATTATCCGGCTGACTACCCAAGCTTAAATGCTGACACTCAAAGAAACACAGTCTCAATAGCAGATAATCGCTCGTTTATCGCTATCAACAGATAAGAAGCTGTAATGCAAGATAACTAAAATAAGAGATTTTTAAGAGGTTACCTTAGTGACAAACATCAGATACAGAGAATTTTATGTTAGAGCAAATAGAAACTAACGATCACAGAATACATGATTCAGACATTGTATTAACGCTATTCATTTGTCGATTTATTCCAGTTGTCTTCTAGTAGTTGTGTAAGGTGTCAGGCAAATCCAACACCTTCCATGAAAACCCTGACATGATAAGCAAATCCAGTAGTATGTCACATAGCTCTGAATAAATAGTGACATTAAACCAAAGTAATAGGAGTAACGAGTGAGCAAATGGAATACCACAGACTAACACAAGAATGCCTAAATGCATGTCATACCTTCCCACCGTGAGACAGACGCAGTTCCGAGGGGAGAAACGAGAACAGAAGCCGAGAGCAGAACCGTGTTAAGCTGGAAGGCCCTACGATAAGGGACGGACGGACACCCACGTCGCCAGCTAACCGCTAGGACCGCACCACCCGCAAGTTTTAGCGTGAGACTTTTTCGCGTCTCTGTTACGTTAGGAACACCCCCCAGCCCATGTTAACAGATAGAGCCCTCCAGAAGAACAGTATGATCTTACGATATCGCTAAAAGGACCACACCAGCTGCAAGTTTTAGCGTGAGACTTTTTCGCTTCTCTGTTACGTTGCAAACTTTAAAAACATTGCCCCACCACGAAAAGTATAACGTTTCTCATTGGATAGACACAATTTTTGTAGGCAGAGCTTAAGGTTAACATTGAGACCCTGATTGGTCAGATGAAAACACAGCCAGATAGTTTTTTTAAACCAACTTCGGTAAATTGTAGTAAGGAGAAGTTAGATGAGAGTTGTTTCCAAGAGGTCAAGCTGGATGGAGCTGCGCCGGCCGCCGCCCCCTGACGAACACTGACAAGGTAATGAACGCACGCGATGCTGCATTTTTGAGTGCATAAGGCTTGACTCAGAACTGCAGAAGTCTCATCTGTTACAACCCCTTTTTGTGTAATACTAGTGTCGATCGTCAATTAAAGCTCATGGTGTTCACATTTGCCACTTGAAGTAAAAATCTGAAACGCGATGATTTTTCTGTTATATAGTTATTGAGAAGCCACATCAGCCACTGTAATTTACGACAAGTTAGATAAGTAATTCAAGATAATTGAGGGTCACTGTAGACCATTTTGATAGTTTTCTCTTTTGTGAAACTTAATTTAAACCTAGATTATAGATGTGATATGGCATAGGTCATCCTTCGATCCATTGTAGAACTTTGAAACCCATTCAGGGAATATTCGTTCACATTTTTGTTGAACGCAGTTGGTTTTTACCATCCTGTATTAAAACATTTCCTTTTATCAATAGTGCAATTTACAAACGATGTTTTGTGAGTAGAATAAAATTTTCAATGGTAAACTTAACAGCTTTTTCGACGTTATTTTACCAGCTAACTAAAAATAGGAAAGCCTTGAACCCCTTCCACTAAATTTAGTTAGTATTAAGATTCTTTTACAGGGAGTGCAGTGGAGCTGACGCTGAAATCATTAAGTATTTGATTATATCATCGCTAGTCTCACTGAACTCTTCTGAATTCTACATGTCATGTGTGGTCTGGCGTCTCCTTACCAGCAACAGGTCCCAGGTTCAAACTATTCAATTCCCTAAAAAACACCCTCAGAGCGTCGTTGCGCCAAAGTGGTAGGGAGACACAATATAGAACAGACACCACGCAGAATGTTTAGAGTTGTGAAAAGCTATCGCGTCTCATTTGCAGAAGCTGCTCATCCGCAGAATAATCGACGTCTTACCGTCGAAGAGGAACAAAGGAATTTCAACATCGCCCTCTTAGGACCATTAATGAGATAGTAGCGTGGTCAGGAGAAAGTACAAGGTGAAATGGCTATGACTTGTTTAAGAAACTGAATTGATCTATGTACGCCACAGAAAACTTTCATTGGGAGCGTCGAGTGAGGATTCGAATACAAGTCCATTGTCTTAGTAACCTCAGTTACGAGGGCTGTTCGGAAAGTAGGGTCCGACCGGTCGCGAAATGAAAATCGGTCGTGAAGTGAAAACCAAAATTTTTTTTTAGCCGCACCTTCCAGCTACCTCTCTAAGTAGTCGCCACTCCGACTTAGACATTTTTCGTGGCGTTGTACATAGTTTCCAGTACCGTCGTCACAGAAAGCAGCCGCCTGTGCCTTCTGTCAGTTCTCTATACTGTTTTGCCTTTCGTTGTTTGCGCCAAACTGTTGTCTTCATAGCCAGCAATTCATGAGACTAGAGATGAACAACGGAGGGAGCTAATTAAAGACTATTTTGGGTTATCAAACACTTCCCATCGAAAACGCTGCAGGAGCGTCTTCATCGCCCCTGCAAAATGCGGCTGAAAATTGTCTTGAGAAGGAAACGAATGGCATTTGTGTTTTGTGGGCTGCATAGCATCAGGCGAAATCTCTCACCAGATCCACACACTTGGCGGGAGACACTGTTGTTTTAGGCATTTCTACGTGATCACTTTTGCGCTCTGAACACAGCACAGCATCTATCTTTAATTCAGTTCCTTAGGAGTGTATACAATAATATAATAATCACACAAGAGAAAAAATTACTCGGAAGACATCAGGCCGGAAGCGTGTAACACCCCCTCCAGCCTTGACATTGGCCTCAACTCATCGAGGAAGAGCTTCATCTATGTACACAAATGAAAGTCTCATTCATTATCAGATCCTGTAGAACAATCAAAATCCGGCCATGGTGATTACTTCATTTCACCCGCTGTTTCGGAAAATCCCAGACATTTGCTATGGGTTTAAGACCGGCTAATTTAGTGGGCCAGTCGAAGTGTGACAGGATGCTGGAGTGGTTGTGAAACAAGCAACATATGTTTCCAGCACTGAACACGACTGTTTTCATCTTGGAAGGCTCTTCATGAAGATGTAGAAGACAGGGGAACCTCTGGTCCACAAGAATGCTGATATAAACACCCTGGTTCACGCTCAGGCTAACCTGAATAAGTGGGCCTAGATGAAGATATGAAAAATGGCCCATGCGACTGCGCGGAATAGATCATGTCTGTGTGATTGTAACTTTGCTAGACTCTCGAGCACATGTTTACCTTCCTTGCCCGGAAGGGGGAAGCGGCATACGTCGGCTATAATGAATTAATCTTCTACATCTGTATCTACATGGATACTCTGCAAATCACATTCAAGTGCCTAGCAGAGGGTTCATCGAACCACCTTCACAAGTCTCTATCATTACAGTCTCGTATAGCGCGCGGAAAGAATGAACACCTATATCTTTCCGTACGAGCTCAGATTTCCCTTATTTTATCGTGTTGCTCGTTCCTCCATATGTAGGTCGGCGTCAACAAAATATTTTCGCATTCGGAGAGGAAAGTTGGTGATTGGAATTTTGTGAGAAGATTCCGTCGCAACGAAAAATGCCTTTCTTTTAATGATTTCCAGCCCAAATCCTGTATCATTTCTGTGACTCTCATATTTCGAGATAATACAAAACGCGCTGCCTTTGTTTGCACTTTTTCGACGTACTCCGTCAGTCGTATCTGGTTTTTAAGTGTCCTGCTAATAAAACGCACACTTCATGTGAATAAAGAGCTAGTTGTGTTTCACAGCAACGAGGTTTTCTAAACCCATGTTGACTGTGTCAATAGACCGTTTTCTTCGAGGTAATTCATTATGTTCTAATACAACATATGTTCTAAAATCCTGGTGCATATCGACGTTAACGATATGGGCCTGTAATTTAGTGGTTTACTCCTACTACCTTCCTTGAATATTGGTGTGACCTGTGCAACTTTCGTCTTTGGGTACGGATCTTTCGGCGAGCGAACGGTTGTATATGATTGTTAAGTATGGAGCTAATGCATCAGCATACTCCGAAAGGAACCTAATTGGTATACAGTCTGGACCAGAAGATTTGCTTTTATTAAGTTATTTAAGTTGCTTCACTACTCCGAGGATATTTACTTCTACGTTACTTATGTTGGCAGCTGTTCTTGATTCGAATTCTGGAATATTTACTTCGTCTTCTTTTGTCAAGGCATTTTGGAAGGCTGTGTTTAGTAACTCTGCTTTGGTAGCACTGTCTTCGATAGTAGCTCCATTGCTATCGCGCAGAGAAGGCATTGATTGTTTCTTGCCGCTAACACACACATACGACCAGAATACCTGTGGATTTTCTGCCAGGTTTCGAGACAAAGTTATGTTGTGGAAACTGTTATAGGCATCTCGCATTGAAGTCCGCGCTAAATTTCGAGCTTCCGTAAAAGGTCGCCAATTTTGGGGATTTTGCGTCAGTCTAAATTTGGCATGTTTGTTTCGTTATTTCTGCAACAGTGTTCTAACCCGTTTTGTGTGCCAAGGATGATCACCTCCGTCGTTTGTTAATTTATTTGGTATAAATCTCTCAATTGCTGCCGATACCATTTTTTTTTAAATTTAAGCCACATCTGGTCTACACTTATATTATTAATTTTGAATGAGTGTAGATTGTCTCTTAGGAAGGCGTCAAGTGAATTTTTATCTGCTTTATTTGAAAAGGTACATTTTTCGCTTATTTTTCGAGGATCTGGGGATTACAGTATTCAACCTCGCTACGACAACTCTGTTTTTACTAATCCTTGAATCGGTTTTGATGCTCGTTATTATTTGTTGCTAAGAGGTCAAATGTGTTTTCACAACCGTTTACTATTCGCATGGGTTCATGAACTAACTGCTCGAAATAATATTCTGAGAATGCGTTTCGCACAATTTCGGATGATATTTCATGCGTACCTCCGGAATTAAACATGAATATTCGCCAACATATCGAGGGTAAATTGAGGTCACCACCAACTATTATCCTATGAGTCGGGTACGTGTTTGAAATCAAACTCAAGTTTTCTTTGAATCTTTCACCAACTGTATCATCTGAATTGGGAGGTCGGTAAAAGGCTCACAGGAAGCATTTACTTCCATTTCACAACAAGATAAACTACTTCTGACAGCAACAAACACGACACCGCCAACCGTGTTTAGCCTATCCTTTAGGAACTCCGTTAGGTTCTTCGCAAAAATTTCGCCTGAGCTTATATCCACCCTTAGCCAGCTTTCAGTGCCGGTTTGAGCATCAGTGCTTTCTATTAGTGCTGTTACTAATCTTGCCAGTAATTGAAGCATTGCGATGGGGAAAACGAATATCTTTGAACTATGTGAGTTAAAATCGATTGAACAAGTTTCTTCATAACTTACTATAAAACAAACGAGGCACTTTTGGTATCAATCTCTGTACCACTTTTTCTCTTGTCCAGAGACGTGTAAGATCGCCATTTTGTCACTCTGTTTACTTTAGAATAATGTTGATCACACTTAACTTTGAATTTGTTGTTATTTTATTATGAAAGTACTTTAATCACTACTAATCATTTGTAATGAGCTGTTTTATGTTTCAGCAGCTTAATTACGTTGGGAAACGATTGGCTTGGTGATCTGTCGATTAAGCACCATCAGCCCGGTATGGTATACATATCTGGACCTTTTCATGTCGAACCTGCAGTCAAAATCTCTTTAAAACCAAAGTCCGATTATTCTTGCTGTCCAATGCAACTCATTTGTCGCATTGTACTGCATATTATCTGGATCCGGCGTCACCAAACTTATTTGCACTCCTCCAACGATATCTGCACCTGGCGTCTACAGAAAATACAATCTTTAACGTAAAAGAGCAGATTCGGATCCAGTGTGGAATTTTACTTACGTCTGACCTAAATTTTAATTCGCACAAGACAGTTTTCCACTACTGCTGTGGCCTTTGTGATATATTCCGCCTCACGAAAAATTAGTTTTCTGAGACACAATCCAATCACGCATTCTCTTTTAACACATTTTGAGGGGTGCATTACAATGGCACCCAAACTGGGAAGTTTTTTATGAATTGTATAAATATTGTACATATACTGTATGCAATTACATTCTTGTAATTTTCTTGTCTTTATTTCATGTTCAACCAGACAACATATAATATGTCTGAGAAAAATTAATAATGAAACCTTTCTAAGGATTGAAAATAAGGAGACAAACCACTGTAACAAATAACAAGAAATTTATGTTGGAAGAATGAGGAAAGTTTAATATAAAACAGATATTGGTTGCTGCCTGTGTAAAAACATGATACAAGGGTGAGGACTATGTTGTCCACTTCCTTTGCCTGCATGTAGAGTGACATCATTTGCGGTCAACTCATTCAACAGATTTGCGTAATATAGTAAAACTGATAATTTCCATGACAACTTACTTTAACAATAGTGAGTATTTAGTTCATACAAGATGACTGCCTTCATGTCGTGAAAGAGCGTAATAACACAGCGCTGTTCTACCGTTTCATCTTTATAACGCCATATTGCTAGAATATTCTTGGTCAGTATTAATCTGAGTGTTAATATTAATTGAGTTGCGTTATACGACAATCGTAATTTAAGTCATGTTAAATGTCCTGGTAAGGACTGTAAAATTAACCACCACAGAATCCGAAATGCAAAGTAATACTGAAGCTATTGCTGATGGAAGTGAGTTTGTTGACGTAAATATGGATGAGACAATCGCTTCAGCATATGAAACAGAGTCACTATTTAATCCCACAATTAATACTGTGACTAAACCTACGGTTAATCCAAAAACCAGCCAAGAACAAGATTCAAATGCCACACTAATCACAATTTGGAGAAGAAACAGAAAGAAATCAAATGTCAAAAGAGAAAAATGTAATATCAACTAAATTTAGTGAGCTGACAAATGAATTATCAAATAAATTAAAGTATGAAATTCGATGAATGTCAACTAAATTGTCGTCTGAAATTTCCACTTAACACGGTGAGATCCATAACAAAATTTCTGCCCAAATAACAAATTTGTCTATGGGTATATCAAATTTAACATTACAATACAACAGCGCCTACTATCTCAACTGATGTAAATTTCTCATTGCAACAAACTGCAACAAATATTGATGTAACTACATTGAAAGATGCAAGTAAGGACTTGCCTTACAACTTGAAACAGTTGTCTGATGACCATACACTTATTGCAGAGTTGTATGTAAGCTAGATACTAATGTAGAATCAGAACCAACACTCATGGTGCAGTCTTCAACTACTGAACTTTTTACTTAATATGGGGCTTTGAAAAAGGTTATTAATCGCAAATTGAAACCATCTGGGAATACATTAAGCGAAATTTTACCAGAGTCACATATTAACGTTATAGCACAAATCAGTAACGAATGCCACGAGCAGTATGGCGATGTTATCACAAATAATAAAAATGTTTAATCTGCGCTACACAACCAACAAAATTCATCAAATACGTCTGTCACCTAAGTGGCCTAACATATGAGGTGCGAGCAGTACAGTATGTCCAGTTTTATATGTGAATCTCTGTATGATGATGAATCGGTTCAGTGTTCACAAGGAACATGAATAATAATATAAATAGCAATAACAATAGCAGCAAAGACACTTCCCTCCACCAACGGTGAAATTGTACAGTCACAGCATGAGTAGCGGTGGTGATAAAAAGTGGATCAGTTATCATCGTATCTAACTTATACAATTTCAAGGAGATGATGCTTACACTATTCGTAACATAAACAGAATATATCTAAATGGTAGTTTTTTTATTAAAATGTGCTGTTAATGTAAACAACTGAGTGAGTTAAACCACACAGCAGTAAATTTAATAAGTTAAGCGGGTTAACTGATGACACTCTCTGTAGTGGGACTGGGGCACTGTAGAAAATTTATTAACTATGCTATGATATAACAATGATACAGATATCAGGGAACAACTAGCCACAGATCAATATAAGTCTCATGGTCAAAGTAAGGAAACGGCACAAGCCATATACATTCAGTGGTCGGAGGTATACTGACTGACAATGTGACAGATAGGTGTGCTATGGTGAGGATTATGTCAAACTTTACACAATAAGATTAACGGGATTGCAAAAGTATTGGTGTATCCTGTCCAGAATTGGAGAACCATGGGAGCTATTGGCGTTAAATCGTGCCATGTCAAGGTACAAGTGCATGTGGAAGTAAAATTGACAAGTGGAATGATAAAATGTCCATTCCTAATTAAAGATAGAGTAATTGTAGAACTGTTTTCAGCACTGTTTTGTTATGACAGAAAGATACAGTAATAGACTTCTCTTTTGATAAATGCTATACACATCGCAATAACAAAGGGTTGCAATCGACCTGGTGAAAAAGTAAACCATGGTAAGTACTGCCAAAGATTAAGCGCAAAGTTACTTAAAACTGAGACAACGCCCACCAGTAGTACACCTTCAGCAAGTCAGTAGGTTGAGAACATTGAGAATAAAATCATGATTAAGATAATGGAGTCTACCACTACTGAGACATCACAAAAGGTTGTGTTGCAAGAATCATTTTTGCAGTAAATGTATTTATTTATAAAGAAAGACATCTCCCTCCATATTCACCACCACCCAGTGGTTTTTTTTTTTTGTGGTTTTAGGGCGCACAACTTCAATGGTCATTAGCGCCCTGACTACTCTAAGAATGTACCGCGAGGCAAAAGTTGACAACTACTAAAAGGGAAAACACGATAAAAGACAGACTGACAGGCATAGGATTAAAAAACAGCATCATCAAATGTCCTTAAAGAGGTTTGTCAAATCGATAAAACGAAGAACACGAGCAACTGCTCGTGGGTCATCCGCTAAAATGGCATCGAAAGTACTTGGCAGGTTAAGATCTAGACGCAGTGTGTTAAAATCTGGACACGACATTAAAATGTGTCGAACCGTCAGCAATTGCCCACATGGGCAGAACGGCGCCGGCGCAGCCGTCAGCAGATGGCGATGGCTGAACCGGCAGTGTCCAATTCTTAACCAGGCCAAAACTACCTCCTTCCGCCGAGAAGGGCGTGAGGAGGACGTCCAAGCCACGGGAAGAGGTTTTAAGGCCCGAAGCTTGTTGTCTGTAAGTGCAGCCCAATCGGCATGCCACAGCCATAAAATGCGCCGACAAATGACCCTGCTAAAATCGGACGAAGGGACACAACAAGAAGCTGTCCGAGGCTGGAGGACCGCAGCCTTGGCCGCGGCATCTGCAGCTTCGTTCCCAGGGATATCGACATGGCCAGGAACCCACATAAAGCTAACCGGAGAACCGACGTCCACCAGCTGCTGAAGAGAGCGTTGGATCCGGTGTACGAAAGGGTGAACCGGGTATGGATCACTGAGGCTCTGGATGGCACTCAGGGAGTCAGAGCAGATGACATAAGCAGAATGTCGGTGGCGGCAGATGTAAAGAACATCCTGGTAGAGGGCAAAGAGCTCAGCTGTGAAGACCGAACAATGGCCATGGAGCCAGTATTTGAAACTTTGTGCCCCGACAATAAAGGAACACCCGACCCCGTCATTGGTCTAAGAGCCATCTGTATAAATGAAAGTCATGTTGATGAACTTCGAACGAAGTTCCAAAAAACGGGAGTGGTAGACCGAACCGGGGGCAACCTCTTTTGGGAGCGAGCTGAGGTCAAGGTGAACGCGGACCTGAGCCTGGAGCCAAGGTGGCGTGTGGCTCTCGCCCACTCGAAAGGTTGCAGGGAGTGAAAAATTAAGGTGTTGAAGGAGGCGACGAAAGCGAACTCCAGGGGGTAGCAGGGCAGAGACATACAACCCGTATTGACGGTCGAGAGAGTCGTCAAAAAAGGAACGATAAGACGGATGGTCGGGCATTGACAGTAGCCGACAGGCATACCGACCAAGCAGTATATCGCGCCGGTAGGTGAGTGGCAATTCGCCAGCGTCAGCATGAAGACTCTCTACGGGACTGGTATAAAATGCTCCGATCGCAAGTCGTAAACCCCGATGTTGTATGGAGTTGAGGCGGCGTAAGATGGATGGCCGTGCAGAGGAGTATACGAAGCTCCCATAATCCAGCTTGGAGCGGACGATCGACCGATATAGACGAAGTAGGACGGTTCGATCCGCTCCCCACGACATACCACTGAGAACACGGAGGACATTTAAAGAACGGGTACAACGGGCCGCCAAATATGACACATGAGGAGACCAGCTAAGTTTCCTGTCAAATGTAAGGCCTAAAAATTTGGTTGTCTCCACGATTGGGAGAGCAACTGGACCGAGTCGTAAGGACGATGGGAGAAACTCTTTGTAGCGCCAGAAGTTAATACAGACCGTCTTCTCGGCAGAAAAACGGAAGCCATTGGCGACACTCCAGGAGGAAAGACGGTCAAGAGAACGCTGAAGACAGCGCTCCAGGACACGTGTACACTGCGCGCTGCAATAGATGGTAAAATCGTCCACGAAAAGGGAGCCTGATACATCATCTGGGAGGCAATCCATTATTGGATTGATCGCGATGGCGAAGAGAGCGACGCTCAAAACTGAGCCCTGTGGCACCCCATTCTCCTGGTGAAAGGTGTCGGACAGGACAGAACCCACACGTACCCTGAACTGTCGATCCATTAAAAAGGAACGAATAAAAAGAGGGAGGCGACCGCGAAGGCCCCATGTATGCATGGTGCGGAGAATGCCCGCCCTCCAACAGGTGTCGTAAGCCTTCTCCAAATCAAAGAACACAGCCGCGGTCGGGCGCTTCCGCAAGAAGTTATTCATAATGAAGGTCGACAAGGTAACCAGATGGTCAACAGCAGAGCGGCGCCTACGAAATCCACATTGTACATTGGTAAGTAGGCGTCGAGACTCGAGCAGCCAAACCAATCGAGAGTTAACCATTCGCTCCATCACTTTACAGACACAGCTGGTAAGCGAGATAGGTCGATAACTGGAAGGCAAGTGCTTGTCCTTCCCCGGCTTAGGAATCGGGACAACAATAGACTCGCGCCAGCATGCGGGAACATGTCCCTCAATCCAGATGCGATTGTATGTACGAAGAAGAAAACCTTTACCCGCAGGAGAAAGGTTCTTCAGCATCTGAATATGAATAGTATCAGGCCCTGGA
The DNA here is from genome assembly GCF_023864275.1 of Schistocerca cancellata. Classification (NCBI taxonomy): domain Eukaryota; kingdom Metazoa; phylum Arthropoda; class Insecta; order Orthoptera; family Acrididae; genus Schistocerca; species Schistocerca cancellata. Next base: position 499,181,349 of record NC_064631.1, read on the forward strand.
GCGGAGGACCGTGATCGGCCAAGTGCGTTTTCGAGTTCCCGCATGGTGAATGGGGCATTATAACTTTCAGAATTCGAGGAGCGGAAGTTAGGTGGTCTAGCCTCCTCTGCCTGTTTGCGGGGGAGGAAGGCAGGGTGGTAATGAGCGGAGCTCGAAACCTCTGCGAAAAAGCGGCCGAAGGCATTGGAGACAGCCTCAGGGACCACAAGGACGTCATTCGCGACCTTCAAGCCAGAAACTGGTGAGTGGACCTTAGTGCCAGATAGCCGGCGCAGACTACCCCAGACAACAGAAGAAGGAGTAAAACTGTTGAAGGTGCTTGTGAAAGCAGCCCAGCTGGCTTTCTTGCTTTCTTTGATAATACGACGACACTGAGCACGTAATCGTTTATAATTGATACAATTCGCCACTGTAGGGTGGCGTTTAAATGTGCGTAAAGCACGTCGACGAGCACGTAAAGCGTCTCTACATGCTGCGGTCCACCAGGGGACCGGTACGCGACGTGGAGAAGAAGTAGGGTGAGGGATGGAATATTCAGCAGCAGCGAGAATGACTTCCGTGAGGTGTGCGACCTGACGATCGCAGCTTGTGAAGGTTTGATCCTGAAAGGTCGCCCTGGAAGAGAAGAGCCTCCAGTCTGCCTTGGAGATGGTCCAACTAGAGGAGCACGGAGAGGGGGTATGCTGCAGGAGATGGATAACACACGGGAAGTGGTCGCTCGAATATGTATCAGAAAGCGCATACCACTCAAACCGGCGTGCAAGTTGGGGAGTACATATAGTGAGGTCTAAATGGGAATAGGTGTGAGATGTGTCCGAAAGAAAAGTAGGGGCGCCAGTATTGAGGCAGACAAGATTGAGCTGGTTGAAAAGGTCTGCTAACAAGGAGCCCCTCGGGCAGGATGCTGGAGAGCCCCAAAGGGGATGGTGGGCATTGAAGTCTCCAGTTAACAAAAATGGTGCAGGTAGCTGAGCAATAAGTTGCATCATGTCTGACCTGGTAACGGCAGATGACGATGGAGTGTAAACGGTACAAAAGGAAAACGTAAACGTGGGGAGAGTAATGCGGATGGCAACTGCCTGCAGGCCGGTGTGCAACGTGATGGGATCGTAGTAAATATCATCCTGGACCAGCAACATAACCCCTCCATGAGCTGGGATACCTACCACAGGGGGTAGGTCAAAACGCACAGAGGTGTAGTGTGCCAAGGCAATTTGATCGCATGGGCGTAGCTTCGTTTCCTGGAGGGCTACGACGAGCGGACGGTGCAACCGGAGCAGCAACTTCAAGTCCTCTCGGTTGGAGCGAATGCTGCGAATATTCCAGTGAATAAGTGCCATCGTAAGAAAAGGAAAATGAAAGAAGGGGTCACCTCGAAGGCCGCTGAGGGCCTGGCTTCGAGCGAGCACTGCCGCCGCTATCAGTAGGCGGACAGTCATCGTCCATGGGGTCTATAGGTTCATCGGCCATCTCGGGAGGATGGCCGGGAGGGGGAGCTTCCTCCGCCGGTGAACGGCCAGATGTACGGCTACCAGCGGTGCGGCCAGGCGAAACGGATGACGGCCTGGGGCGGCAACCGCTGGGTGGCGCGGGAGAAGAAATGCGCCGTGGCGGAGAAGGAGAACTGTGCTTCCTATGAGCCTTTTTCGAAGGACGTTTGGTGGAAGTACCGGTCGATGGCTGGGAGGTCGAGGTACGTAGGAAGTCTGCACGGGATGGTTCCTTCTTGAAGGCCCGTGCATCTGACTTCGGGGTCTTCGTCTTAGCAGAAGCTGATGAAGGGGCTGGTGTCTGTGGGGTGATGGGAGGAAGAGGAGACGTCGACCGCGCGATCTTAGCACTGGCCGAACGGACGACCGTGGTGCTAAAGGTCAGATCGCATGTCTGGGTTGCCACCTCCTTGGTAGTCCGAGGAGAGGCGAGGACAGTACTGTATTTCCCCGCTGGGAGCAGCGTGGGCTTCCTACTAGCCAATAGCTTGCGAGCAGCCGAGGTGGACACTTTCTCTTTGACTCGAATTTCTTGGATACAGCGTTCTTCCTTATAGACAGGACAGTCGCGGGAGGATGCGGCATGGTCACCCTGACAGTTCACACAACGAGGAGACGGAGGTGGACAGTCACCCTCATGGGCATCCCTGCCACAAGTGACACATTTAGCCGCATTGGAACAAGACTGTCGAGTGTGATTGAAACGCTGACACTGGTAGCAGCGCGTAGGTGTCGGGACATAGGGGCGAACAGAAATAACCTCGTAGCCCGCCTTGATGCACGATGGCAGCTTAACGCTATCGAAGGTCAAGAAAAGTGTCCGGGTCGGTACAAGGTCATCGTTGACCTTTTTCATGACCCTATGGACAGCCCTGCTCAGCGAGGAAAGATTGAATCTCCTCGTCAGTCAATCCGTCGAGGGAGCTAGTATAGACTACACCACGAGACGAATCCAAAGTTCGGTGGGCCTCCACCCGGACAGGGAACGTGTACAGGAGTGTGGCCCGAAGCAGTTTTTGTGCCTGAAAGGCGCTCTCAGTTTCTAGTAATAAGGTACCGTTACGCAACCTGGTACAAGATTTGACAGATCCGGCTATGGCATCTACGCCCTTCTGAATAACGAAAGGGTTGACAGAGGAAAAATCCTTTCCGTCCTCAGATCGAGGAACGACGAGGAACTGTGGGGCGGGCGGTAGTACTTTTGTCACTGGTGGCTGGTCACGTTTCCGTTTTTGGGCAGAAGTCGAGAGAGATGGAGTAGAATCCATTGCGGAGGAATCCCCCATGATTGCCAGCGTCTCCGATGGCGCGCTCCTTCCTTGTGGGGACCCTCTCAGAGGGCGCTCCCGCCTTAGGTGAATGTTTACACCTCAGGTCACACCTCCCGAGAAACAGACGGAGGGACCAATCGGCATGGTCAGAAGGTATCAGCTCAGGCAATCACCCCTCCCCGGGCCTGGCCTTTACCAGGGGGTACGCGCGTGCCTTACATGTCTACTCAGGGCGGGGAATTACGCGTTACCCCGTCACTGGCTACGCGTGCGAACGCGTGGGTCGGCCTTCAGGCACGCACAGGGAGGAAGGAAGAAGAGGAAAAAGAAGAGAGAGAGGGAGAAAGAGGACAGACTGTCTCAAACGCCGAGGCGGAGACCAGAGAAGGCAAGGAGAAGAAGGCAATGAGAAGGCAAGGAGAAGAAGGCAATGAGAAGTCAAGGAGAAGTCAAGGGAAAGAGTAAGGAAGACAGTGAGGTGGAGAAGAGCAAAGAAAGGAACCAACAAAAGGAAGGAAGAAACGAGAAGTGAAAAACCAGAAAGACCACAATTATAGGTCGTGGAACCGTCCGTCTCCGGACGCAGGCGCTAACTACCCCCGTGAGGGGGATGGACTCCTTTTAGTCGCCTCTTACGACAGGCAGGAATACCTCGGGCCTATTCTAATCCCCGGACCCGCAGGGGGGCTTACCCAGTGTGACTTCCAGACCTCCTTCTCAGTGGACGACCAGCTCCTTAACTTTTTCAACCTCCTTTCCCTCTTGTTTCCCTCGACCTCCAGAACGCCTACCACTGTGTCTGGCATCCCATGTTCCTCTTCAAACTCCAGACCTATGCTCTACCCATCACTTTCGTCCCTCTCATTGCCTCCTTCCTCTCCCATCGTCCCTTCTATGTCACTATCCACAATACCAACTTCTGTTCCTTCTATCCCACAGCCTGCATGCTGCAAGGCTACGTGCTTTCCCTCTCCTCTATCTCCTGTACACTTCCTCTGCCTGTTCATTTCCTCCAATTTCCTGATGACACCGCCTTCCTGGCCCTTTATCCTACCCTTCAACCGTGCCAATGTACCCTTCAAACCCACCTCGAGCAGTTCACTATCTGGTGTAATCAGTGGCCCCTTCCCATCAAACCTTCCAAGACCCAGGCAATCATCATAGGTCGTACTACTCTCTCCTTTCGGCTCCACGATTTTTACCTCACCATTTATGGTCGTCCAATCCACGTCAATTCTACCCTGAAATACCTTTGCTTCGCCCTCGATCTCATCTGGACTCCCCACCTGCTTATGATCCAACACAAAGTCCACAAACTCCTGTCCAGGCAGACATGGGGACTGCATCCTTCCACCATCCCTCACACCTACAAATCCTTGATCTGCGCTATCCTTTGTTATGTCAGCACTGTTTGGATTTCTGCCCTTCTCAGGTTCTATAAAGCCCTCCAAATCGTAGAACGCCATGCACTCTGCATCAGCTTCCATATCCGCCTTCCATCGTCAACACGAATCCTCTATGATCTAATCCTCTTCCCCCATCTTCTTTTTCTTGAACACATCCGCATCCTGTATATCGTCTGCCACCTTGATACCCCCAGCCCCTGGTGTCTTCACTCCTTTCCACCCCAAGCCCATTGCTGTGCCTTTATGGTTATATACTGCCCTCTCTCCATCTCCACACCCTCCACCTCCTTTCCCAATGCAACTTCCAGCACCTGCCCCTCCTGGATGATGAGCTTTGCCCTGATCTCTACCCCTCCTACAAGCTCTAACCCCACGTTCCCCCTCCTACTGCTCAGGGCTCCCTCTCGCCTCCGCTTCCTTTCTCATGAGCGGTATTCCTCCCTCCTATGCCTCCTCCCATTCCCCATTCTGTGTCTCTGTGCTCCCTTGTGACTTGTCTTCCATTTCCCACATCACCCATCTCCTGCCTGTTGGTGCGCTCCCCCCCCCCCCTTCCCCCTTTTTTTCTTTTCCTCCTACCCCTTCCAGCCTCCCCTACCCCACTGCACCTTCCTCCCCCCTCTTTTTTCCCTCCTCTCAAGCCTCAGGTCCCTACCAGCAGTTTTTATTCCTCATATGTGCTCCCTTGCGTATAGTGTTTTTTTTTAGTGTCTTTCGCTCTGTATGTTTTTATAATGTGGCCGACCTTCAACTTGTGTGTGTGACTCCAGTGTATTTTAAGTGCCCCACAACTAGCCAACTGTGTTATTTTAACTTTATGTTGAATTTTTTAACTGTCCCGCAATGCAAAGCCTCATCTTAGTGTATATTTTAACTTCCATTGACTCCATTTACTGTGCTTTTATATCTCCCTTTTCCCGCCCTTTTTCACGTATAAGTTATCACTTTTTATGTTTTGTAATGCCACTCGGCTGCAGAGCGGCGGATTGTGCTGTTGTCATCTCTCTTCTGCCGTATGGGGCAGGGGCATGAAATTACAATAAAGGAAACAAAAACGGGCTGAGGTGTCGGTTGCTAGCGATGCTGGAGGGAGTTACTTTCGTGTACCTAGCGTGTTTCGGCTACAGTGGCCGCAGCGAGCAGTCAGACCGGGAGTAGCAATACGTTGTGGGCTTGGCGTGTCGGGGAGGAGCGATACCGCTGCTGAGTGGGTTGGCACGGTGAGGCCACTTTGGCGTAGCGGAACTGGGGTTGTCAGCGTCCGCAGTGGAAGCCGTTACTGTCCGCGGGCGGTGAGGCCTGGGTGTGCCTGTGTCCTGTTCTGTGGCATCACGCGATGTCTCCAAACCTCATACTGCTATTACAGACAGCGTCCTTTCTAGAGAGTGGGCCGTTATATGCTCCGGCATGCCAAGTTCTGGCAGTTATTTTTCTGCTGGAAACCATCCCATGCTGTGATTGCACTACTTTACTTGATGGCTCATCAGTGCTCGAGTTCTGCCTCTTCTATACTACTATGCATTTTTAATGAATTTTCTATGGGTATTTCAAGCACATCCCATTTAAAATGTTTTAAAGTGAAGTCAGTAAAAAACGCTAAGCTCCTATCGTTCTGTTAGAGATTCCTAAACGACATTAAATCTGGGAAGTATCATTATAAACACTGCAAATTTCAAATATGTTTGCTGCACGTTACTGTCTTAATCGTTTCTACAACCTGAATTGCGTAATTAAATACTAATGTGCTGTCCATCTGCACTGTGGTTGTGTAAAGAGGACAGGTAGAAGTGACTAGTTACAATTAAACATCACCTCCTTGTCTGAAAGTTTGTCTGTATAAGGGATAATATGAGTTGTGCGGTATTTGCCAAAACAATTACTTTCTCTGATCGGTTAATTCAATGTCTGCTGTCTTAGATTTGTGCTGAGAAAAACGTTGACGGCTTCACAAGAGTCAACACTTGACTATATATTTGTTGATATTTCCGTATGTTGCAGCGTGTAACTTGTTTGTCTGTGTCGTGTCCTAGGATGCCGTCGGGCACAGTCAGTGCGGCCTAGCTCTCTCAAGGGGCAGTAGCGTAACGACACAATGTTGTTGAAAAAGCGCCTTCCTTAAGAAAAATGTTTAGTTATAAATCATGCCATTTTAGGTAAGAGGAAGTAGACGGTACTGATTCTACTAGGCCCATCAGGCTGCAGATTAGATGAACTAGACTTACTGTGTGAAGGATTTTTTGCCTTTTCTATTTTTCTTTAAGGTAAGTTGGTTTAAATGCTGTGAAATTGTGTCGTGCTTAGTCCCCTCGACAAGGGACTGCTTGTATCCTTGTGATGATTAACTTCTTTAAAAAATTGCTATTTCTTTTTTTAAGCTGATGTTTAAATTCAGCCTATTCGTTCACGTTCGTACACCGCAGCCATGTGCTCTGCAAGCACCTATCAAGATGCAACGGTTTCTTACCTGGCTTTTGTTTCCTGAGGTTCCCGTCATTGAAATTGTTTCCCTCGACCAAGGCCCATTTGGTAGGTAGTATGGAAAAGATTATGGGGGACTTGGCTACCTTGAGGTAATTAAGGATGAGAACTGTTCAGCAAAATTTATCTGGCTGTTTGAAAAATCAGTTGATTACTGAGAATTATTTTAGAGTGCAAGGCCGACAGGAATTTTTCTTTGATTGTGTTGAAAGTATCAACAAGGCCCAATTTGCCTTTTGTGTTGAGCCTAATGAAAGAGAGGTCACTGAAAACGTAATTCATGGTACGCAACGTGAGGATCACTCTAAGGTAATATTCAGCAACCAACCTGCGGATTTTCTCAGGCTCATGTTACTCGGTACATCGACGGTATTAGTTTTTCTGATCAATAAAGAAAACCAGCCGAACTTAGAGCAAACCACCTGGTAGGCATGATTTCTGAAAATCATTGGAATCGGGAAAGAGGAAATTGCTTCAAATGTAACCAGCCTGGCTATTCTGCAGGTGTCTGTAAAACAAGACGACAGAAATCGGGGAATAGCTGGCGGCTTTGGAAGGAGCGCAGGCAAGGAAATCGGCCACCCAAATGTAGTAGTCGGGCGACAGGTGTTGAAACGCGTACGTTCCATATGTATTCATTACCAGCGATGGCGAGGCATGACAGAATCTCTGAGTTATTCATCGTGGCTAGTCTGCGCTTGACCGCGCGAGACGACAGTAGTAGTCAGTACAGTAGTAGCGTGTTGTGAGTCGGCAAGAGCAGTTGCGAGTTGCACTCAGTCGGTGCTAGTAGTGTGTGTGGAGTCGGCAGAGAGAGTGGTTCAGTTGCGAGTTGCACTCGGTCGGCAGATCATCGGCAATTCGTTGCTCTTTGTTGTATTTTGTTTGTTGGATTTTGTATTGTGCTTATTTCATTTGTGAATAATTGTGATTTGTGTAAAAATGCCGCGAAAGACTGTTAACAGAACATCGCGAAAAATAATGAGTGAAATAGCCGACTTAAACAACATGACCGAAAGTAATTGTGACACGCAATGTAATGATGACAATCCTCCATTTAGTGACAATCAGTGCGTACCGATCACTAATAATGATTTTGATCCCAGTTATGAACAGACGAATTTAATTGTGTCCTCTGTTAATTTGACGACAATTGATGACGCAGGACGTTCTGTTACGATGAACGGTGCCCAGCTTGAAACACCCGGTTTGTATAATTTACGTAATGAACAGACGATTATTTCTAACGACAATGAACAGTGTACTCAAAGTACGACAAATTTATTTGATTGCGAGGTAGTGACTAACAGTGCACATCCGATTGGGAAACATTTTGAAGAATCACAGAATAACCGAATGGTTACACAAAACGTGACAATTGCAGGTACAACATCACACTGTACAGAGAATAGAGTAGGTAATGTTACTTTGGATCAATTTATGGCACTATTAGTACAAATGTATGAAAAACGAAACGAAACTATCAAACAACTTTTTGATGAACATTTCCAACAACAGAATGAAAGACAGAAAAACCTTTTCAAACAACTTAGTGAACTAATTAATGAAAGTTTCGACAACCATTTCAAACAACTTAGCGAAACGATTGATGAAAGTTTCAAACTGACGAACGAAAAACAAGACAACCTTAACGAACAGAACAAACAAGTTAGTGAACAGATTACAGCTGTTACCATGCAACGCCACGACACGAAAGAACAATTATGTGAGGATACTAAGGCTTGTGCTAATAACAGTAATGAAGAAGTTGGAACTGTTGCACAAGAATTAAGTAGTACACGTGTAGGCACAACAGAATCACATAGAGACGAAATTAGTGCAGTTGCTGAACAATGTCCTAAAAACGCAACACAGCTACACGACGAGTTTAATTTAAAGTCACCTGAACTTTCACACACTCTGAATACGGAAGTCGATAATAAATGTGAACAACACAACAACCAAATTGACGAACGTATTATTTGTCACACTCACACAGACAGTGTAACTTAGGCAATTTACAGCGATTACGCGATTTAAAATCCAAAAAATACGCGACTTAAAATCAGAAAAGATACGCAACTTGAAATCCGAAATGACACAGACAAACAGATTCTCACACAAACCTGAATGTGTTCTCAAATTCAGTGACGAGAACGTAGATTACGAGCAATTTTTTATCCGTAAGAAAATCTAAGGAACTTAATAATGACAAAGCACAGGTACACACTTTGAACTGGGTACGTCAATTTATTTTTGTATTTTTAACAGCATTGCCTGTAATACAGAAACTACAATTAGCAGGGATACAGCGATTTGTTTGTGCATTTTTACCGCCATTGCCTGTAATGCAAAAGCTAAAATTTATTTGTAGCGCGTAATAGACCTCAGGGGATTCATTACGCTTTAATGAATATGTGCCGTAGCGTGCATAGGGCCCCGAGCTGTAGTAGTGCTGTTTCATCTTTAGTTTTCTGCACTGCTGCCTTCTCTTCTACTATCCTTTATATCTATCAAAACAGCTCTTCAACTATTGCTCTATCTAGGATTAAGAAATATATAAAGAAAACCGGATATGACAAATTTTACCGAAAGTGACAATTTTTCATTAGGCACTCCAGAATTACCGCCGTAATTTTAATAACAGATAAAGTTAAAATCATCAGTATGTACAAAATTATCAGCAATAGCAAACGCATTTTGGTAACAACAGAGGTTTTTCTTCGCAACAGCATGAAAGCCAGCCGGTTAGCATACCTAACCAACAATGTAGTGTACAAGGTCAGCCAAGCTTTAATGTTTCGCCGCGTGCACGTATAGTCTCAGCTCCAACAAATAGTAACGCAAAGCAACAAGGAAATAACTACGTACAGAAAACACACTATTTCCATTCCTATCGCAATGCGCCGTATAGAAACGACTATTATGACAGACGTAAAAAAATAATGAGATCAGACCGTGCATATTTTTCCAGATGAACCTACACATTTTTATGACCACTTACGTAATTATATTTATGTGACTACTTACTGATGATTGTCGTACTTTTTCTTGGCAAGTGCCCGGCAAGGTATGGTTAGCAGGTCGCTTTTCTTGTCGTTACACATCAGACCGTGCACATTTTCCATTTTTTATGTATGTATGTTTTCTTGTTTTTTTGTATGCATTATGAAATAGTTAAGATATAGCAAACACCAGTTGACTTTGACATTTTGCCCTATGATATCTCAACATCGTGACTATTTTTACATTTTTTGCTGCTGCATTATGATATTCTGTGTACATTTTTGCATCTGAACACTGTCTATATTTTTTTGACATAATACGTTTTCTGTCATGCTATGCTGTATGCTTAATTATATCACTATAAACCAGTTTTTATTTAATGGGTATATGAATTAAATGCAAGACATTAATCTTTGTTCATCGTTTTCAGAAAGAAATGGGAATTTCACCTACGGAATAGACGAAAGAAGATGCAAAAACCTTATGAGGAATAGTGAATGGATCAGAATTAATAAGCATTAACAAGAATATACTATACACATCGTAGAATAGCAGAATACGAAGCGATTGATGCAGGCTGTCAAACAGAACTTCACATCTTAGTTGTAGTGATGAAATATGCTAGAAATAAGAAATAGTTGTATAATGAGTAATGAAGTGACTCTTTTGCAGATGATGATAAATGGTGATGAATAATGATGAAGAATATGATAATATGGATAATGAAGTTTTTCTTTGCAGATGAGGATATGGATAATGAAGTTTTTCTTTACAGGTGATGATAATAATTGAGTTATGGTAATGAAGTGATGGATATCGAAGTATTTTCTTTACAGATGAGGATGATGTTGAAGTTTATGTATTTATGCTATGTAGTTATTTAAGTATTTGTTGCAGTTCGTTTTGACAGTATGTGTTATATTGCATAGTAGGATAACTGAAGGTTTTGGAAAGGACAGCTAGGGAACACATTTTATACACATTTCACTACCTGTTAATTCGAAGTTCACTACTTTTCAGCATAATATGCGTTTCTTCTTTCAGCTTCATAATCCATTTTGTATATTTTGCAGGAGAAATTATTCATGAAATTAATGTGGTATAAATAGTTGTTTATTAAACCTATGTCGTTTATGAATGTGATCACATATACTCTACTTGTTTCAAAACCTTGCTACAGCTGACTCATGACGAATGACGTTACACATCTTCATTTGCTGCAATAACTCAAAAGCAAATATTGTTATTAATTATCGATCCCAACGAAATGCATTGCTAGCAAAAAAAAAAAATGCTTTGTAACTGGCAAATGAATGCCACTGATTAATGTAATAAGATGAATTATAAGGACAATGTTTACTGTAATTAGATTAATTATGCCATTTATTAACTCATTTTGAGTAATGACTTCCAATGAATGCCACTGTTTATTGTAATAAGATTACTTATGATGCCCATGATTACTAATTATGTATAAATGCTATACCAATAATTAACTCATTTTGAGTAATGACTTGTGAAGAATAAAAAAAAAGGAAAAAAATGCTTTGTAACTGGCCAATGAATGCCACTGATTATTGTAATAAGATGGCCGATGAGTGCCAATGATTAGTCTGACCAAATGAATTTTGTAATACTATAAATGACTTCTGATGATAATTAGGCAATGAATGCCAATGTTCTCTATAAATGACTTATGATGATAATTAGGCAATGAGTGCCAATGTTCTCTGTAAATGGTTTGTAATTAGGCAATGAATGCCAATGTTCTCTGTAAATGACTTGTGATGGTTTGCAATTAGGCCATGAGTGCCAATATTCTCTGTAAAACGACGCATGAACATTATTCTGTAATACTACATACATAGTACAGAAATGTTCAATAACTGGGCAATGAGTGCCACTAACTACTAGTGTAATTCTCAATGAAGACTAGCATCTGACTTAGTGTCCTTCACCTTCTGACCTAATTACCAGAAATTACTGCAATATCCGTTTGTCCTGTCTATCCTCATGCTCATGGAGCACTATATTTGGTTTTTGCACTAATTCTACGTTGGTATGCTTTACAAGAATGTGGTGTTGACACAACATGCTGTGCACCACCTTGAGCGATGGAGATGTTATAATGGTCCCACTGTTTGGTATACCTAATGTACTACCAAAATGACAACATGAATATTACTACGACAGTTCAGTGTCTTGGATACACTGATTAATGCTTCAAGGAAAAGAACTTCAGATTGTCTCACTTGGTGTTGTGCTTCTGTAGAAAGATATGGACTTTCAGTGCAGCTGCGTGCAACCTAAAGTGCTATAACCATGATGCAATCCTTCCCTTTCCTATCCTAATTCTTGTAACATAGTGAAAATCATTTTTTGCTAACATGATTTGTATTCATGACCTATACATTTTTTGTTAATTTGCTGATATGTTCTGAACTACAGTGCATGTGCACTCTTGTCATTTGTAAACATGATTTCTACTCATTGCATATACATTTTATGATTTCCTGATTTGTTCTGAACTACAGTGCGTGTGCACTTTTGTAATTTTTTTAACATGATTTCTACTCATTGTATATACATTTTTTTGGTGATTTCCTGATATGTTCACTACTTCAGTGCGTGTGCACTTTTGTCATTTGTCAATATGATTTGTACTCATTAGGTTTATTTGTTGTAAAAATATTAGAGAGTTTTACAGTGCGTGTGCACTTTATGCCATTTGTACTCATTACGTATACATTTTTTTTGTGATTCCGAGATATGTTGTGTATTACCGTGCCTGTGCACTTTCGTCATTTTGTTAATATGATTTGTATTCATTGTATATACATTTTGTGATTTGCTGATATATTCTGTACTACTGCGCGTGTGCATTTTTGTCATTTGTGAATATGTTTTGTACTCATTGTATATATATTTTGTCTTTGCCTGATATGTTCTGTACTTAATGCATGTGCACTATATTTACTTCATGTTCTAACCTGTATATATCTGTATATATTCTATAATTGTAAAGTTAATTAGTTATGAAAAACTTGTTGCTCATGGCAAGTCCAAATGACTCACCATTGCTGCCAAATTTTTGCCCCCCCCAGTGGAGGGTTAAGAAACACATACGTTCCATATGTATTCATTACCAGCGATGGCGAGGCATGACAGAATCTCTGACCAGAGAGTTATTTATCGTGGCTAGTCTGCGCTTGACCGCGCGAGACGACAGTAGTAGTCAGTACAGTAGTAGCGTGTTGTGAGTCGGCAAGAGCAGTTGTGAGTTCCACTGAGTCGGTGCTAGTAGTGTGTGTGGAGTCGGCAGAGAGAGTGGTTCAGTTGCGAGTTGCACTCGGTCGGCAGTAGTTGTAGCGAGTGGACGGTTGTACTGAGCGGGCGTCAACATGGGTCAGCGGCGTGCTCTCCCTCCATCTCTGGTCACGGTTCGCGACGAGGTATTTTGTTATAGAAGGTAATGAAGCAGCATTGCGCTCAGCTAATAACATATGTTAATTGTAATTAATTTGTTCAAGAGATGCCCCAATAATATTTTTTTATAAAGTAACCCTTTTAAAGAAAAAGATTCATTTCAATTCAAAGAATATTTCCTATGCATTTCCTCCAAGAATCAGAATTAAATATACGCCAGCATTGCACAAAGCTGTGCCAAAAATAAGAGCAGATAGACATACAGTTTTATTGAGTTAAGAATTTTTCAGGTTTAATTATTTCACAGGGCCATAGGTCAGCGCTGCTGTGCCTATAAAATTTGTCAGGTTTAATTATTACTGTTCAGTTGTTACATTCAGTTCATGCTTCATTGTTTAATGAATATTATTGTGGGTTTAATGATCAATCTTCATTTCTTAACGTTAATTTTGTGGGGAGTTTATATTTGTGCCATTATTATTGTTGAATTTTGGAAGGAGGTTACGCTTGGCTCATTTTTGATTTTTAGTTTTGTGGGAAAACGACATTTGGCACACGTTTTCATTATCATTGTCATTTAAATTTCATGAGGGGAGGTTACAGTGTTACTAAATCTTCCTTGCCTAGTGTTTGCCTTCCTTGCCAAGAACCTGTTTGCCGTCTTTTGGATTCAGATAGTAGTGTCTTACTGATGTCGTATGAGTAGTACCTCAAGTGAATGAACGTCGCACTGTTAGTGGACAAAATTTACCTTTATTAGGGAAAGCCTGGCTTAGCATAACAATTGGTGAATTCTCATTGTCCATCGAGATCTTTGTACGTGTAGAGTTGGTGTTCTTTTTTCTAAAACATAATGTCTTCTTGATTATTCTGTTAATAATGGTTTATGTAGATCTTTGCTCTGAGATAAGTTATACCTGTTGTCGTAATCCTTGCATTCTTCTCTTAAACAGTCTTAGCACCAGTGAACTTAAGACATTTACCACATGATCACACTGATCAAATATTGCATTTCCCTAACGTTTTGGCAGATAGAGGCTTACTAATAAAGTCGAATATGAAATTCAGCTTACCGACAATATCCCTGTCTGGCATTCTCCCTACCATTTGTCACCTCGTAAGATGCCGGAGTCGAGAAAAGCAGGCACTCCGTCTTCAGGGCACAAGTGTCCCATCGGGACCATCTGACCGCCGTGTCATCCACAGTTGAGGATGCGGATAGGAGGGGCTCGTGGTCAGCACAACACTCTCCCGGTCGTTGTGATGGTTTTCTTTTACCGGAGCCGCTACTTTTCGGTCGAGTAGCTCCTCAATTGGCATCACGAGGCTGAGTGCACCCCGAAAAATGGCAACAGCGCATGGCAGCTGGATGGTCACCCATCCAAGTGCTGGCCACGCCCGAGAGCGCTTAACCGGTGTATCCACTGCGGCAAGGCCGTTGCCGGAGTCGAGAAAAATAGTTAATAAATTAGTTGAAGGAATTATTAGGAAGTCTATATTTGTACATGCATCTCCGATGTTTCTAGTACCGAAAGGTAAGGGAGCAGATTATAGAACGGTTATCGACTACCACGTTCTTGACCAAAAAACTGTTTTGCAGTCTGTTCCCTTTCCTGACCTTCAAACCTGTTTTACTCGTTTTTCTGGGCGCATGTTATTTAACATGTATCTTAATTAGGATTACCATTAAATTCCGCTCGCTGAACGATCTGAAATTTTGACCGTCTTCTGTACTGATTATAATTTATTTGAATACAACAGGGTGCCTTTCGGTTTGTCTACAGGTGCAGTTTTATCATCAAGTTTGTTCGACAGAGTGCTTAGTGAACTTAAATTTCGATGCGTCTGTAACTACTCATATGATACTTAAATTTAGACTGTCCTTTTGCTGAACGTCTGGCAAATCTTCATAAGATTTGATCCCACCTTAAGGACGCGGGGCTGGCAGTAAAACCTAGCAAAGTTGCGGAAACATCCTTTCTTGTTCACCATTTTATTCAAGGAATAAAGATAGATAATGAATGCACCAGATCTGTTTATGATTTTCCTCCACCTGTTGACAAGAAAGGAATAGCATGTATCATTGGCATGGTAATTTTTTTGGAAATTTATTCAGAGTTTGCTCAGTTGGCCACGCCCCTTAATCATCTCTGGTAGAAAAGTGAAACTTTTGTCTGGGGCGATAGTCAGTAAGTGACCTTCGACACCTTAAAACTGGCTCTCAGTAATACCTTGCTATACTCTGTTTTCAGCACAGTTTCGTTTTCCAGACTGGTGCCTCCAAGACCATCGGGCAATAGCGTACGCATCAGGAGTTCTTTCTACGAGGGAGCTTAAATATTCAGCGTATGAGTTGGAGGCGCTGGATGTTTTGTTTGGTTTCTAAAGATTTAAATTTTATCTGGACATAGAAAATTTCATTAGGAAACAGACAAGCAGGCCCTCAATTAGGTCTTGGCTCATCCTTGCAAAACCAGTTGGATAGCTCATTGGGCGGCGTGGATTGTGGCCATCCGTTTTTTGGTTAGTCATATAAAAGGGAGTAATAACCAAACTGCAGACTTAAGGTCAGGAGCTGAGCGAGCTGAGGCAGGAAGAAGGGATTTTTGAGTTCACTAATGCCATTCTTGATACAGACGGGTGACGAAAATTAGGTGGCGTGATGAGGTAAGGAATCAGGAGGTACTCCACGGAATCGGCGAGGAAAGGAATTCGTGGAAAAGACTGACAAGGAGAAAGGACAGGATGATATAGCGTCAGGGAATAACTTCCGTGATACTAGACGGAGCTGCAGAGCACAAAAACTGCAGAGGAATACAGAGATTGGAATACATTCAGCAAACAATTGAGGATGTAGGTTGCAAGTGCTACTCTGAGATGAAGAGGTTGGCACAGGTGAGGAATTCGTTACGAGCCGCATCAAACAAGTCAGAAGACTGATGACTCAAAAAGAAAAAAAGTTCCATCCTGACAGAGATTCGAAATCAGCTCCGTCAGGATTGCTTGAATAAGGGTATGATGGGGAGCTTAAGATCTGTCTCTCCCAGGACGTGATCTCCGTAGTGTTCCATTATTTCCATTCTGCCCTTTGTGGTGGCCATTTACGTATTTTTAAAATGGTTATGAAGATTTAGCAACATCTTACTTGGGCCTATTCAATTTCTAACGTCAGAAAAAAAATGGTTCAAATGGCTCTGAGCACTATGGGACTTAGCTGCTGTGGTCATCAGTCCCCTAGAACTTAGAACTACTTAAACCTAACTAAGGACATCACACACATATATGCCCGAGGCAGGATTCGAACCTGCGCCTAGAACCGCTCGGTCACTCCGGCCAGCTAACGTCAGAAAACTGGTTGCACAACGTCAGCTGTGTAAAGCAGCTAACCGTAAGGAAACAAATGAGTTACTGGCATTGGCTGCAAGTGGGCATTGATTTAAACCAATCGGGAAAGTTGATAAATTTGGCTGGACCGCGATTCGAACACAGGTCTCCTGCTTACTAGGCAGACACTGACCCTTAGCCATCCAGACACTGGTCATGACAACTCAGTGGACTTCCCTAGCATGCCTGCCATCAGACAAAAATTCTCAACTTTTCCAGCCGCTACTGCTGCAGTACCCCTCGCCCATTATCGTAATTAGTCGCTGCATTTCGCTGACTCCCGTAAGAGTTAGAGCCTGGTGTGCGTCCACGATAAAGATATCATTGGCCATTCTCGCCTTAATTATGAAAATATGGCGTCTGTTATTTCGGACATACGTAAGTAGGGCGAGGGCTGCCAATGAACTCTTCAGGCGGGTGCACACCAGGCTCGAACTCTTACGGGAATCGCCGAAATGCCTCGAGTAATGAGGATCCTGGGCAGTAGTACATTAATAGTGTGTATAAGTCGAGAATTTGGGTCTCATGGGAGGCGTACTAGAGTATTCCATGTAGTCTCGATGAGTAATGTGTTCGGACGGCTTAATGGTTACAGCGTCTGTCTAGTAAGCAGAAGACTCGAGTTCGAATCCCGATCTGGCACAAACTTGCAATTTTCGCCATTTACTTAAATCAGTGCCCACTAACAGACAATGTCTGCAGTTTCTTTGTGTCTTAATTCATAATGGCTGTTAGATCAAAAATGTGTAATTCTCATACCCTCCAAGATCTTGCACATTCCCATAGGCAACAGAGGCCAGTGGACAAACTTATTATTGATTATAAGGGGCCACTTCCAAGGACTAAACCGGGGAATAGGTGCAGTCTGGTAGTAGTGGATGCTTGTACTTGCATTGTTTGGCCGGGACATGGTGACGGATTTGACAATTTCCGATTCGAGTAAGGTTTTTCCTTATTTTTGACCATCTAAAATCCTGGTCATTGATAATCGAACTGCCGTTACATCATGACAGTTCAAGAAATTCTGTTCTGGAAATTTCATAACTCACATTATTAACATTCCGTATTAATCTCTACATTCTTTTGCTAAACAAGTTAACTCAGTATCTATAAAGGGAAACTCAAAGTAACTGGTATAATTCGATCAAGTAGTTAAACTTCGCATTCAGTCCTGCCACAGTGAGTCCCGTAAGACTACACTGGTTAAGCTCGTGTTTGCTTGCCCACTTCATTCTCCAGTATCTAATCTCTGATCTATTAACGTCCTCCTTCCATAGAATGTAGATACTGGTTGGAAAAGAGCGCTCAACACATAGAGGTTCGAATATTTAACCTAGGTGGACATCCGTTCCCATTGGCGATACGTAATCGAGTTTTAATTAAGAACAGGGGTGGGGGTGGGCACACAGTAAGGGTAATCAGATCTCAGCTACAGTACTGCAACGTTTCGTGGGTTCCTGTGAAATCATTGAGATGCCGCTAGTCCTGTTTGGATGTAAAACATTTGAAAACTGGGAGAAAATATAGAGTCAATTTGAGCCAGGCAAAAACTGGAGCCATGTAGGGGATAGTTGGTCTAGCCAACGTTCAACCAGGAGGACGACGATTCAAACCCGCGTCTGGCTATCCTGATATAGGTTTTCCGTGATTTCCCTAGATCGCTCCACGCAAATCCCGGGCTGGTTTCTTTGGAATGGCACGGCCGACTTCCTTCCCTAATCCGATGGGACCGATGACCTCGTCGTTTGGTGCCCTCCCCCAAACCAATGGTCAACTCTCCCTCACTATATTTTACTTTTAGTGGAGGAACACTGAACAGTGTTAACACACTGGACTAGCATTTGGGAGGACGACATTTCAAATCCGCTTCCAGCCATTCAGGTTTAGGTTTCCCTAAATCGCTCCAGGAAAATGCCGGGATGGTTCCTTTAAAAGAGTGTGGCCGATTTCCTTTCAGATCCTGGACACAATCCGAGCTTGTGCTCCTCCCTAATGACCTCGATGTCGACGGAACGTTAAACATATTCTTCCTTCCTTCCTTCCTTCTGAACCGTGCGAGAGTGCGAAATCGATAAACTGTGCGTGACTATCTGTGCTAGACTCGCTTGTATTTGTTTGCCTTACTTGACCGAAAGGGGCAACCGGTCAGTTCCAACTTCAGGGGAAAAATATGGAAATTTGTGGTAAGTTGCTTTGGGACCAAACTGCTGAGGTCATCGGTCCCCAGGCTTACACACTACTTAACCTAACTTCAACTAACTTGCGCTAAGATCAACACACACAGCCATGTCCTAGGGAGGACTCTAAACTCCGACGGGCAGAACCGTGAGAACAGTGGCAAGGCCCCTCGAACCGCGCAGCTACCCCGCGCGCTTAAGCTGGCTTCTCCGAGCCCAGATTCCCTACCTCAAATTGACCAGTGGAGGATCCTCTGTCCTGTTAGATTTTTGCGCGCTCTTACGGAGACACGCAGTATAAATGGGAACAGATGGCCGTACGGACGTAGTGGAATTGTTCTTTCGTGCGGTTGCTTTGCGAAAACATCTGCAGTACGTCTCTCACAAGACATGCAGATTATTCTTCAAAATAATCGATGATCGTGTCTGCCGAAACCAAGCAACTGTGATGCAAATCTGTAATATCTGGATCAGGAGGGAATGACGGACCGACGGGACCGATTGCACCCACCTCGTTGGACCGCTACACTCTATGACAGGAATATTGAGCGCATAGCAGTGATGGCTAGCTCTGACACTTCACGAGCCGTATCTCAACAAATTCGGTCTATTGCGCAACAAACAATGTCTGCGTACCATTCGACGCCGTTCGCAGCAGAGTGCACTGCTGCGTTTACCACTGAGTCAAAACGAGTGTTATTTGCACCAGCAATGGTGTGATGAACGACGGAAATGGACAACCAGATGGAACATTGTTTGTATCGACGAATCCCGATTCTGCCTGCACTACCACGATGGTCACATCAGACTCTGGAGACAGCATGGTGAGAGACTGTTGAACTGTTGCCTTATGCGCTTACCATACTGGTCCTGCACCCGGTATTATGTTTTGGAGTGGTATTTGATTCGGCTTGGGTACTTTCCTAGTACACAGTGCCGGTACACTAACCAGCCAGCATTACGCCTCTGAAGTGTTGGAGCCTGTTTGTTCTCCTATACCTTTGGAGCTCGCCGGCGCTCAGATTGCAACAGGATAACGGACGACCACACGTGGCACGTAGAATTCAAGATTTCTTCGTCGACCGTCAAATTGCTTTGCTGCCTTGACCTATCTCGCCTATCGAAAACGTCTGGTCGATGATTGCGGAACAGGATACACCATCCGCTGCTACCCCAGATCAACTCTGGCAGTACGTGGAAGCAGTATGAACAGCGAACAACACATCCAGAGTATCTCTGATTCGACGCCGAATCGTGTAGCAGCAGTTATAACGAGCAATGGCGGCAACATTTTATGCTGATTTCATCATCTTCCTCACTTCATATGGGGCCGTATTTTCAATCTTCTGATCTTTGTAATAGGTGTTGTCTCCAAAAACCAGTTTGGCCGCTATACTTCCGGTCCTTCTTGGTGCTGCACTTTGGATTGTCACTTGATTTCATGACGGCCAGAGCAGATTACAGTTTTCAGCCCTTACTATAACTATCTTTGTTTATGTTCTGCTTCAATTTTAGAAGTTTCAGGTTTTAGTCACTTTTATTTGTCCATCGCTATGCTTTTAGTGGCCAGATCTGATTCGCGTTTAATTGATGTTTCAACGGCCTAAATGCTGTTTTCAGTTATGTTTCTTTCTGTCTGTTACAGTAATCTACCATTTATCATCATGTCGACTTATTATTCCCAGCCAAGACGCTAATCGGCTGGTTATGTCAACACTATTGAACCAGAATTGCCGGCCGGAGTGGTCGTGCGGTTCTAGGCGCTACTGCCTGGAACCGAGCGACCGCTACGGTCGCAGGTTCGAATCCTGCCTCGGGCATGGATGTGTGTGATGTCCTTAGGTTAGTTAGGTTTAATTAGTTCTAAGTTCTAGGCGACTGATGACCTCAGAAGTTAAGTCGCATAGTACTCAGAGCCATTTGAACCAGAATTGATCTTCATTTATTGTTTTGAAACAAGAGTCATTAATTGATACAGCCAGTCAAAATTTTGTATTGTTTAATAATGTTTATTAATTCAGTTAGCTGTAGGATGCATTTGAGATTAAATTTATTGGTATTTCTTTTAATATTCAGTTCAGTAAACGCTCTTGTCTCGAAATGTGTGTAAAAAATGTATATCGATTATTTCATAGAAGAATAAAAATACAAACTTTGAGACAATATTCTTGAAACTTGAACTTCGCAGGAGAGCTTCTGTTAAGTTTGGAAGGTAGGAGACGAGGTACTGGCAGAAGTAAAGCTGTGACGACGCGTCGTGAGTCGCGCTTGGGTAGCTCAGTTGGTAGAGCACTTGCCCGCGAAAGGCAAAGGTCCCGAGTTCGAATCTCGGTCCGGCACACAGTTTTAATCTGCCACGAAGTCTCATATCAGCGCACACTCCGCTGCAGAGTGAAAACCTCATTCTGGATAATATTCTTGTTAAAATTATCCTGGCACCTTACCACTTCCCAAACCCTTCCCCCTCCCATCAAAATACACCCAAACATCTCTAGACCACCTCCGTCCTGAACCACACCCGCGACTCACTGTGGGTTGAACACCTCATTGCGAAACAGTCGACGCCTTGCATCATTTGAAAAGAGGCAAAGTCTCAACTGCTTAACCTATTCTTAACTGCAATATATCATTTTAATCAGCTTTTAGCACACGCTTCTAATGACACTCCAGATTTAAGATTGAATTTCTGTATCGAAAGTTTTAATTCGGACAGGTGATTCCTCTAACCTATTGAATGACGTAAATTCTCGGAACTTTCCGGGCTAAGAGGACCGCCACCTATGCTTTGGAGCTGTCCGGATGCAGTTTCAGAGGCAGAACCTATGCTTCTCCGGGAGGCGATTTAGCCGCACTGTTTCAGAAGTTAGAAATTTTTGGGACAGTAGCAGTCAACATTTAAAATACTTTTGTTGGTGGTTCAGCTGAACTTGGGGTTTTCGTGTATAGGCTCGTCCTGACTTAGGTTAAATCTGCACCGAGTTGAACTTTAACTCAAACGGTTGATTTTTAAATGACTACATTTTTAACTAGCAGCTGTACAAATAAATCTTTACTCTGTACCGGTTTCGGCCTCTCCGACAATTATCACAGGAACAAAAGGCAAAACCATCAGAGGGAAAAGCAGTCCATATTTCTCTTAGACGGTTCGAAAGATGAAATACTTTTCCGTCTAATGTTTTTGCCTTTTCTTCTTGTGAAGATGGTCTGAAAAGGCGAAAGTGGTAGATAATAAATGTTTATTTGAAAAGATTATGGCTAAAAATGCAGCTCTTTCATTATCTGACGGCTGTAGAATGTGACCTCACTAAACTGTTAATCAGACTGTTGTGTTGGACCCTTAATATTTTGCAGCAGTGGACACTTGAGATAATTTCGTCCAGTGTTGGACGTAGTTTTATCGCTATTAATGCTGGTCTGGGCGTAGAACATTTTGGGACCGTGTTTTGTATTCTGATTTTGTGAATCAGGTGCAATTAATGTGAAGTTTATTATTGAAAAACGACCATTATAGACCTTACAACCCTAAGTCAATGATACGAGCCAAAAAATTTCATACATAATTTTTTATTACCTTACTGTCGCAATAATAATCCATAGCACTAGACATTATGCGGGAAAAATTATTACGTTGAAATAAGCTGGTGATACTGGTTAGTGCTTCCAAACAATACTCATTAACACTAAATAAAGTGCCTGTTAACGTGTGAGCACGTCTTCTGTCTTTACGGAACACTTCCAAACCGGTGGAATGGATGGTGGAGAACTGTGCTTCAGTTTTCATTATTATATGTTAGTATCGTGTGTGTACTGTGTATTACACTGGGGAAACAAACAGAGAGGCTTCGTCCCGCTGTAGCCCTCAGTGGTTCACAATCCGAGAACAGACTACAGCAGTTCACCCAACCCACCGTCACCTGTAACATTATGTGATTACCGTATCATTTTAAATCATTCACTAATCGAGCAGTCGCTCGGCAACAACTACAGTTAGCAAATAATGTTGCGAGAATGTAAAAGGTGAACGACCTGTGACGTAACTAGTTTATTGTCGAAGCGCCGTCAGAGATGCAGTGAGTTATTAACTTTGAAAACCGCGGCGCGAAAAACGGACAGAAGAAGAACACTTTTACACATTTTTTTGATGTACGAGATATTCTCGATGAACAGTTACTCAGTTGCTCATTTTCCTCTTGTCTCTTGTAACTTGTGTCGGACGCGCATGTCTTGCCGCCGTATTATTATCATTAAAAATAATATTATTTTAGTGTAAAGTAAAAGTGCAATACTAAAAGTGCAATACTGCATAGCAGTAGATTTATTGTGCGACGTGTATGTGAAAACGTCAAAGGAATTATTTTTATTACGAGAAGAGAAGTGCCAGTCAAAACGGCATCCATGTTAAATCTTTCATTGCAGTGTAAGTTCATCTATTAATTGCCATAAATTCAGATTTAAATGGAATTGGTGTATGGACTAATTTAATATAGAATCTATGTCTCACTCCTTCATTAAGTTATTTAATTTTCTTTATGTTTCTGCCAAATAGAGAGTTCACAGTCACGAATTCTTTCGTCGAATTCGGACGGAAGTTGTATGCGGCGAAATATTTTCTCCGCGCCATATTCTACTGGTAAATGCATGATAAACTACGGTGCCTTAGGAAATTCATGTTGAGCTATCCAAAAATAATTATATTTTGAATAGGCATTTACTCTCCTCTGCAATGCAACTTCCGACTGATCAGACGATCCAACAAGAAACAGCCGCACACGGTCGGCGTTCGCAAATATATTTCCACCGCTGATTATAGCTATATGTTACAGCACAAAAGTAAACATATTGTTATAATTAGCGTCTACGAACGGGGACATTTATAACTGTGTTTATGTATACACATTACGTAAACTTATCTTTATACACCCCACACCGAACCAAGGGTTATTATGCAGTTTGGCCTCGAGTGGACCGCCGCCCCCCCCCCCACCCCCTCGGGAACGTCTCATACCAACTGAGTGTAACCCCAAATTAACCCCAAATGTTTGCGTGGTAGAGTATTTATGGTGTATGCGTACGTGGAACAGTGTTTGTGCAGCAATCACCGACATAGTGTAACTGAGACGGGTTAAGGGGAACCAGCCCACATTCGCCGAAGTAGATGGAAAACCACCTTAAAAACCATCCACAGGCCGGCCGGCACACTGGGCCTCGACAGTAATCTGTCAGGCAGATTCGTGCTGATGACCGGCACGCCTTTCCACTCGGAAATCGGCGCGTTAGACCGCGCGGCTAGCAGGGC